>NC_139032.1:640095-1277690 GCF_964662115.1 Mustela nivalis | reverse complement strand
CGCCTTCAAAAGCTCTCCCAGCCTGCGCCTTCCCTAACCCCCGGCAGGCGCCTACTTCCCCGGTGAGGAGTACGTGTAAACCCCGCTACGCTCGGGAACCTCTCCCGAACCCCCGGAAACACCGCAGAATCCACTGCCGAGACAGCTGCGCACCGGAAACCCCGAGACGCGCAGGCAAGGTCGTTCTTGGCAGGGGAGCCTGGATTTTCTTTCAGCCCGGCACGGAGGGCCTGTGCTGTGGCCAACACCACCTCCTGTACCTGTAGTAACACTTTTGGGGAAGTTGAAACTCAGCTACGTAAGACCACTGAGCCACACGGCTTAAGAAAATGACTCCTTCAAAGGGTTTACTTGATTTTTGGGTTTACTTGATTTTGAGTGGTTTTGGTCTTAAGGACCTGTGTCTGGTATTTTTACCAGAAGTCTCTCTGCTGTAGACATCATTGCCACAAACATTTGTGCCACATGACTAATGACTGTAAAGCGATTTGCCATAAAAGATAAAATAACACAAAAGAGGGGCATTCACTAAAAAGGATACAATGAAGCGTGAAAAATAACAAAGTAACTCAATCAGTTAAGCCACTGCCTTCGGCTTAGGTCAGGATCCCAGTGTCCAGGGATCGAGTCCCACACTGGGCCCTCCGCTCAGCAGGAGCCTGCTTCTCTCTCTGCCTCTGCCTGCTTGTGTGCTTGTGCTCTTTGTGTCTATACGACAAATAAATAAATAAAAATCTTTAAAAAAAAAAAAAAAGAAAGAAAAGTTAAAAAAAATTAAAAAGATTTTATCATACAAAATACAAAATATTTATTACATTTAAAATGTGTGTAGATTAATGGCAAGACTGCACAAACGACTGATTTTGTTTTGTGGACGGTACCTAAGTACTCGTCTTTACGTTCCTTTGTTCACAGTAATACACACACACGACACACGTCCGCAGCCACTAACCACCAAGCAGACGATCTCCCGAAGGCCAGAATACCAGGAGAGGAATGAAAAAATAACCACCTAAGAAGCTGCGAGCCTGAAGTTGTGACTGTGAATACCACAGAGAGTCAGAAAGAAAGAAAACACACACCCAAAGCCATCATGACGTGTGACGGTCACACAGAGATCACTGAAAGCCGTGAGGACAGAGAGGTCCTAGCCGAGAGTGACACAAGAGCCTAAAAGTCTGATCGCATCTTTCAGCTCGGCTGAGGATCCAATCCAAAGGGAGGACGTGTTTAGAAAGGACACAACTGGCCCCAGATGAGAATCCCGTGTGCCCAGCCCCAGGTCAGCCAACCAAGACCCCCTACCCACCCGACTAACCCTAACCCGACTGCAGCTTCGGCCTCTCGCAAACGCGACACCTTTACCCAAGCAGCATGGCATCACCCGGTCGGCACGAGTGACGCTATCTGCCCGATGGACCCCTTCTTCCCCCAAAGGAATGTAATTTTGCCCAAAACAACCGACTCTTCACCAGAATCTTCCCTTCTATGTCCCCTTCTGCCTGTAGATGCTTCCACGTGGTACAGCTCCTTGAAGCTCCACTCCATGTGCTAAAAGGATGCTGCCGATTCATGAATCATTAAATAAAGCCAATTAAATCTTCAAGTTTACTCAGCTGAATTTTCTTTTTTCAACAGAGTCTACACCAAATGAACATATTCTTCAAGATTGAAGGCAAGAAAGTAAGAAAGATGAGATCATTTCTCCCAGCACATACCAGGTTAAAATTCCAAACTGAGGTCCAAAAGTAAAAAAAAACCAAGGCTATTCAAAAACGAACATCACAAACATACAAAAACAGATGAATCCTTAATCACCTGGGCTTGTATCTCAAAATCTATAAGTAAAAAAGATCAATGCATTTTTTAAAAAGCTCATAAACAGAGAGAGAGAGCATGTGCTAGCAAACTTCCAAGACAAATTAGTAAAGAGGAAAACTGGTCAAGAATGGGCCGGTGGGGAAAAAAGGCACAAGGAACTAATTGTTCATGTGTAACAAACTACTCAAACGTAAGACGGACAAAGCAATTTAGTAATAATGGAGAAAGCCAAAGTCACGAACAGACCATGGAAAATTCAGACGGTGCGCGGACACCAGAATATGCTCCAGAGAAGGCCACGTGGGCAGGAGGACTATTTTGAGCTAAAGGCAACGGAGAAGCAGCAGACATTAAAGCTGTAAAATTGAGCCTACATTTTCCTTTGGTAAAAGGTACATTCATATAGGAATTCCCATCTGTAAAGGTGCCTCCCTCTCTCGCATCGGGAAGAGGACAACTCCTAATAATTCCCATCCGCGGAGAAAGGCAGGAACTTAAATCTGTCTGCATTGCGAACCTTACTCAACAGGACCCGATCACCACCGTTCTGCACACCCCCTCCCAACAGAAATCCAAACCTCTTTCCTTGGGTTCAGCCTAAGACGGCACAGAAGATCCTGAATCCCAACGGCCTCCTGGAGTTACTCACCACTGAATTTCTCCCAGGTAGGGTCACTGCACATTTCCATACACTTTCTCTCGCTAATCTGTCCTTTTGTCAGTGTGACTTTCAGGGCCCCAGGCAGACACCTGCCCATGGGGGGCCGAGGAAAAGCGCTGTATCCCCCACACAGGCCCTTGAAAACACAAAAACTACTAACTTTGCTTATAAAGAAAAATGAAAGTTCTATGAACTCAAAAATGCCCTTCCTCGCCTATCACACTGGAAACGTCCCACAGACGGCCACTGTGTTAGTGGGTGCATGGGGTTAGCCCCCCGTTCAGGAAGGCCAGCGGTACCTGGGGAGAGCACCCCGGGCCTCGGCCGCCTCACTCCTCGCGACTCTCCTCAAGACACACTCGTACAGTCCTGTCATGAAAACAGGTACAAAGCTTTTCCTGTGACTTCGCCATTACAAGAGAACAAACAAGTCGATCAGTCGGGCACAGGCCGCGTGGACTAGAGCACAGCTGCACGACAGACGGAAGCAGGAAAGACGTCTTTGCGGCTGTGACGGCAGGTGTGTTCGACGTGTCTGCCCAGTGCCTACCATACGCGGCACGTGGCAGGTGTATGCTTAACTTTTTAAAAAAACACCAAAATGTTTTCTGAAATTGGTGGTACCATTTTACACTCCCGCGTGTGGTGTACGCGAGTTCCACAGGCCACGTCCCTGCCGGCACGTGGGACAGTCCATCTTCTTAATTTTAGCTACACTCGCCACTCAGGGTTTCGCAGGGTTTCGCAAGTAAGAATTTTCATACTGTGGGTTGAGTATGAATTTTCATACTCACTGTGGGCTCAGTATGAATCTCCCTTGTGATGCTAGACATCTTTGCACGAACCTATTTTCTAGTCACCCATTTTTGGTGAAACGTCTTCTCCAATCTGTTGATGAGTTTTTAATTAGGGCAAGTCTTCCCCTCTTCCTACTGAGTGTGGACAGTCCTTGTGCACGCAGAGAGTGCAGCGCCTCCTCTGTACACACCTCCCCGCCCACCACCCCCCACCCCGGGCTGGGACTCGCTCCTACTCTCTCAGCCCCGTCTTTTGACTAGAAATGTGTTCATTTTGATCAAGTCCAACATTCACATTTCCTTCTCATATAGACTGTGCTTTTGATATCTAAGAAATCTTAACTTTCTACCTGAATAGCAAAAAGATTGTAAGTTTTCTATTTTTAGGCATCGTGTTTGTGTCTGTGATCCATTTTGAGTTCACTTCTATATATGGGGAGAGATAGAGATCAAAGTCAATTTCTCTGGACAACCAACTGTTGAAAAGACTATTCTTCCTCCCAATTTTCTGCCTTTATGCCAAGCTTTATTTTTAAATGTTCGCATTTGTATTACTCATTACTTTTGTCTGTTAAGGGGCCTACAGAGCAAGTCTCAAAATATATTCCTTCTTCCTAAACATGTCTAAAAGTAGGGGGCGCCTGGGTGGCTCAGTGGGTTAAGCCTCTGCCTTCAGCTCAGGTCATGGTCTCAGGGTCCTGGGATCGAGTCCCGCATCGGGCTCTCTGCTCACCGGGGAGCCTGCTTTGCTCTCTGCCTGCCTCTCTGCCTGCTTGTGACCTGTCTGACAAATAAAAATCTTTTTAAAAAATACTAAAGGCATAAATTCTTAACAACGCTGGATTTTGACGAAGGAGGCCGTAGCCTAAAGGCTGTAAGAAAGCCCACGGGAGGGGAGCAGCTGCAGCAGACGCGGACACGTGGGCTGGGCCGCCACCAGGGCGATGCGCGAGGACACAGAAATTTCAAGAGTTGGCAGGTGAACCCTACGGTCTAACCACCGCTCACTTAGGCGGTACTCGTGTTTGTCCGTCCCGTTTCCCACTGAAATGGGGTTCCACGCACGCACGCACGCACACACGCACACCCTGGAGTGCGGCTATAATTAGCAGGCCAGCCTAACGGCATCTTGCGCTTATGGTCACCAGTGGAACAGAGCATCTGTCCGAGGGGAGAGCTCCGTGGAAACGACAGAAGAGAGAATCAGAGAAATGAGCAGAGACAGCAGTATTTCCGAACAGCGGCCGAGGGTTGTTCTGTAAACGCTCGGGCGGCTCCGGGAATATGAAGGCCACAGGCTCTGTGACGCACGAAGGAAATAGTGTGTCACAAACCACCGCGGCCGCCTCCTCCTCCTGCTGCCGTCCCCCGCAGCCGTTCATGTAGCAGTAACGTAAAGCCAGCGCCAACACATACTCCGTGATCCAATATGTTGTATACCTTTGCTCATTATCACGAATGTGACAGACAGAAGTATAAAGACCATGTTCAAAATACGCTTATCAACTACTCTTTTCTTCATTTTAATTTTTAAATGTTTAAATTTAAAAACTCAGAGCTCCTTGGAAACTGCAGTCTCTACTAAGCCCCTGCTCTGGAAAATGGAAAAAAGCTGGAGAAATAAGCAATAGTCTCCGGGTCCAGTGGGAAGGGCGGAGAAGCTTTAAAGGGACGCGTCTGCACCCGAGGAGACAGGTAGTCCCAGGGCGCCCAGGGCGTGGGGGAGAGTCACCCCGCCGCCACCACCTCCCCGCTGGCCCCTCGGCCCCAGGCTCCTCAGGCCTTGCCTGTCCCAGCGTGTCCTGTCGTCCAGGCCTTGCTCACACCCCTGGAAAGTCACCTTCATGCCACAGTCGTGTCGCACCAATCCGTGAAGGGCCATCGAGGTCACTGTGTCACTCAGCAAACATGTACTACATTTTCCAAGTTCTCGTTCTCTGCCGGGTCCGGTGTAAGGCTCAGGACTCACAAGAACGGGCCTCGTCGGTGCGCACACTTGGACGCGGCGGGGCCTCCCGCACTCCAGGGAGCAGCGGGACATGGGCCGACCACCTGGCTGAAGCCACACGTTTAGCGAGTATTGGATTCTAAACCAGTCATCAGAAACCTTAACCTAAACGTGGAGGGCGTGTTCATCGCGTCGTCCTGCCTGCGGAGAACAGCGCCCACGACCGAATCTCATCACACGCAAGACAGTGTCAGTCTCCCGCCGCCGTGAGCCGCGGGCTGGCTCCTCCCGCGGCCGCCTCCCCGCCCAGCCCCCTATCGGACTGTGCGCGGCCGAGATGTGCCGACTCGCTCCCCGGGAGCTCTGTGTCCTCCAGCCCAGAAAGGAAGCCCCCTTTCCTAGGTCACTCGTCAGTGCGCCCTGCGGGGACTTGCGATGACACACAAGGGCCTGATAGCCACCAGAAATCCCTCGCGCTGAACTGGCAACTTCCCTCCGTACGCAGAGAAGCCGCGAGCCCGTGTGACATCTCGCTGTGGCCTCAGAGGAAGGTGCCACTCCAGGAGTTTGGGGACCGGGGCTGCAGGGTCCTGAACCAATCTCAACATCGTGAAGGGGAGGAAGACGGATGACCTTGCCACAGTCACTCTTCGGCAAGGTCAAGCACACCAACTCCCGGCCGGCCCCTCGGAGAGCGGCAGCAAGGGGCCCCTGAAGTTGGGGTGACCAACGCACGTTCATCCAAGTGCTGGGCCGTCAGCCGAGACGCGGTCGCGAGCTCTTCCCTCCGGTCCAGCCCGTACAGAACGTCCCCCTCCCGGGTCCTTCCACTGTGCGGGAGGCCGGGTGTGCAGTGCGAGCGCTCACACTCACTCCTGCTGCGTCTCTGCTGCTCACAGAGGACCCGGGCTGCTGGTAGGGTCACTGAGCAGCGGGAAACCCAAGCCAGTCACCGGCCGAGCCAGTACTCACCACAAAAGCCAGAAGCTGTGCCTTCCACGGCTACCTGCGCCCAGTGAGCCGTGAGAGAAAACGGAAAACGGAGCCGATCGTGGCCACGGGCCGGCCAGAGGGGTTGTCCCGCGCCCCTAGACCCGCTCCACACGGCTCCTCCCCGGAGAGGCCTACAGCCCGCCGGCTGGCAGCTCGGCAAGCACGGAGCACACCGGCCGGCCCACGGCGCGGGCTCACATCCGCACTGGAAGCTTCCCCACTCGCCCAGGTCCCCACGGCCCTTCCACGGCTCTGTGTCGAGCTGAGCTCGGAAGCTGTCGAGGACATCGACCAATCGACCAGCCCGTTGCCTTTCTTTCCTTTCTCTCTGTGTGCTTGAGGGCGGCATGGGGAGAGAAGCGGGGACCAGCTTTGAAAACTCTCACCAGCAGCAAGAACAGCTACCCGACAACAGACAAGCCTTGTCAAACCCAGAGGCAGGGGACATCTGTCTCGTGCTTATCGTGGGCCAGGTCCTGCTCTAAGTGCTTGATCAACTCATTTACCCTCACCCCAGCTCTGTGGGGTGCTGCCTTCGGCCCCGGAGGTGACCGTGAGCAGTGCTGGGGTTTGTACACGAGCATCGATACTTCGTAAGGCTGCGTGGTTGACCGCACGGGAACCCAAACTCCCCACGGGCTGCAGGAGCACAAAGGGTAGGGGACACTTGGGCAAGAGGAGGTCACACATTAGAAATAAAACGCAAAAGAAACCTGAAGTCAGCACTACTGGGTTAATTAAGAGACCAGTGGCTGTGGACATCACGCATGTTTGAGCTACACTGGAACAAAGTTACTGCTGAACTTTCCAACCTCAGGCTACACGTAAACGACTTCTTTCTCATGCAAAAGAAATTAGTTCTGTGGCCACTGTTCCCACGTCTGCTAGAACGCATAGGGGAGGGCCCTCTGCGCATAACGTGACATGAAGAGCTGAGCTCTCAGGTCTAGCACACACTCTGGCTTCAGACAACAGGTCATGACACATCCCGGAAACCGAGCTGCGCACACTAGCTTCCTCCGTGTTATGCGAAGTTCACACTCGCATTCCACAGACCATGTGCGGAAGCCTGTGAGCTCAGATTCAAGAGGCATGTGCGGGAACTGCCAACAGGATCAGTGGTGGCCCTGCGTGCCTTGTCGCCCGTAACAGCCACCTCGCGGCTCCCATGGAGCGAGAGGCCTGGCAAGTGCAGGGAGACACGGGGGCCCCTCCGGGATTCCACACCGCAGGGTCTTTGGAGCCGCGGATGGTGCGCAGTCACGGCCCTGCAGGCCGCTCCCAGAAGTGGTTTCTTCATCCTCACGAGGCTCCTTGCGATCGAACACTCCAGAGCCTCTCTCCAGACCGGAGTCTGTCCAGGGCATCTGACCATGTCTCACTGCAGGACGTGATCTCTCCTCCTGCAAGAAACTCTCCTGCATATAAACTGCATTTTAATGGCACTAAATACAGTGAGAGTCGAGGAAACAAACTAAAATGAGTAAGGAATTAGCATAACAACGTCGCATAAGATCAGAGTGAAAAGAATCACACTTCAAACTAATTAAAATGGAAAGAAAAGTACTGTCCATTTTGGCAAACTTGAAGATTCAAGATCCACAGCCTGTCCCGAATGTACAGGCTCCCTTCAGAGAACAGGCAGAAGAAAAACCGGGCAAGGGTCGGGAGCGTGATTTCTGGCTGGCGCGCACCTCCGGTGTGAGCCTCGACGTCCTGGAGCTCGTGATGTGGGGCTACAAGTGCAGGGTGCTCTCGTGGCGTCGGCAAGTGCCCCGGCCGGGGCCCGGGGAGGCTGCTGGGAGGAGGGGCGAGGGGTGCAGGGAGCCGGGAAGGGAGGGCATGGCCCCCGACCTGCAGCTCGGCTCCGGCCCGCGGGGAGAGGGAAGGTCTCCAAAGGCGGCGATGGGGCATGGACGCTGGTGCCCACGGCAGCCCCGGGAGGCAAGAGTCAAGTGGTCACCACCGGGACGAGTTTACGCTTTCTTCGGCGAGCGGCGTCGGCTATGCACGGGTCGGCAGTGAGATTCATTCGGCAGTCATCACACGGACGTACACACGGACGTACACACGGACGTACACGTACGAGAGAGGAGGGACTCCCAAAGCCCAGAGCTGCGCGGCTCACCTGGCCGGTAACAGAAGTCCGGGGAACCGAGCGGAAGAAACAAGAACGAGCTGTAACGTGAGCGACGGCAACCGTCCCAGCCCGTCCTCGGTTAACGCGAAGAGTAAACAGCTGGCGCCGTCGGCAGCCGCGTCGGGGCGGTCAGCGCGGACGGTGTACAAGTGAGGGCCGTGCCCGATGCCTGAGCACCGCTGACCACCGACAATCCGGAGCGGCAGAGGGGGCAGGGCAAACAGCAGGACCCGACACGGTCAGTGGCCCCGGGGCCCGGGAGGAGGTCCGGCTTCCGCTCCCGCAGCGGCGCCCGCAGGGTCTAGGGAGGAGCGGAGACGAGAGGCGACGGCCACCACCGCGCCGCGCTCCAGGGCGGACTCCAACGCCAGCCGAGCCGCTTCATGCCCGGAACGGACGACGTTTCAGCCTGACACCGGACGGCGGCGGTGAGAGTGAAGTCTAAGGTTAAGTAACAGTTCATACATTCCGTAAGATCCCCGCCGGGTCACAGGTTTGGAATTCCGGACTTCTGACAGTCTCACACATCCACTGAACGTGCGCGCCAGCACCTGCACGTTCCCCGCACGCGTCAGATGCTGCGCTCATCTCGGCCCTCGGGATGTAAGTCCAGCCACGGCCAACCTCAGCACGGGAAGTTTCGGACTCATAAACCTAAGCACGATAATCCACATGACTCATGACTTGTGTTATGGCTGAAAAAGCTTTTACTATTTCCACTTTAAATGGCCCCCAAAGACTCGTTTTTCCACGAAGGTATCATGACATAAACATCACACACTTTGTCTAGCTCCACAGTTTACTTGCTTTTACACATGTAAGATGTGAGTGACGGCGTCACGACAAAAGGATGGAGCCCTGAAAAGCAGCAGCTTTGCACAGCTGCTCGTCATCAAACCGCCAAACCTCGCAGCAAAGGCTGATTAGATAAATATAGTCACACATGCCTAAGTCTGAAACAGAGCTGAGAAAAACTGTCACAGAGGACATTTCCATGGCTGTCCTGACAAGTCATTTTTAATAATTACATGTGCCCATGCAGTACACGCATGGCCTCACAGAAAAGCTGTTTTGGATGCCCCCTTGTGACTTCAGAGTCACAAAATGGCATATGTTAAGCTCCCAAACGCTAACCTGGTACCCCGCCATCATTCACCGGTGACGTCTATTATTTAAACTCAAAAGCATAACGTGAATTAACTTAGAAAAGGTCTTCTCTTAATTTCTCAAAACAACCTCTTTGCTCACAAAGTGAGGCGCTGGAGGTTGTGCAGCTCTGTCTTAAACACAGATAAAGCACAAGTTCTAAGTGGTAGCATGTTATCCACTATTTACAGGAATAAAGTACAATTAGATTTAAATAATGTCATAAAAACATTTTGTTTCAGTTTCACCTTATTTTAGAGACACCAGACACTGGTGGTACGTGGTACCTGGGAGGCCCTGACATCGCTCTGGCCGGTCTGGGAGAATCCGTCAGTGAGGCTGAGCCGTCAGACACACCCAGACGGCACCGAGTAAGCTTACACTTCAGTTAGCGGCCTAAAATGACACTTCGTAGAGCGTGTCCTCAAATAACCGTTGCTAATAAGACTAGGACCGAGATTCCGTGAAGTTCCGACGCCTCTCGCAAGGAGACAAGAGGGACGTCCTTCGCCGCCCGCCCCCGGCCCCCGGCCCTCCGTGCCCTCCGTGCCCGCGCCTCTCGCCCGGCTCTGTTCTCACCCCAGCATCGGGACGTCTCGCTCGGGTGGCCCTACCTTTGCCCGTACCTTTGCAATCAGGCTGTGTAAGTCAGCCAACATTGTTCTTTGAATCTCCATATAAATTTTACCATCTCTTTCCCATTTCATGCTAAAAAGGCTGCTAGGATTTTAACTAAGACCGCGCAGAATCTACTGATCAGTCTGGGGCGAACAGAATCTCATCTCCCGACGCACGAGCAAGTTCTGTGTCTCCATCCGCTTTCCGCTTCTTGCGTTTCTCTCTGCCACGTTTGAGCGTTTTCAGTGCAGAGTTTGCACAAATTAACAAAATATTTCCTATTTTTAACACTGTTATATGAATAGCATTTAAAATTTCATTTTGCAATTGTCCCTTGCTAGTACACAGAAGTACAACTGGTTTTTATGTATGATCCTGTATCCAGAGACTCTGCTGGATCCACCGACTAATTCTGACAGGTGTTGGTGAGGTGCCTGTGAAGATGATCCTGGCACCTGTGAACACAATTTTAATTCTTTCCAATGCACATGCCTTTTACTTCTTCTTCTTGCCCACTGCACGGGCGAGAGCCTACAGTTGCAGTGTTAGGCAGAAGTGATCAGAGTGGACATCTTGCCTTGTTTCCATTATTAGTGGGAAAGGGTTTAGCTTCTCCTTACTGAGTGTGTGGGCGGGAGGTATTTTATAAAGGCATTGGGTCAGATTGAGGGGGTACTCTGCTAGTCTAATTTACTTTAAATCATGCATCACTGTTAATTCTGTCAAATGTTTTATCTGCAAACATTGGCATGATCGCACAATTTTCCTTTTCTTCTGCTAATGATGAATTATACCAACTGATTTATAAATGAGATGAAACCCGCTTAGTTGTGATATATTATCTTTCTTTAAATTTCTTTTCATTTTCTAGAGACGTTTATTGATTGATTGTTGACTGACTGGGAACTGGATCCAAGGCATTTAGAACAGCGCCTGTCGCGCAATTTAATCAGCGTCAGTCAGTGAGGGAGCTCGAGTTCACTGAGCAAGAAAGTGGCAGAGCAGGACAGACGCGAGGTCTTCAAGCTCCCAGCATGTAGCCCTGCATCAGCCCTGCCCAGTCAGAGTCCTAACCCCCACTCGTCACCTCCATCCCCAGCCTCTCGGCAACAGACAGGAGGAGAAATACAGCCACAGAGTTCCGACTCTGAGAAGCAAAAAGCTCAGTCCCAGGGGACCCTTTTCCAGCATTCACAACAGTGTCCACGAACCGGGAGCACCTACGGGGGCTTCAGTTTACTTGCCACACCCAACTTTCCTTTTTATATATTATTGGGTTTGATGTCCTAAATTGTCAAGAATCACTACATCTCTTTTCATGAGGGACACTAGGTTTCCTTCCTTTTAATAATCTGGTTTGATCCGGCAGGAAAGTTGAGGACATCATAAAAAGTCAGAACGTATCCTCGCCTCCTGTGCTTCCTGGAAGGACTTGGGCAAGACTGTTAGTAGTTCTTCCTTGAAAGGCTGATAGATTCTACCAGTGAAGCTGTCTGTGCCCATAGTTTTGGTTGAGAAAAAAAATAATAATTACAAATTCAAAACCTCTTAAACCAAACGCGTGAGTATTCAGATTTTCTATTTCTTCCACTATCAGTTTCGGTTCTCCTGGGTCTTTCCAGCTGGTGAATTTTCTAGCATAAAATCAGACATAATATCCTCTGATTATCCTGTAATGGCGACAGGATCATAGCCATAGTGACGGCATGCAGAGTCCTTCTTCAGTAATTCCCGGTTCTTAAAAGTAGAGGTTTATTAGTTCACTAATCCCAGATCTTTCTCTATTCTGATATAAGCTTTTAAAACTGCAATTTCTAAGCAGTGCTTTAACTATATCCCACAAAATTTAGTGTTGTTTTCATTTTCACAAAGTTCAAATATTTCCTAGTTCTTCACTGACCCCCGGGTACACTCTGAAGTGTATTCTTTTCTCTCCAAGAATCTGGAAACTTTCATGTATTTTTTCAGTTACTCATCTTTAATTCAATTGTGTTGGGGTCAGAGAATACAGTCTGTATTATCTCAATCTTTCGAATTTATTAACATTGATTGAGATTTATTTTATGTATTTAAGTTCCATCTTTCTATTCTGATGAATACTCCATGTACGACTTCAAAAGAATGTGCGTTCCATAGTTGTTGGGTGGAGTTCTCGGAAAAGATCAGTCAGGTCACAGTCATTTCAGAGTCAAGTTCAAGCTTTCTATACCCCACTGACCTTCCCACTTCCTCCATCAACTTATGTGATCCCTGGCAAAACAGGTGATTTCTTTATTTTCCTTTTATTTCTGAGAAAATTCTGCTTCTCGTATTTTGCAGTTCTGTTATTATACTTGCGGGCATGCTTGGGATTCTACCAGCTTGCTGGTGAATGTGCTCTTGTGTTATTAGGAAATGTCTCGTGACCAGGCAGTTTCCTTGTCCTGAAACCCAGGTTTCTGGCACTAGTGCGGCCATTACGCTCTCTTGCCTCTTGTTAGTACGGCGTACCTTCTTCCACCCGGACGGCTTTAAACCATCAGCAAATAACTGAGTCTTACTTTTCCAACCAGTCTGTCTGCTTTGCAGACCTTACAGAAAAACTCACTAAATATAGTTATCAAGGTTAGTTTTAAGTTCGCCATCTTGATTTCTGTTTTCCACTTTGCTCGTCGGACGTGTACTGCTGCTTCTTGTCTTCGGGACTGACGATTTTTGAGCTTTAATCCGATTTACCTTCACTATCACCTTCTTACTCTCATCTGAGAACTTTCCAGTGGTTCGCCTGTAGGAAAGCAGCCCTTCTTGCACAGTCTTGTGGAAACAAAGCTCACAGAAATGATAGGAATGAGTGTTTATGCATCTTCCAATAACACAAAGACAGTATGCAGTTCCCATGCCCTTTAGCCTGCACCAAATCTGAAAACACTTCGGCCATTACTTTTTCAAGTATTTTTTCTTTCCCCACCTCTACTGCTAGCGTGGAGACCCCGCGTACAACATGTTAGACCACTTGATACTGCCCCACAGGCCACTGAGGCTCTATTCATTTTTTAAAACTTTTTAAAAGTTTTATTTATTTTAGTAATTTCTACACCAAATGTGGGGCTCAAACTCAAAACCCCGAGATCTACTTACTGAGGTTCTACCTACTGAGTCAGCAGGGCATCCCTGAACTTTTTCTATCCTTTGTGTGCTTTTGTTTTGATTTTCTACCTGTGTCTTCAAATCACTAAAGTTTTCTTCTGCAATATCTAGTTTGTTAATTCCACCATTTTTTTTTTCGCTTCAGAAACTGTAATTCTTAGCTTTTGAAGCTCTGCATGGTTCTCTGCATGCTTGCAATTCTCTCATTATGCTCATTTTCCTTTTAAATCCTTGAGCACAAATATAAACAACTATTCTGAGTGTCTTCTGCAAATAGCATCATCTTTGTTGTATCTGTTTCTTCCTGTTCACTGCTTATTCTTCTGTGGCATATTTTTGTTTCACTGTGTCTACTAATTTTTGACTGGGTGCCAGGCATTATGTGACCCTGTCTCCTGCTACCTTTTGTTGTTCTCCTTTAAAGCACACTGGCAATTAAGTTCTCAGCAGAGCAGGCGGTCCCCTTGTGAGGTTTGTTTCTAAGCTTTGTCAGGGCAGGATTAGAGAATGTGTTATTTTAAGGCTAGTGCAGGTCTCCTATAGCATAACCTTTCCGGTATATACTTGACTCGGAATGCGGAACCCTTCCAGTCTCTCTCTGTGGAAGTCTGGGGGTTATTCTTCTTACAGTTACCAGGTGGTTCTCGGACTGGACAATGCAAGCACACCACAGCATTCAGCAACAAACTCAACAAATTGTGCAAGTTTCTGGAATTCTTCTTTGGTATAACTACTTCCTCTCCCATACTCCTATACTGTTTCCCACATATTTAATCCATTTCAACTTCCCATGAGACCATCTCAGACAGCTTGGTTCTACTTTCTTGCCCTGGAGTCTAGAAAATGACTCTAGGAAGAAAGCTGTGCTGATTGCAAGGCTTCCCTTGACTGACTGTTTTGTCTTAGGATTAAGGATCTCTACTCTCCGTACCCAGTTGTTTCATATATTTGCCCAATTTTTTGGTATTTAAGATAGAAGGGTAAATCTGGTCTCAGTTACTCCAATATGGCCAGAAACAGAACAAGGATACACTTCTGAATTAGACCTAAGACTGAAGCTTTGAACTGGGGTAAACAGAGGAGTGTATCTCTCATAAGTTACAAAAAGTGACTAAAAAGTTACTGAATCAATGAAGAATTCACTGATGGATGGAAAAGAAGATTTTAAAAAGTTCAGCTGAAGGCACGTGAAGAAAAATAAAACCACCCCAAGTTTCTATTCCATTTAGTTCACACTTTTCAACTAACTACCCAGTTCTCTAAATATATTTCTTTTCTGCAAAATGTTAACAAAATACAACTTTAAAGGGTGGTTTGTAATATTTATTGTCTGCCAACCTTAAATTTACATTAGTTATATTCCTATAAAATTTAATGTAACCTCAAACAATCTGGGTTGAATCTATTTTCCAACAGCAACAATTTTTTTTCAAGATTTATTTATTTGACAGAGAGAGATCACAAGTAGGCAGAGAGCTGATGCGGAACTTGATCCCAAGACCCTGGGATCATGACCTGAGCCGAAGGCAGAGGCTTTAACCCACTGAGCCACCCAGGTGCCCAGACAGCAACATTTTAATGTAGCATTATTTCCTAATCACAGAGAGATCACTTGAGGATAGGAGGATCATTTATAAGAGGTAGCAAAGACCTAGACCAGTTGCCATGGTCTCTGTTCTCCCCTCAAACACAGTTAATTAGACAGGATTTTTTCCAGTGAACGCAAACATGGCCTCCCAGACTCTCACCATGGTAAGTCAGCACATGAAGGTCAATTTAATGGCCACTTGAACCCTATTTCAAACCGTAGCTAAGCTTGAAAAGCAGCTGCATGGCCTAGGCACTGTTCTCAACTACCTAACATATGTTACCTCATTTAATTCTCACAAAACCATGTGGACTGGTGCTTCCAGTATCTTCAGCTAAAGCTGAGAAAACAGAGTAACTCAGTTAGTGGGCAAGCTAAACTTCAGATCTAGGTAGTTGGTTGGCTCCAGAGTCCCAAGTATGACCTTTGGGCCAGCTGCCTATTTTGTAAAGAAGAAGTTGCTTTTGCCAGGATGAGGGACGACAACTTTTGGAAACAGTGACAAACTAAAAAGGCCCCCGTGAGAAATGTGCCTGGGGAAGATAGACGGGAGTCATCAATCCCACTGACAAGGAACTCAGGAAGTGAACTGCCCTGGCAAGCGCGTCCTCTTGTTGGAGGCCCTCTGGTTGTGCGGACGCTGCGGCACAGCGTGGCTGTGTTTGAAGTGACTCACATGTTCGTTCTCCTTAATTCCATGTATCTTTATCTTCAGTAAAGAAAAAGAAGAGCACCAGGGCTGCAGACAGATCCTACTTTTCAGTCAACTCGACCGGAAGGAACTACACACGACACGCGCGCTACATACGCTGGCAAGTGTCCTGTGACCCCTCCTCCCTCCAGTACCGCGGTCTACTACACGGGATGTTCTCTGGGCCCCCCATGTGCTTACTACTCTACCGGATTCAGGGCTGGAATTCAAATCTATTAAAATAAAAGTGAGCTGAATTCACTTACTCTATCCATACACCTGAGAGTACAGAGCACAAATGTTTTTGGCGGGGGGGGGGGGGCTGTTCGGTTTAGTAAGGGGAAAGAGAGTTACTCATTCAATTGATGACTGCTATTGTTGTCCAAAGTGATGACGCCTAAAAACCGAAGAGCAAAGAGAAAGTTCTCATATTACTTTATTTCCTAAGGTCATTATCACACTCATTCAGGTAATTACTTAAATCGTTAACTCTCTTTGGTAAAACTTTATTATTGGTCTGGATTAGTGAAACACTAAATTAGGAAATATTTTAAAATGCTTCATTTTCTCAAAATATGCATATGTAGAACAAATCTAATACAGAATTTATGTGTTCCCACCCTTCCTGAGTCCCATTCTCCAGAAAAACATTTCTGTTGTTTTTTGTTCCTCTGATAATTACCTCTATGCCCAAGATAGTAAACATATTTAGGTCTCCAGATTTAATAACCTTACATAATGTGTACAGGTTTTCCTAGATTAAAAAATCAGAATTTAGTTCATCAGTCTTCAACTATCTCTCTCAATTTTTAGCCCATCTACCAACTGTGATTTTTAAGTATACGGAGTATAGTTAAGCTCCCTGTCCCACGGACGCGGCACTGGGTCTCACCTCCTCACTGGCGCGGAGTCTCTGTGCTCCCACAGTACACCTTGGGTCTGCCACACTTTTCCTGTAACAATGTCAGGACTGTGACCATTCATACTTTGAAGTAAACAGCAACCAAGCCTTCTTTATTACAGTCTTGTTCTAGGTGCTGACGATCAACTAGCATCTACAGTGCGATATATAAATACGATTTAATGCCAAGCCAAGAGGCATGCTGAAGTTACATTTAATTCTTTACAAATCCAATGCCATGATCTCCTGGCCACTCCAAGGGAAAAAAAAATACTAGTTTTAAGATTGAAGGGCTCTACACTTCCTGCTGATTACTTAAAAATAAGGCCTCTCCTCTTACATTTAACCACAACAGGAATGTTTCCAAAGGTTTCTAATTGTCTCTTTCAGGGACGGTAAGGTCAAAGGTGGACAGAGGTCATTCCCCAACGGTCCGCCCTTGCGCTCCGGCTCCCGTCTGGAACGGCTGCTGTCTGGACCTGTCTCACAGGCCATCCTCCTGCATCAGCTGTGGCCGCCCAGTTAGGTCACCTACTCCGTTTCAGGCAAGTCTGTCTTCTGGGTATTCTCCTGCTTTGCTGGTGTACACACTCAGCTACATTCTTAATAAGGGTACCTGGGGAGCTAACTTTTCTAGTCCTCAGCATCTCAAGTTCTTTTTTCTGCTGTTGTAACTGAATTCTAAGTGAAAAAAAAAAAGTATGTTTATCTTTGGAGTTTGTTGGCAATACATATAACATCCACTACCACTGATGAAGACTTTGATGCCAGTTTGACATGGAGAATTTTTCTTCCTCCCTGAAAATTTCTGCAATCTTATCTTCATCCTTAAAGCACTGAAATTTCACAAATACATACCCACGGATGACTTGTTTCCATTAATTGTGCTGAATCTCCATGGGTCCTTTTGATATAAAGTCACCTCTTTCCTGGCTCAGGAATGATCTTCCTTTGCTTTCCTGACCACGGCCTCCCCTCTCTTTCCTTCCCTAACTTCTGTGAAAGCCGAGTGTCATACCGCGTAGCTTGGATTCCTTCGGTCTTGGATTTCCATTTTGGAAGATCACTTTATCCTCTTTTTACTTACGTTTCATTTCAGCAATCCTTTTAAACAATAAATCTAACGGCCCCTCTGGGTACCGCCACTGCTCCTGCGTTAGCTCCTTCATCGACGCCCTTTTTCCTCGTCCACGCCTGCAGCTGTCGCCCGCCCGGTGACCCGCAGCTCTGAGCATGGGAGCTGGTCTCCTGCGCTCTTGGGTCAGCTGGCATTTTAGGAAGGCCTCCTCTCTGAGAGGCAATTCTGAGCTCTCTGCACGAATAAGACAGGCAGGCTTCGCCTGACATAAACAGAAAAGAGCCTGACTGTTGAGCAGCGGACGCTGAACAATGAGGCGGGCTTTACTGTGGGACCAAAATCCACACAGAAAGTCCCAGTTCTCCCAAGTTCATTTCGTGTGTACAGAAGAATCAGTTTTTGCCTGTTCTGGCTGATCCCACACCCCAGCTACCTCTGCTTTGAGTGTGTGCACATGCACTGGGAGGCTGGGGCGCAGGGCCCTGGTGACCATGACAATTTTATACCTAGCTCCTCAACTGGACCCTGTTTTGGGAATCCTCACGAAAACAGCTGGTGGCTTTGAGCCCCTCCAAGATTCCTCTGCAGACAATAACACCTTCCCCATCTTCACAGGCCCAATGGCAATACACAGGCTAGAGCTGTCTCATCTCCTATATTCCTTTTTCTTTTTTTTAAGACTTTATTCATTATTTATTTGACAGACAGAGAGAGATCACAAGTAGGCAGAGAGAGGGGGAAGCAGGTTCCTGCTGAGCAGAGAGCCCGATGTGGGGCACGATCCCAGGACCCTGGGGTCATGACCTGAGCCGACGGCAGAGGCTTTAACCCACTGGCATCTCCTATATTCCAAACAAATTTGCTGATATCTCATTTGTTGATGAATTCTCTCCCCTTGGTTTGCTATTTATTGGCGAATGGTTATGACTCCCCCACCAACGTTCTGTGCTATCATTTTGATGAGGTTTTAAAATAGGCAGGAAATGGGGCGCCTGGGTGGCTCAGTGGGTTAAGCCGCTGCCTTCGGCTCAGGTCATGATCTCGGGGTCCTGGGATCGAGTCCCGCATCGGGCTCTCTGCTCAGCAGGGAGCCTGCTTCCTCCTCTCTATCTCTGCCTGCCTCTCTGCCTACTTGTAATCTCTCTCTGTCAAATAAATAAATAAAATCTTTAAAAAAATAAATAAATAAATAAATAAATAAAATAAAATAAAATAGGCAGGAAGCAAGTACCAGTGTTCAGGGTCTATCCTCTTGAACGGAAGACTTATGGTCTAGAAGCTTATAGTGGCAAGTTATGACACACAAGAACAGAGAGAACAGCCTAATAAAACGTCATTTACTGATGAGTAACACTCACAAATATTTTAAACAAATAAAATTTGATAATTTGTGGCCTCGACAATAATAAACTCTATGGGGCAAAGTCCCCCATGACCAACCTAGATGGATAAGAATTACACAATATCTAGAAACCACTTTGTAAGAATGAGCGTGTTGTATAATTTGATTTTGTAATCAGGTCAGGAGTTCCTTGCGATGTGCACTACGTGCGCTTTCCCAGAACAGCTGCCCAGAAGGGGACACAGGACACAGTCAATCCTCTTCTTTAACAAATAAGAACAGCCCAGGAACTGGGGGTGTGCGCTCCAAAGTCCAGGAGCACATGATGTCACTGGCTGGGCCCCCCCATCCTGTCCACCAGTACAGAACAGCCGGGGCCCCTTCCCTCTTTTTAACATCTTGTTCATGGGTAACTGAAAAGGTAATCGGAACTTAACAGAAATATTGTTTGGGCTGGACTGCAAACTGTACACAAGCTGGGAAACAAAATGTGACGTCAGAAAAGCCACCAGCACGTGAGGACGGCCTGCACAACCTATGTGCGTGTGTTCTGGGTTACGGGTGCTTTGGAGGGAAGTGTGAGCAGCACAGTGCCAGGAGCATCACGATGCGGGGGTCTTCACTGTCGGTCCCGGTGGCACCCAGCGTCAGCGGAGCCCCCGACCCACCACCAACACCCAGATTCAGCAGCACGTGCACGAGAAAGGTCCGCCAGCCGGCAAGTGATAACTCCCTAGAAAAAGTAGCACTTGCATATGGTGTCTGTCGTACAGTTTACGGAGCAGTTTTTAAAAGGCGGCTGAGATAAGGACTTTGCAACAGCTCAGCAGTACAGATAATCCCGTCACTGTCACTTCACAGAGAAAGAGAAGCTCACAGACCCAAGGAGGTGGCCCTGATGAGGACCCCACCATGCAGTCAATGACGTAACCCCAAACCTGCAGCCTGTCCTTCCCCTGACCACTCAGCTCCTCCCGCCACACAGGTCCGCGCTCGTGTGACAGCTGTGCCCGCCAAGAAGAGCCATGGCCTCCAGCTGCCTGCATTCTCCGGTTCCTTCCGACGCCCCCGATCGCCCCCTGCAGTCCTCAGGCCTCCGTGGGCGCAGACGGGAAGCGACTACTGGGACCGCGCACTTTCCCTCCTTGGCCGCCGCTGCAACTAGAGATGAGCACGTTCCACTGCCCCGTCTGTCCTTGCTGGCGGAGGCTCAAGGCGGCGTCGCCCATGGGCGACACTCCATGCCCTCGGAAAGCAACCCCCGCCCTGCTCCCATCCCCCTGCTGTGTGTACTGTTCTCTGGAGGCAGCTGCCACTGGTTCCACACGGTGGACAGCAGAAGTGCCGCAGCGGGGTCCAGCCGGCTCCGGCCCAGAAGCCCGAGTCCCGGCCTCCCAGGCGTGTGGCAGTGTCCCCAGCTTCAGCCCCACGGTCCTGGTCTGCCAACGGTGGCTCCGGACGACCGCGAGGACGGCCTGCAGGCTGGCGCGATGGCGAGCGGACTGCCTGGCCTGGGGGCCGCCCAGAGCCCACTGGCCCGGCACGCTCCGCTGCGGGGGGTGGGGGCAGGAAGCACCGGGCCTGAGTCTGAGTCGGTCAGGTTCTCGCACTACTGCACCAGCCCGCCGCGCAGCACAATGCTTCTGCAGTGACCACGTCCCTGGGACGCCGCAGCGGGCAAGAGCCTGCCGTCGGCACCCCGCCGCCCCGACAGATGACTCAGGGCAGCAGAAGAAGAAACACCTTCTGGAGCGGCTCGACCTAGAATTTCGGTTTGGCTCAGCCTGTGACCCACAGGATCCAAGAAGCAGTCTGGGACACATTCTGGCTGGCTGACCTGGTGCCGTAGGCGGTCACCGTCACCCACAGAAATAAACCTCTGCGCAATCCAGGGATTCTGCAAACTGACATTCGTCATCTGACATACAGAGGTTGGTCTCAATGCTTTTCAAAGGATCTAAATTTTACGAAGATTAAACATGATCGTATAAAACTCAATCCTTCCAACTGAAAAGGATGGAAGAAAGTAAAAGTAAACATTAATACGATCAAACTACCTTATTAAAAGATACTAATGCATAAATTAGAATTTATATATTTAGAAAAAGTTAAATATTAATAGTTCAAAAAAGATTTATATATATATATATATATATATACACATATAAATCTTTCTTCGAAAGAAATTTCAAATATTTCTAAAATAGTGGCATTTCTAAGTTCCCTGCCTCCAAACATTCAGTATTACAAAATTCGGAAACACCCCTCCCACGGAGGTACTCCGGATTTAACTGAAAGGACTGTCGCTGGAAGCACCCGGCCAGGCGCCCTCGTGAAATACTCTCCACGGAACCGGACAGCAACGAGCTTCCAAGTGGCGGCTGCAGCCCGTGCCTCTGCTCGCGGAGACGCGCGGCCGGTGAAAGCTTCGCGACGTCTCCGTCAAAGCCCGGCAGCTCCCGCTTCTGCTTCACACGGGGTCATTACAGCAGCCGGCGGTGAGGCTGAATGTCTGCTCTTTCTTTTCTTTCTGGAATGGAATCAACGAGATATTAAGATGGCTTCGGCTCAGCTTTCCTTTCGTCTTCACACCGACAAAAATGAATCTTCAATCACCAGGCGCGAGCGAGCGGTGCGGGGAGGAAAGGCCTGGCGGCCGGGAGCGCCGTCCCTCGACCCGGCCCACCGACCGAGGCCTTCACAGCTCCGGCCTGTAGCAGCGCCCGTCCTTGGCCAAGGAGACGCGGGCTCTTCCCTGGGCCCCGCACGCGCTGCGGCCGCCGGAGTCGGCCGAGACCGGGCCCGCAAGGGCGGCTCAGCGCGCAGCGCCCGTGGGCTCGGGACGGAGAGCCGGGTGCTCCCGCCAGAGCGCGGGCGGCGGGCCAGCCGCGGCCCAGGGCAGGGTGGCGGCGTGGGGCACACGGTCAGCAGGCCGCGCTCCGATTCCTCAGGATGACAACGGTCCCCGCACGGCCTCGGGTTAACGAGCCGCGGCGCCCGTGTCCGCTCTCCTCGCACCTGTACTTGCGGAAGGCGGCGGAGGCCGCTCTGGTCTCCTGCGGCCCCAGCGCCGCGGCCGTCACCTTCCCGGGCCCCAGCACGTCTCCAGAAACCAGATCCGGACGCCGGGCGCCGACCGCGTCCCAGGCCCGCGGACCGCCCGCGCTGCGGCGTGAGGCCGCCGTGAGGCCGCCGTGAGGCCGCCGCAGCCGTCCGCGGGGGCAGCCCTGAGCGCGGCCCGGCGCCCTCCTCCCGCGCTGCGCTCGGTCTCTCCGTCCGTTTAGCGCCGGCAACGGCGACCCCGTGGGCTCCTCGGCCGTCAGTCGGCCTCCTCGCAGGCAGGGGCTGCTCTCCGGCCCACCGCTGCGTTTTCCAGCCACTACGCGCACCTGACACACAGTAAGGCCTCCGTCACATACTTGAGAAACAGGTGACTACATCGCAGACACCGAAACAGCCGGGCCACACATCCAGGCACAGCAAAGGCTCGCGAGCAGAAGGAGAACACGACGCGGCCGTGAGCCTTCGCACCCGAGCGGTAACCGGCTGCGCTTCACCGCCGGGGGCTTGGCCGACGGAGTACGGGGTCGGCGGCACAGGCTCCGTGGCTGCTGGCAACGGAAACCAACTTGGGCGGATTTACAGACCGAGAATTCACGAAAGGTTTCTGGGCGCCTCCACAGAACCAGGAACGCTAAAGAACTGTGCTGAGAAAACAGGGAGGAACCAAGACTCCCCGAGCGAGGAAGACAGCCCCGCACCCCAGCGAGGCCACCTCTAGTAAGAACCCTGCCCCCCAGGGTGTGGACAAAGCTGCCAGCAGCAGAAGGAACCCTCCACCCACAGTCCCTACTTCTGAGGTCACGTTTTGACACAAAATCCTGAGCAGAAGCCTCCGCTAGCAGCCACCCAGTCAGACCCGTAGAGCAGGGAGCCACGGCCTTGGAGGAAGGGGCTCCGATGCCGGGCAAGTGCACACGCGGCAGCAGCGTCCGTCAGGACAGGTAAACACGCTTCCCCTAAGAGCCCCTCCTGGCACGCAGACACCCGAATATCCGCACTGCAAGGACGGCACCGTGCTCGGCTCGCGATGCGTCAGTGAATCGGCTGCCCATAGCACTGTGTGTGAGAGCAGCGCCAAACCCACATGCCAGCCTTCACACATCTGAGCGGCGGTGCAGATCTCTGCAGTATCAACCGGCATAGAAAATGTCACACAGGCGCCTGGGGGGCTCCGTCCGCAGAGGGTCTGCCGGACTCTCAGTGCAGGGCGTGATCTCGGGGTCCTGAGACGGAGCGCTGCCTTCAGGCCGCAGCTGGGCGGGGAGCCGCTTCGACCTCGCTCTGCCCCCCCAGAAGGAAGGAAGAGACAGACAGACAGAGGAAGGAAACTGCCGTCCGACTTAAGGTTTTCGAAATAAGGCTCCATTAAAGTACTTTAACTGTCCGCCTTTACAACTGAACAGAAATGATTTTCAGGGCATCTGGAATAACAGGAATATGTGTACATTCATGAAGCAAATCAGTGAAAACCTAATTACACAGTGACCCAAATAACAAGGACTGGGCTGGGGGGGTGGGCACTGCTCCAGTTACAGAGCAATCACTGACTCGTGACAATTCAGTTGTTTGCATCTAAAAGGAGTCTGGGCTCTATGACTAATGCTCTTTTTGCAGCTTTAATTTTACGCAGCCACAAAATACAAACAACTCCTGAATCTAAATCTACTTTATTTCTCACTTCTCAAAAGTGTGCAAGGACCAGCCAGCTTCGCCTGAGTTTGAGAGAAATAATCTGTTCCTTTCTTCCTTAGGCTCAAATGATGTGCACAAAAAGCCTCCGCAGGTCCACCAAAGGCAGAGGAGGGAAACAGCTTGTACAAGGTCCCTAGAATCTCAAGAATGTGTCCCCAAGGGCACTGAGATATGCCTAGTTAAAGACAAACTATACCAAGGAAAGCAGCAGAAACAGAACACAAATGTGCTAAAAACCGATCCAAAGAGCATGTAAACATAATTTCGAGGTATGCCGCCTAGAACTCCGCGGAGCTACAGCATTCAAAAAAACAAACAAAACAAAACGAAAGGCTTCACGACAGGCTTCACTCAAGGAACACTTCCTCAATACCTACCAGTTAACAAACCCGGGACTGGACGCTGCCGTGAGCCAACCCAAGGGACCAGATCCACCCCGGCCACACACGGCTTCTTCTGTTTGCAGTTTCAGATTTTTTTTTTTAAGATTTTATTTATTCATTTGACAGAGATCACAAGTAGGCAGAGAGAGAAGGAAGCAGGCTCCCCGCTGAGCAGAGAGCCCGATGCGGGGCTCGATCCCAGGACCCCGAGATCATGACCTGAGCCGAAGGCAGAGGCTTATTAACCCACTGAGCCACCCAGGCGCCCCCAGATTTTTTTTTAAGTAAACTGTACCCCCAACGTGGGGCTTGAACGCATGACCCCAAGATCAAGAGTATATGCTCCACCAACTGAGACAACCAGGAGCCCCCAGAACCCTTTTAAAGTGGCACCGCTGACTCCTTCCATTGTCACAAGGCCGGCGTCAAATCCTTGGGACTGTCACCGCACCTCACAGGTGAGAGACAGAAGCACGGGGAAGCAAGTCACCTTCCCAAGGCCACAGAGCAAGGATTCCACCCACTCCAGGGCCACTCCTGGCAAGGTCAGTGGTTTTACAATGGGTCGTATGTTCTCTGCCTCTTTCAGAAACCCTGAATTAATATATGGCTGACTTCAAAGTCGCTCATTTCAACTGTCAGGTATTTTGGTACCTACAGATCATTTAGCTGGAGTTCTTCCCTGTTTTTGCAAGTACTTGTTTCTGGCTGCGTATGAACATGGAACTTCCCCAATCATGTTTAAAGTTGGCCACAGCAAGAGAGAATTCAAATATATATATCTAGAGAGAGGCGATCTGTACCATATATTCTCAGCGACAGGAACCAGTGGGTCCCATCACGGCACCGGGCAGAAGCCTGCTTGATGAACAGGTCCTCGGTTTTCATGAGATATCAACGATCCCAACAGGCCGACCTCCAAACTTAACAAAACCGCACGACAGAACATCCAACGGGGAAACGGACAATGACCATTTCCAGACGCTGCTTCTGCCTCTGAGACGCTCATGGTCACGTGTGATCATTAACAGGTCAACGAATGAGTGAGTTCCAGGGCCCTGGAAATTATGTTCATGACATGAAAAGTGGCCCTGCTGACATCGCATCACTATTTCCAGACAGTGCACTTGAACATCAAATAAATCTCACATCATGGAGATGTGCCAAAAGCTAGTGACCTAGTTTCGTCAGGATGGTAAAGGAACAGCAATCCGTCCTTCGAGAACAGCACCAAAATAGCTTCCTGAAGCACAGCGTCACATTTCTAAAAAGTTTTAAATAATTTTTCCATGCAAGAGCAAGAATAATATCCAGAGTCAGTATCAAACACGAATTTCCTCCACGTGAGCCCGTAAGTCCACGTGAGCTCTCAGAACGTTATCTCTACTTTCAGCTTTTGTGAAAAATGAAGGATGAGTAGAATTAAATGAGAAAGTATTTCCAACATCTACCAACAGCCATACCAGCAGACTTAGATTACTTTTGAGAAACTCCATAAAGGTAATTCGCTAACTTTGAAAATTCCAAAGAAAAATGCAAGTATGAAACAAAACTTTTAATTACATGACATGTACATAAAGATATCAAGAACAACGGAGCCCGCAGACAGCATCACAGAAGCAAAGCCTGGCACGACCAGCAGGGCCCAGAGCAATCGCTTTCAGACAAAGGAAGGGCAAGAAGCCGGTCTGAAGACCCCGGGACCAGGAAAGATGAACTCTGAGGTCCACTTCCGAAACAAAGGACGTGAAACATGGGATAAAATTACCTCTAAGAATTCATTTTATAACATCTGCAAACTGTAATGTCTGCATGACACACACGTATAACAAAGCAACTCCAAGGCAGAAAGAGAAGGCTGCGTAAGGCACATCTGGAGCGTGACGCTCAAATGAAGGGTTCCTAACCCTCACAGGTGGGTACGCGAGACGTCAAGGTAAAGACGCTTCCTGGGAAAACGGGCACATCACACTGGTGGAGTGCTCTAAACCAAAATGAAGACATGTGCCATGTCTAGAGGGCGCCTGGGTGGCTCAGTCAGTGAAGCGTCTGCCTTCGGCTCAGGTCATGATCTCAGGGTCCTGGGATCGAGTCCCACATGGGGCTCCCTGCTCAGGGTGAAGTCGGCTTCTCCCTCTGCCTCTGCCTCTGCCCCTGCCACGCCCCCCACACCCTTTCATGCACACTCCCTCTCTCTCAAATAAATAAAAATCTTAAAAAAAAAAAAAAAAGCAACGCAAGCACTGGGGCAAAGAAAAGGTAGAATTAATGATCAAAAAGCAGGAAGTCATAAATCAGAAAAGAGAAAAAGAGTCAAAGAAAACAGAAACCGTAAATCTAAGAGTCGGTTCTGTGAAACAGGAAATCGGGAGAAAAGGGAAGGAAATAAAAACAAATTGAAGAATGAAGAGAAACACCCAAATGACAGAAAATTCAAACAACGACAAGAAAACATAACATAAAAGTCTATGTTCATACATCTGAAAATCTGGGTAACGTTATTTCTCTAGTAAAGTCATTTATTACAAGGGAATTTTAAAATGTCCAAACATAGCAGGATACACAAGTAAAATCAGCACAAACTTTCAAAGACGAGTTAATGCCATTATTTCAAGTATTCCAGAAACCAGACAAATAATAAGACTTCTAAATAATTTTTTAAGATGTTAAACTACTACCAAAATCTCACAAGACAACACACGAAACCAAACTCCGAACTAATCTCACCTATAACAAAGATACCCAAAAAGTACTGTTCTCATATAGGCACCTCGAATCCAGAAGTATCATTAGGAATGAAAGAATAACACAGCACTGTCAGAGCAGCTCATGCAAAGACAGCTACAATCTTTTACCAATAGAAAATGTACCTAAATATTGCAAGTACCAAAATAATTCAAGGTTATTCATATATCATAATATACCCCCATGAGATTACGGATATATAAAAAGACCAGGAGAATGCTTTCCGGTGAAACACTGAAGTTCTTCGGCTAGTTGTAAGACAGACAAGCAGAGACACCTAAAATACCAGCGAATCCAAAGCGGCAAGTCTCAGAAGGGAACGTCCAGTCTGGTCTCACTTCTAGAGAAAACAAGCCCGCGGACGCCTGTACTCATACCCTGGGAGATGCAGTTTAGAACCGGGGAGGAAAAGCTCCAAACCGCTATGGGGATGGTTACTAACGGAAACCAAACCAAGGGACAGTAGACAACATAAGCAACCGCTTTTAAGAAATTCAATTACTAGAAGATTAATTCTGAAATTCCCCAAAACTGTCACCCATTATTATTTTGTACGTCTCATCAGACATTATTAGTGTCTATGTTTCCCTTTAAAAAGCCCCCGCAATCTGACATTTGTATGCAAGGGCTCCGGAACGTAAACTCTCACGTAGCACTACCACTTCTCTTCAGGGAGGGCACCGGGGCCGCGCCAGCAGACCCCCCAGGAGGCCGGGCCCCGTGGGCGCCCGTTCCCGGCTCCCTGCTGGAAGGCGCAGGGCGGGAAAGCGGGGCTGTGCTCGGGAGAGACACTCCGGGGCAGAAGGCGAGGGCGACGTGCCGGAGGAGCACACAGCCAGCCACACAGAGCGGGGCCGCCCACGCGCTCCCAGAAGGCTGCTGTGACTGCTGGCGCACGGGGCCCGGCAGACACCCAGTGTCACCTCAAAGGAAAACGCACACACAGTCAAAGGGGAGACGCCTGACTGCAAAATCCCACTGTGGCTTACGGTGTCACCCCGTTTATACCAAAAGTCTAGTAAAAGCCCATTTTACACACACACAAAAGAAATCTGAACATTAACCCACGTTTCTTAGTCCCGCCACAACCAGGCCGCACAGCGCGCTCCTGACCAACCAGCGCCACCACCGTGCGCTGTCACGGAGCCCTTCCCAAGGAAGCAGGCCTCGGCAAACATTGCATGCCAAACAGCTTTTAAGATCTTAAGATTTCAACATTGTAGAAAACAGACCCTGGAAGGACCCTGGCAAGATCTCCGTGAGGGGGAAAATCACCGTCAGGACGCGTACACTGAGAGACCTTTTCTGCTTAACGGTCAGTAACTGAATAAAATAATGCGATGGATTCCAGGTCCAGACAGTGGAATACCAGGACCCTGAGCCGACCTCCTCCCGTGGGCACATCAGATCTACAGCTAAATACAGAACCATTTCCTATAAAACACCCAAAAAGCTGGCTGAGGAGTTCCTACACAGTGGGTGAATGAGAGAAAACCCGCGCAGAAACAGCAGGAGAGGCTGAGGGACCATCTCGCCGTCAGCGCCCCCCAGCACGGCGACACACAACCAAGAGCGAACTCACGAGCGCAAGACTGTGCCTGAGCAGGAAAGGTCCGAACTTCACCGCGGGCAGCACCCACGCTTCCAGCCCTGCGCCCTGACAGATGACAGCACAGAATGTCTAGTTTTGAAAGTCATCAGAATTCATGCCGGAAAACCCGCAGGGTTAGTGACCTGAGAAAGAGACTTCAACTGGCTGCCCCCCAGCCCCCCCCCCACCCAGCAGACCACAGAGAAGCACCCAGTGTTCCTGTGAGAGAGGCCTAGTTCATGTACTCCGTAACTTCGTGCTGGGGGCCGCATCTCACGCAGCGCACGTCCAGGGGCTCCAGAAATACTCTTCAGGAATTACAAGGCTGGTGGCACAGCTGTGTGCCCCCCCCCCCCGATTCACCCCAGGTCACCGGCGTCTTCTGGAAATGAGCCTGCGTGCAGGGACGGCACGCTGATTGTTGTGCCGACAGCCCTCGACCCCCTGGCTCTGGGGGCAAGGCTTCCACGTCCTGTACATTATGTGGAACCCAGGGCACACAATGGCAAGTTAAGTGTCCCGGGTCCCACACAACGGACCGTGGAGACGCAGCCCTGGACAGCCCAGGATTCTGGTGACAGCAGCTACCCACTTACCTCCACAGCTGTGGCCAAGGGGCCACACATCGAGGAGCCCACCACAATCCCCACAGCAGGGGCCACCTGGGAGCGCTCCATCTGCCCGGCTCAGGTCGCTGAGGAAGAACCCTGTGCACATCTGGCAGCCCAGCATTTGTGGCTGCCGCCCAGAAAGCCTGGATCTAGGGGCCAGCTGGGCCGTGTGAGCACGAACAAGAGGACAGCGGCAAACGCAGCCACAGTTCCTGACCGGCTGTCGCACCAGGGCTCAGAACGGACAGGAAACGGACAGAAACACCCGTTGCCAGTGGCCCCCAGGGGTGTGTCTGCAGACTGTAAAGCTGCTGCATCACGGCGGGGCTTGCAGGCCGCCGGCGGCCAGACGCTCGCTGAGACCTTCCCCTCTGGGGCACGGACAGGGCAGCCGCAGCCTCCGTGACTGGGAGTCACTAAGGATGAAGCAAGCCGCTCGGACCAAAACCTGGTTGCGAGAAACAGCTAAGAGCTGCGTCAGACGTGAATGACAAGGCTCACTTCCACCACTGGGAGAGGCGGCTGCTCCACCCAATGCAAAAAAAGCCAACACAGACTCAAAGAAAAGGAAAAACCCCCGAGGATACATCCCAAGGGAAAAACCAAGACGATGCCTCACAAAAGGCCTCAATGAAACGGCTCTCAAGATGAGGGCCCTAAAACTGCTCACCGAAGAAGGGAGAAGCATCTGTGAACAGAGCGGCAGTTTGAACAAAGGCGAATAAAAGGTGGTGGACAGAAGTCACAGCCTTGAAACACAGGACGGCCACTGTAAAAAACCCCAGGGGGCTCACGACAGACTCAGCAGAGCAGAAGGAAGGATCAGGGACCTCAGAGACCTGCGGGACTCTCATAAGCAAGGTGGGGGTGCCCGCGGGAGGAGGGGAAGAAGGAAAAACAGTTTAAGAGGCTCATCAGACACCACGAAGAAAGCCAGCACCCACGCGACAGAGGCCCCAGGAGGAGAAAAGAGAAAAGGGCAGAACACTTCTTGAGAAAATAATGGCTGAAAATGCCCCTAACCTGGGGGATTAAGGACATAAGGTTCCAGGAAGCCCAGAGAGTTCCACACAGGAAAACCCAAAGAAACCCGCACCAAGACATACGACCAAACTGCCCAAAGTGAAAGGGAAGGCGAGACTCTCACAAGCAGCCAGACAAACACAGCTTGTCATAAGCAAGGGGCCTTCCCCAAGACCATGGGCAGATTTTTCAACAGAAACTCCGGGCCAGGACGGAAGGGCACAGAATGGTCCAAGTGCTCAAACGAGACCTCCAGCGGAGAATGCCGGGCAAACTGTCCTCCCGAATTGGAGAGAGTTTCCTCAAATCACCGCTAGACTGGCCTTCCAGAAAAATCTTAAAGAACCGGCTTTAAGCTGAAATGAAAGGCTACTAATTACTAGCAGGAAAGCCCTTCCTGGCAGAAAGTCCAGAGTGACTTAATGCTGTGAAGGTGGTGGGTCAGTCACTTCCTCGGCCAACATGAGGTACCACGGAACAGGCAGTCAAAGGGCCTGGCACCCCGATGTGTGAATGCAGCACGCAAGGATGTGAATAGCATGGACCATCAGAAGCAGCAGCCGTGAGGGGGAATGACGCGCAGAATGCATTCCAGCTTCACCCGACGTGGATGAACCTCGGCTCTGAAACGTGAGCGTCTCGGTCACCACCCGCACAAACCGGCAGCAGACCCACCGCAGACCAAGGGCGAGGGGTCCGCCCCCCACACAGAACGCCATCGAGGGAAGGCATCAAAGGAAGACAGCCCAAGAAGGAAGACAAGGAATGACAAAACCGCAAGAAAACCATTAGCCAAGTGGCAGTAATTATATACCGATCGGTAATTACCCTAAGTGTAAAACGATGTGACGTCCGGTCCAACGACACAGAACCGCTGAAGGAATGAGAACAAAACAAAAGCTGCCTCACAAAGACAGACTCGAGCTCAAAGGACACAGGCAAACCCAAAGTGAAGGGTGGGCAAGTCTTCCACACAAACGGAGCCCAAACACGGGACGGCTCCGTCAGTACGGGGCGCAGTAAGCGTCAGGACAGAGACGGTCATAAAAGGAAAAAAGGGGGCGCCTGGATGGCTTTGTTGTTGCTGTTGTCTGCCTTTGACTCTGGTCATGTTCCCAGGGTCCTGGGGTCGAGCCCCACGTCCAGCCCCTGCACAGCGGCAAGCGCGCTCCTCCCTCTCCCTCTGCTGCTCCCTGCTCCATCTCCCTCTCTCTAATAAAATCTTTAAAAAAAAAAAAAAAAAAAGACAAAGAAGGCTGTTACATAGCGACAGGAGTCAATCCAAGAAGAGAACAGCACAGTTACAAACACTGATGCATAAAGCGGACATTAACAACAAGGGGAAATCGACACCAGTGCACCAGTAATGGGGACCTGAACACCCAACTACACCCCAGTGTACAGACCGTGAAGACAGGGAACCAATAACAAAACACTGTTCTAAATGACACATCAGACTGGATGGACTCAACAATCGTTTACAGAAAGCTCTACCCTAAAGCAAGAGCGTTCTTCTCAAGTGCGTGTGAAATGCTCTCCAAGATAAATCAAAGGTTAGGCCACAAAAATGGTCATTAAGCTGAAGGACACGGAAATCAGACCAAGCATCTTTCCAACCACCATGGTGTAAAGTCCGCAGTCAATTAAAGAAGAAAACCGAGAAATTCCTAAGTATGTGGAGCTTAAACAATACACCACTGAACAACCAGCGGATCAAAGAACTCAAGAAGGAATAAAAAGTTCTCCTGAGACACAGAGAGTGGGGGAAGATGGAGCGGGAGGGTCCTGAGCTCCCTCCGGCCACGGACACACCAAGATAACAACTACGCATAAAGCAATCTGCTCTTAGAACATTCTGAAGATCAGCATAACAGATCATTCACGACCGAAGACATTTTTGAAAAGGAAAGGAAAAGAAGCCGCATCCAGAAGGGTAGGAAGGACGTAGAGGGTGTCAGGACCCAAACCTCCAGCACGACGACCACGAGCAGGAGGGACGTCGCGGGCGCGGGGAGCACCACCACGGAGCGAGGGGACGGAGCCCCACGCGGGGCAGCCCCGGCCCCGGGAATTCGTAGCCAGAAGCATCGAGCTCCAGAATCAGCAGGGCTTCACTCCAGGAGAGCCTGAGGACTACAGGAAACCAATGCTGTTCTCAAAGGGCTACCGTGCTTTACCGTTTGGTCTCAGACCCAGCCCAGAAGCCGCAGTCTGAAAACAGCCTGAGCTATATATGAAGGAGATTTACTGAGTAATTTTAGGGCATGTGCCACAGAGGCAGGAATGTGTAAGTGCTCTGTCAGGAACAGAAGAGTCGGTGGTGCCATGGCCCATGCCCTCTTTCGGTCTACCTCACTAGATGCTTGTGGGAGCCACTTCTGAGACGTTCGATCTACTTTCGTAGCACCCCTTGCCCCGCCACCCCGGGCATTCCCCTGAGAACACACCTGTGCCAGGCGGGCACCCACCAACGCAGCTGCACCTCACCAGCACACACAGTGGGCAACCGTGATCAGGACCACCCAGAGCGATCAGCACTCTGCCATGGGGATGGGACGGGGCCATCTAGCCACCTGAGCCTGCTTAGGACCCGTACACCAAAGCAACTCCTGCCCTGGGACGCGAGCCCCCTCACCCGTGTGCACACAGCAGTTGTTACTGGGGCCTGGCAGCCAGCTGTGCCGAGAGCTAGCCCCACCCAGCAGCAAGCCCTCTGTAGCTACAGTCAAGCAAGCCGACGGGGGGAACTTCCCTTCTCACCAGTGTGTCCAGTGTGGACGCGGCCAGTCACTGCAACAAGCTGGCTGAGAGCCAGCCCTGCCCAACAGCACGCCCATAGCAGACACAACCCGGGGTTCTCAGCCAGCCCCTCCAGCCCCTCCAGGGGCCAGCTCCTCTCACCAGCACACTGGCAACAGTCACTGCCCCATCGCAAGATGGCCCACGCACCTCAGTCAGGAGACATCCACAGAGCACCTGGATCTGGTGACCAGGAGGCATTGCGCTCCTCAGACCCAAAGGAAGCTTGCTACAGGAGGCCATTACACTGAAGAACAAGAGATCTAGCCAAGCCACCTGACGCACAGAAGAGACGAGACCCCCAGAGACAGCAAAGATCGAGGAATGTGACCCAGATGCAAGAACAAGACGAAACTTCAGGAAGAGAACTAAGCAAAATGGAAATAATAAATCCACCTGATAAAGAATTCAAAGTAACAGTCTTAAATATGCTCGTGGGGTTGAGAGAAAAGTTGATGAACTGAGTGAGTACTTCAAAAAAGATAAAGGAAATGTCAAGAAGAAACTATCAAAGCTGAAGAATCCAGTAAGTGCAAAGAAAACCACACTGGAGGGAGGAAGCCGAGCAGACGATGCAGAACAAACCAGCAATCCGGGAGACAGGGCGGCAGGAAGCAGCTAAACTGAAGGATAAAAAGAAAAAAAGAGTTTTAAAAATGAGGATTGGTTAAGGGACCTGCGAGACAGAAATCAAACACACTAAATTCACATTATAAGGTCCCAGAAAGAAAAGGGAGAAAGAAACACAACATTTATTTGAAAAAAATAGTAGCTGAAAACTTCCCAAATCGGAGGAAAGAGAGATTCATGTCCAGAAAATACAAAGAGCCCCGAACAAGACGAACCCTGGTAGCCCCCACTGAGACAAATGACAATTAGAATCACACAAAAAAAGTCAAGACAGAGAATCTTAAAAGCAGCGAGAGAAAAGCAAACAGTTCTGTATAAAGGAAAACCCATAGGCCACGAGCTGGTTTTTTAGCAGAGCCACTGCAAAGTCTTAAGGGAGTGACCTGACACATATTCAAATAGCAGAAAGGAAAAATCCTACAACTAAAATATGCTTTATCTGGCAAAGTTCTTCAGAACTGAAGAAGAGTTAAAGAGCTTCCCATGCAAACAAAACTTAACAGAGTTTATCACCACTAAACTGGCTTTACAAGTAATATTAGAGGGACTTCTTTAAGAAGGTGGGGGTAGGGGGCAGGGAGAAGCCATCCATAACTAGAAATAAGAAAATCGTGATAGGAAAAAATTTCAGTGATAAAAGCAAAGCGAACATATAGTAAAGGTAGTAAGTCAATCCCTTATATGGGTAGTATAAAGGTTAAATGATAAAAATAGTAAAAGTAATTGTATCTATAAAAACTAATTAAGTAAGGGATAAAAAAGATTTTAAAAAGTTTAAAATATGACTTTGTACACATATAATGTGGTGCTTCTGAAATGTGTTCAAACATAAGTGAACAACAACTTAATATAAATTGGTACGTGCACGTGACATGTCACATATGAATCCCAGGGTCACCACAGAAATCAAAGGGGAGATCAAGAAAATCAGAGTAAAAATGAAAATGTAAACACAGCAGTTCAAAATCTTTGGGACACAGCAAAAGCAGTTCGAAGAGGGAATGTTTATAGCACTGGAGGCCTACCCATACAACAAAAAAGAAAACTTCAAATAAGCAATGTAACGTTACACCTAAAGGAAATGGGCAAAGAAGAACAAAGTCCAAGGTTACCAGAAGGAAGGAAAAAAATAGAAATCTGAGTGGAAAAAAATTAACAACTAAAAAGTAAAAAATAGAAAAGATGAATGAGACCAATAATTGGTTCTTTGAAAAGGTAAACAGAACTGATAAACCACTAACTGGACTAAATCAAGAATAAAAAGAAAGGATTCAAATAAATAAAATCAGAAAAATGAAATAAAAATTAAAACCAATACCACAAAATACAAAGATTTGTAAGAGACTACTAGGGAAAACTTGTGTCAGCAAATCAAGGAACTTAGGGGAAAAAAATGGGTAAATACATAGAGGCACACAATCTTCCAAGATTGAGTCACAAAGAAAATCTCATGAGACCAAGTAATGAAACTAAATCAATTAAAAAAAAATAGCAACAAACAAAATCCATGACCAGATGTAAAGAGGTATTAGCCATCTTTCAGTGAAACACTGAAAATTTTTTGGGAACAAGACATGGACATCAACTCTTGCTATATAGTACTAGAAGTCCTAACCAGAGTAACTAGGCAAGAAAAATAAAATGCATCCAAATCTAAAAGAAAAAAAAAAAAGAGTGAAACCTGTCACTGTCTGCACAGGACATACTGCATACAAAATATCCTAATAACCCAGCACAGAAATGTTAGAACTTGTGTCTGAATTCAGCAAGATTGCAGGACAGAAAATCAATCACAAAAATCAGCTGCATTTCTACACAATAATAAGGAACTATCAAAAAGAGAAATTAAGAAAATAATCGGCAATTCGAAGGGAACACTGCCGAGTCACACGCACTATGTTCCCTCCACTGCGACTAACGCAATGGCCCGTCCACAGTGTGGAGTCCACAAACAACTCTCCAAACACTGCAGTTAGAAGAGGTCCCTGAACTACATTTTTAGTACAAAGAAACGGGAGTCTGCAGAGTAAGCAGCGTGTTAGTAAATGCACCTAACGGGGCGCCTGGGGGGCTCCGTGGAACATCTGCCTTCCGCTCAGGTCAGGACCTTGGGGTCCTGGGATCGAGTCCCACATGGGGCTCTTTGTTCAGCAGGAAGCCTGCGTCTCCCTCCGCCTCTCCGCTGTGCACCACTTTCTCTCTCAAAATAAAATCAATAAAATCCTTAAAATAAACCAACCAACAAAGAAATGCACGCACAAGAGAACAAGAGAGCGGGCCTCCGCAGAGGTCAGCCGGGGAGCGGGCACGAAGCCCAGCAGTGCTGCCCACGGCTCGCAACACAGGTAAACGTCCGACCTCAGGGGAACCTCGTAAGAAAAGCAGTCATAGTTTTGCTGTTACACTATTCTTCCTCCTGAAACAGTCTGACCTTAATTCATCAGATTGGGTACAGAAAGGTCTTTTGCTACTTGTGAAAACCAAATTCACCCTCGCAGGATAAAGATGAGTCACTACTAAGGATGTTCGCAAGAAGCAGCTGCCATTCTGACGTGAATTCTAAGAGGATTTCAACAAAGGTTACAAACAACACTTTCCAAAATGACTACGGTGTTCAGGACAACAGGCGCGCAGGGTCTAAACATCCACATTCCTTCACGGGCACACCCTAAATGGCATTCCTGCTCCCCGTGCCCAGAGCCGCCTTCCTGCAGGGCCCGGCCCGCAGACAGACGGAAGAGACCCCCACCCCTTGCGCATGACGCCGGCGTTCTCGAGTTTCCTTCCTCTTGCTTTTATTTGGGGAACGGTCAATGCCAACCGAGTAATTAAAGATTATTTTCCTAAAAGGTTTCTAAAAACAGAATGTTCAAAGGTTAGTCCTAGTTAGTCACCACATGAATTAAGGGATCAAAATTACTGTCCCCCAAAGGGGGACAACCTACCATCGAGAGTCACCGCTAAAACGAGAAACGGAGCACAGCCCACTGAGTGTTCTTGGCTCAATATTTTCACCTACATCTAAATTTGAGGAAATGACTCAGTCATATCCAGAATGTGTAAACCTCAGTAAGATAATATGCCTGAATGCTTAAAAAAAATATGTTATAAAAAACAAAGAGATGGAAGACTGGTCTAGATTTAAGAAACAAAACAGTAAAACCCCATAGATCTAACCAAATACAACATGAATTATTAACTCGATCCTGAAGTGAAAAAGCAAAGCCAAAAGCCACCACAAACACGGTGAGCCCCGTGGGGAACCTGAAGTTTGTGCTCATCTCGTGCGGGGTGGCGGCAGTGCTGTGGTTCTGTACGGGTTTGTTCTTCCCAGGAAAGGCGCTGCTGGCACATCCAGGGTTCACCTGCTCATTCCTAAAAGGCTCGGCAGGAACAAACGGGTGTGAACGAGCCCAGGAGGGGGCCGAGGGGACGGGCAGGGCTCGGTGAGGCAGATAAAGAGGATCAGTTTTCCGCCTTTCAAATGTTCCGCAGTTTGAGTATTCCCTCCCGAAACAAAAAGCTGGAGGAGATCTGAGAAAACCATGGGGCGGTGAAAGCAGGGCACGTCCCGTCCTGGTGGTGCGTGCGCGCCCCGAGCAAGGGGCCTGGACGTGCTCGGAGCAGCACGGAGGGTTCGTGCCACCAACCCCAAGTCCTCCAGTCGAAGCGGCAAGAAGCACAGGCCGGGCACGAGGCCGTCTGCCACTGCTTTCTGCACGCACTTACGAGAAATGTCCTCCACTGTCATAAGAACTCTAACCCTCTGGACTTGGTTTTGCTTGCTTCTCGCGAAGGCGTTAAAGGGCAGTATCACCAGAGGGGCTGTTTCTGGAAGGGACCTTCAGCGTGCACTGCTGGAGCGCTCGCCGCTGGGAAGAGCGGAGGAGCCGCAGCCGCCGTCGGTAAGGAGAAGAGGCCGGAGGCCAGAGCAGAGCTGTGAGCCGCACGGAGACCCCCAGTGTGATTCAGGATGCTGTACCAAGGTCCTTGGGGACAATCTTAATTATTCTCAGATCAGCTAGTGCTTTCACTCATTGACATTGTGTATTTTGTATTTTATAGTATGTGTCTATAATCAAACATACATATTACGAGTAAATGCACGGGTTAGAGTATATGATACTTCGTCACGTTTAACTTTTCCAATTACATCTGCTCTCACACTATTTAAAGACGTTCAACTCAGACTCGTACGTTCCGCATTCCTTTCCATCAACTACTTCCGACAGTCGTCCCTGAACAAGCTCTCGTCTCATAGACTCTAAAATTTAGAATACTCACCTAAGAATCACACTATCGGTGATGGCCCACTAGTGCTCATGTTCACTAGAACAGTACTCTCCCCAAAACAACCATTTTTCATTTAACTTGTTTTGCGAAGATTTATAAAATGTATCTTAAAAGGAACCGGATTATCACTCGGGCTCAAGCTCAAGTGAAAATGAAAGGAAGGAAGGAAACCTTTAGAAAGCTACATGCTAGGCTTTGTCGACTGCTCCCCCGTGAGCTGTCATCACAAAGGGGAAGTGATGCCAACAGGACGGCCAGGGCCATCTGGCGGGGGGCGCAGCCTCTACGAGCCGGGAGGGGCTCAACCCTACCAGACCTGCAGCACCGCGGTCTCCAGTGTGCACGCAGTCAGACCCTGCACCCTCAGGAACTGACCGACGAGGAAAGCAAAGCATTTGCTGTTTCCACAGTACTGTCGCTCCTGCCCCGTTCTCTACCCCAAGGTGGCCGTCACAGCTGGTCCCGTGTGAAGTGGAGGACCAGCGGAGCTGTGGACACTGACAAGGGCTCAGGGACGAGGGCCACGCTGCATCTACAACAGGAAGCAAGTTCAGCATCTGCTTTTAGCTAAGAGGTCCACCAACAAGGGAGAAAGAAACTCCGTCTACACTGTCTATTCTAAGAAGCTCTTACAGCAGTTCACTGCCCAAAAGACAACATCTCAGGGATCACAGGAGCCAAGGCAAGTCTGTCAACTTAAAACCAACTTTAAGAAGGGGCGGGGGGGACGCCTGGGTGGCTCAGTGGGTTAAGCCGCTGCCTTCGGCTCAGGTCATGATCCCAGCGTCCTGGGATCGAGTCCCGCATCGGGCTCCTTGCTCGGCAGGGAGCCTGCTTCTCCCTCTGCCTCTGCCTGCCTCTCTGTCCGCCTGTGCTCGCTCTCCCCCCCACCCCGATAAATAAATAAAATCTTTAAAAAAAAAAAAAAAAAGAAAGAAAGGAGGAGGGGGAGGTGGTATTCTCATCTACAAGAAAGGAGAGGGCAGAAATATCTGGGGTCACAAACCCACCAGAGGATTCCTCTCCACAGAGAGTGCAGAAGCGCCCCCTTCAGAGAGTCCACTAAACAGACCTTAGAGAAACTACATTGTTTAGAAAAACAAACACACACCTGGGCCTGACTTAGGGTGCATGAGTCACCGTCACACGAACCTGAACGCAAATGCCTGCGTCTTTCTTCATCGAAGCGGCACGTGGCTCCCAGAAAACTCGGCTCTCTCGACAGAAAGTGCGACACAACGGAGATGCACGTGCACGAGGACGAACTTGAAAGTGTCATTAATTAAAGGAGCAACTGAGACACAGTCCCTCAGACTCACTTAGGAAAAAAAGACAAAGACAGAAGACGATTCTTTCTAAGTAGATGGGAAAATGGTAAAGCATTCTGAATTTTATCACAAATTCACTCAATAAAAATTTTAGAAATAATCATAATCATGAGACTGCACGGTCCAATATGAATCAAACTTACAAGTGGGTTCTAATCAACGGGTCCCTGGCTGAGGAGGACCCTGAGCAACTTCCGTACCCTGGAACGAAGACGCTAGTCCCCAGACCCAAAAGGCAGGGGTGGCTCAGGAGCCAAGAGGGAAGGAGCGGGCGCTCGCACTCGGGTTTCTGCAGGGCAGCCAGTCGGGCCGCTTCCCTCTAACCAACACCAACATGAGGCTCATGCGGCCGTTCTACCTTCTCGGGCTTTTAACACAACATTTCATCTCCGAGATGATGACAAATACCCCAAACACCAAGTTCTTCCTCCCACCCTGTACCGCCGCCACCCACTAACCCACTGTCCGGAAATACATCACTGAAACGTTGACCACCACCGTATTAGTCTGCAAGGGCTGCTGTAACATACTACCGTAAACGCGCTGGCTTAAGACCACTGAAGTCTCCTCTTCGAGTTTTGGAGGACAGAGTCCAAACCCGAGATGCTGGCAGGGGTGGTTCCTTCCAGAGGCTCCGAGCTTCTGGTGGCCGCCGGCAATCCTTGGCCTTCCGGGACCTGCGAACGCTTCTCGCTTCTCTTCCATCTCTGTCTTCACAGACCTTCTGCTTCTCCTCGTGTCTTCGTATAAGGACGCTTATTATCAGATCCGACATCCATTCCGATCACCCAGAATGAGGTCATGTCAAGACCCTTAACACGTTATCTGCCAAGACCTTTTTTCCCAATAAGGTTACACTCACAGGTTCCAGGCTGACCTGTCTCGGGGGGCAGGGGGAGTCGTGAGGGGGTGGTCACCATTCTACTACAGGCACTGTCTTGCTAGGGTCAGCAGTACCCTAGTAACCAACAAACGCTTCTTAGAAGAATTTCAGAAACATCCCACCATCCTCCTTCCCTAACCCTTGTTTTATTTCCAGGATTGATTTCCTGATCATTCTTTTCAATCGGATCCATTTCCACAGAAATCCACCTGCCAGCATCTCCGCGAGCATCTGTGAACAGGAGCCGCGCGGTCCAACAGGCAGTTACCAAATGCTTTTACCCACAAGATTAGCGTCTTCACGGACAACTGAAGCAGAAACCTTTCCGTGAGTCTTACACATTGACCTGGGTCGTCACCAATTTAACTGAATTGTGTTTTAGTTTCTCCCTAATCAGGATAAGCACTCTTCTAATGATAAGTTTAAACACACAATTTTAACTTGTCCAGGTACAAACATACCTAAAATGTTCAAACGCCGCTTTTAATTTTTACCTTGTTACTGTTTGTTTTTTTTAACGCTGTTACTGTGATTTAATTCATACACTAATAAATCATCAACGCGCACATCTCAAACGAACCCTACTTTCTGAGAGAACAACTTCATGAAAACCAAAGTAGCTCCAAATTCTCTCATCGGACAAAAGAACACAAATTTCAGATTTATTGGGTGATACATGATTTCATTATCAGTGTTGGAAAAATGCTTTCTTAAATGAGTCTTCCCCAAAGGCAGCTCACCTGTCTTTATTGTAGTGACAAAAGAAAGACCTCCGCTCCGAATTCAGGCCGCCCACTAACCCCAACCTTTGTCCCGCTGCCCAGAAACAAAGAAGCCGGCATGAAGCCTGGGAATCCCTGCCCACCCCTCCAGCAGGGTCGGACCGCGTGCAGGCTGCTTTCAAAGTATCAGTGCAATGTTTCAAGAAAAATGTGGCTGGAAACAATAATTTAAAAATTAAGAAATTATACAGAAAAGCACAGGAGACACCACAAAACCAGGGCAGCACCCAACACACCCAGCCTCTTCTCAACCACCTAAATAAAAGAGCACATTTTACATAAGGCAAACAATACAGTATTAGTCTCTTCACCCAAAATGTCACCTTTTCAATTCACACCCTTTTGCCTTACACCCTGTTGTTAAGAATAAATCAACGGGCGTGGACACTTCATACCTCCACCAGGAATAATTGCCAACTTCGTCTCGACCAAGCCCATTTTCGCAGAGGAAGCTAGAAAAGGAAGGAAGAAAATTAAGTAAAATCCGTATCATCAGATTCAAATATTACAACTTGAAAAAGTTACTGAAATCAGCTACAAATATTCTATTTACTAATTAAACCTGTGTCACAGATCTCTTTACGTCACTTCAGAAGGCATGTAGTGACAGAAATAGGTAAAGACTGTAAGTGACAGACATTGGGGGTTCCCGTAACATTTCCTCTTCAGAACTGGCCGGCAGTGAAGTAATCTTTGACGCAGAAAGACCAGGGTTGTGACCGCATGATTTGACCTGACACAGCCTGCAGGCTGAGGCCCCGTTATTGTTCGGGATGAGGCGCGAAGCTGTGTCTGACAAGCAGGGCCTCCAGCGGCCTGAGGAGTCCCACGAATCAAACAGCTTCACGTACCACGTCACATATGGCAGCTCTTCGGGGCCGAATCTCTGGTTACTTCTGACAAACGGTTTTACTATTCTGACAGCTGGACAGGTTCCTTCCTCCTGCTGGGTTTTGTTTTCACGGCTACTGGAAAACCTCTTAATTGGTTATTTGCATCTGGACCACCTCCCACACCCTAACGCCCACAGTCTGCACTCTTTCAGAAATGGACTATGGGTACCTCAGCTTTTCCATTTAAAACTCGTGATTTCAGACAAGTAGGTAGAAATCTAAAATAAAGTAGAAAGGGGGAAAGAGCCCACATGGACCGGCAGCTACAACGCCCAAGAACTAGTCCAAAGTGACCGGAACATAATCACACCGACTCACTGTTAGCAGGCGGCTGCTTCAGGAGCCCCGGTGGGAGCCGGGGAACAATCGGTGACACACAGCCTGCTGCCTGCTTCACCCGCTCCTCAGGGCCAGGGTCCCTGTCACCCCACCGTGGCCATATGGTGGCAGTCCGCGGGGCTCTGGCAGAACGGGGGGAGTGTGGGCCGTGGGGCCAGACCGTCTGGGGTCCAGTGCAGCTCGGCCACGGCCCCGGGCCCCAGCGTCCTACAGCAGCTCGGAGCCTATCACGGAGGGCTGCGGGGCCGTGGCGTGACGTCATCCAATAGGGGCTCGGAGCCAGGCTGGGCACCGGGACAGCGCTCAGCACGGACCCGCACTAATTGTTCTCAGTATTATTTTCATAATCGCCTCATCCCACCCACAGGAAGCCAAGCAGGCAGCGAGTGAACCCCAGAGAGATCAAGCTGCCGTTCCCGCAGCGGACATGACCGAAGTGCCGGGACCGGGCAGAGGCCACGGATTCGCTCACTGGACCCTCGCGCCGCCCTGTCCTTTCCCCCACGGCGGAGGAGGAAGCTCATCGGAGGAGGACAGGGCCCGCGCCGCACTTTCAGTCCTGTCTGACCCGCTTCCGTCTCCCTCTCCTCCAGCAGACCGGCCCCCACACGCTCGGTCACGCCCAGCGGGTGCCTCCTTCCAGACGTTCTTCTCAGCACGGGGCAGGAGCAGAGCGTCGGAAGCACCTGGAGAGCGAGCACACCGTCATCTCTGACGGGCCGTCCTCACCTGCCACGCGAATGTCGCACGCCAGAGCCAGCTCGAGGCCACCGCCCAAGGCAAGCCCGTCGATCGCCGCAATGGTGGGCACCGGCAGATTAGCTGAAACAGAGCAAAGAGTTCAAGTTTCTTCGGGAAGATCGTGACCTTACTATGTAATTTATCTTAGACTCTTTTTGGTGAATTTATTGTTCAAGGGCATACCGTACACAGAATTTTGCAGCCCGTTTGCCTTAAACAAAATAGTCATTTCCTTTGTTACTGTTCTTCAAACATGCGATTGTGCAGAGTTCCAGCAAATAAACATGCAAGAATGTCTTTAAGTCTTCCCATATCCCTGAAATATTCCCATAAATATTTTCTGCTCAATTAGCACAATCACAATTCTGACTTCGTGATTTTTTAAATATTTTTATTGTGTTATGTCAGTCACCATAGAATATATCATTAGTTTGGGAGGAAGTGCTCCAAGATTCATTGTTCACGTCCAACACCCAGAGCTCCACGCAACACGTGCCCTCCTCAATCTCTGAGCCTAACGTCCTTTATGAGACGTTTGGTTCATACAAATTTCTGTTTGAAATGACTTCTGTGTAACTGCGAAGTTCCAGATCCTTTATGGGTCACCAGGGAACTCGGAATGATGGTCTCACCCGACGAAGTAACCGGTCCCTCGGCGCAGACAACAGCCGACTAAGCGGCTGCTGGGACCCCGCCCACTAGCTCCGACCCTGCGGAAGCAGCAGGACGCACCCCGGCTAGAGAACCAGGCTCTACCCGGAAGCACGTTCCAGAGGCACACGGCTCAGAGAAGGTCCCGAGGGCCTGCCCAAAAGCATGCCTGGGGAAGGTCAGCCACCAAAGAGCTCAAACCAGACTTTCTTGAGCCCCAAATATTATTTTAATGAGATTTTATAAATTGGAACATACAGACTTAGTTTTTATAGCTGGTTCAAAAGCTGACTGATGATTAGGTGAAGCAGACTCCTCCTATTTAACTTTACTTCTGACAATGGGCCTGCGAAGCGAGGCCGGCCAGCCCTGCTCCCGGACGAGCAGAACGTGGGCATCGCCTCGGACTGCCCTTGCGACAAAGACGGAATAGTCACGTGGCGGGAGGTATTGGCTAGTGCTCTAGGGTCATCGTGTCCTGACATATGAATACAGCCAATCCACACGTTACACACCTTAAACTTCCACGATGTTACATGGCAATTACAGCTCAATTTTTGGAAAAATAAATAAAACGGAAGGAAGGAAACGGACGACGCCATCGCGAACAACCTCTTTCTTCCAAAGCTGTTCTGAAATAGGACGTGCCCGTCAGAGAGGTGCATTCTCGGACTTCTCAAACATACAAACTTGCTGAAGTCCACGGAGTTTCATTCACACGTGAGAACTTATCAGACTTATTTTCCGAGCAAAGACGGAAGCGCCGGGCCGGAGCACTGCCACTCACTGCCGCCAAGACAACAGCCGACCCGGGGAGCAGGGATGGGTGCGGGGCAGACGCCTCCAGCAGGCGGCCCGGCCTCAACGTCCGGGGAAGGGGAGGCCGAGGGGCTGGAAGACGCACCCCGGGCGCACGCGACAGGACACTTGGGGAGCAAGCAGACAGCTGCGTCAGGGTCTACCATCAGGAAATAAACTGAATGAAAAAACAGTGACTGGTAATGTTTATTTGACCAAAAAAAAAAGGAAAGAAAGATCAGTAAGGAAATCTGACGGCAAGTCCCTCTGAGCGGCTTCCAAGATCTTCTCCAACCGCGACAATCAAGTGGGGTGACTCTGCGACCCAAGGCTCACGCCTTCCTTTCCAAGATCCCGGCGGCAGAAATGACCGTGACTTCTAAACCCCCGGCCTCCTGTCTCCGCGGTCTCACGGCGCTCCCAGCAGGCCCTCCCCCTCCCCCTCAGCTTCGTGCCGGCTCCCGTCAAGGACAAGAGGACAAGCTTCCCGAGGGAGGACAGTAACGGAGGACCGCCCCGGCCGCAGCCCCTCCGTCCCCCGCTGCTCCTGCCCTGCTTCCAGGGACACCAGGAGGTGGTCCCGAAACCAGTGGCCACGGTCTGGCCCCTGTGCAACTTGTTGGTGCTGAGGACCACACACTAGCGCCGCACACTCCTCCGTGAGTTCCTCTCTTCGTCCGCCTGGCGAACCCGTCAACGTCCCTGTGTTTCTTCCCATTTCCCGTTCTTTCTCAGCCTTCTCCTTCGCCCAACAGACACCCCGCCCAGAAGGTCTCATTCCCACCCAGAACCCTGACCACACAATGCCAGGGACGCCCAAATCCCCACCTCCGCCCAACGTCCCTGTCGGCCGCACGTCCTGCCCGCCTGCCTGCAGCACGTCCGCAGTACCCCATGGACGTGCTTCAGCTCAAACCTGCTTCTCTCCTCGCCAGCCCTCCTTCTAGATGCTGGTTCACACCTCGTAGTGTCGCCAGCCCCCACGTCACCCAGGACAGAGGCCCAGAGCCGTCCCAGAGGCCCTCCTTCCCACAGCGCACAAAGCCGCGAGCCCCTCCCTGTGCTACAGTCGGTTCTGGGTCCCCTCATCCCTCGGCAGCAGAAGGCCCTGCCGGAGCTTCCCTGCGACTGGCCCTTCCAACGCGCCTTCCAGACTTCCTGGGTCTAATCCTTCTAAACGCCAATGCGGTCATGCTACTGCCCCCAGTTAAAAGGGTGCAGTGATCTACTCCACACTCGGGATAAAAATGGAGAAAACAATAAATACGGCACAGGAAGCAGCCGATAAACTAGGCTCTGTCCACCCGCCCGACCTCTTCGCCAACCTCAGGCCCGCACTCTATGTTCCAGAAGCGCTTCCCACCCAGGCCTGCGGACAAGCTGCCCTCTGCCTGGCGCGCCCAGCTAGCACCTACGGGCACTGCTCCGGGGTTCCTGGCTTCGCATCCCCGCGGCACCCCGTCCACGCTCTCCTGGCGCAGCGCCGATCGCCGCGCACCCACGCTGCAACGGAGATGAACAGCACAGGCGCGCGGGTCAGTAACTCCTTCTTCCTACCTGGGACGGCTGCTCCCGTCCCTGTGACGCTCAAGCTCCTCTTCTCCCTGCTTTTCTTTTCATCACGAACGCCTTTCACTTAGTACTTTAAAGAATGACATGAATGCAGCTATGGGAAAGGCAGCGCGCAAAGGCTCCCGAGCGGGGACAGACCAGAGGAGGACGGGCGAGTCCTCCCTCCGCCGGCCCTCTGAAAACGCCAGGGCACTGCCCCGCGGGACGTGGGCTCTTCTGAGAGCAGAACCACAAAGAGGAGGGTAAAGGCCTCTACGGTCAAACCCGGGCCTGAAACATACGCACTCCTGAGTCCAGCTTCTGAAAATGCCAAGTCCCGGCTGAGAGGGTGGCCTCCCCCCGCAAATGGGAACAGACTGGGAACTGAACATGCAGACTAAGTTAGGGGTCCACGCAGTGAGCTGACTGTAAATTACAAGAGGAACACCCCACAAGCTCATGAGCCCCGAAGCGTCCCAGGAAGCACACGGCAAGTGGTTACGACCCGTGCCTGTCTATAACGTCCGTGTTAGTACGTCAGGGGACGGAGGCCCCAAAAACATCAGGCAAGGCTTTGCTTTACAATTCTGTTAGTTAGTTAATGTTATCAAATAAATATCATACTTAAAAGTCACACTAGCCAACAGAAAGTTTAAAAGCTATTATTTTTTAGAAGTAGAACATGTCATTAAAGGGAAATAAGAGAGGTAACGTACTACACATCAAAAACACAAATAAAGGGATGCCTGAGTGGCTCCAATGGCTGCACATCTGCCTCTGGCGTGGCTTGTGACCCCAGACATCTGGGGTCACGTCCCACATCAGGTTCCCTGCGTGGCGGGGAAGCTGCTTCTCCCTCTGCTTGTGCTCTTTCTCTCTCTCTCTAACCTATAAATAAAAACTTTTTTGAAACATTAAAAAATTTTTAAAAAACGCACAAATAAAATGGCCTAGTAAATATACCCTCCTGTGACTGTAAGAGGTGCTGTAAACACACATACGTTGATAAAATAAAATGATGGGTGAGAGGGCATTCGGGGTCCGCCCGGCCCGGAAGAACAACGTAGGAACGAAGGAGAAACAAGCCAACGCAGCAAACACGCTCATCTGGGAGGTGGGGGTGGGGAGGCGGAGCCATGACTCGCCTCCTGCTCAAGTCTTAATCCTAAAGTGCAAGAATCAGCACTTTTCCCCTAAATGCTTAATTCTTTGGAAATGATGATAATCATTCTTAAATTTGATAGTTAAAAACTGAAGACATTTTCTCAAGGGGCTGAAAGGTTTTTAACATTACATTTTATGTGAAGTATCTAAAATAAAAGACAAGAAGTGTAGGGTCCTTACACAAAACAAGAACAAGGTAAATAGGGTATGAACACTCTCAGATTATTAGAAAGGTAAATTATTTGCACCTCTCAAATGCTAATTAGCATAAATTAGCATTTCATAAAGCAGTCTATAAAACTTTTTCCTACTAAAAAATTATTTAAGAACAGCTCAATTAGCATTCAATGAGTAATTAAATTTCAACCATTTTACAATATTATAAATTCTGAAGTTCTAGTGAGTCAACTGTATACTTCAATTTAAAATTTTTTTAATTAGATTTGTTTTTGAATCTTGAACTTTATGCAATCTCAATCTTTCCCTGAAAGATGTCTCTCTTAGCAAATTTTCTTGGGGAAAAGATGAGCCATCCCAAAGCACATGCTAGTTTCACAGTTCCCTCATACGCTGGTTTTCACATCCAGTATTGTTTCTGCTTGGTAGCACTTAGTAATCTCAGGGGACTGAATACACACACTTCAGAAGGGCCGATTTCCCGTCCCCGAGAGCTGGGAACCAGCACAACGGCAGTTGTGTAAGAGCACGGCTGGATGCCATCGGAGCTGCCGGGAGCACAGGTTATCCCAACAGCAAAAGGAAGAAGTGATGACTCCGTGTGTTACGCAACCAACAGGATCAGAAGCTATTTTGAGTTTAGTACCAGGAAATGGGCCAGGTATGACAAAGAAGATAATAATCCTTTGAAAGGCTCCTAAAAATATAATTAAAAGCAAACAATTAAAGTTCTGCTATTTCAAGAGAAAGATAAAGGAGCTGCCCGGGAAGGCTGTGGTCTCCCTCAGTGTCCGCAGGAGGACCCCAATGACGGAGGGGCACCGGAGTCAGACCAGGAATGAGGGGGAACCGGGAGCAGGCCAACTTTCAGCTCCAAGAAAGGAACTATACGTAACAGAGGTTTTCAGATGTTTCCAGAAAAAGAGAGATTCAATTATTAAGGGAAAACGTTACTGTCAGTTGTGATTTTTAAATATGGCTTTGACTGAAGAATCATGTTCTTATACAAAATGGAAACATTTCAAAAGAAATGGTCATATAGCATACTGGAGGTCTGACTTTACTGGTATCATTCAAAAAGAATAGAAATAAAATGCAGGTTAACTGAAAATCACAACCAATCCCTAATTATCACGCATTCCAACTCCAACCTTCACACTCCCGCGTCCTCTGCCATTCCCATCCCCAGGTTTCAGGGGAAGCGCAGAAACAAAACACAACCACTCCCGGCCCAAGCACGCAGGGGCTGCGCTTCTGGGGCCCAGCCAGGACCTCGGAGCAAGAAGGAACCAACCCGGCACCAACACACACTCGCGCCGCATCATAGCGGGGCTCGAGGCCTGTCAACGGGAGCCACTGCTCCCACAAGCCGGGGGCGACCACTCTGCAATCTGAGAAAATCTGGTGCTTGATTTTCCTAGCCCTACCTCTTCTCCACCTGTCTTAACTTTCCATACGGCTGCCTGTGGATTGAGCACATGCACAAAGTGCTTACGAGGTGGGTTCACTGTCCTAAGCACCTTACGAACATCACGTAACCTTCCTCCCAGCGTTGTGACCTGAGCAGCACCCTGACCGTCACTGCTGATGGGGACACAGGGCAAAGGAGCTGCCGTCGCCTGCCTGCTGCAGCCGCAACTGGAGTCCCGCTGGCCCGACAGACCATCAGCAGCTCTCACAGCCTCGACCCAGAGCCCGCGACCCAGGCCTCAGCTCGGCAAGACCACAGTCCGGCCTGCCTCGGGGACCCATGACTATGCGTCCGAGGAAGTCTGACAAGCACAGTGGCTCTGAGCTCTGCTGTCCGTTGACTGGAACAGATTTCTGACTTGAGGCTTCCCTGCACACCTCCAACCCAGACTGTTCCCAGTGCACGACTCCAGGTTAGCAGACGAGGGCCAACACCAGAGCATCCCTTTCCGACCAAACTTCCAAAACAAACAGGGAAACACAGAGAAGGGGAAGCAAGGTTCGCCGCCCCCCGCCCCCCCCAGCCGTGTCTGGAAGAACAGACCAAACAGAACTGGGTGGTCACGTTCATCGTCAACTGCTGCCCCGCTGCTCACGACAAGCATGATCGCCCGAATGAAAGAGAGGCGGTCTGCTGCGAGCAAGCTCTTGGAACGTCTACTGCTGACTGACATGATACGTGGAGGTATCTTCATTTCCGAGGAAAACCTGATACGAGATGTAGTCTACTATTGCCTGGTAGGAAAAAATACACTATTCCGTCTGGCTCCAAGAACACCAGGCTCTGTACCCTCGCTCTGCAAAGCGCGGTCTCGGCCCCGCGGCACTAGCACCACCGGAGCTCCTGAAACGCACAGCCCCAGGCCGCACGCCGCAACTACCGCACCCCCGCAAAGGCGCAAAGACCTCCGCACGAGTGTCTGTGGCAGCTCCATGTGCACCTCCGTAGGACGGACACTACTCGCGGTGAGAAGGAACCAGCGACTGACCCACCCGTGCTAGACATCAATGAACCTCGAGAAAAATCTGCTGCAAGATGACATGCAAACTGATACAAACTGTGCTCCGCTGATTAAAAACTCTAAAAATGGAAAGTGGTCTCCAGTGATGGAAAGCAGCTCAGCAGTTCCCCGAGCACGGGTAAGGAATGGGAAGGGGCAGGGAAAGGGACCACTGCGCGCCACGAAGGAACTCCTGCGGGGGATGGGCGCGCTCGCCACGTGGGTCGGGCGATGTGTGCGGAAGTCAAACCCCACACACGGCACGTGCTATTACCTCCAGCTCAGCACACGCCACTTACACCTCAACGGGTCTCTTCCTACAGCGTCCACGACTGCAATAACATGAAAATGGTAAATCCAAGAGAATAAAGTAGACTACTTCTGGGTCTCTTATAAACAGGGCTCAACTAAATAGATAATCTATGTTTATTTTTTTAGATAATTTAAAATCAAGTAACACAGGTATGAATCAATTTAAAATGATAAAGAAATAAAATTTTAAAAACCTAAAGGATGGGTAGGGCGTATCCCAGAGTCCAACACAAAGAGTCATCCCATGATCTTAACAAGTAATGGGAGACATCTGAGTAAAAGCATTACATGGGCAAAGGAGAAGCACTTTAGGCTTAATAAGGGAAAAGTCCACAAGGAAGGTCTAGCAGCAACAAAATGTCCACTGCACACAAAACACCACAGCAGGAGCATCCACAAAGCAAACACATGAGAAACAACAAATTCGTCACAGCACAAACATTACAGCCCCTCTCTGGTCGTTATATAATGATTAAACTAAAAATCAAAACAAAAACACTAGCTAGTTGGGGACAGACAAATACAGATGGGCTGAGGGCACACACAAGTCTTCCCTGTTTTAGTGGCTGGGCAGAGACTGCAGGCTCCACGGATGAGGACGGGTCCCGTGGAAGGTCAGGACCCCGGCCCCTGCCTCCAGAGGTCATTCCCAGCAAGGCCACCTTCGCGCCTTGCAAAATGTCCAGTGCACACGGCTGTACAGAGATGTTCTTCCTCCCTGATGCCTCCCTGTCAGAAATGGGACCCACACTCTCAGCACTATAGCCCTAAATCTCTTCTACCCCAACAAATGATTTATTTAAACGGACAGGACAAGAGAAAACAAACGGGCTTATCCTTAGCTCAGCTACCCCTGCTTCGCTCCCAGAACACCGATCCTCCTCCACGCCCCGTGAAAAGTGCCCCGTGAGTCACACAGTGCTGGCGCCGGGCTAGCTTCCACGGGCAACTTCAGGTGCCGACCCGGTCGCTGTGGTGGGGAAGCCGGCCTGAGAGGGGACAGCCAAATGAGCAAACCGCCTCATCAACAGATCTAGGCCACAACCTTCAGCTCGGCTGTATCGGTGATCAAGAGAACATTCTGTCCCTGTTTCTATACTTCATTTTATTTTTCAATTTATTCCAGACCCTAGACAGAAGGAGGATTTCTATTATTAAGGCCCCTTAGATTCCGTGTAATACGGATGGTGTTTTCTGCGCTGTTTGTCATAGTAAAAAACTAGAATCATCCAAATGTCCATCAATGAAGGAAATAGTGACATACATTATGGTATGTCTATAGCAAGTAATACAGGGAAACAAGTCTTTTAAATGCAATGGTAAAACATTCCACACTACAGAACACTAGACTCCAAACTATTCCCAGAAATAATTTTTCAAATACAATGTTTATCATACAAAGGATAACCAGGAAAACGAGCTACAGTAGGAAAAAACATTAAGAAAACACCCGTACAAATCTGAGATCCATGGTCTTCTAACGCTGACTCTCAAAGACACGAAGCCACGCATGAAACTGTAGATGACAGAAAGTGACAAAACAGTTTTTTAAAAGAACGAAAAAGCATTGTAAAATGAAATAAAAAACTCAATGTTTGTAACGAATTGGGTGCAGCTTCTGAAAAACCAGTGGAGCTGTAAAGTGTTCGGTGGGAAGGAAGGAGGAACACACGGGAGACGACACAGAGAAAGAGGCAGACACACAGAAAGAAGGTCTGGCACGAGTCAAATCGGCAGAGAACAGTGAACCAAACATCCCTTGTCATGGGTTTAAAAGAAAGCAGCCAATGTATCCTGAAGAAACAAAATTTAATGAAAATCAGGATGGAAATTAATAAAACAGAAACAAGAGACGGGATTAACAAAGCCCAAAACCGATTTCTGAAATGTGTCCTAGATAAACCTACCGGGAGGCAGACCCCAGCAGCAGACAGAGCGAGCCCCCAGCCGGCCCACGCAGCGTGAGAGGAGACAGCCACTGCGGACTGCTCAGAGACACTAAGAGAACGTTACCAACGGCTTCACACTGATGCATTTGAAAATCTAGGTGAAATGGATAATTCCTAGAAAAGTATTAATTTCCAGAAATAAAACTTAAATACAGACAACTTATGCGTGTGGTCATTTTCATATATGTGTTTGCATATAATCTAAATCAATGTATGCATACAAATATATATTCACGTAGCAGCCGAGAAAAGGCCGACAAATACTAAAATCAATAAATATTAAAATATTAAATCAGGGCACTAGCGGTAATTACTTTTGTGGACAGAAAGGGAATGGGGGAAAGCTGCTAAAAGAAGTTCTACTTTTTTCATTAAACACACACTCAGATATTCCTATGGAATTCAAAGCTAGCAAACATGAAAAGGCTCAGAAACGATGCAAGTATTTCCCTTTTTCCCTTCAAAAAGACTGAAAGTGAAATTCTAGAATATTCCAGGGTAGTGTTTTAGAGTAAGCGACCGAGCTCGGCTGATAAGCCTGCTTCTTTGGCTATATTTAGCAAAACAGTACCCTTTGCACACCACCATGCCAAGTCAGAGTGTGATTAATACCCAGTGGGAGTCAGCAAAAGCAAAGAATTCGACAAAGGGAGGAGAAGTTGCAAAGGGAAGTGTAACTGGATTCGAAACTGTGACTCAGCAGGCGGGGATGGAGCACTTCCAAGGGAAGACAAGCGGCTCCCAGATCCTCGCGCCGGCCTCCTCCGTCAGATGACGAAAGGAGGAAGGGAACGGGACGCAGGATCTGGAAGTTTCCACTCGGCAACTAGGAAGGACAGTTAACATGAGTGTCCATAGTCGCTCCCTTACACACCGTAACTGAGCTCTTCCAGTTTCTACTGACTACATCAGGTTAGGGGGAAAGATAAAAATACAGGCTGAAATTCATCTAATTTAACAAAACTAATTATTTAAAAAATCCCCTTGACCTTCAAACAAATAAAAATAGGCGCAGTGAACATAAATATTTTGGGTCAAGCCGGCAGACTGACAATTCTGCAAACCTCAAAAATGTTCTTTACTGGGGCGCCTGGGTGGCTCAATGGATTAAGCCTCTGCCTTGGGTTCAGGTCATGATCTCAGGGTCCTGGGATTGAGCCCCGCATCGGGCTCTCTGCTCGGCAGGGACACTGCTTCCCCCCCACCCGTTCCCCCACTTCCCCCTCCGCCACTTGTGATTTTCCTCTCTGTCAAATAAATAAGTAAAAATCTTTATAAATAAATAAATAAAGGTTCTTTACTAAACAGTTCTTAACACATCTAAAATCCAAGTCAAATGACCAGCGCATAGCAGAGAAAATGCAGCAAGTATACAACCTTCCAACCGGGTGTGGTAGCAGTCAATGTGGCACTAGGGAAGTAATTTGACAGTAAGTCCTGTTTCAGGTCAAGCGACACACAAATGAGTGTCTGAAAAAGCTCTGAATGGTATAACGGTGATAAACTATCAAACTAAAAAAAAAACAATCACAATTCCCAGAAGCTCACCGCACAAAGGTAACGGATGAACGCCACTCTTCTGCAGCAAGTAAACACCTTATGGCAACTTCTCTGGGCAAACGATAAACAGCAGCGACGTCTGACTCTGTGCGCACCGGGCGCCTCTGAGTCAGCGGAAAGCTTAAAAGGGGTATATCTGGAATCGCATGCAAGCCCTTTTGCATTCATCCCTCAAGAATGTCTAAATATTAAAATGGGACCCTAGGGAGTTTTAAGTGGACTTACACCTTTACAAAGCACAGGCCTCAGTGTAACATGTTGTGTCATTAAAAAGACTGTGACGACGAAATGCATGAAGCCAACAGGTACACTTTCTAACCTTTAGCAAAATGTTGATCAGACCTTATTCATGTTTCAAAGCTCTGTGTCTCACCCCAGAGTAAATCAGACTTCATGCTACAAAGAAAGGTGTATACAAAGTTTCAAGGGAAGAAAAAGAAACCTTCCAAAACCCTCACCTACAGTTTACTTAGAGGGAATCGAACAACGGCAAGTTTTCATCCATAACCAGCACAAGTTTCAGATAACTAGTTCCTTCTCCAAGGACCTACACCAGAAAGCCCAACAGTCTGTCTAAGGGGCCGTCCACAACCGTCCAAGGACGGAGCTCTTCCACCACGGCCAGCCGGCCAGGAAGCAGCTGCCCCGGGCCCCAGCGCTCAGCTCCAGAAGGATCCGCGCAGACGCGCCGGTGCCGACGGCGCTGCCGAACGCAGCCGTCCGTTCTGCCTGTGCGTCCTCCTGGACACGGCGGCAGCGTGCGATCGAGGCCCCCAGATCAAGGACTTTCTTCACCTGGCTCTCCGAGCACTGTCTTCCTCCTACGTCTCCCTCTGAGTCTCCTCTCTGGTTCTTTTCAGCCCAGTCTTGAAACGTCAAAGAGCTTCAGCTGGAAATGCCTGGATTTTAAAGGGTCACTAAGGAACATCGACTCTACAACTGGATATTCTGGTGAAAACCTATCTCAAATATCTCTTTATCATTAGACGACAATTTGTGGAGACCTCAACCTGCGAAGGAAGTAGACTAGCTCCCGCAGACTGTCGATCTGAGAGAGAATTCTGCATGTTTTCTAGCTGTTTATGAAACACCATCTAATGAGTCAAGCCTGGCCATCCGGAAGGAAGTAACACCTCTGCAGCGGGAGTCCCAACAGTGGTAAGGCCCTGTCACAAGGGAAAACAGGAAGGGCGGTGCAGACGGAGAAGGGGCGAAGTTCAGATCAGCAGCTCTCAGGAGCTGCAGACCATCTCGCGGCTGAGCGGCTGTGGCGGCCTGCTCAGCCTCAGATCTCAGACCCACCTGCTACTGCTCCCGACCTAGGCTTCCCCTGAAAGGGGAAGGAACGTGAAACAGTGATTAACCTTGGAGATATCTGAGAATTCACCATTTCTTTACAATGAAACATCTCAAAAAGAGCCTTTTCTCTATGAAAAGAGCAACAGAACCAAGTTTTGTTCTAGGATTTTGGAGCTACTTTCTAAGAAGAGCCTTTCTAAGAAGGTAGGAGCATTAAGTAAGGAATTTAGTGACGGGGAATAAAATACAGAACTTCTTTCAGATCTGTATTTTAATAACAGAGAACAACTTTCACGTGAGTCCCATTCCCGTCAGCTCCTTACAGACTCTTCCATTAAAAACAAGAGGGACGCAGGGGCCACCACGGTCAAGAAGGAAGTCCGTGGCCGTTGAGACCCCAGAGAAAGATTCTCCAGGTGTGGAAAATGCAAAGATAACAGAGCAAGAGGAAAAAGTGGTATCAGACAGGCAGGATATACTCTGATTCACACCACTACTGACAGGGCCACAAGGGCTGTGGCAAGCAGCTCACCCAGTTTTTGAAGAGCAGCAGTCCTCCCGAGCCTCCAGGAACAGGCGTCAACGCGTCTGCGTACGAAAGAGCCCCACGAGTGCCAGGGAGGGTTCTCACCTGCCGCATCCACTCACATCCTCCAGACAAGACCTCTCCGTAGACACCCTGGACAGAAAACCAACTGACCGCACCGGCAGAACTGGTGGGGAAGGACCAACAAGTAGGCTGCAGGCCTCCGTGCAGAATCTGGTCCATAAACCAACTGTGTTGCACATTCAAAGGGTTTTTTCCTCTCTCCTGAAAACCTAACTAGGAGATTTTTTCTAAAAAAAAATCTAGAATTCTGGCTTCTCCTGAAAATAAGAATCAAGGTGGAAAATAAAAATCATTCAAAAAGTAACACTGGAAATGTCTGCAGATTCAAGATAAATGAGTATTTTAAAAACTGATCTAATTTGGCAAATATGAAGACCGTGTACGGCATACCCACGGAAGGAGGCGTTAACAACAGACTTCCTCAGGATCACCGACGTAAGACCCGTGGGCAACCCCATGCGCACGAGCGCGCCTCACCGGCTGGCCGGCTGCCTTCCCAAACCCAGCGTCCTGCCTACTGAGACCTCCCTGCGGATCGCCCTCTCACTCTTCCTGTGGCTGTGCCCGTGTGTGACGTCAGTACACACACACTTCTACATTATATACTATTCTGTATGCTTTCAGTTCGATAAAAAATTCCTGGTTTTAATTCTATGTTTCAAAGATTTACTTGTGTTGTTACACTTCCAGTTATTCATTTATGAAGCGTACAAAGCCACAAAGCCGCCCATCCGTTCCCCTGCTGCTGAAAGCTGGTTGACTTCAGCTTTTTATTAACAATATTGCTACTAGAAAACCTTTCTCTTATATTCTGGCATAAGCTTCCCAAGGACACATGCACAAAATGCACAGACTCCAAGCAGCAACACATTCACTGAGTCCTATCAGGTAGTTTAAAAACAAGCGAGCACAGCGCCCGAATGCAGCGCACAGAGGAAGGTCACGATTTGCGGGAACCCTTGGTGCCCACCCTATGTGTCGACTGGGATGAACTTTACTACGGGTCCCATGGAAACAGTGTTAAAGGGCTTAGGCTTACCCTCTAGGTAAATGCCTTCTACAGCAAGTGAACGTTCGAGGTCTCGTGGAACGTGAGTGTTCGACGCCGTAAGACAGCAGCACACTGTCCTCCGCCACACCTACGTCAGTTCGTGTCCCGCTTCTTCAGCAGCTCGTGGTAGTTTCAGGCACAGAATACGTGGCTTATCTCACAGATGTGTGAGACAGGACTCTCTCCTGCCGTCTTACACACTCCCGGGTGGCACACACGCGTCCCTGCTGACTCACACGTGTGTGAGACAGGACTCTCTCCTGCCGTCTTACACACTCCCGGTGGCACACACGCGTCCCTGCTGACTCACACGCCTGTGAGACAGGACTCTCTCCTGCCGTCTTACACACTCCCGGTGGCACACACGCGTCCCTGCTGACTCACACGCCTGTGAGACAGGACTCTCTCCTGCCGTCTTACACACTCCCGGTGGCACACACGCGTCCCTGCTGACTCACACGCCTGTGAGACAGGACTCTCTCCTGCCGTCTTACACACTCCCGGTGGCACACACGCGTCCCTGCTGACTCACACGCGCAGGCGCACGCATGCACACTTCAGCAGCTGTGTGTTTCGAGTACTTCTTCCCAGTCTGTGGCTTTCCTAATTTCTTTATAGCACCTTCTAATGAACCAATGTTCTTAAGTTTAATTTGGTAAAATTTATAGACTTTTCCTTTTACAGGCTGCATTTTGTGTTTAACAATTTTACTCTGTCAAGATCACAGACATAGGGGCGCCAGGGTGGCTCAGTGGGTTAAGCCTCTGCCTTCGGCTCAGGTCATGGTCTCAAGGTCCTGGGATCGAGACCGGCATCGGGCTCTCTGCTCGGCGGGGAGCCTGCTTCCCCCCTTCTCTGCCTGCCTCTCTGCCTGCTTGTGATCTCTGTCAAATAAATAAATAAAATCTTCAAAAAAAAAAAAAAAAAAAAAAGATCACAGACGTCCACTTTCTGTCATAAATGCCTCCCCTCCCCGGCGGCAGTGCCCCATTTACGAATGTCTGCCGGGCGTCTGCAGGCCATTCCGCAGTGCGTTTGTCTATCCCAAAGCCCATAGCGTACCAACTTCATTCACACATCTGTAGCGTAAGTCTTGATTGCTGCTAAGGCCAGGGTCCTCTGCTGCTTCTTCAGTAGTGTCTGGCTTCATTATGCTTCTTTATGCTCATCAGATTCCTCACAAAATTCATGCTGAGAACGTAAGTGTGATTACAGTGAATCCGTACGCGGAATCATTCGTGAGAATCATCTTCTGGATACTGTGTCCTCCTATCCAAGAAGATAACGTGTCTCCGTTTAATCTTTTTAACATCTTCTGACAAAGTTTCACAATTTGGAAATAGCTCACATTTATTTCTAGATTCATTTTTTTCCTGCTGTCAGTAGGATCTTTTCTTGACTGACATTTCTTGGCTGTTGCTGGTAAAGAACAATTAATTATTTTTAAACACGCATCTTATATTTGGCTCTCTCGAGACACTCATATCCTGAATAATTTATTGATCCTTTGAGATTTCAACCAAGACAATCATACCACTTGAGGCAGGCAGTGCTGTATTTCTTCTTTGTGTCCTCCTTTTCTTTCTATTTTCTTGCCTTTGCACACAGGTCAGAGCACTGCTGTACGGAGGTGGTAACGATGAGCCTTGGTTTCTTCCTGATTTGGAGAGACGGGTCTTAGGACTCTTAGGTTTTACTGCTAAGAAACAGACACCTCTCATCAAGCTAAGGAACTTCCCTTCTCTTTCTTGTGTGCCTGAACCTTTTTCTAAGGAGGGATCTGACATCTCAAATTCTTTTCATTAATCTAGTAAGACAAAACATGATTTTATTTTAAATGACTAACGTCACAAATTAAAGATTTTCAAATGGGAACCTCCTCCTCCCCCTTATATTCCTGAGAAAATCCAACATGGTCTTTTTATTTCTAAACCTATTGGATTTCATCCATGTTCCTAAGCAAGACGGGCTCCTCTCACTCTCTGTTCTATTGTTTCTGTCACATGTGCATGCGAAAGTCATGCTAATCAAAAACACTGAGTTTAGGAATAAAGTCTCGCTGCCCCGTTGGGCGGAGGAGTCCGTGGAAGGCTGCACGGAGCCGGCACCCCACCCGCCGGCACCCCACCCGCCGGCACACCACCCACCGGCACACCACCGAGCTTGTGAAGCTAGGCCTGGTGCTGTCTCTGTGAGCAGACTGCCAACCCCTACTCAGTCTCTCCCGTGGGAACAGGGTTACTCCAGAATACGATTCCTTCTTGAGACAAGAACTTCTTTACTGGCATAAAGACTGCCCCAGCCCTTCCCACAAGCGACACAGTCTCTGCTTTACCTGCGATCACGACCCTCCTTCTGTCTGTGACACAACAGTCCAGGATCCTCTCCGCCTTTGCTAGAGGCGCGGCCTCAGGCCGACTCCCCACTGCAACTCCAGCTTCTGCCTCACTAACTCCGCAGCCCTGTAATACTGCCTTCCTTCCCCTTCTTTGGGTTCATAGCTTTTTAAGGCAATGTGTGCCACTTACTGCCGGTGGCTTTCCCTTGCTAACACAGGCACTTAAACTGTGACCTTCCCCTCAAACTATCACTTTAATCAAATCTCAAAATTTTGGATATACAGTAATTTTATATTCACTCAGTCTTAGTACTTTTTCCTTTAATAGTTCCTTCTTTGACCAATGATTAACTTAGCAGTTCTTTTTTTTAATTTATAAATATATGGTCTTTAAATCTCTAAGTTGGGTTATTTTATTTCTAACTTAGTTGCATTATGAACACAGAGCATGGTCTCTATGTATTAATCTTCTGAAATTTAACAGAGATCTTAGGGTCCAGCACATGATTCATTTTTGCGAATGGTTCGTAGGCTCGTGAGAAGTACACATGTTCTCTGATTTGGGGTTAAGGGTCTTTTAAGCCAACTTTGATACGCACATTGTTCAGGTCTTTATTTTTAACTTTTGTCTTTCAAACTCATGGTAAGTTGGGAGAGAGGAGCTGAAATCATCCACAATGATGAAGGATTTGCCAATTTATCCTATACATATCCAATATAGCTTCATTTATTTGTATACTTTTAGATCTCTGTTTTCAGAAACATACCAGTTTAATCTTCTGGAAAATTTAACCTTTTAGTACATGCAGTGTCCTTCTCTTACTACTAACGGTTTTTGTCTTAAATAAGAGTATGACTCGTAATCTCCTGGTATGAAAAAGGCTACAACAGAGGTAGCGACTATAAACAATACACACTTTCTTAATCAAATCTGAACATCCATGACTTTAACAAGTTTAGTCAACTGACATTAATGGTGATTACCAGACTTATTTCATCTTATTATTTAATTCATCCTAAGATTGTACCCCTTTTATCCTCTTAACATTTTGTTAACGTTTGATGAACTTTCTTTTGGTTTTTGGTTTTTTTTTTTTTTACTCTGCTCTCCAGTCTCCAACCTCCAACTCATTTGTAAGAATTATGCTCCATTCCTGATCCATGAATAATGCCTTAAACTCCCTAGGAAAGGACACAAACATCTTAAAACCTTTAAATCTCCAAAATGCAAAAATCAAAAAGGTCTGAACCAAACACGAAGCAAGTTATCCAAATCAGAACTAGAAGTCAGTAGATTTCTTTAAAAAAACCAAAAAACTAAAACTAAAACTAAAAAAAAAAAAAAAAGGTGGAAGATTAGAATTCCAAAAAACAGGAAAAATAAAGACGACAGGAGACCTCGGAGCTAGAAGAAATGGATGCATGACGGGAGGGAGGAAGAGAAGTGCCTGTTTTAGTAAAAACCTGTGAGCTAATATGGTTTCTATATTTTTAAGCAGCTGGAAAAAAGTAAACAAATAAAATAAACTGTTTCATAACATGTGGAAACTATTTAAAAGTTAAATTCACAGTGCATATAGTTTTACTGAAACAGAGAAACACACATTTGTTTAATACATTATGTCTGCGACTGCTTCAGCACTATCTGTCAAAGTTGAGTACCTAGTACATGGCAAGGATGTCTCCTATCACTAGTTCTTTTCAACATTATACTAAAAATCTTTGCAAATGTAATTAAACAAAAAAAGGAAATGAAAGGTAATACAGATTGAGAAAGAAGACATCAAACTGTCTTTGCTTTCAAATGACATGACTGTCTACAACACAGAAGATATGAGAGAATTAACAAAAAAATTTGTAGAACAAATACACAATTATACCAAGGTTGCAAGACACAGGGTAAATATACAAAAGTCAATTATTTTTCCACATACCAACAACGAACGAGTGGAATTTTAAGTTAGAAACAGTTACATTAACATCACTTACATTAACATCCCTCATAATAAAATACTTAGGTATAAACCCAACAAAATGTGTACAAGAGCTATATGAGAAAAATATAAAACTAATGTATGAAATCAAAGAATCAAATAAATGAAGAGACAGTCCATGTTCATGGACAGGAGGACTCTGTATTGTCAAGGTGTCAGTTCCTCCTAATTTGAATTATAGATTAGATGCAATCTCAAGCAAAATCCCTACAAGTTATTTTTTGTGGCTATCAACAAACTAATTCCCAAGTTTATGTGTAGTGGCAAAAGACCCAGAACAGCCAATACAGTAGTAATGGAGAAGAAAAAAGTTGTGTCACTGACACTACCCAACGTGCAGACTCATTGTAAAGCTACAGTAAACAAGCCAGTGTGGTTACTGGCCAAAGAACAGACAAATGGACCAAGGAATAAAACAGAAAACTCAGAAACAGACTCCCATAAATCAACTAATCTTTGACAAAGACAAAAAAGCAATACAACGGAGCACAGATAGCTTTCCAACAAATGATACTGAAACAGCAACATTCTCCAGCAAAATCAAGAATCTACACACAAACGGGCCTTATGCCCTTTACAAAAATTAACTCAAAATGGATCACACATCTAACTTGGTAAAGCACAAGACTATAAAACTTCTAGAAGATAACAGAGAAAACCTAGATGACCTAGCAGACAGAAAACTTTTTACTTACAACACCAAAAGCAAAATCCATGAAAGAAATAATGAACTGCACTTTACTAAAATGAAAGACTTATTACAAAAGATAACGTCAAGAGAATAAGACTACAATGAAAGCTACAAGCTGGGAGAAAATACAGAATTTTCTGATATTTGATAAAGAACTATTATTTAATACCTACAAAGAACTCTTGAACTCCACAAGAAATACAACAACTCAATTAGAAACTGGGCCAAAATCTCGACAGCCACCTCACCCTGGGTATACAGATAGGAAACAAGCAGATTAAAAAGATGTTCCGCATCACGGATCATCACAGAAATACAAATTAAAACAAGATACCACTATACACCTATTAGCCTGGCTCAAATCTGGAACACTGGCATCAAATGCTGACAAAGATGTGGAGCTACAGAAACCTCCTTCATGGCCGGCGGGAATGCAAAGTGGCACACTTACTTTGGAAGACAGTGAGGCAGGGTTTTTTTGTTTTTTTTTACAAAACAAAACACTCTTGCCATTTGATCCTGTAATTATGCTTCCTGTTATTTTCTCAAAAGCATTAAACCTGTGTCCACACATAGATGTTTCTATGAAATACAGGTGTTTCTAGCAGCTTTATTCAAAACTGTCAAAACTTGGAAGCCACCAAGATGTCCTTCAGTAGGTAAATGGATAAATGAACTGTGGTCCATCCAAACAATGGAGTATTTTATTCAGCACCAGAAACACAGAACAACATTAGAAACACAAGACAGCAAGGCATAAAAAGGGAGAAAACTTTCAAGTGGCTACTAAGTGAAAGAAGCCAATCTGAAAAGGATACATACTATATGATTCCAACTATACGGGAAAAAAAAGGTGCATAACCACAAAACAGAACATACAAAGCCTAAGTCAGTATCTGTCCCTTTAAAAAAAAGTTTGCCTGCCCTGCGTTAATATATTAAATGAGTAGATTAGGTCAAGACACTTAGTTTCTATCTGCCCCTTCAAATCTCAGTAAGTCTCCACAAAAGACAACTTAAAAATTTCATGTCCAAGGGCGCCTGGGTGGCTCAGTGGGTTGAGCCTCTGCCTTCAGCTCGGCTCATGATCTTGGGGTCCTGGGATCAAGCCCCACGTTGGGCTCTCTGCTTGGCAGGGAGCCTGCTTCCCCCTTTCTCTCTCTGCCTGCCTCTCTGCGTACTTGTGATCTCTGTCAAATAAATAAATAAAATCTTTTAAGAAAAAATTCATGTCCATTGTAAGGTTGTAATAAAAAGTATTATTAACAAAACCTGGGGAACTTCTGGGGCAGAAAAAAGTACACTGGATTAGGATTCAGACAGAAATGCTACAGCTACAATCACTGAAAAGAAAATGCCATTGAAAAAACAGAAACATCCTTCATTTTAAATGTCCCAGAAAAATTCTAATTTCAAAATCAATATAACAAAAAGAAGCTTGGAAAAAACATCAAGGTAATGTTTACAACTGGACAGTCTCGGCCACTCCTCCTACCACACATACAAAGTTAAAGACAACATCAACCTCTACATCCAGGATCAGGCCAACATGGAAACCAAGTCGGTGCTCTGTCTCCGGGGACATCTGATCTGACCATGAGGCCGGAAACGAAGAGAGAAGCAAAGCAGAGCCACTAGAAACAGCAGCACGGCATTCAGGAAAGGTAGAAAGCGGACAACCACCATTCCAGAAATCAAAACAAATATATTCTAAAACTGAACTCTAAAACACAAAAAGTAAGTAAACAAAACCACACAAGCCCCCAAAATGTTACATGGTCAAATTCTACCAAGCCGAAAGAACAGAGGACTGCCCTGCACAGCACAGAGAAAAAGACAGAGAGCTTTTCACCTCATTCTACGAAGTTAAACCACCTTGATACTAAACCAGAAAAGGGGAACAGACAAAAAACTGGAAGACTGATCACAGCAAAACACATAAAAATTGAATCCCCCGTTTATATTAAAAACCACTACAGCCACTAACCACCATGACCAGGTGGCGTTGATTCTAGTAACGCGAAGCCAGCACAGCATTAATAACTCTACTAATACAATTCAGCATACTAAAGGCTAAATAAGATAAATTCTAGTATATACCAGTTGCAGCTGACCCTTGAACAACACGGGTTTGAATTGTGCAGGTCTATTTATACAGAGATTCTTTTCAGGAAATACAGGACCGTCCTGTAAATGTATTTCTCTTCCTCAGGATTTCCTCAGTAACATTTTATTTTCTCTAGCTTACGTTATTCTAAGAAATTCACTATATTAATATTTAATCATTATTAAAATGTTACTACTTTATTGTAGGAATATACTATATAATACCTATAACACGTCAGGTATGTATTAGCAACTATTTCTGTTATCAGTAAGGCTTCTGGCCAAGGGTAGGCTTCTGCAGTTAAGTCTCGGGGGAGTCAAAAAGTAACACACACCGTTCAATACACCCCCACATTGCTACGGGCTCAACAGCATAAATGCTGACATGCACCAAAAACGCATTTGACAGACATTAACACGTGCTCCTGATGAAAAAACAGTAACAACGCCTAAGGAGGTGAAACAGAAGAAAACTCCCCGAACTTGCTGATCACTGGCAAACACTAAAAGCACTCATCAGAGTGGAAGAAAGACAAGGAAGATAGCGATGGACACACTGCAACCACTGAGTGTTGTACCAACCGGCTTACCAATACAAACATGAAAAACACGTAAGAGTAAAATGCTAGGAGAAGCAAAACTAAAAACAGCATTATTTACAGATAATGAACTTTCACCTGGAAAACACAAAAAAATTAACCTAGAAGTAACAACAGCTAATAAAAGTAATTATCAAGCTGCTGTTACATAAAATAAGCACTTGAAACCTCGTCACTTTCCTACAGAACTACAATAACCAGACTTCACCAGGAGAAAAAGGACCCGTTCAAAGGAATAAATGCTATAAAAGAGCAAGTGTAAATCTGAGCTGGAGAAAAAGACGGAAGACCTAGCAAGGCAAAAGTCAAGAAAACTTTCTTGAAGAACATTAAAAAAAAAGACTCCCGCCCCCCCGGCCAAACACACGGAATGAAACCCATACACATCACAGATGGAAAGAATCAGTATTACAAAAACGCCAATTCTAAATAAGATTCAGAGAAATTCTAATCAAAAGCCCCGCGACAGCAGTTTCCCCCCTTGCTTTAAAAACTAGCAATTCCAAATTCATCTGGAAGAACTGACATGTGGGAACCAAAGAAAATCTTCACGGAGAAAAGAAAAAGTGTAACGAGGGAACGTCATACCCTCAAGATTTAATACCGGCACAAGTCAGGGTGACGCACCAGGAGCCGGGCACCAGGAGCCGGCATCCGTAACACACTGACAACGAGAGGCCCTCGCTGCGCACTTGTTAATGAGCGCTGCGCAGGGGAGGGGGAGCGCCGCGAAGGGGCCATCCACACAGCAGGGACAAAGTCTAACGGGAAAGCATCTGCCAAAAGCAAAATAAAATGCGAAGATTCAAAAAACAAATTTATTCAAATACAATAAAATGTTAAGATGTCTTTTGTTTTAAACCTTGGCAAACTTGAAAAGCAGCAACATTAAATGCTGGCAAAAATATGAAGAGACAAGTACCGTCATGTAAGTGATGGGAATGTAAATTATGACAATCTTCTTGGAATATAATCTGGTAAAAATGATTAAAATATAAAACAACATGGGACGCCTGGGTGGCTCAGTGGGTTAAGCCTCTGCCTTTGGCTCAGGTCATGATCTCAGGGTCCTGGGATCGAGTCCCACATCTGGCTCTCTGCTCAGCGGGGAGCCTGCTTCCTCCTCTCTCTCTGCCTGCCTCTCTGCCTACCTGTGATCTCTGTCTGTCAAATAAATAAATAAATTATAAAAAAAAAAAAAACACATGATACCTAGAATTGCAATGCCACGTTCAGGAATCTATCCTGTAAGTACACATTCTAACGCTCTCGAAGACTTGATACAAAGATACTCACCGCTTTATTATAAATAACAAAAAATGGAAAGAAATCCCTACACATTAATGAAGTAATTTAAAATTTCAGATATGACAATGCTGTGGATTACTACACCGCAATAAAAAGTATTAATGATCCAGTAAGTTGATATGCACTGAGACATTCATATTACCAGAAGTCTCTAATTCTAAGGAAATAGCATGATCCTATCTACACAAGCAACAACACAATGCCAAATGCATAAATATGTGTGTATGCAGTTATATGCAGGGAGACATTCTCTTTGGCTGCTAATAACCACCTTCACCCGCCATGTCATCACGTATAGGAAGCATCTTTAACTATAAAATATTTTTCACAATTTTTCAAGTCAAGTATATTACACTGCGCTCCACAGCAACCCGCTAGAGATGATGATTATCTAACGACACAGTAAGTAAGTACCCTAGCGAAAGCTTCTACGGAAGGACCGCGTGCAACTCTCGAAGTCTGACATTTACGGTCATCTTCAGCATGCTAAAAGGAGTTAAACTGAGCTTACCGATTTCATTAATCACCGCTCTTATTTTGGAGACGAAAGGACCAACTTCACTGGGATTCATTTTGACTCTCTCCTTAAGGTCAGCACCTGCAAAGTATTTTATTTACAAACACAGTCTAGTTATAAACAAGATTTTAAGGCAATGAATTGAAAATTTACTTAAGATTCACAGGTAACTTGAATATCAACTGAATTTACCCACTGAAGGAAGTAAGTTACTTAGGTTTTCCCTCTCAAAGACCAGCAAAGGAAAGAGTGAAACACCTGCTCATACAGCATGTGCCCACAGCAGCGGTTCTGGAACCTGGTGTCTCGGGGCCCCTTTACACTCTTAGAGGAAGAGGTTTACTTGAGATGGTATCTACCAATAGTTATTCTATTAAAAACTATTAAATGTTTTTAAATTATGTATTCATTAGTTTAATAATACAAACGAACCCATTCGTGTTAAGATAAATGACTGCAGACGGACGTTAGCCACCTGCTCGGCGCCTAGAAAGCCGGCGGACTGAGCAGTACCGCGTTCGGCTGGAAGTATAAACGTCAACCCGGTGCAGAGGGCAGATCCCAGAATCAGTCTGATTCCACAGATGCCGCCGTGGGGGCTGCAGTCTTAACTTATGCACAAACTGACAATTTCATAATTATGAGTTTATCACAGAATCATAAATTTGGAGCAGAGAAGAAATTCTTAAGGGATCCCTTACTCTGTGGCTCAACAAAGAATTCTTTTTGATAAAATAAAATTGTATGAGAAATGGCTCCCATTTACATGAACAAATACAAAACAAAGTAAAATGACAACCTAGAAGGTACACACTCAGCTATTTACTCTCTGAAGAGTCCGTTATAAAGAAATTGGGACTAGACAGAATACCAAGTGCCAGCCAAGCTGGGATATTCTGAGCCCACACACTTCCCGTCAGAGCACATACCCTACAACTCATCAGTTCTTAGCTATATTTACCCTAGAAAATTGCAAACATATGCCCAAGGAATATGTACAGTAGCATTCAATGCAACATATATAAAATTGAAAAAAAATCAGAAATAACCTAAATATACATCAGAAGAATTTTTAATAAAATTAAGATATATTTATACAGAATATTACACGTTCAGCATGAAAATGAAGGAATTAAAAGTAGAAATACGGAAAAAGCTAAGTGTTGAAGAACACAGAATTATGTATATTTATTATACCTTAAAACACTAATACGCATTTATAGATTTAGTGACACTACGCTATCATATTTACAGAAACACACACGGGATGCTCACCACCGACATAACTTTTCTTTAAACGGATGCTATTGAGGGGGGCAGCTGGCGGGCTCAGTCAGGGGAGACGTGACTTTTGATCTCAGGGTTCTGAGTTCAAGCCCCACACTGGGCACATAGCTTAAGAAATAAGTCAACAGCAAACGAAAGCTCCTTAGGGAAGGGAAACGTGAAGGGAGATGATAAATGCCACAGTCGGTCCGCAGCGAGCTCTGCGAGAAGGGAGTGCGGCCGGCAACGGTCACCGGGAACGGCTTAGTGTGACACGGCGCTGCTCAAGTCGCCGACGGCCACTCACTGCACCGGGCTTTAAACACTTCTGATGTATGTCTTCCTAGGAAGCTTGTTCCGTGAGAAATATTTTTAGGGCCAAAACACTTGTTAAGCCACTTGGATATGTTTGTGGAGGAAAAACCTGTGGAGCCCTGAGGACACAGTGCAAGTGACAGCACGAGGCGCGGCGACGGCCCGCGGCTCCCAGCACCGGTCTGTGGACGCGGCTGAACGCGGGGCCGGCCCGGGGAGGGCGACGGCCGGGGAGCCCAAGCGACCGAGGGGAGAAGCGGACGGGAGCCCCGGGGCTCTGCTCGCGGTGGGCCGGCAGGAGGCCGGGGCTCTGCTCGCGGTGGGCCCGCAGGAGGCCGGGGACCGCGGCACCGACCCTCAGCGCGGGCTACGCCGCAGGCGGTGCCCTCGGACACGGCACCGGCGCTCCAGACCGGGCTCTCACCGGCCTCCGCGCCCCGGTTCCAGAGAGCGCGTGTCGGGAGCCCGCGGGACTCGGGCGTCCAGGCGCACACCCAGGCCCCGCAGAGCTGGACGAGGCGGTCTGGCCCTCACCACTGTGGGAGCCCGCCACGGGACCCAGCGTGTGTTTTAGAAATCATGTCCCTTCTCCGTGGGATGTTGGACACTTGTGACCTTGAGAATACATGTTAAACACTGTAATACGCTGTTGTTTTTACTTTAGAAACGCACCCTGGAACCTTGAACCTGCGGAACCTAAACGTGCAGCTTCGCCTCGATCCCTCCAGATTTTGTCAGCTTCTCCTCCGCTAAGATCGGGTGTATTTGAGGTCTGGCATCTTTCTCTTACTTTTTTTAAATCCCCCATGTCCACGACCACTCCCTGCGGGTGCGAGGGCCTTCGTGCTGCCACGGAATCCCACGGCAGCCCCCTCCTGCTCCACCCTCAGGCCATTTCCTAACACCTCGCTCTCCTTAAACCTCAAGCCTCCCAGCCAAACCTGACACCAACTGACTAAGAAAACGGATGCACTCAGAAGAAAAGTTTCACCAACACCCACCCCCAAACCTACCCACGCACCAGGAGCGGACTCTTACACTCTGCCTCCTCCTCTCACTTCTGACGAACTGCTCACGACCAAAGCCGACTCGTGCCCTAGATCCCACCCCTTCTCTCTTCCGGGCCACCACGCGAGCAACCATCCCTTTCCTGGCTGGCATCGCCAACAAAGAGTCAAGTATCCCTCTCCTGAGAACCATTCCCATCAGCTACAGGAACACCGTAACCCTGCTCACCTTATAAAAAAGAAAAGAAAATTATGTGGACTCTCACTGCCAGTTCCAATGGAAGAGTTGATCATCAGACCGATTCTCTCATGAAACCCGAGATACGAAACCTAAGGCAGCTAGTCTGAGGACAACGGAGAACAACTAAGACGGTCAGAATGTATGAGAACATCAAGGCAAATGTAAGTTTTTAAATAATTTCACAGAAATGAGAAAAAAATTGAAGCTCAGGGCTTGCCAAAAAAGAACACCAGAGGCTTCTGTTCGGGACCTCTGAAGGTTAAATATAAAACAGGGTGAACACGAAGAAAACCATACCGAGACCAAATGCTAAAGAGAAAGGACCCAAGTGAAAAAAAAAAAAAAATTTAGAACCTGCCCAAAAAATAACTACTCACTTAGAATTTTAACCTAAACAAAGCAAGCAGCAAGAATGAAAAGGAGGATAATACGCCAGATTCTCCGTCGATTAAAACAAGAGAATATTACCAACAACCGTGGCCCTATACATTTAGAAAGGACATGAAATGGTCACATTTCAAAAAACACAGCTTATTAAAACTGACAAAGAGAAAATCTGAAAACACCAATACTTCTGAAGGAAACTGAATATGTTAATTTAAAACTTTGCTACAAAGGAAACCCCATGCTCATGCGGCTCCAACAGTAACGTCTTCCAAACACACAAGGAAAACACTGGATGGGCGGGGGGAGGGCGCCTGCAGGACTCAGAGGTCAGCGCTCGCCTGATCCCGGGGTTGTCATCTGGAGCCCCACGATGGGTACAGAGAGGACTTAAAAAAGACAAAATCATTAAAAAAAAAAAAAATTAACATGAATCTGACACACGGAGAATTGAAAAACAAAAACCCAATTAAGAACACCTTAAGAAAAAAACATGACAGGCTAATCTTTCTCATAAATATAGTCTCAAAAAATCCCTAAACAAAACATTAGTAAAGCACACACAGTGGTAACATAAATAAAATGCCGTATTTCAAGACCAAGTTACACTCAGTCTAAGATTCAAGACTGGTTTAGCATCAAGTGTTTAAATTTGTAAAACTAACAGCATAAAAGGGAAAAATCATATAAACTTTCAGTAGGCATAGAAAGAGTACTTAAAATTCAACTCATTCTTTACCATCTTGAGACATAAGTTACAGGAAGTAAAATGCAGTCATTTTAAGTACCATCGAGTAACCGTTCGTGCATTTACGAAGGTGAACAACCCGCACCTCCGGGCGACTGCAGAGCATTTCCATCCCCGGGCTCACGTTCAGACGCTCCCCGCCCCCACCTGCTTGCCCGCGAGCCACTGTTTGCCTAAACCCGTGCCTGCTCTGGACACTCCACAGGAACAAACGCGTACAACAGACAAGACAGTCTCCTGTGTCCTCCTCCCACGTGGCAAGCGCGGCGTGTTTCAGGCTTACCCATGTCCCAAGAATGGATCTGGGCTTTTTTATTACCGAAGAGTATTCCTCCGTAGGGACAGAGACACGTTTTGTCTACCCACTCCCCCCCTGAGGGACACCTGGGCTGTTTCCACTTTTTGACTCCTATGAAAAATACTACGGTGAGCGTTCACACACAGGTCCTGTGTAGACGAGTGATTCTGTCTTGAGCAGATACACAGGAGCGCCACAGCTCATACTGTAAATTTCTACTCAGCAACAACAAAACTCGAATGTCACTGTTTCTGCACAGTGGCTGCACCGCTTTACGTTCCTACCAGCAACGCCTAAGGGTCCCTGTCACCCTTGTATGGCCACCAGCACTAGCCTGTCATTTTTTTATAGCATTTTATGGGAGTGCAACGGTATCTGTTATGGTTTAAACGTGCATTTCCCTAATGACTAATGAGGTTAAGAATCTTTTCACGTGCTTATTAGCCATTCACACAGGTCTTTGGTGAAACATCATTTCAAATCTTTTGCTCTTTTTTTTTTTTAACTGGACAATTTGTCATCTTACTGAGTTAAGAGTAATATCTTAGACACAAGTATTTTCTCCTAAATACGATTCACATTTTCTCCCCATCTGTGGTTTTTCTTTTCACTTTCTTGATTTTTTTTTTGAGTTTTAACTTCAGTGAAGTTCAATTTATCAATCTCAATCACACATGCTATCGTTGTCATATCTAATCAACAGTCACTCTTAATGAAGTTCACAGCAAACTAGGAAGAAAAGAGGATCTTTCTGAATCTGGTTAAGAGTAATAATAAAATATCTCTAACTACCATCACCGTTACAGGTCAATTACTAAGACAGTAACAGATAAAACAGTCAGTACAACAAGAAAAAAAATTAAGTTACATGGATCAGAAGGGAAAAAATGAAACTGTCACATGAGCAGATGACTTCATTATATAAGAGGAATAGCCAAAAGAATTTAGAAATCATGAAAACAAGTGAATTTAGTAAGGTTGAAGAATACAGTTCAATAAACAAAAATCAACTGTCTTCATATATACTAACAAAAGAAATGTGTAAAATTTAAAAAAGATACCATCTCAGTAACATTCAGAAATCAAGGAGCCGGGGCGCCTGGGTGGCTCAGTGGGTTAAAGCCTCTGCCTTCGGCTCAGGTCATGATCTCAGGGTCCTGGGATCGAGCCCCGCGTCCGGCTCTTTGCTCAGCAGGGAGCCTGCTTCCTCCTCTCTCTGCCTGCCTCTCTGCCTACTTATAATCTCTGTCTGTCAAATAAAATAAATAAAATCTTTAAAAAAAAAAAATCAAGGAGCCAAGGAATGACTCTAACAAAAGATGAATAAGATCTTTTTTTTTTTTTTTTTTTGACCGAGAGAAATCACAAGTAGACGGAGAGGCAGGCAGAGAGAGACAGAGGAGGAAGCAGGCTCCCTGCCGAGCAGAGAGCCCAATGTGGGGCTCGATCCCAGGACCCTGAGATCATGACCTGAGCCGAAGGCAGCGGCTTAACCCACTGAGCCACCCAGGCGCCCAAAAGATGAATAAGATCTTGACACAAAAACCTACAAAATCTTCTGAGATAAATTAAAGAACTAATTAAATGAGGAATACATCATGCTCATTTTAGAAGACTTTCATGCTAAAAGATAAAATTTTCTTTGAATTAAGAGAGTCAATGCGGTTCCAATTAAAACCCCAATGCTTCTGGAAAATGAGAAGCTAAGAATGCAAAGCGCATTTTCAAAGCCTCCTGCAGGAGAAACAGTTGGACCATTTATACTAAAACAGGAAGATGTTATTATAAAGCTACTCTAATTAAGAAAACTAATACAGTCTCAAAAATAGAGAAAAGAAAACAAAAAACCGACAGAACAAAACAGCAAGTCTGAAAAAGACCCACCTGATTTATAACAACAACGGCACTATGGGAGGGAGACCAGACGAACGCCCTGATAAATGGGGCTGGGACCACTGAACGCTCATGCAAGAAAACACAGTTCTGGCCCTTCACCTGACACACACACACACATCAATACACGGTAAATTATATCCTAAATGTGAAAAGGAAAACAATCAAACTTCTAAATGAAAACCAAAAATATCTTCAAGACCTTGGTATACACAACATTTTTTTAAAGATTTCTCCAAAGACTTAGGAAAACACTGGACTTCATTAAATTAAATATTTCTGTTCATCAAAGCACACCATTACAAGAATGAATATGCACGTGAAAGAGAGAGAAAATGTCTGAGAAAAATGCGGGAACTAGAAGCCCGGCATGTGTAAATCACAGAAAGTCAAAGGTAAAAAGCAGGCAGAAGACTCCGATAGTTCTAGAGAGAGGAGACTGGCTAACCAAGAGATGAAAAGGAACACCCATGATTAGTCATCAAGCAAACACAGCTCGGAGACACAACTTCACAAGCCAGCCACAGCGGAGGTGTTGGGGACGGCACAGCGCAACGGGGCGCTGACTTCATGCTGCTGGAAGCAAAGACCGGTCAAAATCCCTCTGGAAAGTAATTCCACCCCAAGTGCAAACACCCATATCCGAAATACATGAGCGTGGAATAAAAGCACATTCCCAGAAGCATTATTCACGGCAGCTAAAAGCCGGCAACGCCCCGATCGCGCGGCACCCACAGAACGGCTGAGCGGTGCCACGAGGAACAGGACTGTACCACGCCTCGCCGAACGGCACCAACCACGTCCCACAGACACGGCGGAGTCAAAGTCAACCTTAGAAGAGTACCTGCGGGATGATTCCAGGTACGTAAGATGAAAAACAAGCGAACTTGGGATCTGACGATCAAAATCAGAAGAACCCCAGTCGCTCTGGGTGAGAGACGGCCAGCGACAGAAAGAGGCTGCGGGCCTGCTGGTCGCCGCCGTAAGGTCCACTTCTTAAATTGGGGGGGGGGCTGCACAGGTCAGTTCATTTCACAGAAACGTATTACACGCTCAGGACTTGTACAATTGTCTGTACGTATATTATAATCCAACTGAAAAGGTGAAAACAAAGTTCCTGACTCCATCCGCTCCGCCTCCAGCCACCGCCGCCCTCTCCTCCTCCTTGGAGGCAGATTCCCCCAAAGGGCTGCTCGGTCTCCCAGCTCCCCTCTGACACGGGGTCTTTGAGGCAAGGGAGAGGGAAAGACAATAGAAAAAAGACTAAATAACCAACAGAGGAAGTGGTAAAGGTTTGGGGTGAGAACAGGACAGTGCCACAGAGGTGGGGGCTGGTGAGGCTGTGGACAGCACGACAGTATCAGTGGTGCGGTCACCCTGGTGTCACCGAGAAAGTAGCATGAACTTCAGTCACATCTGCTTGCCACGTTACTGAAACAGTATCTGGTTCTAAGTTACACATTTTCCTAACTTACGCTCTTCTGCACTGTCTGCCCTACTGCAAACTCGTCCCATCTAAATACATAGTTCAGTATTTAATACACCAGACACACAACGCAGAGTTAATATGTAATTTAGCAACTTAGCAATTCTGAGAAAAAAACCTATTTCACTTAAATACTGCCCACTAAAATGGCCCTCCCTAAAACTCCTGGACTTACTCTTTGATATAAATTCCCACGTTTAAATATGCCTGAAGATGACTGTGTGTGAGGTTTCTGCTCATTGCTCCGTGCAGCGGACCATCCAGGAGGACGTAAGAAAAGTCACACACTGCAGGAGGTCTACCTCCCTCGGCCCCAACAGCCGGACCGTAAGGCCTTCTCTCACTGCACCGACCGAAGAACCCCCTGGATTCCAACGGGCTCCCCTGTGTGTTCCCATCCCTTTGGCGATCTACTGCGTAAGCCAAGGGTCTTCAACCTTTTTCATGCCTGCTAGATACTGCTAAAAAGAATTTTGAAAAATAGGCTGTACTGAAACTTTGTATATGACATTTACAACTCCTATCACTTGCGTTTAAACACTTGTAAGGATTACAGTGGGTCCTCAACACTGGCATCTTACAAAGCAGCTGACTCAGACCATGGCAGTGTGCCCAGTGCAACCCCAGTGACCGGATTCACGAAAGCACCCACGTCTAACACACACGAACAAAGCCTAAATGTTACATCGTTTCTGTTCTATAGGAACTACTATTTCTACTTCTTTCCTGTAACTGTTTTTGCTGATATACTCAGTATTTATGCATAGAAAACGTTTTTGCAATGAAATACATAAATGAATTGAGTTAATTTTTATTAAATTTCCTGTAACTATGATAAAGCACTAACTTTAAAGTTTTCCTCTAGGGGTGACCGGGTGGCTTGGTTCATTAAGTGACTGCCTTCGGCTCAGGTCACGGTCCCGGAGTCCAGGGATCGAGGCCCACATCAGGCTCCCAGCTCCATGGGGCGTCTGCTTCTCCCTCTGACCTTCTCCCTTCTCATGCTCTCCCTCTCTCTCTCAAATAAATAAATAAAATCTTAAAAAAAAAAAAAAAAAAAGCGTGGGGGGGAGGGGGTTTACCCGGCACTGACTTCATTACGAGTCTGAACCGGCGCACCCCCGGCCGCAGCGGCCTTGGAGCGCACGTCCGGTAACGATTCCATACTCAAGGCAACCTTACACTGGACACGTGTCTCACTGAGATCCTGGGTCCCTCTGCCTCCTTCCACTCATTATCTCGTGTGTCTACGCATGCAAGTCCATGCTAGGAGGAGGCAGGGTTCCTTATCAAGTCTAGTCGTGTGGAGAAAGCTTTCTCACATAAACAAAGGAGTTCCACTTCCGCAATGCCGCCCGATATCTTCAGCTCCTTCGGATCCACCACTTGAAAAATCATAGAGTGATCAAGAAGCATTTAACAATTCCATAGGAACTTTATTAGGCAAAGAGCTGGAAACTGCCAGAACAGGAGGAGGATCCCAGTTGACATTCTCAATATTCATATTAAAAATAAAATAAAATAAAATAAACCCTTTTTGGCAATTCAGAACCTTTTCTCCATTCCTGGAGCAAGGAAGCAAGGAAGATCAAGACGACTTGTGAAATGCAAGGACCGCTGTGACACGGAAGATGGTGGGAGTGACCGTCACGCACAGACTGGTCAGAAGTCTCACGAAAGCGCACCTACGTCTGTAAGCTGTATCAACTAGACACTTTGAAAACAAGCTATTCCTCCTGAATATTCCTCCTGAAAGCCTCTAGAATGCCTAGAAATCTCCCCACCCCCATCTGGCAGATCGTCGCTGAAGTCCTTTTCCCCGGAGTGCAGCGGCCAGATCATACGGATGGAGACGGCGGTCTTTACAAGTTTCCGAGGTATTCCCGCCTGCACACCTGGCCAGCAGTGCGCTGCACCTGTGCCTGGCACTGCCACACTTGCTAAGTCTTGCCCATCTAATGGACAAGAAATGGTAGCTTTAACTGCCTTTTGCTCCGCAGCAGAAGATGAAACGCCCACGATTTGTAGCGGTATCGATATGTGCAGCAGCGAAGTTGACGTTCCCAGTCATTCCGGTGTCCGTACACGTGCTGCCAATCCAAACACCTTGGTCTTTCTCGCTCGCACCCCAAAAGGGCTTTTATTGCTCCCATTCAACCGAAGTATCAGGTCAAGATAACAAGGATCTCCAGACCGCTCAATCTACAGCGCAGGGGGAGCCGATGCTCCCAGGGTTCTGGGCAGGCGTCCGTCTAGACGCCTCCCGTCTCTCCCCTCCTGCACGGCTCTAGCATGGTGCACAGAGCCGGGTCAGCCTAGCCTCACAAAGAAGCTGGGCAAGGGTCTTCGTCATCTTCTCCAAGAACGATGTGAGACGGGAATGATCTGTTCCAGACACTCCGCGCAGAACGCCTTTCTGCGATCATCGGGCCACGTATCTTTCCACTGTTCTGGGATTAGTCAATTTCCTGTTTCTTAAGTCAGTTCTGATTAAGTTTTATTTTGTGATAATTTATCTATTTCACGTAAAATTTTCAAATGTATTGACATCAATTATCGGCAAACATGACCTTACCAGTTTAATGTCTATGGAATCGATACCTCTGGCGTCTTTGTGCGATCTGCACATTGTGTGTGTTTCCGCCCTTGATCTAATGCCGCGTTCTCTGCGTCGTGCGTGTGTGCTCACCTGCACCGGCTTCCTCCAGGCCTACCTACGTCTCGCCTGCAGCTATCTGTGTCTTGCCTCAGCTGGATTCTCAGTCTATTCACTTCAAAACTTCATTCTTTCCTCAAATACAATCTTAACTGTATTACACAACTTTCAAAGTATTTTGTTAGAATGTAATTCTGAACATGCTCTATTTTACATGAAGATTCCTCTGTTGAGCCGTTAGTTATTTAGAAGTGATTTTAAATCTCCCAATGTATGGAGACTTCTTCTAATTACCTTTTTGTAAATGACTTCTATCTTAAGTGCTTGCAGTCACAACACAGCCTTTCAAATCTGGAGAGGTTTTACAGCCAAGCAGATGGCCGACCGTCAGGCGTACTGCCCCGGGAACGCGTAATCGCGGCCGGCGGAGGGCAAGGACCCGCTCAGGTGCATCCCCCGACCCTCAGCACACCTTCATCAGCTGAAGATGAGAAACCATTGTATTTTATTTAATATGTGGGTCATTTTATAAATAATTTACAGAAAAATGAAAAAGCAAATTTGACATTTTAGTCAAAGTATAAATATACAAACCCCATATTTTTAAACACTCCTGGTATGTGCATATATGTGGGGACACACACACACACACAACAAAGACATTCATATATATGGATACATACACAAATACACACACACAAAGACACACCATGTGGACAAAACAGCCCATCAACTGACACATATGAACCTGGAACATGTAGATTTATAAAAATCTGATCCCAGATTTTTATAAAATAGATGATCATTACTTGCAGTTCTTCTTGAACTTGCACTGTAGAAATGCAGTGCTTTGAAAATTTTGACAGCTCCCAATTTTGTTAGAATAGCCATATTCTTTGTACTCTGTGAAACAGATTCAGCTTAGGACGTATGAACCTTGGAGCGACAAAGCCAACGATGTGTTTTCATCCGCACACCACCTAGTCCTTCCTACCGCACATTGGGCGCGCACCAGCCTTCACCTCCCGCCCCTACAGCTGCATTGAGGAAACAATCGCGCGTGAACATTACGGGAAATTCAGGAATACGGACACACAACCTCTTAGCAAAATGGGATGTCCGAGAGCTCGTCACAAACCACTGCGTAAGGAAGTCCTTCCTACCAAGGGACTCACTGAAGGCACCTCCACACTTCCTTGTATGAATCACTGTCCACGGTTCACACAACAAACTGCTCACTTCTCCAGTCCTGACTTCAAGAGAACTCACCCGGGACACTGTCATCTGACCACTCAGTCTCCGATTTCCCTTACATGATCAACTTCACTTTCAATGATTAGAGCCTGGAGTCCTGCTGTCTCTATTGATGATTATTCATCTGATAACGATGAAATATCTTCCTCTGTCAACTTTCTACTCCTGGTCATCAGAGGGAGAAAATTAAAAATTCTAAATTCTTAAATGTGTTCAATAAAAGCTAAAAGAAAGAATACAGGGGCGCTTGGGTGGCTCAGTCGTTAAGCATCTGCCTTTGGCTCAGGTCATGATCCCAGGGTCCTGGGATGGCGCCCCGCATCAGGCTCCCGGCTCAGCGGAAAGCCTGCTTCTCCCTCTCCCTCTCCCACTCCCTGTACTGCCTCTCCATGTCTCTGTCAAATAAATAAACAGATACATACATAAATAAAAGAAAGACAGACTACGAAGATGGTGCCTCCCGATTTCATTTTTAAAAAATTTTTAAAGGTTTTATTTATTTATTTATTTATTTGACAGATCACAAGTAGGCAGAGAAGCAGGGGGGTGGGGAGCAGGCTCCCCACTGAGCAGAAAGCCCAACGCAGGGCTTGATCCCAGGATGCTGGGATCAGAGGCTTTAACCCACTGAGCCACCCCCCCTCATTTAAATTTTTAAAAGACAATGCAATTCTTGAGGCAATGCAATGAAGAAGCAATGATCTGACTATTCCTTCATCTTTCTGGGCAGTTCCATCATTCTTCATGTGTGTACTGTAGTCCTTCTCAGCACAGCCGTGACCAAGAGGTAAGTAATAATAAATCCATTCCCAGATGATGAAATTACTAATACAAATAGTGATACAAAGCAAGAACCCGCAATGCATCTTAGATTCAGAAAAAAAGGTCCAATGAACCCACACTGTAATTGCAAGAGGAAATGAGTTTTCACCTTTTTTTAAAATAAATTATGCACAACTAAGTGAGATTTATCCCAGGTACGCAAAGCTGCTCAGCATTCAAACATCAATCAAAGTAATCCTCACATCAGCCGCTATATAAGAAAAAATATCACATGACCATATTAATAGATGCAGAAAAAGCATACAAATACCCATTCATGATATGCATACTTCATAAAGTGAAACAGAGGGATACCTTTTCAACTTGGTAAAGAATATCTATAAAATATCTACAGCTAGTATAATGAATGGTGAGAAATTCAAAGTTTTCCCACTACGATCAAGCAAAAGTCAAGCACGCCCCCCCCCCACCACACCTTTCAGATCTCCTACTAGAAGTCCTTATGAACGTAATATAGCAAGAAAGAAGTAAAAAGTAACAGACTGGGAAGGAAGACATAAAACAATCACTATTTTTTTGCAGATGACATGAAAATCCAAAAGACTCAATTAAAAGAAAAATTCCTAGACTTTGCAATTATACCAAGATTGCAGGATACAAGTTAATATATAAAAGTCAATCACTTTTCAATACCCAAGCAAGGAACAAGAGGGATTTGAAAATAAAAACATGATGTCCCTTACATTAGCACCCCCAAAAATGAAATACCAAAGTATAAATCCAACAAAATATGTGTAAGGTCCGTAGGAGGAATACTACAAAATGAACAAAATCAACGAAGAACTACGTAGGTGGAGAGACAGTCTATGTTCATAGACAGGAAGACTCAACATGGTCAGGATGTCCCTTCTTCCCAACCAGGTCTACAGATGGAGGGACATCTCCAGCACCAAAGTCACGACCCGTGAAAGACGTAACGGATAAGCTGGACTTCATCCGAATGAAGAACTTCCGTTCTGCCAAGGATAGAGTCAAGAGAACGAGAAAGGCAGCTGCAGAACGGGAAAAGTATTTGCAAAAGACACACCTGATAGAGGGCTGTGATCTAAACTATACAAAGAACTCTTGAAACTCAAGAAGTAAACAAGCAACTCAATTAAAAACTGGGCCAAATGGGGTGTCTGGGGGGCTCAGTCAGTTACATCCAACTCCTGATCTCAGCCCAGGTCTTGATCTCAGGGTCATGAGTTCAAGCCCCACACTGGCATGGAGCCAACTTAAAAAACCACCACCACCAAAAAACAAAAACAACAACAAAAAAAACTGGGCCAAAGACTTTAACAGACACTTTACCAAAGATATAGAGACTGGAGATAAACATGGTGCTCCACATCTTATGTCGTCATGGGAATACAAATTAAAACAGGGAAACACCACTGTACACCTATTAGAATGGCCAAAACCTGGAACACTGACACCACTAAATGCTGGCAAAAACATATTGTTCATGCTGATAGGATGCAAAATGATATGCTTCTCTAGGAGACAGTTTGACACGTTCTTAGAAAACTCAACTCACTCTTAATGCGTGATCCAGCAGTCCTTGGTATTTACCCCAAAGAGTTGAAAACTTCGGTCTGCTTAGCAGCCTGTATACAGACCTTGATAGCAGCTTTATTCACAACTGCAACACTAGGAAGCTGCCGAGATGTCCTTCAGTGGGCAGAGGACCGAGCTGTGGCACGTCTATAAAGTGGACTGTCATTGGTAAAAAGAAACGAGCTACTGTGCCACGGACATGGAAAGACATAAAGAATCTTACGTGCATCGTATGAAATGAAGGAAGCCAATCTGAAAAGGCTACACAGTGTGGTTCTGGTGTAACATACCGGAGAGGGTAAAACCACGGACACAGTGAAAGATCAATGGTCACCAGGGCTTTATAAGGAAGGGACAGACTACAGACAATTCTTAAGGCAGCAGACCCATTCTGCATGATAGTGTAATGGCAGATACGTGTTCTACATTTGTCCAAACCCACGGAGTGCACAACACCAAGAGTGAACCCCAACGCAAATGAGAGACTTTGGGTGCGTAGTCAGTGTAAGTTCGTCAGACCCAACACACGGACCGCTCTGGTGGAAGGTGCTGCTTATGAGGGAGGCTATGTGTGTATGAGGCAGGGCGATTCTGGGAAATCTCTGAATGCCCTTCTCAATTTTGCTGTGAACCTAAACTGCTCTAGAAACACTTAAGTGTTAAAAAAATTTTTTAATTATACAGTAAATTTTCCCCAGGTCATTTATAGTAACTCCCATTTGACAAGAGACTGTTCTGCCATAGGATTTTATCTGAATTCAAAGCTCTCAGACACAGAGCTTCATTCTCCCTCAGTGAAGCACCCTTTTACCGTCCCGAACCCAGAACTTTCCTTCTACCAGGCATGCCAGGCTCTCCAGCTCACTGGGAGGCCTCCCCGCTAAGATGGTGCCATTTCTCCATCCCCTGCAGAGTCTGGGTCCGTCCCGTCACTGCCAGCAGCCCACCGTGGTACAGTGGGTCTTCAGAAAGGCTCCTGAGCCCCCCATACGCTGCCGGTATCCTCACATTCCTGTGAGCTAATTTCTACGCTACTATGAACTGAAACAAGTACAAAGAGTACAGACAAAATTCTACATGAGAAAAATGGGAACAGGCACACAAGCACGCCCTTAATTCTGTAAAAAGGAAACCTGATGGGTGAACGAGGAGCTGATGAGACTCCGTAACGCCCTCAAGAGTGCGGATCCGCTGGCCGGGCGGAGGGAGGACGTGAGCGGGGCACGTCCGCGGAGAGCTCTGGCTGTGAAACCGCGCTGGTATTTCATAGTCAAGTAAAAGAAACAAGTGAGGAAACCTAACTCGATTTCATATGAACAAGACAGCACTGCACCGAACGAGAAATGACACAGTGACTTCCAGTACAGTGCTTTACTCTGCACCCCAGTCTAAAGCCAGAAATGCTCTAAGGAAATCGTGAACCCTCGTTAGAAAGTGTGCTTATCACAGCGGTATCAATTCAGCAATTCTGAAACTATTTTCTGCATACTACAGAACTGAGCAGATGAATAAATGTATTTCAGATAACACAAGTATAGAATGGGAGAGGAGGGGCGCCTGAGTGGCTCAGTGGGTCAAGTGTCTGCCGTTGGCTCCGGTCATGATCCCAGGGTCCTGGGATCGAGTCTCTCACTGGATTCCCTGCTCCCTGGGGAGTCCGCCTCTCCCTCTGCTGCCACTCCCCCTGCCTGTGCCCTCTCTTTCCCCCTCTCTCTCTGACAAATAAATAAATAAAATCTTTAAAAAACCTAATGGTAGAGGAAAATGGATCCTACAGTGAGGAACTGGAAATGGAGCTGTCAACATGAAGTCATGGCTTTCCATTCATAAATGCACCGACAGGAGAGTGTGTGTGTGTGTGTGTGTGTGTGGAATACAGTGTAATTCATTTATCTAAGTAGCTCTTAGCTTTATCCAGTAAAAGGGCCTAGAGACAAAGACACCAAGGGACAATGAGCACGGTTAGCACCCAGCTCTTACTTCCTTAACACCATTCCCTACAAAGGGAACTGAAAATTCAAAGCTCTGACTACGACGGGCTAAGGGACAGCAGACTAGCCTTTTTTCCTTCAAATACTGGAAACTTCCTGCAGAAGCTGATCAACAGGTAGTGACAGACTGCACGGGAGTCCACTGACGGTTCCAGCTTTCTTTCTAAGGGTGCTTTCCAGGATGGGTGCAAGGCGGGGGGCCCTAAACAGAGCGAGCAGGGAGGCTGGGTGGCTGCAGTTTGCAGAACAGAAAACCAGAGAAATGTCACTCAGAGAAAGAGCTCCCCTAATCTGCACCCAGTTCCCTTAACCTTGAAGATGAAATGCCCATTCACAGGCAGTTATCAAAGAAAGAACATCGACAGGAAGCCAGGGTGCGAACAATTCTGCTGTTCGCCTCATGACCAGCAGGAACTGAGAAAATCTACAGAACACCCTGGGCACTCAGTAAAGGCATCAGAAGCTTTAAAAAAAAGCCTCAAAAGGGTCAGGTCAGGCAGATCGTCCCGGAGAACATACCAAGTAGGGGTGGTCTATTCATCACAAACGTAACTGATGTGGGAACAAAGGCAGAAGAGAAATTATTAAATTATTAAATTTCCTTACTACCTACAGCCCACAGACAAGTCCTTGAAACAGGCGGCGTGACCTTGGTCTAGGGACTCCACTGCCTCGATGCTGACACTTTGCTGAAGGCAAAAGTCCACATTTCCACTGTGGACCTATAGGATCCTTCAAGTCTACTTTAACACAGAAATTCTTTTAGAAACGTCCTTTATCGCTACTCCCCAAAATAGAGGTTAGCAATCACCGTCCGAGCATACGGCCCACTGACACACATCTGGAGGGTCTCAAGACTAAGGTTTCATTTGCCGGTGATAAGTGGATTTTCCCAACAACAGCCGGCCCCCTCGAGGACCTGGAAACCTTGCTCCCAAATTCTTTAGAGACTTATGCTCCCCTAACCCCCTCTCGACTGAAAGTATGTAATGGGCCCCGGTGCAGCTCTTTCTGACTACCCGTCCCGTCCCCAGGCTTTAAGAAAACCGCCTTTTTGCACCAAAGACATCTCAAGAATTCTTTCTTGGCCATCGGCTTTGAACCCTAATATCTTTCTTACATCAATAACCAATCACAGATATTTCATACAATTCAAGAAAAGAAAATCACCAAAAGTTTATAGTGAGGAAGAGATAACAACTCAAAGTATGTGACATTTTTATAAGTGCTTTAATGAATACATTACATTGGTATCTGTTAACCATGTGGCCTATACTTCTGTTTTAGAGAATGTGAAAATACTGACTACTTCCATGTCTCAAACTTGATTTTGCCGAGCAAGTCCTAAGTTATTCAAACGGACATTCTAATGGGGGGTTTCCAGGAACATAAAGCACAAGGTGATCCTCGCTGACAGGGGCCCCAAAGGCCACTAAAGCTACGCACCTGTGCGACTGCGGGCTGCAGAGCTTTCTGCAGGGTCACTCCTCAGTCGCACAAGACAAAGGGCACTTTCACTGCTGATTAGAGATGCAGTCTCCAGGGGCCAGGCATCTAGCACCTTCCGTGGAACCCTACGGACGGAACTCAGCCTGGCTTCTCCAGCTGCAGGCCGAGAGGCCAGGTCCAGGGAAACATGTGGACCAGCAAACGGGAAAAAGAAATCGAGTCTGGCCTGGGGTGAGCACATCACAGCGGGCAGGCTGGTCTGCCCCCAGCTAAAAGGGGTCGTTCTTGTCTCCTGAAGCTCAATAAAAATAAAGGAGACAAACAGATAGGTAGTCAGATACATGACAAAGACTGTAAGAGGCCCAGAGAGCCTCAACTATCTGGCCCTTTCTGAAAGCGTTTGCTGAAGCCTAGTCTAGACGAACTTCCCCTCAGAAAGCGAGCTCTGCGGCTGAGTCTCCACCGCCGGAGCACACGGATAAACACTCCATCTGTTTCTAAGTCTTTGTGTTGGTTTTTTTAAAGATTTTATTTATTTATTGGACAGACAGATCACAAGCAGGCAGAGAGGCAGGCAGAGAGAGAGAGAGGGGGAAGCAGGCTCCCCACTGAGCAGAGAGCCCGATGCGGGACTCGATCCCAGGACCCCGAGATCATGACCCGAGCGGAAGGCAGAGGCTTAACCCTCTGTTTCTAAGTTTTTAGGCTCTGCCTTTGTAGCCCCTGGAGCTCCACGGGACCTCACCCAGGGTCACAGGCTGAATTACATCCCCTGGGACTCCCCACGCACAGGAGCTCTTCTGGCCTCCAGTGTCCTCCTCGCCACTGAAGGCAGCAGGGCCTCCCTGGGAGACCTGGCAAGGGGCCCCGAGAGACAAAAGCCCAGGCCAGCCACCTCCGGCCGAGCCGCCGCCTATGGAGGGGCCCATTCTCTCCTCTCCCCAGAAGAGGCAGCTCTGTTCCTCGGAGACATGCCTGCACTTCAGACGGTCCCTTTAATACGGGAGGGTGAGGAGACAGAAGGCGCACAAGTCCCTCCAGGAGCGGTGACTTCTAAGGCAGGTAAGACGAAGCTCTGCCGCTCTGCTCTGCCGATGGCGCTTCCTCAACGACCAGAGCCCTTCCGCTCTTCCTCCCGAACTCTCTGCTCAGGGCCTGCGACGGTCCAGGCACCGCTCTGATAAAGGCCCTGCCCCAGTTCCAGGGAATCGGCAGATCTGCAGGAGGAGCAGGCCGATCACACAATCACAAGCAAAAAATAAATTCCGGAACTGAAAAGTGCCAAGAAGCAGCTAAAATAGGAAACTGTGGTGGAGGGTGGGGGGCATGGCTACAGCGACAAGGGAACAGCCAAGGAGATGACATCTGTGCCAAGGCCCTTCGGAGCTACAGGAGCTCGGGGTCTGAGCGGAGAAACGAGCTCCGGCGGGCAGGGACCAAGGCGGAGAGAACAAGAGAGAGGAAGAGGCCGACGGGGCAGGGAGGACAGCAGCCGGACCTACACGCCGGGCGTCCGTCTCCTCCGAAGAGCGGCTGGCTTCGTGGCATCGTCCTCCGGTTTGAGGCCAGAAGCAGAAACTGCAGGCTCCTGGGAGGGTGAGATGCCGGGCCTTCCCCAACTCCCGGAGGCTGCGCACGGGCCCGGGCTCACCCCACTTCCCTGCACGACAAGGACCTTCCCAGCTTCGTCTCTCCTGCAGATCCCTGTCCTCCTGCCTCTGACACACCCTTGTCGTTGGGCTGCGCCCACCAGCTAACGCGGATAACCTCCGCAGCTCCAGATCTTCAACTGATTCCTGAGGATGGCGTCCCTTGTGTCATATAAGGTCACATAGCTCCAGGTCCGGGGTTCAGGACATGGACAAGTTTGGGGACCACCATTCACGCACCACACATTCACTTCGGAGATCGGCTGAAGCAGGGCGGTGAGGCGATCCTTCACATCAGCCCGCCGGGCCACTCTGCTGGGCAACGTGCCGCAGCGGGGCTGGGCTGCCAGGGGAAGTCGGCGGATCACTCCTAACGCGCACCCCTACTTCTTAAGAGGAAAACAGGATCTACAGAGCATAAAGTATTACTTAGGACATTTTTTTAAGATGCACTTATTTTAGAAACAGAGACAGAGAGCAGGGGGAGAGGGAGAGAGAGACCTCCAACAGACTCCCCACTGAGTGCACAGCCCAGCGCAGGGCTCGATCGCAGGACCCTGAGAACCACGTGAGCTGAAATCATGAGTCGGACACTCAGCCAGCTGAGCCACTTACTTAAGAAATATTTTTTTAATGGAAATAGGGTTAGAAATGAATTAGCAGCAGCCAGTAATTATTACTTTCTCAGAAAGGCCGTGAGTACTCTGAGTTATTCTTAATGGTATCTCTGGCATGTCCAAATGAAAAAATTAAAATTATTTATAATATTAAAAGCATCTATTAGGAAAGAAAAAAGGTTTAAGATCAAAGATCTAAGCTTCCATCTTAAGAATCTAGAAAATAAGGAATAAATTAATACCAAAGCAAACAGTGGAAAGAAAAAAATGAACCAATGAAACCAAAAGCCAGTTCTTTGAAAAGATCAAGAAAAGTAATAAATGTTTTGCCAGAATTTGAGAAAAAGACACAAATTATCAACAGGAAAAATGGAAGATATCTCTAAAAATTCAGTCGACATTAAAAAGATAAGGGTATATTGTGAACTTTATGCAGTAAATTTGAAAACCTAGATGAAACAGATAATTTCCTTAAAAGACACAAATTACCCCAATTTAAGAAGTGGGTAACTTGAATAGCCCTAGATTTACAGAAAAGATTAAATTCACAGTTAAAAATCTTCCCACTGGACCCAGATGGCTTTGTTGGTGAATTTTACCAAACAACTACAGAAGAAATAACAGCAATTCTACACAACCTCTTCAGCAAAACAGAAGAACCAAAATTGGAACACTTTCTGATTCATCTCACGAGACCAGCAATGCCCTGACACTAAAACCAGACACAGACGTTACAAGACAAACTATACTTGAATTTCCCTCATGAAAACAGCTGCAAAATTCCTCCACCAAACGTTAACATATCGAATCTAACAACATGTAAAAATGACCAAGAAGGGTTCATTATAGGAATACAAGGTTGTTTAATAGCTGAAAATCATTTGATAATTGCTATTTTTAAGAGACTCAGGGAAAAAAGATACAATCATCTTAAGAGACACAAAAGGGGCACCTGGGTGGCTCAGTGGGTTAGGCCTCTGCCTTCGGCTCAGGTCATGATCTCGGGGTCCTGGAATCGAGCCCTGCATTGGGCTCTCTGCTCAGCAGGGAGCCTGCTTCCCCCTCTCTCTGCCTGCCTCTCTGCCTACTTGTGATCTGTCAAATAAATAAATAAAATCTAAAAAAAAAAAAGAAAAAGAGAGAGAGAGAAAGAGATACAAAAGAAAGAAATTTGACAAAATTCAACACCTATTCGTGATTTAAAAAGAAAACCAGCAAACTAGGAATAGAGTCTTTTACAACCTAATAAAAACACATTTCTGAGAAAACCACAGCGAACAGTATACTTATGGGTGAAAGACCAAATGCCGTCCCTCTTCAGCAGAGAGAAGACTAGGACGGACATTCTCATCAGCTTTATTCAAACTGTAAAGGAGACCCCAACTGATGTAACAAGAAACAATAAAGGCCAACATACTAAAAAGGAAGAAGAACAACTGGGTACAGATGACTGCCTACAAAGAAAAATCCCAAGAAATCTACAAAAATAAAAAGATTCCCAGAACTAAAAAGTGAGTTTAATAAGGTAGGATACACGGTCAATATATGAAAATCAATTGTATTTCCACATGCCAGCAATAGAAAATCAAAATCTAAATTAGAAAATGCCACTTAGAATAAATCAAAAAATTATGAAATATTTAGGAATAAGTTTAGGAATAAATTTAACTAAATATGTCCAAGATGTATACACAGTAATTGAGACTGAACAGCAAAGACAGCCTGGGTATAACTCACACATACATATATTTTTTAGAAAGTCCTAAGATAATTCAATGGAGGAAAAGTTACTCTTTTCAATAAATGCAGTTAGAAAAATTGGAATATGCATATGCAAAATTTGTTTTTAAAAACCTGCAATATAATACAAAATACATTTGGTCCTTTTCACAGGATCCTGGCATAGGGCTTTCAAAATCCTTTAACTATCCGGAGTGATAGAAGTGTTTTTATTCTTATTCATAATGAGCCCCTCTCAACCATCCTTAAGCATATGCTAATGAGATCACTGCTGGGGGGCTCCGAGTAGCTTCAGGACAGAGGCTCCTCACCAGGAAGACAGAGGCACGGACAACCTCTGGGGGCCCGCAGGGCCAGAGGCTGAGTTCAATCACCAAAGGCCCATGTTTTAATCAATTGTGGCCATGTAACAGAACCTCCATAAAACCCATAAACAATGGGGCTCAAGGGCGCTTTCAGGTTGTTGAACACACGTGCTCGCCATCCACCCTACTCTTGCCCTACGCATTTTACCTTGTTCCTGTTTTCTATCCTTTATAATAAACTACTGATGTAAGTAAAGCACTTTCCCGAGTCCGGGAGTCAATCTAGCAAATCTTACTCCTGACACCAACTGGCGGGGGGGGGGGGGGGGACAGGGGGCTCCACACCAATTCTCTAATTATCCACGCCAAAGGGTGTCCAACAACTTAATTCGATCCTGATGCTAACTCCCAAAGTCAGCAAAGACCCTACAGATTAAAGGCTCAGGGCCGTGAGCCTGCTATCACTTCAGATACCAATCACTGGTCCCAGAAGGCACCCAAACTTCTGACTGGCCAGCTCTAAATTCAAGGGTTTCCACAAAACCCTCATCAGGTTCAAGAATTCACTAGAATGACTCACAGAAGCTGGGAAACACTTTACTTACATTTACCAGTTTATTAAAAGGCTAAGACTCGGGCAGGAACCGCCAGGTCGAAGAGATCCTGAGAGCAAGGTAAGAGGACGGGGGACACAGAGCTTCCACGCGCTCTGCGGGCACGGCACCTCCCCAAACACCCATGTGTTCAAGAACCCAGAAACTTCCCACTGTTTACGGGTTTTGACAGCCTGCACTACACAGGCACCAAATCCTTCGGTGACTGAACTCCATCTCCAGCCCCTCTCCCCTCCTCAGACTCTGGGGCAGTGGGACTGAAAGTTCTAACCCTTTAATCCCATGACTGAGTCTCTGGCAACCCGCCCCACCCTAAAGCTATCTAGGTACCCCCAGCCTTGACTCAACTCTTTAGTATAAAAAGGCCCTCTTAGCACTCCGGGAATTCCCGGGTTTTAGGTGTTCTGTGCCAGGAATCTGGGGCAAAGACCAAAGACATGTTTTATTTTACTACAATACCTAAATCTACATCTCACAATATATACAAAAATTAAGTCAGAATGCATCAAAGGTCTAAATGTAAAACATAACAACTAAAAAAATTCTAAAAGACAACACAGTTTGACAAAGTCTGTGCTCTGGAATAAGATAAGAGTTCTTAATACACAAAGTAAGTACAAGCCCCACAAAAGAATATGCAAATGGATAAATTAAACTTCAAATAAAAACCTTCATTCTTCAAAATGAACTGTTAATAAAAAGGCTAGTCATAGAACGGGAGGAAAGACCCCAGAAACACTCCTCAGATGAAAGGCCTTGTATCAGGAGTATGCGAAGACGTCTGTGACTCAGGAAGAAGACATCTGATAAAAACATGGGGAAAAGACTGAATAAACAGTTCACCACCAAAAAAAAAAAAAAAAGACCAAAAAAGCACCAGAAAAGATGCTCAAAACCACTAGGCGTTAGACACAGGACAAGCCGCTCGGCACGCAGAATGAACACGGAGCCCGCAGCACCCCGCCCACGTGCCACCGTGCTCAGTGACGGAAGCTCCTGCACCAGACCACCTTCTGCAGGGGTCCCTTCAACCTGAGTGATCGCCACACCCGACACGGGGCTCGAACTCACCGCCGAGAGCTCAAGAGTCGCAAGCTCTTCAGGCTGAGCGCGCCAGGCGTCTCGGGAGACGCTTCACAAGAAGAAAAACTGTAGGAAGAGCGAGGGAAGCTGTCCGAGCGGCCAGAGCCGTGGACGGGACTGACCACACGTGAGCCCGCTCTAGAGGTCACTGCGGAGATCGTGATCAAGATCTCAACACTCAGCGATTACATACTTCCAGAGTCGGCACAGTTTTTTCCCAAGGTGCTATTTTACTAAGTGATCTCTACATCTACCATCGGGCTCCAATTCCCAGCCCTGAGATCTAGAGCGGCTCCTCGCTCTGAGCCGAACGGGGGCCCCTAGAATTGGTGCATTTTATTGCAAGAAATACATACCCCAAAATTAGATTATTTTAATTCAAAAAAAATGATACACAACAAAAGAACCCGATGCTAAACTATTACAGATTTGTCTTTCTTATCAAACTCTGTAAGGGCTACCATTTACGTACATAACTACGACTCAACCTGAGATTCTGAAATAAGACTGAAGAGAGAACCTCACCCGTCAACAGCCCCCACGGATCTGTATCATGACATCTGTCTGAACACTACACACAACATTCAATAAAGCATGTTGACAATTTTAGTTAGAAGTTTTTAGTGAAATCATAATTTACTAGAATTCAAAAGCAGAAGCAAAACTACATTTCCTTTAAAAAAAAAAAAACCCACACTATTATGTATAATTCAGTGAAACACTCAATTTAGAGTTCTGAATACAAGAATCAATTACCAAGAATTGTTTATAATCTATTTTAGTAATTTCAAAGGAAAAAAATCCTTATTCTCAGTAATTTCTCAAAACTTTCATTTCTAAAAATTTGATGGTAAAAACGACACACATGTCCTTTGCTACTTAGTGTTGGAACACTGGAAGAACAAAAGTAAAAATCCAGGGTTACGCACTTACATCGACTTCAGTAACCCAGCCAAAAGAACTTTTTCATAATTTCATTACAGGCAATATATTAAAATTGTGTAGTAGAATTATTTCAGCTTTCCTCTGTGTGTGGATGTGAGTGTGTCTTTATGTGTGTAAGAAACAAGATAAAAGTTTTAAATGAATAAATAACATCTAGACTATGCAGGGAAAGCAAGCACACATTTTGGCCACGGCTTCACGATGACTGTGACTATGAGACCGACATGTCTTAGTAGTCCCGGAGAAACACAGGCAGGCCGTGAACCCGGACGCAGCGTCTAACCTACGAGGAAGAGTGCACTTCAGTGATTCCCAACCTGGGCCACGCCTGGGTATGGCATGGCATCTGAAAACATCCACGTCCACCCGTGATAATTGTGATTTCTTTTTCTGTAGCTAGGTATCACTATTAATTAACAGAAAACTCACTTCTATACAATGCTGTACCCAGACTGGCATTTTGACATTATCTATCTTCTCAATCGACTAGGACACGTAAGTGCATGGAGTTTTCAGAATTTAAGAAGTCCTCATACTCCAAAAGATTAGAAATCACAGTGCAGTTAAAAAACGAAACAAAAGAACCGGGCTCTAGGAGTCCAGAGAAGTACTCCAGCTAAGTCCTTCCCTTTAACCAGGCCCGTAACCTCACAGGGATTCTGTCAAATAAGAGCATCTGAATGGCTGTATGAGATCTTCTTATTTTAAAGCTTTTCCTCTCACATGTCGTTACAATAATTCAGAAACTCGGTCAATGTCACAATTTTAGGAACCTGGTGATTTTTTCCCCCAAATTATTTACTTTGTGTATCACTGGTTACTATAATTTATGACTGGAAGATGATTAATTCACAGAAAGCGTGGAGACAGGGACAAGAAAGTAGCACTCGGACTCCCGGGAGCACACAGCCCTGGTCCCGAGGCCGGCCGCGGCGCACACGGGCCCTCCCAGCAGCACCCGCGTCCCGCCCCGCGCCGCCTGCCAGGCCGTCCTGTCCGTCTTCTCCCTCCCGAGAGTCCCCTAACGTCCCACTGGGTCCGTGTGCGTATCCGTGTGCGTCTGTATAATGAAATACTAAAAGGATAAAAATAATCTAATAAATTTCAACTTTTATTAGGAAAAGAATGAGCAGAAGGGTAGAAGCGGGACTTCTCTATTTGTACACATTTTAGACATTTTGTGTACATTTTGATCACCAATTAAGTGAAATACGGCTATCAATTTTAATAGTACACTTAAAAGGCAAAGTAGGGGGTCACTCAGTCCAACCTTCAACACACTAGGGATCACTTCAATAGCGCCCCTTCATCTGCTCTCTGGCGTATTCGAAAAAGGATATAAGAACGTTGGGACATGTGGGTGACTCAGTGGGTTAAGCCTCTGCCTTTGGCTCAGGTCATGATCTCGGGGTCCTGGGATCGAGCCCCGCATCGGGCTCTCTGCTCAGTGTGAGCCTGCTTCCCGCTCCCCCCGCCCCCCGCCTGCTGCTCTGCCTACTTGTGATCTGTGTCAAATAAATAAATACAGTCTTAAAAAAAAAAAAAAAGAAGAAGAAGAATGAACCGAAGTTGAGCGCCGGAGCCACAATGAGTGAGCAGAAGGCGGTCTGAGACGGCCGTGGAGCCGCGCACTACCCCCGCGCTCCCTGAACCACAGCGGTTCAAAGCCGGATCGGGTTCAGCAACCACACGCTGAGTCCCTGTCGGGCTGTGTTCCCAGAATACGAAAGATGACTTTTAAAGAACGAAAAGAGTTCCCGTCCTCAAGAAATCTGAGGCAAGACCGCTTTACAGCTCCAAGTTTCGGGAAACAAACCGGGCCCGCTGGAATACAGACGGAGGAGAGGAACCACCGGCGGAAAGGGAAGGGGAAGACCGACCGGAGGGGCTGCAGGACTCAGAGTAACGAGCAGCGGACGACAATGGTGAAATTAAAGTTCTAACTACGAGACAGTCTGCATTCTTCAACAGTAACACACGAGGCCTGGCTAAATTCAGATTTCTACACTGGTCCAAACTATGAAAATTGTAAGTGCTCATTGTCCACTCTGCAAAGGGATTTTATGAACTGGACTTAGAGTTCATGTGCACCTACTAGTAATGACAGGCCTACCCAACTGCCTCTTTCAAATATATGTAAGAAAAGAAAAACCTTCCCGAGAAATTTGAAAGAATGATTCCATTACATATACTGAGTTACTAACATAAATGACCTGCCCCAATTTTACTAAAATTCACACTCTGATTTTTTTTAACAAAATCCAGTAACAAATCTCATGAGTTAAAGCAGACAGCAGAAGATGATCCTGGTCGTGCAGAAGTTACAAAGCAATGCCACAGAGGAAATAAACCTGATGGAGTGGCCTCGAACACTGTGTTCACCTGGGGAAAAGCATGTGGTATATTACTTAATACGTCCCCCAAAAAGCAACCTATAAAAAGGAGTTGTGAACTGATCTAAAGCCCCACAGGCTTTCTCAGGGTACCAACAAGCAAGAAAAGCAAAACACACAGGCAGCAAAGGAACCGGGAAAATAAGAACTCTCCTAGGAGTTGCCCCGTTCCGTCAGCCAGCGGCGGGGAAGCCACAAAGGCAGGAAGGCCGGCAGGCTCGGGAGTGCTGAATTCTGAAACGCTGTTCTGCCTTCACCGGATCTCTGTCACTCCTCAGAGATTCAGGTCCCTGGGCTTTCCTTCAAGGCCCCTGAGCAGCCCTCCCAGGCCATCGGACGTGGGCCGGACTCAGTCGCCTGGAGACGTAGTCTCCTGGTCCTACAGTCACAGATACAAGAATCCGAACTCGAACACTCTCCGTGGAAGTTCTCCATCCTGTTCAGGCAACAATGGAAATGTACTTAAAGCCCGCCCTGTAAGAACTGCTAAGGGCCATCAGTGAGGGCCTCATGGGCCATACCGGACCGGCCCCAGGCCTCCAACAGCCCCGCCAGGCGGACGGCCTTCTCTGCCTGCAATTAGGGCGGGGCAAGCAGAGGCTCTACCACAAAAGGCCTTCACCCCTCCGCTGAGGAGGATAATCCCACTCTCTCCGATTACCCAGCTGGAGTGAAAACTAGTCTTTTCAGGCACGCCATGGTACACTGGAAGCCAAAATGTAACTCATTTACACTCAGTGTTTCTTAAATACCACAAAATTCTGCAGTATTTTAAGGTGGAAGCCACAGAGGCTGAACCCTGACTGACTGAGGGCTCTTGAGAAAGAAACTGAAACCTGTCGCCCACAACAAAGACACTCTCCACATTTCCCGTCACTCTCGGCATTATTCTGGTTTTACTCTAAAGCTTTAATAGATACTTGTTTAATGAACAAAATACTATGTGCTGTTCCCTCAAACGTCTAATTGCCTGAAGGCGATTATCTCATTTATATTTTTACTGAAAAAAATGTTTACGCTTCAGCCAACTTCTACTTTGATTTGTAGATAAGGACGATGCTGTGGGTCATCAGCATTTACCTTCCTCATCTACATTTTTAGTCGTTTTACTATTTTACTAGTTGAAACCGATTCATTCAATCTCATGGCACGGAAACAATTATAAAAGGAAAAGGCAAGGCAACTTAATCTTTAGCTTTTGGTAATACAGTACCATCAGGGGGGAAATCCTAATTTTCACTGCTGTAGATGCCAACTTACAAAGACAGTCTGTAGACACATCCCATCCTTACGCAGCAGCTACTACAAACAGCGTCCAAAGCAAATGTCTATACCCAATGCTTTTCAGTGGGGGAGCTGCTGCTGGGCAGTCAAGGTCTTCGGTGAGCAAATGCGCACAGAGCACACTGTTCTGGGTAGAAGACTCGACTCTTCCCCCCAGCTCATCTTTCATAAATATTTCACATGCACTACAAATATTTTAGTGGCTCAAATTATTTTTTTGATTTACGAAACAATCAACAGAAAGCTCCTTAACTAACAGAAAGCTTTTTTTTTTTTTTTCTTGTAAAACAGTAAAAAAACAGACAAAGAAAATGCTGGTAATGGAATTCAAATCACAGAACACTTCATAATGGAAAATAGGCTATCACAGAGGAAAACTTAAACTATAGTTCAACGTCCTAATAAAGTGTATGTACATACCAGCACAGAATACCCCCGGGACTTCACTCCGGACTATTATGGTCCGCACTTTCTTATCAGATTTTAAAGCATCCACAGCTTTTGAGAGCTAAACAGATAAAGGGAGGGTAGGGAAGGAAAAAAAAAGAAATGAGGAAAAAATCACTTTTCAGATTGACGTCAACATTGTATCTTAATGTTAGAAACAAATAGCTTAATCTTTATACTCACCATTTTTATCAGATTTTTACTGAATGAATTTTTGGCATAAGCTCTGTTTATTCCCAGCACCACAATTCCTAGTGAAAAACAAAACAAAATGGCACAGCACCTGAGTTAGTGAGTTCTCAGGGTATAACGCCCCCACACACAGCTGGTAACTTGGGACTTGGGAAACCTGCCCCTTTCTTGAGGTTCCCGCCAAGAGCTTCGTCCTCATGTTCACGTTTAGCCTCCTTTTCAAGGTAAGCAGATTTCAAACAATGCGGTATCCGTGATACATCTGTAAGCGCAATCCAGGGCTCCACACGCGGTTTCTTCTATCAGAAACACCTTTATTAACATCCTGACGCCTGCCCTTTCTCTCCTCTTAAGCCCCACCAAGGTAATCTGGCACATTTTACTACATGTACTTATTAGTGAAAACTCTCAATTACAGAATACTGTTTAAAATGTGGCTTCATCATCTTCAAGCCCATACAGAAGTCACAGCCAGCAAGGCCTTGTTCCAGGCGAGCCCCGTGGGACCCGCTTTTCCCCAGACGTCAGGAGTTGGTATCCACGCACTCTTTCCACCACACCACATCATTCCAGCATTTCCATCCCAAGTTTCTCGCTGGCTCTGTCTGACATACTTACCTGAAAGCACTTCCACTGAGACTGAGCCCAACAAGTAAGTCAACCTCAATCTCTAAAAGCAAAGCTCCTTCTTTCTCCCATGAAGCCCGGTCCTCCCTCCCCACTCCCCTAAGTCTACAGGGAACCCACCACCGCACTCCAAGCGCTTCAGTCCAACCATCAATCTTCCAAAAGCAATTATGCACAGAATCCACCCCTCCTTAAATTCCTTTGTCTCCAAAACATCTGCATACGAAGAGTTTGGCATGATATTCAAAGCCCTATATGACCTGTACTTGACTGTGCTTGTCCCATGAATAAGCACAACTTCTCCCAGTGCAGGGAAATGCCTTCCACCTCCTTGGGGCTGGGGGTTAGACTGAAGACAACAAAACGTGTGCATGCCTTCTCCAGGCAAGAACCTGCAAACCTATTTTCAAAGTGAGTACAGAGATCAACTTCAGCTCACAAAATAAATTTTCAAGAATTCCAAATGATCTCAGCATGAAGAAAATCATGAAGAACTCGTATCTACGGGCTCCTGAGTGGCTCAGTGGGTTAAGCGTCTGCCTTTGGCTCAGGTCATGATCTCAGGGTCCTGGGATGGAGCCCCACACCGGGCTCCCTGCTCAGCGGGGAGCCTGCTTCGCCCTCACCCTCTGCTGCTCCCCCTGCTTGTGTGCTCTCGCTCTCTCGCTCGCTCTCACTCTATCTCTGAGAAATAAAGAAAATCTTTTTAGAAATAAATAAGAATTAAAAAAAGAAAAACAGGAACCACCACCACCAGCAGCAGCAGCTGCATCCAGAGCAGGCTCTGCACTAAACCCGAATGAGGACAGCCCTGTCACTAGCAGAGCGCGGAAGGATATGCCAGACAGGCTCCCAGCGCTTCACGAAGCCAAAGACCCTCACAGCAACCCGAGAGGAAGGCACTATTTCTATCCTATTGAACAGGCATCCCCTGAGTGTGCATCCTTAATTTTAAAGATGCTCCTAAAAATACTGTCTCCATCAACCACCCAGCCAAAACACTACTACCTATTTGTTCACAAGAGCAGACGTCAGTGGTATGAAAGACATCTTGGAAGGCATTTGGAAAATGTAAAGAAACATCCTGTAACTGTCACCAAGTGGAATCCAGGGTTTGCAGGCCTGAAGCTTCTAAAATCTAGGGAGCCCTTGTAAGTAAAAGAATACAAACTCACACACAGAGAACCAGGGACAGAAATAAACATTAAAACCTTCAGAATTTTAAAAACTTGAGAACTACTACATTTTCTTTCCAATTATGTAAATGACCTACACACTACCTTCCCTACATCTTTCAATTTTTATATTTATCAATAATTCTGAAAAAATACACAAAACTAATCAAATGGAATTGTAAGGAACCCAAGGGGTGAAAATCTTGAAAAAGAAAGATGGAAGTCTTTTTTTTTTTTTTTTTTTTTTTTAAAGATTTTATTTATTTACTTGAGAGAGAGACAGTGAGAGAGAGCATGAGCGAGGAGAAGGTCAGAGAGAGAAGCAGACTCCCCATGGAGCTGGGAGCCCCATGCGGGACTCGATCCCGGGACTCCAGGATCATGACCCGAGCCGAAGGCAGTCGTCCAACCAACTGAGCCACCCAGGCGTCCCGAAAGATGGAAGCCTTAATTGAAGGACTTAATCAGGACACTTCCCGATTTCAAAACTTACTACAAAGCTACAGTAGAAACAGTGTGGAACTGGCACAAAGACAGACATGCAGATCAATGAACTGAGAGTCCAGAAATAAACACCTACTCCATGGCCAACTGGTTTTCAAAAGAGATACTGAGACAATTCAGTGCTAAAAAAAAAGAGTCTTTTCAACAAACAAGGGTGGGACAATTGGAGATTAACCATCACAGAATGAAACTGGACCGTCCCCGCACACCAAATATAAAAATGTTCTCAAAATGGATATCAGTCACACTGTGAGACCTGAAACTGTAGCTCTCAGAAGGAAGCACATACAAATCTTCATGACCTTGGATTAGGCAACAGAGTCTTAAACATGATAACAAAAGCACAAGCAACAAGAGAAAAAAACGTAATTCATTAAAACTGCCCAGTTTAAAAAAAAAAAAAAACTCATACAACAGAAAGTATTTGCCAATGATACATCTGACACAGGGCTAATATCCAGATTATGAAAGAATCTGCACTACCCACTACAAAAGGACAAACGACCAGAATGAAAAATGGGCAGAAGGTGTAAACAGCTTTCTCTACAGGAGACACACAAATGGCCAACAAGCCCACGAAGTCACGGTCCACGTCGTTCGTGAGCAGGGCGACGCACACCAACACCACCGCGAGTCACCACCTCCGGGCAGCAGGACTGCAAGGAACACCCAATGGAAAGAAGCGTTGGCGAGCAGCGGGGGGAAGAGGAACCCCTGCGCGCTGTTGGTGAAGATGCTGAAATGGCGCAGCTGCGGTGGAAACCACTCCGGTGGGTCTTCCGGAAACTAAACATAAAATCACATGACCACGGACTCTAAGCCTAGTATCTACCCAAGAGAAACGAACACGTATGTCCAAACAAGTCAGTCCAGTGTTCAGCAGCATTACTCAGAACACCCGAAAAACAGAAGCAAAATGTGTCTAGCCATTCCCTGCAATACAAAACGGGACAGGGCACATCATCAGCATGAGCTCAGGAGACGTTTAAAGTGCGACCTTTGGTGGCGGGGCCTGAAAATGAAAAGCTGGCACCATCCCACCGTGCTTATTCTATTTAATCTTACCGTGTGCATATATAACATTTTTACTTTAGAAATTTTGTGAACTTGAATAATTTACTATTATTACTACAAAATAACATGTAATGCACAACGTGCTGAAAACCAGGAACAGATTACCTCTAATAAACCACGTACAGACCCAAGTTCTTCAAAATACACCATTAAAAAACTGAAAACTGGGGCGCCTGGGTGGCTCACTGGGTTAAGCCTCTGCCTTCAGCTCAGGTCATGATCCCAGGGTCCTGGGATCGAGCCCCGCATCGGCTCTCTGCTCAGTGGGGAGCCTGCTTCCTCCTCTCTCTGCCTGCCTCTGCCTACTTGTGATCTCTGTCTGTCAAATAAATAAATAAAATCTTAAAAAAATAAAAAAACTGAAAACCCACAAAATGGTGGGAAATTTTTCTGCAAATCATAGATCTGATGAGGGACTTGCATCTGGAATATCTTAAAAAAAAACCCACTCTTACAACTCAACAATAAAAAGACACAATTTTATGGTATGTGATTTATACATCAACAAAGATTTAAAAATACATGCATCTTGGAGCACCAGGGTGGCTCGGTGGGTTAAGCATCTGACTTCAGCGCAGGTCCTCACCTGGGGTCTGTGGCTAGGAGTCTGCTCGTCCCTCTCCTGTCCCCTCTCCGCGGCCAGAGCTCTCTCTAGGTCACATGCTCTCACATAAATAAATGAAATCTTAAACATATACATACTTTAATATATATTTTTATAAATGTAATTCCCATGCCATAAAATGTATGAAAATGCATTGTTAAAAACATGAGAAAGTAAATAAATAAAGATTAAAAACATGAGGAAAAATATATGAAAGAAATCAATCTGCTGAAAACGAAAAGCAGGCGGATGTCGGAAGACCTGCCGGCAGAACCCCAGAACCCCAGAACCCCTTAGGGACGGAGCTGGCTGGGACCAGAGCAGCGTCGGCAAAGAAGTCAGAGGACAGTGGGAAGATTGCAGAGACCATGGGGCAATCCGGACAATCTGGCTGTAAACTGTAGGCAAGGGGCAGGTCTCCAGCATGACGTGCGTGAAGGCCTCGCTCATCGGCTCTGCTTCTGCCCGCAGTTTTCCTGACGTGGCTCCTAAAGGATCTCTGGAACGGGTCACAGCTGGGAGTCGAGGCTCCCCGACAGGGAGCAGTCTGGGAAGCAGCGGGAACAAGCGGCGGGACCCTGCGAGGGGCCTGCGAACGGACCGCAGCAGAGCAGGAAAGGCCGGAGGGAGGCACCAGCGGCTCCTAAGTGGGCAGAGCAGCCGGCCTCGCCTTGAGGGACGGCCACCCCCGGAGTGAACCGTCGACCTGGGAAGGAGACCCCGATGAACCACGGCCACCACGGCTGCTGACATCACGAGGCGGTCCGACGACAACGCAAGAAACACGGGCCACGGAACGGGTGGTCCCTGCGTCTCCTCCACACATCAGGATACGGGCCCCGAGCACGGACGAGGCCAGTGCATCCCGCACCTTGTCACTGCCCGCAGCCTGTCACTGCCCGCAGCGTCGAGGGCCCCCAGGGTAAACAGCACTTTGGGGCTGCTCTGACCCTGCGTCTGAGAGAACTCTGGGCTTCTCCTACCCTCGCGGGCTGCGGAGCCCCCCAGCTCTGCACGGGCCTCCGGGGACGCCGGGCACCGAGAGGCGCCTCCACCTGCCGGTTCCTGGCCTCGTGTGTCCGCACGGTGCTGGTTTGGGGTCGTGCTCGCCGAGCCGGAGGCGGAACCCGCTTCGCGGAGAAGCCAGGACTCCGAAGACTGGGCTCCCGCAAGCTGACGGCCTCGTGACCCCTGTCCTCTCCGGGCTCCGTCCGGACCGTAACTACGGACTGACCCGACCCGCCTCTGTGCCCCTCTCCGTCCTGCGGACCGCCCGCACCTCGTCCCCGGAGCGACCCCCGTCGGTCCAGGCTCGCCCAAAAGGCTTCGAATCACCCCGTCCCAAATCTACTTTCCGGCTGGACCTTCAGTCCTCGCCCGCGGGGCCAACCGCCGCGCACGCGCCCTCGAGGGCTCCGGGAGCGCCCGCTCCGCATCCCACGCGCTGCCCAGGGCGCACGGGCGAGCTCCGCAGTCCACGGGGCGTCCGCGGCCCGCGAGGACCGGGCGGACCCGCAGCCGCGCCGGACGCTCACGGAGGCCCCGCGGGGCCGGCGTTGCTTCTCCCACTGCGCACACCGGGCGCGGAGCCCCTGGAGGCCGCGCTGCCCGGTCAGCCGCGCCGGGGACGCCCAACCCGGACCCGCGAACACCCCGCCGCGTCCTCCACCGCCGCAGGCCGAACTGCGGCGGGTCTCCGCGGCTGTCCCGGCCCCGCGCCCCCACCAAGCCCGCAGGGGCCCTTCCTCGCCCCGTGAGCAGACGCTGCGTCCCGCACCCCGCTCGGCGCACGGCAGGGGCTCGGGACCCGCGTCCCCGTGAGCGGCCGCTCGTCCGGCAAACGGCTGTGCTCCCTGTCCCGACCCCGCACTCCGCGACCCACACCCCGCACCCCGAGACCCGCCCCCCGCGCCCGCCCCCGCACCCCGCGCCCCGCACCCGGCACCCGGCACCCGCGCCCGCCCCCGCCCCCGCGCCGTCGCGCCCCGCCGGTGGCTCACGGGCACGAACCGCAGCCCCGCACCCGCCGGAGCCGGACACACCGAACTTCCGACACGCGCCGGGGGAGGAGCCGCGGCGCCGAGGGCGCGAGTCCCGGGCGGAGGCGTCTGGCCGCGGCCGCCGAAACCCCCGGCCCCGGTCCCCGCGACGGGCGGCACGCGGGGGGCAGACAGCACCGCGGCCGGCGACCTCGGCCCGGCCGGACACCCCGCGCGGGCGCCGGAGCCGCTCCCGGGCCGCCCCCGACGCTGCCTCGGGCTCCGAAGGCGCCGACCGCGGGCGCGCGGGGCCGGCGGGGGCAGGCGGGGCTCCGGGCCGCCCCGACACGGCCGTGGACCGCGACCCCAGAGCGAGCGACCCCCGGCCGCGCCCACCTCGGTTCTCCTCGTCCAGGTGGCGCACCCGCAGCTCGTCCTCCGGCCTCACGTCCGAGCCGTAGCCCCTCCGCGGGGCCGAGCCCCCGGCCGCGCACGCCCAGCCCCGCGCCCACACCGCCGGCGCGAGCCGCGGGCCCCTCCAGGAGCCGGGCAGCCTCGCCCCGGGGCCCGGCCGCCAGCGAGCGCAGCAAGCGGCCGCCAAGCGAGCGCGGCCGGCCCGCAGACTGCCCAAGGCCCGGGGCGCCGCCGCCGCCGCCATCTTGTCTGTTGACGGCGTGAGCCCGCGGCTGCCCCGCCCCCGCCGCACGCCGCCGCCGCCGCCGCCGCCGCGCACGCCGCCGGGCACGCCCACGCCCCGCCCCCATTCCCCGCCCCTCGCCGCCTCGCCCCGCCCCGGCCCGGGGACGCCGCGCTCCCGCGGCCACTTTCCTCCGCCTCCCCTGCCCGGCGCCCGGGACGGAGCGTCGTCCGGCGGAGGCCGGAGCGGGCAGCGGTCGACCAGGGGGAGGGTCTGCGCAGGAAGAACTCCCGGTCTCCCTAGGACACGCCCTGGGGGCCCGTGAGAGCGGCAAAGGGGAGCGGCACGGTCCGCTCTCAGGTTCCCGGGCTGGTGGCAGCGGTGCGAGGGACTCCCGGGTATCCGCGAGCCGCTGGTCGTCCGGGCACGTGCCTGTGAGCGGGGGCGAGCGGCGGGGCTGCGGGCTGGGGGGGGGGGGGTGCCGCGGCAGGCCCCGCCCACCCGCGGCAGGCCCCGCCCACCCGGAGCAGGTGCACGGCCTTCCCCGGGCCCCGCTGAGGCCCCTCGACGGACCGACGGGCCGGGGTGGCGCCGGGGGCAGGGACAGCGTTTGGTCCCGCCTCGGCCGCGAAGGCAGACGACCGCCCGGGGGTGGGGCGCGCTCATCGGCGCCTCGGCCGGTCCCCGCCGCCTCCCCACCCGGTCCCCGCCGCCTCCCCACCCGGTCCCCGCCGGCCGCCGCGGTCGTGGGTCCCGCTCGCGCGCTGCAGGCGCCTGTCCGCCCCGGAGCCTGTCTTCGGCGGGACCCGGCTCTGCCCTGGGCGCAGGGGGAGGCCGGGCGCGCGGCCGCGGGCGCTGTGCAAGCGTCCTGGAGCCCGTCTTGTGTCCGTCGTCCCCCCTTTTCCGACGCTCAGGTTCACGTCGGTGCCGGGACACTCGAGGACGTCGTTCCGAGCGCGGCCGCGGCAGAGCCCCGCGTCCTGAGCGACTGGCTCTTCTGTCCAGCGCCGGCGCGCGGGTCCCCGGCCAGGGCTGGGGTCTCGCACCGGCGTCGGTTGTGGCACGGGCCAGCCGCGACGGGCGCCCCATAGCGCAGTCACACTGCGCAGCCCGGGTGGCCACTGCCCTGCGGGGCCCAGCTCTCCCGCGCACGCACCTGCCCCTGAAAGGCCTACGACGCCTTTTAAGAGACACAAAAAACCTTCAGCGGAGCCCTCTGACTCTAAAGAGAACATTACAAGATGTGTCTTACCTGCAAGCAGGTAAGAAATACAGTTGGGTTGCCTTACACAGCTCTGTAACCCGTCTTTTGCCACAATAAAGGAATCCAATGATAGAAACCATCTAGAAGACTTTACTGTAGAGCCGAGAATGTGACACAACTCCATGGCCACCACCACACCACGCACGGAATACAGCCCGTGGTATCTGGGGTTGTAAGGAGGTTGTGCAGTGACAGATCGTGGCTATGCTTGTGGCCCGCAGGGCGTTAGGTATAGGGGAGGTCAATCACCGTGTTGCACACTTGAAACTGATGTACCATGGTGCGTCAACTATACTGAGAAGTTTTTTTAATAAAAAAAATGGACACTATGTAAATTTGAAAATACGTTCAACTTTATGAAAATTTCTAAATTATAGTACACATTCTGTACTAAGTTTTTAATAGGGTCAGAAGAGAGACACTCAGAAAGTTGTTCAGGAACCATCAAAAAAGCAAAGAATGTCAGAAAAATACAAATTATTTGTAAAGTGCCAAAGTTTCATATTTTAACAAACTGGATAAAGGTAAGCAAAAAATAATACAACCTCAGAAAATACGTGGTTGATTAGGAGAGCTGCAGAAAGACCATCGTCGATTGTTTGGTTATATTAGAAGGCAGATGAAGAAGGACAGCCCTGGCACAAAGACACTAGCTCCGTCCTCAATAATTTTAACTCTGGCTCTCACTGAAAGACAGTCATGGGGATACCCCAGTCTGTGAAACTGCCTCTTAGAAGTCAATGCGGGAAAATATCTAAGTCCCTTTAGTTCCTTTGTACTTTTCCATAGAAGATGTACACCAGGAGCAGAGGGTGAGTCGGCAACCTGTATCAGTTTTCGAGAGGAAGGTAGGGCTGGTGTTGGGGGTATTCGGTTACTAGTACCACTGTCTGTCTGTAGGACTGGGACCTTCGCCTCCAGCCAGCGCGCAGCTGCCACTCTTTGATTTGCCTCCCGCTTACTTCTATACCATGTTAAGTGCGTGTGAGTGACACAAGAGGGCCACCCGCGGCCTACTAGAATACAGGCAGCCCTCAGTGGCAGAAGCCATCCCTCCTTGAGCACAGCTCTACTGCCCAAAACCGGCAGGAGAACAACAGGTGTCCCCGGCAAACTGAAACACTTGCCAGCGCGTTATCAAGCACAAGTGGAGAGACAAAACTGGTTTAGCAAATGCTGTGTGAAGATTGAAGCAGAACTGTCTGGACTTTTCTGAAGACGGAAGCATAGTCTTAAAACTATCTCGCCTGAAACAGTCGACAAGAAAGTAGGATTTAGCGTAAAGTCCGGGCCCCAGGATCTGAGGCACCCGTGGACGTGACCGCTTGCACTAGAGAAGTGTTAACGGTCCCGGCATATACGACAGCTCCCCGTCTTCAACATGGGGCGTCCGCCTCTGGGTCTCGAGTGGCCACTCCCTGCCACCAGCAGGACGGAGGAATGGGCACCTGGCCCTTCTGCTTCCCTTGGGCCGCACCAGGCAGCAAAGTGGGCCTAAAAATGTAACCTTGCGCAGGGCGATGTGTACCCAGCTTCGATGCTATTACTGCATGCAAAGGTGGCAATGACAGATCGTCAGGAACCCAATCTGCCTTACACTCTTTGGATTTTTTACTCTTAAACCAAAATTTCTGTGAATCCTGAGAGACATTCACAGCCCTAAAAGGTGGTAGGTTTCACAAGAAACAGCTGGAAGACTTTTGTCACCGTGAGCTACCTGGAAACAATTGGCGGTTCTGTCTCCAGCAGTGAAGAGGCAGGTAAAAGATAGCATGGAACGTTGTGTGTGCGGCCACAGCCATGTTGAGTCTATGAGGATCTGCTCACACAGCGCGACGCAGAGAGCTTGCAATCTGCACGTTCTACAATATACAACTATGGGAAACTTTCACAATGGTGTGTGCTCATAGATAGCGGTAAGAAAGTGATAGAAAAAATATATGTAATTGTCTTCAACTTGAGGTATTTGTGTGATTTTTAATACAAAGTTCTCTAGGTATTACACAGGCATTTTGAGTGCTCGCTTCGGCAGCACATATACTACACAGGCATTTTGAGTATCTGTTTCTTTAAGGCACAAAACAGTGGTCACAGTGCATTTCAAGAGGGGTGCAAAGTTTCACTCATGCTTTAGTCCCAAAATAAAAATCAAAACAATAGCCCCTTTGAATTTCTTTGAGTCTCTTTTTAATGCTTTGAAATAGGCTTCTTTCTCAAGTGTTCTCTAAGCCTCCAGAGTGGATTTCCTCTCCAGAACCATCTCGCTTTCCATCCAACCTGAATACTCACCTCAGAGTGGGAGGGGTTGAATGGCAAATCCAGGACAGCCCAGGTCCAGAGTCTGGGAGTGTTCCAGCAAGCCTCGCCCAGGGACATTGTCCCCACAGAGAAGGTACAGCAGAGAACACCCTCTGAGGAAGCCTCTTCACTGGCCGCTGCACTCCGCCCCTGCCGAGATTTTGTAGGTGCCCTTCCTAAGCAGCAACCATGACGACTTGCGCCTGTGAGCTCCCTCTACCTATAAGGCAAAAGATAAGTGTTGCACAAACAGGGAACGTGAGGCTTTAAATTACTGAGAGTTCCATGACTAGACTTTGCAGAGCAGAGTCTCAAACACTCAACTCCACAATCATCATGACTGTGTTGCCCCCTTCTCTTGGGTGGTCATCAGGGCTCTGCCCTACACGTCGCCACCCCCACTCCCTGCTGTGGGGACTTGACCACTCTCTTCTCCTACCCTCTCATTTGGAAACTTCACCTTCTGCGTCAGATCCTCTGTGGTTTTAAATGGATGTGCATTTAAAATGTGCATTTTAAATGGATGAATTGTATGGCATGTGGAATTATATTTCAATAAAAAGAGGAGGTGGATTAGGGTTTCTAGAAGATACGACTGATTGTATATCTGAGACAGAGAAAACACAAGGCAAGTCCAGAATATTGTTGTCCCAGGATGCAATGAGGTGCTCAAAGACTGGCAGAGGTGAGAGAGACGTGGATTGAAAGAGATCTCTCTGGCCAAATCTGGGACAAGGGGAACATCCATAGGAATAATGCCAGTAATGGATATTAATGATTAGAATTTCCTTTTAAGTCAGTAAACAATTAACTGAATGTCTGGCAGTTGGTGTGTGAGACTACAGATAAGCCAACCAGGGGTTGTGCTAGGATTACCCATGGGATAGGAAATCACACTGGAGACACCCATGTAAAATCATGCTTCGTTTAGTATGGATGCAGAGGGTTACATACAGGAAGAGATAAGTGCATATCCATGCGAGGACTTACATGTCCTTGCCCCCAGTTGTGATGACTCAGAGGCAATGGTAGCCCAGTAGCAATGAGCACACTTAGTTCCCAAATCTTGGTTTCTAATACCATCCCTCAGTGAAAGTGCTCCTTGGAGAAATAGCTGATTTTAGGACTGGGACATTATAGAAAATATATGGAATGAGCCAGAAGGATGCTGCAGAATCAGAAAGTAAGAAAGTGCTAAAAAAAAAAAAGAAAAGAAAAGAAAAGAAAAGAAAACACAGAACAAAGAAACCCACCATCATGGGAGTATGTCAAAGAGACTCAGTAACCAAGAGAAAGACCTCTCCAGTGGCCAGATCTGGAACTAGTTGGACATAAATAAAGCACTGCAAGATTATAACAGAAAGCAGAAATTAAGTATCCACAAATCCCACTGATATAAAATAAATGATTGAATAAATAAATGGGAGAGAAGAGACAAATCTCCCAAGTAGAAGAATTCGGAATAACGTACATAGACACTACCCTCAAGGAGGAAAAGCACAACCACTCTGAGTGGGCTGCACACCTCCTCTCCATTCTGCTGTTAAGCCCGTCAGTGAATTTTTTACACTCAGAGCTGGAGACTGCTGAGATTTCTTATTTGATCATTTCTTCTGAGCACATTTCCATTTAAAATTTTGGGCATATTTATAATAGCTGCTTCCCTGCTAATTCAAACATCTGGGTGATCTTGAGGTCTGACTCCATAATTTCCATTTCCTCTTGTGCAGATGCTCTGAAAGTATGGTTTGCAAACTCCTGAGGTTCCCCAACATGCTTTCTGGGGCACTGCAAGGTCAAAACTATTTTCATGGTTCTACTAAGATGTTATTTGTCTGTTTCAATATGTTGACATTTGCAATTATGGTACAAAAGCAGTTGTCAATTAAACTGCTGGGATGGGAGCAGGAATCAAGGCAGTAGCTATACTGTACGACTGAGAGAATTTCTTTGATAAAGCCGGATGAGCTATTATTTTCTTTAAATATCAGCCTTTGAGAGCATATCTTTTTAATATTCTATGCAACAAGATATGAGTCATCCATAAGTCACTTTTGCTGTATAATGAAGCAGATAGGAAAAGCACTTATGTGAATGATTCAGCAGAACTCACTGATTCTTTCATGAAACACCACTTCTAATTGAAAGAACAATGGGTAGTCACACTGGTTTCTCAGAATTTAGTGTTTGATAGATATTAAAAAAAAAAAAAAAAGGAAAGAAAGAATCATGTGAGTGTGTAACTTCAAAGAAAGTGACTATTTTTGGCCCACAATGAAATCTGAAGTTTCAAGTGAAAATTTAAATTTTGAAAAACTTGTATCCACCGCTATCATGAGCATAAGAGTTTCTTGATATTTAAAGATTGACCTGGGGGTGCCTGGGTGGCTCCGTGGGTTAAAGCCTCTGCTTTCGGCTCAGGTCATGATCCCAGCATCCTGGGATCCAGCCCCGCATTGGGCTCTCTGCTCAGCAGGGAGCCTGCTTCCCCCCTCTCTCTCTCTGCCTGTCTCTGTGCCTACTTGTGATCTCTGTCTGTCAAATAAATAAATAAAATCTTAAAAAAAAAAAAAAGATTGACCTGGTGAAATCAGTTATGATACTCATGAATGTTTTTTTAATAAAATATTGAACAATGAAGTACGCCAACATCTGAAAGATCTGCATAACTCAGTCAGTATTTTACAAATGACTAAAGCTAATATTGCACAATAAAGGATCCCTTCAAAGTGCAATATAAAATAATGGATTTTAATATAATAGAATGTGAAAATCAACAGGCTGTGATATAGTTTCAAATTCCACATTGCAACAATCCTTTAAGGATCTAGCACTTGTCAAATTTTAGTATAGTATGAAAGAAGAATATCCACAATTATCTGGAAAGGCTGTTAAAATACTTCTATCTTTTGAACTATGGGGGACCACATTATCTTCACAATGTAAACAAAACCAAAAGATTACAATAGATTGAATGCAGAAGCAAATATGAGAGTCTTACTAATCTTCCATTAATTCAGACATCAAAGAGACTTGAAAAAATACAACAAAGCCATTCTTCTCATTGTTTCTGTTTTGGAAAATATAGTTATTTTTCATGAACATGGGTTATTGTTGTCAACATGTGTGAGGTTTATTTTTTTAATAATAAATAATAAAAATTTAAGGAAATAATTTTAGATTTTATCAGTTTTAACTTCTAACAAATTGTTAGATTTATCAGTTTTAACTTCTAACAAATACCAATAGAGGTAAGATGCATAACAAAGTCCTAGCAGAGCCTCAGTAATGTTGGAGTGTAGAGGGACCTTCCGTTCACAACGTTTGAGAGGTACTGCTCTCAGCATGGGTCCTACTCCTCTCTTTATTCCTGTGTCTAATAATTTTGGATTCTATTCTGGACATTGTGTGACAGATTACAGACTCTCGAGTGTGTTGTTCATCTACTAGTAGTGATTATTTTGTTTTAACGGGTGGTCCACTTACGAGAACGCAGACTCTGTCTCCCTTACAATGGGCAGTGGCAGAGATCTCTCCTTAGTCTCTCAGCCTTTCTTAGCTGTGCTGCTTGGAATCTGCCCGGCTCAGGCACCATTCAGGGACCAGTCGGCGATCTGGGCAGCACTGACACACATAATTCGGGACACCTGCCCGGCAGCTCCACCCTTCTGAGATGTCTCCCTTTATTTTCCAGCTTCTGTGGTTGTCTCAAAGTTTCTCCTCTGTTATTTCAACCAGAAATCTGCAGGCTTTGGAGTTCCAGGCACCGTGTATGACACAAACTGAGGCTTGTCCTCAGGCAGAAAGCTGCACAAGCAGGAGACTCACCAGCACTGAACTTTTCTTCCAGGTGTCAACCCCCTCCAGTTTCTCCCCACATTCTCCTCTGCAGGGCCAGCAACAGTTGTGTTTGTAAATTTGTCTGTATGAGTTACTCTGCCTTTACCAGAACAGAGCTTCAAACAAAGGCAAAAACAAATCAGTTGTACTTTTTTGAGGAAAAAAATGATTTACTGTGTTTGATGTCACGATACCCAGGATCTCATAGCAAGTTCCTTAGAAAATAGCGTCAGGAGGTAAGGGAGACTTTCCCTATTCTTCTCGTGCATATTGTCCTTCCCATTTACATTTTTAATACTATTTTCAAATATTATTTGAAAATTTTAAAAATGTAAAGGAAGAGAAGTTAAAAATATATTGCAGAAACTCAGGTGCCTTTTTCAGGTGACAGCATGGCAAAAGCATGGCTTTGGGCTTCAAACTACATAAATTTCAGCAAAGGGATTTCTCTTACTAGCAGCATGAGCCCAAGCAGAGAGCTTTCATCTACAAGAGGGGAAAATAGTATCATTTGCTCTCCTTGGTTGTTTGAGGATTAAATGAGATATGGAAAACAGTTCGTACTGTAGTGCGTGTTGTAAACATCCTGTAAGTGTCAGCTCTCATTCACTGTTGTCTTTAAGAGATCGTTAACTGAGCAATGAGCTCCAAGACAGTACACATTGGGGTAGGTTAGAAAATGTTAGGACTTCTGCTTACATTTTACCCCTTCCTACAACTGCTATTTGTGCATGTTTATTTTTTTTTTTAAAGATTTTATTTGTTGATTTGACAGACAGAGATCACAAGTAGGCAGAGGCAGGCAGAGAGAGAGGGAAGCAGGCTCCCCGCTGAGCAGAGAGCCTGATGCGGGACTCGATCCCAGGACCCTGAGATCATGACCTGAGCCGAAGGCAGCGGCTTAACCCACTGAGCCACCCAGGCGCCCTATTTGTACATGTTTATATGCACACACGTGAAAGTGTATGCTGACCATTTTTTACCCTCTTCTTGATGGTATTTAAAAAAAGGGTGATGGTGATTTAAAAAAAAAAATGGAGACTATTGGCTCGGAGATTCAGTCAAAACCCAGAAGTATATTTATATTCTCCCAGAAGCATTTTCATTCTCAAAATGAGGCTTCTTTTATGCAGACCACAAAATATTTTCAAACCATTCATTAATTATTTAAGTTTGCCTACCTGTCCTAGGGGACGGGATAGTCCCACTTTGGACTCTGGCCTGAAAAGCCAGTGTGCTGTGTTCATCCACAGCCTCACGCAGTCAATGAACGCTCCTTTGTCAAACCCCCAGATCAGGAGCGGTGTGTTGCCTTGGATACTTAGTTTATATTAAGCAACCGGATTTATAAATAATTCAGGAAATGAGACAGACCTTGTTTTAATCAGCAGCATTCCTATAGATGCGTCCAATAGCAAAACTACGTAAGTCATCTCATCTGAAGTCACTCGAGAGTTAGGCAACTCCAAATTAGAAAATTGGGGCTTGGGAGGCATGGAAGGAAGAACTCTTGACTTTAATCCCCGCTCGTGTGCAGCGGCGCAGACCCTCTGCGCTTCCCCACACACTCGTCCTGTGTTACGTTTGTGCGCGGCAGCCACTCCAGAGATTAACACCGCGTACGTGCCACGGTGGGCCCTCTGCCTTTTTTCTAAAAACAGGTAGTGGTAGGTAGCAGTTCAGGAGGAAAGAGAAACAACATCAAAGTTTTGCCGAAGGAGATAATAATCACATTGAAAGAGAAAGAGGAGAAAGCCCAAGAAATGGCGCGCTTAGGAAACAGTAACTTTTAAAAACCTGAGATATGTCCTTCCAGAAGGAGAGGTGTTGGGATGCAGAGCCCAGGAGGGGGGCGGCGCAGTCTGGAAGCTCTTGTGATTGATGTCAGCTTCGAGGCAGTCTATCATAACCCAGCAAATGCCCTGGCAACTTCTGGCCTTTCGAGCCAAAAGTCACGTTCAGCCCCAAAGAGAAAGCCAACTCTATTTCCCATTAAATACGATTGTTAGAAGGTGTGTATTTTACAGGCACATCCCTGTGTGTACTGCTGGTGCGTAGGGTAATTAGGGAAAATGTAATCCAGACCCACATGTCAAGTTTTGCTGTTTGGGGTTGAGCACTCTTCTTTTTCCAAGTCAGTGAGCCAGGACTGATTTCTAAATTATGGTGACGGAGGTCTGTGGCTCTTATGTAAGTTCTCAGGATCAATAGCTAATTCCTGCTAGACTGTAAGATCCTGGGAAAAGCCCCTCTTGTACATCATACTCGCCACAGCATCCCAGCGACCTCTGCAATGCCCGAGACACATTGGATAGTTGAAAATATCTGTTCTTGGGGCACCTGGGCGGCTCAGTCGCTTATGCACCTGATTTCAGCTCAACTCATGATCTCAGTGTCCGGGGATCGAGTCCCCGAGATCGAGCCTGGTGTCCCGTTGGGCTCCCCACTCAGTAGGGAGTCTGCTTATCCCTCTACGCCCTACAACTGGTGCTCTGTCCCAAATAAACAAATCTAAGAGAAAGAAAGAAAGAAGGGGGGAGTGGAAGGAAGCAAGACAATATTTATTCTTCTTGTTGGACAAATGAAAATAAGGTGTGTGGCTTTCCATGAAGTCAGAACTAGAACTCACCCCCCAAAATTCCGCCTTAATTTTAGATGTATCTCAAGACCCAACATGTGGCTTTTAAACTAGAATTGTAAAGTAGCCAGTGTCAATCTGATATCACTATACTAATTCTCACAGAATAAATAATTAAATCATCATTTCTTTAATTATAACATTTTTTTGAAGATTTTATTTTTATTTATTTGACAGAGATCACAAGTAGGCAGAGAGAGAGAGAGGAGGAAGCAGGCTCCCCGCTGAGCAGAGAGCCCGATGCGGGACTCGATCCCAGGACCCTGAGATCATGACCTGAGCCGAAGGCAGAGGCTTAACCCACTGAGCCCCCCAGGTGCCCCTGATTATAACATTCTTTAAACATTTCATTCTTCAGTGGGGTCCATGAATTAAATGACAATATTTAAAGGTATTTTGAGATGTTACGGTAGGTACACATTTTCAGCTATTTTCCAGTTAAAGATTATTGTACCTTTTGCTTTAAATATCACAGGTTGTTTCACTTATCTCTGAACAAAGTTAAATTCTATGATCAGTATATTCCTCTGCAAGCAATGTAGTGTTGATTTAATAATGTGAACTTTCATAATAACATTGAGATGCTCAGAAAGTTCTGCAAGAAGTCTGTTGATACAAAATCCAACAACTAATCATCTTGACGTCCTGTGAACATAGGGCTGTTGTGCCCAGGGGCAGACGCGCCCCACATTTGGGAGTTCCAACAGCTTAGAACACCCCTTACACATATCATCAATATTAGGAATGATTTCTCACTCTCAAGTATTGGGTGAGGTTGAAAAACTGAACAAGAGAATGACCTAGGACGCGTAACTACTACTACTACTACTACGCGTGTTCATGCAGTCATCTCTTCTGACTCGAGTACTAGAAATCCTCATTTTGTCCTTGGGAAGTCTGTTTGGATTCTGGTACCATTTTGTATTGCAATTCTTTTTCTTCCCACTTCTAGAAAACCCTGTTTCTGTTGTGTAGTTTATGAAAACACCTGTAAATGTTAAGACTGAATAGGTCTGATTAGTCCATAGTATTTCATCAGAACGGAGAAGAGTGCAGTCCCCTGTCTGGGTCTATTGAGTCCATGATGGTCCAGAGGGGACAGACTTGGGATCAGTAAGGATACTGACAAGTGCCCAGAGCCTTTGGGTTCTTTTGTTATGTATTCCAGTTGCTAGGGAATTACGAGGGTTCTGTGTCTAAGAATACACATCAGTTCTTGGACAGTTTTGCCCCAGTCGTGATGCACAAGGCCATGTATGTTCTGCTCAACCCGAAAAGCAAACAGTTAGTGACACACCAACTGTGTGTGACATTTTAACACCGTGTAATCAATCACGTTCTCTTTTCCCATCTGCCAGTTTTGTTTTCCTTGTGGACCTAGATCAGGGCAGGGAAATACCAAGAGTGTCATCCAACATTTAAGCGCATCAAGATACGAGCATATGTCCTCGTTTTCTAAAGAAAAGAAATTATTAAAGTCCGAAAAGCAAGGTTTAAATTAAGCATACCGGTAAGTAGATTCAGCTTTTTAGAAACGAGGAGCTTTTGTTTAAAATGATTTAAGAGGCACGCCGGGGGAGCGGGGGACGGGCTCATCGAGTTCAGCCTCTGCCTTCCGCTCGGGTCATGATCTCGGGACCCTGAGATCCAGCCCCATGTCGGGCTCCCTGCCCAGCGGGACGTCAGCTTCTCCCTCAGCCCCTCCCCCACTCCTGTTCATTCTCTCTCTCTCACACTGAGACAAATAAATTAAATCATTAAAATCAATCCATCCATCTGTCAATCAAATGATTCAAGAAATCAGTGCAAAGCTACAAACAGGAGTAGCTTCCTGAAGTTCTGTTCCTGGGGAGATGAGAGCTAACGGGATGGTTCTGTCCTCCACAGAGACAAAGAAACGGTTTGTTGTTTCCCCGGTTTTTTCAGAGAACACTGCATATTCAAGGATTAACATGATACTCATCTGAACGACTCCTCCTCCTCTTCATCCTTCATAAGCTTTTTCAGTTAAACACATTTTACATGCATGTTTACTTCTTTCAACGCACACACATGCATGTACGCAGTTGGACAAGAACGTAAAGTTTTAAAACAAGTTAACCGTATCCAGGCAATATACATCCCACATACTCAGTCTTAATTGGAACTTCACAGAAAGCAAGGATGCGTTAAGAGCGTGACGGATCATTTTTAGAATCTGTATTTATGCACTTTAATCCCCCAAGATTCCAGGTGACGACGTTATTCACTAAATTAATTTAATATTAGTCCCAGGTGTTAAAAATCAAAAGATCTCAAAAATTACATCTGAAGTGTAATATAATTATCAAGTTTAACAATGAAGGGACGACATTTAAAAATCATATACGGATCGCAGAGGGGAAACAACCGAGTTAAAATGATTTGCACTATTTTTTGGAGTCTACAAAAACCAATTTTTGTTTAATAAAATGGCAGTTTTCCTTCAGTTAAATACACATGTTTATATTCTCATGCCCTAAAATACTTCCTATAAAGAATAATTTATCTGACCCATTAAACCAACAGACGAAATCAGAAGGTTTAAAATAATGAGGCTAGAATGAAGACACACAGCCACTTTTTAACTCAGGACGTCAGACCGATGCCGTTGGCCCGAGGACTGGTGTAAGACGGCGCTATCACTCCGACGTTCTGGACACGATGTGTGCGCCTCTGCAGGAAGCGACAACACGATGTGTGCGCCTCTGCAGGAAGAGACAACACGATGTGTGCGCCTCTGCAGGAAGCGACAACACGATGTGTGCGCCTCTGCAGGAAGCGACAACACGATGTGTGCGCCTCTGCAGGAAGCGACAACACGATGTGTACGCCTCTGCAGGAAGCGACAACACGATGTGTACGCCTCTGCAGGAAGCAACAACACGATGTGTACGCCTCTGCAGGAAGCGACAATACTATTTGTACGCCTCTGCAGGAAGCAACAACACGATGTGTACGCCTCTGCAGGAAGCAACAATACTATTTGTACACCTCTGCAGGAAGCAACAACATGATGTGTACGCCTCTGCAGGAAGCAACGGAATGTTTGAGCTTGTTTACCTTACAACTAATGGGATTGATTTTTTTTTCATATTTTATTTATTTGACAGAGACACAGCGAGAGAGGGAACACAAGCAGGGGGAGTGGGAGAGGGAGAAGCAGGCCTCCCGCGGAGCAGGGATCCTGACATGGGGCTCGATCCCAGGACCCCGGGGATCATGGCCTGAGCAGAGGGTGGACGCTTAACGACTGAGCCACCAAGCATTCCAGTATTGACTTTTTAAGTATTTTTTCTGCCTTTTGGTCAATCCAGTATGTGGAGATTCCGTTACTGTTACAGAGTTCCTCTTGGAGCTTCTGCGAGAGAGGGTTTATCTCGAAACACCGGCACCCGTGAGACTGCAACCGTTGAGTCTCCTGTGCACCCTGTTTTCTTGTTTTTGAGCTCTGACCTATTTTTTAAATTTATTTTCTAAGCTTTTTAAAAATGTTTATTTACAGTTGAAGTGTAGTTGACATACAATGTTGTATTAGCTTCACGGGTGCAGCAGGGGAATGGGGCAATTCTGCCCATTACTCAGGGCTCCCCAAGGTAAGGGCAGCCGTCACCTGTCACCGCTCAAGGCCATTACAATATTATTGACGGATGGTCCCGTTCCTGCATTTTCCTCTCCAGGACTTATTTATTTTATAACTGGAAGTTTGTTCGTGATCTCCTTTATTGTGCCCTACACCCTACCCCTCTGGAAACCACCAGTTTGTTCTCTGTATTTCTGGGTCTCTTTCTGCTTTGTTTATTTTGATTTTTGGATTCCACCTGTAAGTGAACTCGTATGGTATTTGTCTTTCTCAGTCTGACTTGTTTCATTTCGTGTAACACCCTCTAGGCCCACCCATGTTGTCACAGCGAAGATCTCACTGTTTTCTGTGGCTGATGCGCACGCGTGCGTGTGTGTATGTGTGTGTGTGTATGGGGACACACGTGCCACCTCTTCTTTATCTGTCAATCGATGTCCGGTTCCTTCTATTTCTCGGTCATTGTAAATGATGTTGCAGGAAGCATAAGGACACATGTACCTTTGGAATTAATGTTTTCATTTTCTTTGAGTGAATGCCCAGTAGTAGAATTACGGGATCAGATGGTGGATCTATTTTTAATTTTTTAAAGGATCCTCCATACTGTTTTGCACAGTGTTTGCACTGGTTTATGTTCCCGCCAACTTTTACTTGGTGCTTCTTAACTCTCTCTAGGCCAAAGGAGTCAAAGGAATTCCGTGCACTTTCCATTTGGAGAGGAGAAGCAGCAGCCTTGCGCGCGCGGCAGCCTGATCGGTGCGTCTGTGGGGAGCGGTGCCCTGACAGCCGCGGAGGCCAGCCTCCTCGAGCCGAGAGTTTGAACCTGTGCTGGTCTGCTGTCGCCCGTCCACCGTGTCCAGCTCACATCATCTCCTGACTCCGTTTCTCCCGGGACGGACAGAAGGCTCACTCCCTTGGACGGCTGTTAAATGGCTTTCTGGGTCGGGGGATGTGGCTTCGTTCCGCCCTCATTACCGAAGAATATTCCCGCAGTGTTCTGAAGGCTCAGGAGCACAGCTGGTGGGCTCCTGTGAGAGGTGAGATGCGTCATGTCCAACCAGCGTGTTTCTGTCCTCTCCGAGCCCTTCGCCCACCGCGTCCTGTGTTATGGCTCCGGATTTTCTCCTTAAGGTGTGCGTTGGGCCACGACCCACGCGTCCCTGGGAGAGGTTGTGACTTTGAGCTGTACGGCCGGAGCCTGTCGCCGACAACGCCTCCGCGCACGGTCTGTAGCTGGCCGTCCCGGCACCGGCCACTCGACACCGTTCAGGGCTCAGTGCAGAGCACGGCTGCGTGTGCAGCAACGAGAAGGGACCCACAACTGATGCACTTAGCACGTGGGGTCTGTCTCAGGGGCCTGGCTCAGGGTGTCCAGTGTGGGGTGATCCCATCTGAAAGACATTCTTGGAAAGGCAAAGCCACAGTGACGGAGTGGCCGGGCGCAGCGTCTTCTCCTCCTCACTGTTAACTCATGATGTTTCCCAAGACTTGATCCAATAATTTGTTCCTCTTTAGAGTCTGACCTGTTAAAGTTCTTCATTTTCGTGACGGGTGACAGGGCCACGGGCAGTATTTTCGGATTTGCAGGTCACGCTCTGCACCGTGGACCATAGCGGTCCTCTCTCTGCCCCCCGGGCATTGGTGGGGGGCTGGGGTGTGAGAGCACTCTCTGAGGTCAGCTCCCACCGGACGTCTCCTCACCCCTGTGCCCATGTCCTCACAGCTCCCAGCCCTGAGGACATTGCCTTCGGCTTTGCGTTTTCTTGGCTTTTTTTCTCTATATATTTGATCAGGCCTCCATTGAGTTTTGACCTGGATTTACTTCCTAACCTTCTGCTTTAACAGCTTTTTTAATGCTAGACTAGTCGTTTTTCACAGTCTCCCAGGTTGACGGTGTCCACTTAAATACTGCCTTGATCTCACAGAGCCTTCCCCAGACCCAGCCGGGGCTCACCCTCACCGTCAACGGACACCCGCAGCCCAGCGACCCCAGACGCCCAGCACAGAAGGTCTCATCGGCCAAATAAAGCTGCTCCGAGGACTTTGGTTGTGAAGTCCGTTAAAACACAGCGAGGAGCGAAGGGAAAGGAACAGGGTTCAGGAGCGGCGCAGGGAAGGGTGCGAGCAGGCGCTGGGACTCCCTCCCCGAGCCCTGGCCGCTCGGTGCTACTGTCCACTGTGTGTCTGTCTGTCTGTCTCTGCCGTGAGCAGGCGCTGGGACTCGCTCCCCGAGCCCTGGCCGCTCGGTGCTACTGTCCACTGTGTGTCTGTCTGTCTGTCTGTCTCTGCCGCACAAAGCGCCCCGGCCCTGTTGTTGACCTGGGAGCAGGGAGACCCGTCAGAGGAGAGGCCGCAGCCAGGCACCCCGTCCCATCACGACGGCCCGGGAGCCTGCAGAGTGGCCCAGGCTACACTTGCGTTTCTCAGGGCCAAGACACGGAGGCCACAAAGGGCGGTTGAAGGGAACCCTTGGGAAACGTCGAGTCTCGAACTGCAAGGAGCCCTTCGTCTCTCCGCTCCTCTCTGTCCGGGTCCGACACACACATGCTCCGCTTACGAACCTCCATCTGCCCGGCGTACCTGGGGCGCTGCGGCGCGGGCGGCCCGCGGGCGGCCACGGACCAGCTCAATCCTCCCCTTTCTGTGTGTTCTCATCCTCGCCGGCAGCCCCGGACGTTAGCCAACGAGACCAGAGATGCACATTATGCCCCATGGCCCACCCCACCCTGCGGAGCACAGGGGCGGTGGGAGAGTCAGCCCCGTGTTTGTGCTACCGCGGCCGCCTCTCTTCCTCTGGTCGCTGGTAGGGCCCTCGGCGAATGTGCTTCTCCGTCCGCAGCCGAATGCGCTCGCTCGCAGCGGCTCCGGAACCAGACCCTCCTCCTCAGTCCCTGACGAAACTGAACGCCACTGGAGGGGACCCAACTGCTTGCCTCCCGTCTTTGGGGGACCGTCCCCTAAGACCCGGCGTGGGGAGCAGAGAAAGCCCACTGCTCCAGAGAGGTAAACACAAAGAGAGCAAACAGAAGGAAGGGGCTAAGCCACCCACCCTCAGGTCCCTCTTCCCAAATGACCAATCAAAATCCTTCTACTATAATGTGAAGAGTGAGGGCGCCTGGGCGGCTCGGTCGGTCAAGCACCTGCGTTCGGCTCAGGTCATGATCCCAGGACCCGGGAGCGGGCCCCGCATGGGTCTCGGGGAGTCTGCTTCTCCCTCCGCCCCTCCCCCTGCCGTGTGTGCTCCCCCCACTCTGTCTCTCAGATAAGTAAATCTTAAAAGAAAAATAAAGATTCAGAAAATGACAAAAAGACAAACATGTGGCCTAATGATTTTTTGTAAGGTATATACTTGAAACCACCACCTAAGTCAAAAAACAGCTTTGCCCTCCAGCCTGGAGGTAGCTCCCACGCACCCCCTCCCACCGCAGACACCCCTGCAGCAACAGAACCACCGTCCGACGTTGGTGCTGATCAGTCGGACGAGTCCTTTCTCTCCCCTGGGGCAAGGCAAGCGTGGAAGCGGCCCAGAGGGTCACTCCAGCAAGCTCCCTCCCCATAGACACTGGTGACGTAAGGAGGTGTCCACTGCCAACCTCTGGTCCCCACGAGTCTGATCAGAGCATATCTTTCCCGTGTTGCATCTTGTTCATTGCTCTTTCTGCTTACGGATTGCATTTATAGCCTTAAAATACCACTAAAATCCTTCTTTTTAACACATAAAACAGCTCCAGCTTTCCTCTTTAGAGTAAGAGCCATGCACAGCCCTATCTCTACAAATACACACATACCGTGTGCTCTCGGCCCCGTGACTCCACGAGGCGCATCCTATGTACTCAGTTCTTGTACGGGCTATTACGGGGCTAATGCTTTGAGATGGAAAGGTAAAATTTATTTGCTTTCACCCTTAAAGTCACCATCTTCTCAAAAATTTGTTCCTCGGCAGTGTATCTGCATGAGAAACAAAGTTAATATGATCAAGAGAGAAATTTAAGTTCCAAGAAAAAGCAAATAGATTTAAAATCAGTGGCACATAATACATGTATATGTTTCTATCCATTTAAAAGTAATTGGGTAGGTGCCTGGACTGCTTAATCATTAACGTTTAGAAACGGAAAGCAGCTCCGGAGCTGTGTTATTTAGACTCTTCATTTCATGGAAAAGGAAACTGAAATCCAAAGAACCTGTTTCTCTCTCTCTCTCTCTTTTTTAAAATTTATTTCACAGAGAGACACAGCAGAGAGGGAACACAAGCAGGGGGAGTGGGAGAGGGAGAAGCAGGCTTCCCGCCGAGCAGGGAACCCGATGGGCTCGATCCCAGGACCCCAAGATAGAGACCTGAGCTAAAGGCAGACACGTAACCGACTGAGCCACCCAGGTGCCCCCAAACACCTGATTCTTGTCAATCAGGAATAGTAGTGGCCCAGGGGCAGCCCGGTGCCGGCGAACGTGAGTACCGTCTGCTCCCGCTCTGTTTGCTCATTAATGTGTGTGTGCGGGAAGTATCGCGTGGGAACTACGGACGGGACATACAGATACGGCGCGGCTCCTCCCAGTAAAGACCCCCCCCCCCACATCTTCCCCTGCACTATTGGCGATGGGAGTCAGAGGCATTTTGGCGGTTCACCCCGAACTACTTAAGTACCATTTCTTGTATTTAATTAAAAAGAAACTTTTACTTGATACTCACATGATCACGGCCAACCTGACCAGACCCATCGTGCCCTGGGACCTCCAGCGTCCGGCCGCACCGCAGACTTCCAGTTATTTTGGAACTTGACTTTCGGGGCACCCAGGCTCCAGTGACTGTCCTGTTGTATCTGCTCGTGTGACCTCGTGTGACCTCTCTTAATAAAACGGAGGCCCTCCCGTCCCCCGGGAGCTCGCTGAATGACCCCGACCTTCGGAAGGGCCAGTTCCGCGGTCCAGTGAGGGCGGCTGTAGGCGAAGGCCCCACCTCCTGACTGTATCTGGTGGTTTCGCCGTGGAACTGCTTCCCTCGCTCCTTTATCCTGGATTTATCCGTAACCCACAAGGCAGCTACAAAGGCTCCTTCAACTCGGGCTCACCCCTTTGAAGAAGGACACTTCCTAAGGGCTAGCATGAAGCTCCCATCGTTCCAAGGAGGAGGGGCCGTGGTCACACGGCTGTCGGAGGAGCTCGGCTCGGAGCTGCCAACACCCACCGCGCCGGCCCTCCCGCACGGGGAAGCCGGGGTCCAAGCGGGGGTGTGCGGGCACCCCACCTTGCCAGCTGCCCTCAGAGCCTCAAAGGGAAACGTTCTAAGAAGCCATATCCCAAGCAGTGACATTTCAGGCAAATACAGAGGAGCTACAAAAATTGAGCAAGCCGGTGTAGAAAATCGGCAGTTTGAGTGTCTGCAGTCAGTCAGGGGAGGGCCCAGATCCGAGTGTGGACGCGCCTCCTCCCAGTGCACTCCTGCGGTCGCGCTCAGGGCTCTGGGACAGCCAGGCCCTCCCCCCCCCCGCCGGGCTTCTCCTGAGTGTCATGCCCAGGCCCTTCCGGCTCCCCAGTGTGGACGCTGGGGTCGCTGTCCCCGGTGCCGTCTCTCTGCTCCCACCGGGCCCTCCTGGGATGCTCTCACCCACAAACGCGGCTTCAACTGCAGCCTGTGAGTCCTACATCTCAGTCCTGGGGTTTTCCAGAGAAACCGAAACAGAGCCTGTAGGATGTGTGTTTACTTACAGCTACGTACGCGCAAATATCCGCACGACAGATACATATCCCGCGCGTGGGAGGGAGACGGGGAGAGAGCTTTATTACGAGGATTGGCTCGGGCGTCATGGAGGCTGGGTAGCCCTAACGTCTGCTGTGCAAGCTGGAGACCCTGCAGCGTACGGTCCCATCCGAGTCCCCACGCCTGAGACTCGGGGGCTGTTGGCACAATCCCAGCCCAAGGACAGAAGCCCGTATCCCAGGCCTTCCGCCGTCGGACTGAGGACCACCCACATTGGGGAGGGCAAGCTGCTTTATTTTGTAAGTGGACGCCTAATTCCAGTGTCAAGCTACGTGGAAACGCCCTCACAGACGCGCTCAGAAACGTTTAGCCAAGTGCCTGGGCGCCCTGGGATCCGGTGCAGCTGCCACAGAAAGCGCAGCATGACAGCCCGAGTACGTGGCCTCTCGGCCCCTGTGGCCGCTCCTGCCCCCCGGGTGGGTTGAAAACAACACCGCGTTGCAACACCGAGCTCGCTCTGCGGCTCTTCCCAACAGTAACGTGTGTCATTACTCGGGTGTCTCAAGCCTCTTCCTGCTTTAGGAAAAACACAAACAAAAAAGATCTCTGCCTGTTGAACTTGGCCAGATCTGATCATGTGAACAGTCGTCCTCGGCTTCTCGGATGACCTCCTCCTCCTCCTCCTGCTCCGGCTGTCCCAGGGTGGGGGACACGTGAAGAAAGCATGAGGGAGGCTGTGGCCGTCCTGGTCCCCTCGGGCCCTGGGAGCACCCGCAGCTGCTGGAGTGTAACGTCCTGGCGTTCCCGACGACCTCCGAGGTTCCGTCCTGGGGAAGAAAACGGCATTGGACACAAAACAGAATGGAAGCACACGAGGGAGCAGCCACAGCTGGACGACCCTACAAGGTTCTGGGCTATTCCACCTCCTTTAAAATAGAATGAAAAAACGAAACAAAACAACAAAAAAACCCAAACCGAAAACCCGAAGAGGAAGGCGCTGGGGATACAAACAGATGCGGGGCGCGCCTGGTGTATTTTCAGATCTTCTCAGTATCTTTCCCACCGAAAATCTAACACCGAGTTGGCCGGCGTTTGTTTTAAGGAAACTCTCTTGAGGCAGAGGTCCTCCGTGCCTCTGTGCCCCGTCCCCCGTGCGGCGGACCGCGCAGGTGAGAATCTCATTCGGTTCAGCACCGCTCTGTTCAAGCAACACGACTCACGCAGAGTGTTTACGTGTGTCCAGTCCGACGTCGGGAAGAACGAAGACCGGTCACGCAGCGGGATCATCGTTCTGCCTTCTTGGGCTCCCCACGGGAAAACCTGTGCGGCGGCCCCGGGGTCACTGTAGCCGCGGCCAGGAGCTTCCCTACGTGTTGAACGTACTCTGCAGCCGGCGTGGAAGTGCATCGAGCCGTCGCCGGTGGGAAAGGGAGCGGAGATGTGGACCGGTGCGGGGGATCCTCGCCCAAGGCCCTACCGCGCAGGGACGGGGCCGGAGCTCGCGCTCGGCTTTTCCTGCTTCCCGCCTGTGACCCTCCCCGAGGCCGTTGTCCCGGAGGACACCGTTCTGTTGACCCCGCGCTCTCACGTCCAGGGAGAGTCCCCGCCCCCGTGTCCGCACCTCTGGGATCTGTTCTCTCTCCCGGGCCCTTTGTCAGAGCTACTCACCGCGTCTTGATTTCTTCGGATTTTGCCGCTTCCATCTGACTGTCCGCGCCGCGGCCCGCGCTCACCGTCCGGAGTGCGGGACCAGACCGCGCGGCTTCTCTGCGGAGCAGCGTCACGGTTCTCATTTCAAATCGAGGCCTATTTTTAAAACTACATTTTGTTTTTCCTTCTGCAATGCTTAGAGATTCTTCCTCCTAAAATTCCTTCGAAAAATTTTAAGTCCATAGAAAGCTCGGGAAAAGAGTACAACACACACCTGTGTAGCTTTCACCCATTCGTTAACTGGGAAAGTCCGTACTGGTCAGCGGGGAGCAGGTCCGCTCACCAGTGGTGGCGTTGGTTTCGCTGAGGAAGTTGCGACATCGTGACACTGGCCCCCACGGGTCCGCGTGTGTCTGTCTTGAGGACGCGGAAGCTGTCCTGGGTGACGCCCTTATCACACCAACACCGGGTAAGCGCCCATGAAACCACCTGCACTTACGGCTTCCTGCTGGGTCCTCCGCAGCCCGTTTCCTGTGAAAACAGCGCAGGTTGCTCTGGGATAGGCCGGTCTTAAACTAGAGCAACCCCCACTCTTTTTATTTTTTTTTTTTGCTTCTGAAATCATGCCCCTTCTTGACGAGGCCAGTTGTCCGTAGAACATTTGGGTTCCAGGCTGTGCTTCTTTCCTGATGGTCAGGCTGAGGCCGCGGGTTTCGGCGTGAGCACCTGCTCCGTCGGGACGGCCGTCGGGGGCTGCTTTCCCTTCTCGAGGGCCGCTCCGTCCAGCCCGCCCGGGGGGTGGCCGTTGCACCGCTGCACCACGCAGGCTTCCCTTTGCCCGCGTCTCCTCGCTGTGAGATTTGGCATTCCTCCGACGGGTGTTACAAGCACAACGCAACGGTGGACGTCCTAAGAGGACAGAGACACGGCCGGCTTGGCCATGAGACCGAGGTTCCTGGCCGGGGTCTCCTTCCCCGAGGCTGTGTTTGCCACCTCCCGCGGCGGGGGCAGCCCCGAGAAGATGATGGCAGGGGACGGCGGAAGCGAGGAGGGGACACGAGCACGCGGCGGGCACCTCCGTGATGCCTGCCGGGGCAGCGGTGGCGGGAGCAGTGGCGTCTCCTTCCTGACTGCAGCCGCACGTCTGGCCACAGTGCGCAGAAGCCCGGCCCCGTTCTCAGCTCTGGCCTTCATTCTCCCGCACGGCTTCTCTCTGGGACCCTCAGGTTCTCCCTCCTTCCCACCGCCCGCGGCCGTCCTGGCCCGAGCCTCTTTCCCTCTTCCTCCGGGACTGCGGTCACCCCGACGGTCTTTGGCCGACCTCCCCCCCTGCTGCCCACGAGTCCACTCTCCTGCTTAAAAATCTGTGCCAGCTTCCTGTTTCTCTTTTCTTTCTTTTTAAGATTTTCTTCATTTATTTAAGAGCAAGAGTGACCAAGAGCAGGTGGAGAGGCAGGGGGAGAAGCAGACCCCCCACTGACCGCAGAGCCTGGCACAGGACTCGGTCCCAGGACCCTGAGATCATGAGCGGAGCCCAAGGCAGCGGCTGAACTGACTGAGCCCCCCAGGCACCCCCAGCCCCCTGTTTCTTAGAGAGAAAGTTCAGAAGCTTTTCCTGGGACACAGACTTACCCTCATCCATTTTTAAGTGCAAGAACTGTGTCCGCTGAAGTATAACAGAGGCACAGAAAATACGGGGTGATAACTGCACGGCAGGACTGTCCTCACAGAGGGACCCGCCAGGTCAGGATACCGAGTGTCGCCAGCATACCTCTCCCCCCGCAAGGCTCCGTCTCCCTTTCCCCACCAAACCGCCACTTTTCTGACTCCTGACACCAGGCAGGAGTTCTAACCCCTTTTTTAAAGTTTCTGTCAGTGGGATTGTGCAGCGTGGACTCTTTTAAGTCTGCGTCTCTTCTCGCCATGTCGTGTTTGTGAGCCTCGTGAGGTTGTCTGTGGCTCTGCAGACCGCCGTGTGTTGCACAACACTTCCGTGCGGGAGACGCGCAGGACTGTGACCTCTTTCACTGTTGATGGATGCTTAGTTATTTCCCGTTTGGGGCCCAGAGTCATGCTGCTGCCAGCACTCAGACAGGCCTTTGTGTTGGGCTTGTGGCTGCAGACCTGCTGGGTCAGGACGTTTGCATACGTGCCCGTCCTTGGTAGATACTGACAAATAGGTTTGAATTTATTAGACCAACTTAGATTCCTACCAACGAGCTGTGAATGTTCACTTGCTCCATAGCTTTGCCGATACTTGGGATTTTCTGCCTTTTGATTTTAGGCGTTCTGGTGGGTCGTGGCAGACCTCGCCGTGGTGGGGACTGGCCGTGCTCTGATAACCAAGCGCGGCGGGCACTCCTCCATAGCTCGTTAGCCAGTTTGCTGTCCTCTAGGTGAAGTGCAGCCCTTTCTCGCCACAGGCACGCGTTGTTCGTAGAATCTGACCATGACTCTCTTGCGGGCTGCCGGCGTGGTAGACATCTTCCACTCTACGGGCCGACAACTCACTCACCTCATCCTGTGTTCTGATGAGCACACGTCCCTAATTTCAACGTGGTCGCTTCCTGGGGAGCTCTTCTTCTAGAAGTTGGCCCGGCCCTGCCCCCTGGGCCTGGTGGCCTCAAGCAGCTTTATCTCATGGCAGAGAAGAGCGTCGTGAACACCGTCCCTTCATCGGGAGACACAGATCTTTCTCAGAAGCCACAGCTGGCTTCCCTCATATATCCCTGACAAATCGGGCCACATTAACACCCCTCCCTGCAAGGGAGTCTAGGAAAGTGGACATCTCTTTTGCTCCTACCTCTCCACCAGAGGACAGGGCACTGGACATAGCGGTCAGGGGACCGACCTGCGAGGTCTGCACTAGAAGTCCGGCGGGACTTCCTGCTGTTACCGCAAGTGGAAGGTGCGTCCCGGTCCCCTCCCCCGAGAGGTGTTGATGATCGTACCGTTGAGCTGTCACGTCCACTTCCACTGAAATCACGTCACGAAGCTGCGATATGATGACAGATGACTGATAAAAGTGAAACGGGTGTGAAATGCCTCCATGCGGAGTCCCACGTGTGTGTACGTCTGTGTTCACTTTCATGTGGAGAAAGGCACGCTACTGACCTGCCTCGCACTGGGCATCTGAGAACGATCGGCTCGGAGAAGTGGACGTCTTTGCATTTTCCTTCTATACTTCCGTGTCTCTTGTACAGCTTTATCGCCGGAAACTCACTGTACACGCATCTTCGCTTGAGTCCCACTGGAGTCGGATCCTGCTGCTGGGAAAAGGGCGGCTTTGGCTCGCCGGTGCTGGTTTCGTGGTGTCTGCATTTCCGAAGCGACCGGACGGGGCTGGGAACTCACAAGTGGCGGCGTGCGTGGGGAGAACAAACCCAGTGGGACACTTTATAAGGCTTCGCTTTCTGAACACCCCACCAGACGCTTGCTGCGCTGACCGTAGTCACTTACGGGCTGAATCTGTCCTCTCCAGACGCATGCGTTGAGGCCCCATCCCCCGCCCCAGACCTCACCCCGGGGGCAGGGTCTCCGCAGAGCTAATGGAGTTGGAACAAGGTCATCCGTGTGCTAATCCAGTGTGAAAGGGGATAGGGATAGACACACACGCACACACGCACACACGCACGACAGGACCACGTGGGGCGCAGGGAGAAGGCAGCCGGCCCCAAGCCAGGAAGAAAGGCCTCAGGAGAAGGCTTGACCTCGAACTTCCTGCGTCCAGAGCGGAGAGAAGTGAGTCATCGGATGCCCGGCTGTGGGGCTCTGCAGCGGGAGCCCGGCACGCGGGCCGCCCCGTACGCGGAGGCGGGTCACCTTCATTCCCTCCGACCGGGCTTGCCGAGGTCCCGCCAGCAGGCCCGGAGCGTGAGGGGCTCGGCCAGAGGACGGGCCGCGCTCCGTGGCTCCCCCGGGACTTGCTCCTCACGGCCGCCGGCGCTCGTGCTCGCTCGCTGGGGCCCGAACACTCAGGGTCTCCTCTCGCAGCAGGTTTCAGCTCTACGGAGTTTTGTGTCGGAGCCTCAGACCTCGGCCGCTCTCCGCGGGACGCACGTGTCCCTCCACCGGCCTCTCCGCACGCCCCGGCCCGGCCGGTCCGCTCTTCCTGCTCCCGCGCTCGTCTGCGCCCGAGTGTTCGTCTCAGCTTGACCTTTCGGAAGTTCTTCCGCAATTCTCTCCTCTTCACGGGCAGGACAATTCAGGGAGGGGAGGTCCACGGGTCCTGCTGCCTCACAGACAGGGAAACCGAGGCACCAGGGGATCCGTGACGCGCCCGCGTGCGGCGAGGGAGAGGCCGAGCCAGAGCGGGCCCGGCCGCGAGGTGCTCCGTTGGCCACCGTCGTCCCGTCGGACGGAGCGTTTGCGGCTCCGGACACGCCGGCGGCCGCGGGGTCGCGTCCCAGATACGCCCAGGGCAGCCACGGCCGCTCGCTGAGGCCGCGTGTGTCGGTCCTCAGGCAGCCGAGGGAGCAGGCGATGCAGATGGGCAGACAGACGCCGACACACGCAGCACCTCGGCCGGAGGGACAGCCCGCGGCAGCCGCGTCCCGGAGGCCCTCCCGGTGCGGCCGAAGGGCTTGACCTTGAAGCAGCAGGTCGGCTGGGGACGGGGACTTGCTGCGGAAGGAGCTCCACGTGTCGAGTCCAGAGTCGTGCGAGCTGCAGGCCAGAGCCCGGCGGCAGGACGGCGGTTGGAGGGTGATGGCAGTTGGGGACAGTCGCAGACGGGCTTCCGCGCCCGCGAGGGAGCTGGGCCTTCGCTCCATACTCCAGACGTCCCCAGGCGTCTGCGCGTCTCTCGTCCGGTGAACAAGAATTAACGGAGCGCTGACACACAACGATGGGTTTTTATTTTCCTGGGTAAAGAACCAGACTGCTGCCGCCTGCGGCTCAGCATCCGTTTACACAAGCAACGCCGTGAGGACACAGAGTTCTACTTTTCTACGACAAAAACCAAAAAGTTGGATGCACTTGTTTAGCTCTATGAAAAACTCACTATCCTGGCCATTTCCCACACATTTCACCAAGACAGCGTTTTGGGATCCGGCCCTGTGGACCACACTTCTCACCCTTCAGTGTGGATGCCCCGTCACCTCAGGATCTCACAGGAAAGCCATGCTCATTCCGGGCAAGGCCCGAGACTCCGTGTTTCTAGAAGCTTCTGTGCCAGATTCCCCCTGCTGGAGCTCAGACCACACCTCCATCAGCCAAGCTGCGTCTCCACGGCAGGACGGCCGAACACGGGCTTAGGTCGCATTTGTACTTGAAAAAGCTATAACCAGGAATCCACGTGTGAGACGGTTGTGAGCGGGACGGCCTCCCCGCCGCCGACCCCAGGACGGACGCTGCCCGGCCGCTCCCCCGTGGGTTGTGCGCGGTTGCTTCAGCCCGGCTCTCACGGCCTCTGACCCGCCAGTTTCTCAAACGCGCGCGACCCCTCTGAGATGCCCCGGGAGCGCATCCCCTGGCCGATGGCGCGTCTCCTTCCTGCCTGAACCTCCGGTCTTAGCGTCAGGATGGAGCGTGGGGTAGAAGGAGGAGCCGTGTCAGGAACAGCACAGCTACTGCCACAGATAAAATGACTTAAAAACACTGTAAATCAAACCAGCAGGGGTTGGTTTTGTGCCGTCGCTTCCCGGGGACTTGAGCAATGACGAGTCCTGTGCGCAGAGAACAGACTGGTCCATGCGAGGCCTCTGGAAGCTAACGTTAAAGCAGATGTTCTGGAAGCTTCTGTCACCATGACAGACACGCTGTTCTCGTCTTATAGAAAAACACATACGTAATAATAAATTATCACACACCTTAATGGCCTCACAAGGACTCGTTCGGAAACATTCATACAGAGGGGATACGTGGAAGGACGTACATTTTGAAACAACACGTTTATGACCCTGGAAGCCGGGCGCGTGGTGAGCAACAGCAGACGGGCCTTAACAAGCGTCCGACCACAGCGGACGGGCCGCCCGGACCCGAGGCGGGGAATCATCAGAGAGAATGACTTTGGGGTCAGGATTGGTGTTAAAGAAGCTCTACGTTCGGCGGCCAGGTGGGATCCCTTACAGGACCGATCTAGAGATGTTCCCCACAAAACCTTTAGTAGATGATTGTGTCCCGGAAGCCTTTTGAACACCAGCCTTCAGAGGACTTACCACTTTATTTTTTTTTTTTTAAGATTTTATCTGTTTATTTGAGAAAGTGAGCAAGAGAGAGAGAGAACTAGTTGGGGAGGGGCAGAGGGAGTAGCAGACCCCCACGGAGCAGGAGGCCTGACATGGGGCTCGATCCCAGGACCCTGGGATCACGACCCGAGCTGAAGCCAGACCCTTCGAGGACTGAGCCTCCCGGGCGCCCCGGACTTAGCACTTGTAAAAGGGGCTCGTATATTCTCTGGCCCCGTGTTCCGCAAGGGGGTGTCTGGAACCCGGAGTAAAGCCGACTCGGGGTGGGTTCCCAGCCGGGCCTCCTGTCGTTTTCCGTGTCACCCGACTTTGCTCGCTGGCGTGCGGGGCAGCCACGGGAAGACGCTCGACTCTCCTTACAACAGGCCAGACCTGAGACACTTAGGAAACGCAGCCTCCATGCCGAGAGAGTAGAGGTGTCGAAAAGAGTGCAGAACTGGAAAATATCAATAATGCTCTATTACCTACTAAAATCCAGGCTGGGGAAAAGAAACTAAGGGGAAGAAACACTAGGCATGTGTGTGTAACTTAAAAAATCAGAGACCTCGGGGCGCCTGGTGGCTCAGTGCGTTAAGCCTCTGCCTTCAGCTTGGATCATGATCTCAGGGTCCTGGGATCAAGCCCCACATGGGGCTCTCTGCTTGGTGGGGAGCCTGCTTCCCCCTCTCTCTCTGCTTGGCTCTTTGCCTGCTTGTGATCTCTCTCTGTCAAATAAATAAATAAAGTCTTTAAAAAAAAAATCAGAAACCTCTGAGAGCTTTGAGCGGAGGTCCTCAAATATACCCTTGAAAAAAATTTTAAAACGAGATTCCCCATTAGGGCATCAAGTGTACGAAGAGCTCTTAGTCCTCTGCCCTGTGCCCCTGACACAGAGCTGTGGGCGTTCAGAGGGGCCATGACGCCCAGGATGTTTACAAGATTTGAGGACAATACTGGAGACTTCTCTGACATTTATTTGTCCAAAAGTGTGATCCATTAACCTTTACTAATATGAACATTTTCAATGACTGTAGTGCGTGTGTTCTCTCTCTCTTTCTGCGGGTTGAAGGGTAGGTGGACGGACGGATGGAATTATGGATGGACTCATTTTTTAAGAAGCTGGACCTGGGCGTCCAGCTAGCAGACAGCACATCGTGGGACTTCTCAGCACCCCCACTGCATGAGAGGATTACTCAGACTCAATCTCGGTCTGTCTCCCTGTCTGAATCTACAGGTTCCCTCACTCACTATTGCTTCTGCTCCTCTGCAGAAACAGCAACTTTGCGTCTCCATCGTGGGCCCAGGAAGAGCGTCCCAGAGCACAGACGCCGTCGGTGGCCTTGGGCACAATCCCAGGCACCGTAGAGCCTCGCGCATGTGTGCTCACTCGAGAGCCCAGCGGTGCCAGCTGCCCTCCCCGAGGCAAAACCGTTGCCATCAGCGCGCAGGAAGCTGCGCGTGCCGCCTCTGGGTCCACCGTCCCCGCACACGCCTTCCGCTTGCGTGTCTACACACAGCTCCCTTCCCACCGTCACGCAGCGGCCGTGCACCCCTCCCAGAGTCACTCCTCCCTCCCCTCCCCTGGCCTGCCCTGTCCTGCAACAGAGGGTCCCGAGACGACGTCTCCTACAGCCGCTCCCCAAGTGATTCCGGCAATTTCTGCAGCCCAGGACTGCAGGCCCTTCCGCAGCTGGGTCTACATTTACTTTCGGATTTTGTCTGCGCACTCCTCTAAAGGGATTCATTCTCCGGGGACGCAGCACGGCCTCGTGCTTCCCCGTGGTGGGAAGATCCCCGCTCTCCGCTCCTGGGCCGGCCGCGCTCCAGCCCGCCCCTAGCCGGCTTCTGCGCTGGCTGCGACGCCCGTGGGTCCGCAGCCCCTGCTGGGTCGGATGCGAGCTGCTTTCTCAGCTCCTTCCCGCAACGTCGGCTTCTCGCCGGAGCCTACGGCTGTTACCACGTTCAGAGTTTCAGTCTTTCTTTCTCAAGCAAATTCAAAACTCAAAACGAGATCTCTGTATGGGACTGTTGCCCCCACAGCATGCTGAGCTGCACGAAGCCGGGCCGGGCATCCAGAGGCAGCGCATGTCTCTTGAGGGCCACAGGGCCTCCCTCGCCCCCAGGCCCAGGGAAGGTGGCCTCCGAGCCTTAGCCGCCTGGGTGGTCAAGGTCCAGGCCCCTTCCAGATTCTCCGGGTTCCGGAGGGCGTTCCGTCACCACCCCCTTCGCTGCCTGCCCCCGGGTGACAGCCTCGCTGTGCGGAATGCTGACCCAGACGCACGGTCCGTCTGCGGACACGGTCAGACACCCACTCGCACAAAGCGTCGGAGAGCCCGGAGGACGTACTGACGGTGCGGGAGGACAGGGAGACGTGTTTCCCCGCACGTGCATCGGTGGCCGCCCTGGGCCTCTGTCCCCTCCTCCCTGCTCTCCGTTCCCTGCCCTCTTCCCGGCCAAAGCGCCCACGTCCATGTCTCGCACTTTCTCTGCCCAGCACCCACCGCTTTCTCTCGGGGTCAGGGACCGGTGCTGCCACTGTGTTTAGGGGCCCCCTGGGACCCCAGCAGCAGACCAGAAGTTATTTTCTCAAAGAGAAAGTTCCCCGTCTCACGGCTGGTAGACTTCTAACCTTGTTACACTGAACCATCTGCTTCCTGCGGGGGTGGTCCACTCCGGGCGCCTCCTTCCTCGGCTCCGGTGCTGGGCCCCAGGCCGGCAGACCCACGGTGCTCTCTCTTCCATCCTCGGGGTTTCGTCCATGTGCATTTGCAGAACGGCTTTGCTCTGGACCCCCCAGAAGCCTGGACTTGACTCAGGCGCTTTCCCCACGGTAACCTTTTCCTTCTCGAGGGGGAGGACTGACAAGGGGGGGCAGCGGGCGTGCAGGGCTACTCTGCTTGCTCAGTGTGTCCGCTCAGCGACAGCCACGCCTTGGTGGCCCCCGCACGGCGGCACGGCGGCGCGTGCTTGCTCTCCGGACTCCCTCAGCAGTGCTCCTTGTCACCGGACGCCACCTGCTCTCCCTTGCCTGCATTTCTACCGCTTAGTTCCGTTCGTCCTCCGCTTCCTTTTCCCCGCGTCCGCTCGGATCAGCACACGCCGGCTCCGTGGGAAACGCTGCCTAAGCCTTCCTGGCAGTCGTGCGCTACCTCGCCGTCCGGAGACATGCCCGTTCTCTACAGCGCAGAGTCGTGCATTTTCTCCTCCGGCCTCTCGAGTCCCCACCTCTCACGTCCTCCGCAAGTTTTTCCTATTTCAGTTTTCCTGGTGCCCGTAGCTTGGGGGCCCTGGGCAGGTCACGCCCAACAATTGTATCAATTCCTAAACAACCTCCACTCCGGGCTCCCCAATCACGGAAGCAAAACCCGAGAGGGTGCCGCCGGTGACTCGCACTTCCGAGGCATAATTCCTAGTTTCAAAAATAAGTTTCATAGCTGCCAGGGGGTTGGCTTTTTGTAATGTAACATGATTTTTGAAAGTGGTTTGTAACGCGTAATTCCTGTGTGCCAAGACGTGACTCGGCTCCGGAAGCGGCTACACGTGGAGACGCGTGCGGCCCCGAGCGTGGGAAAGCCGGCAGACGTTAGCTGTTTTCTGTGGGAATAGCTGCCCCTTGCAGATAAGCAACATAGTTCTCCCTCGACGGCTACGCAGCAGAGAAGTCGAGATTTCTGCAGCAGCCCCCGTAACCTACGGAGAAAAGCCACTCACGAGCCCGACCAGTTCTCCGATTCCCGGTCTTGCGCCTGCCGCTCGGACATGCTGCCACTCATCTCGCGGGGCTCCTCCTGGGCATGGACCGAAGGGGCACACTGGGTACACGGGCCCCTCTCTGCCTGGTGGCGAGAGGCCCGGTGCTGGCTGCTGAGAGTCTCAGTCTTCCCCTTCCTAAAATGGGCGCAGGAACTAAAGAGATCCTGTTGCAGGGGGCAGGGGGCAGGGGGCAGGGGCAGGCATGTGCTGCTCCGTGGGCCCCGCTGGGGATGGATATGCCTGCCTTCTCCGCCAGGCCATGCCCTACCTGTGGACCCTCCTCCTGGGCAGGTCAAGGGAAGCGCAGCCGCTCCTGCGGCCGGGGCCCCGGGACCCCTGCCAGCCAGCGGGCTGCCCTCCCTCTGTGGCGCCCCACGGCTGCGGTGGGGCCTCTGGGCCTTCGCAGCTTCCTCCCCATCAAGCCGTACGCGAGCACCGCCCTGCTGGCAATGCTTGGGGTATTCGGAGCCTCTCATGCTTGTCTGTGGAGGACGGTTACGGATCGATTCGGCGTGCGGGCATTTGACAGGACTGTGTGCAGCTCTGTGACGGGGAGGGAGAGGCAGCCGCGTTTCCCCTGCCCACAGTGACAGAAGTGCCAGTGTATCCGCACGGTATTTCTTTGGTTCCTGGTGAGTGTGGAATTGGTTTATGCCATTCTTTTATTCTTAAGGAGCAACATTCTTCACGTCATCCCAACGATATCTTAGATCCCTGAAATTATAAGCCAAAATGATGGAGGAAGAAGGGACGCAGTTGTGTTTCAATCCAAATGTTCACTTGACAGTTCCTGTCAGCAGTTACTGTGGAAGGCGCCGGGGCCTCAGGCAGGCCGCTTTGCTTCTGCACTGCTCTGACAGAGGCCTGCTTCTTCCCTAAAATAACTCAGACCTACCTTTCTTTTTGAAATATGTATTTTGTGAGTTTATTTATTTACGTGCTCTCTACCCCCTTGTGGGGCTCGAACTCATGACCTGGAGACCAGGAGTCACGTGCTCCCCTGACTGAGCCCAAGATTCACCTTTCCGGCTCTCATCGGCCGGCTTTCACCCCCGCTCCAGCACCACACAGCACAGATGCTTCCCCCCGTTCCGGGGCCGTTTGTCCAGTCTCCTTAATATCTTCTATTTCAAAAAACATAAAGGAGTGAGGCTTTATGACAAGTATGAAGGAGTAAGGCCGTGGGGTCTGACACGTCTGCTCGTTCCTTTGGAGCGCGCCCTCCTGGGCCTCGTAGCACACCTGACCCTGGGCAGCGGGACAGGTGTCCTCAGGCTTGGACACAACCGCATCCCTACAAGCCGGAGGACACCAAAGCCCCGCCCCCCACGGACTTACTGTTTTGTTTTCCCAACTGTGAACTCGGACGACCTCTTTTTTCCCGTTCAACACAGGAATCTGACTTCACACTGTGTCCCTACTGTGCCCAGGCTGGGCTCGTTTTACCCATTCCAGGCTACCGAGCACTTTGGGATCGTGACCTGCATGCGATCTTCTCGGTCTCCTGGGCTTCAGAACGGTGGAAATGAGAGGGGTTTGCCTCTGGGCCTCACCCAGTCACTGGTACAACATGAACAGGGAAGGCCAACCGCTGAAAAGAAGCCACATCTCTCTACAAGCCACGAAATTTCCAAAGAAATCTGGTCACCGTGACCAAGGGACAGAGTGGAGGGCACGTATGCGCATTATTAACATTGCCTTTAATTGAGAGGGCAGAAATATAAATAAAAATATCATTTCTTTATATTTTAAAAATACAAAGGAGTGAGCTTTTGCTCAAACCTGTCTGCCAAAAAGAAAATGGGATGTCCCCATCCGGCCAGGCCGCAGGGGCAGGTGAGGTAGCGGCGGTGAGCAGAGCGAGGGTGAAGCCCCTCCGCACACACCCCTGAGCCTGAGCCCCTCCGCCCTCTGCAGAACAGGTCGGTGTGGAGTGAGCCGGAGCCAGAGGACAGCAGCTTCGGAGGGGGCTGCACGGGACCGGCCTCCGCCCGCCCCGCCGGGAAGCCAGGCCCACCCTGCCCCAGAAGACTTTCCGACCCACCACGCCGGCTTGCACAGGCAGCCCCGGAGGCCGCGACCGTCCGAGCGTCAGCGGACGTACAGGGACACTTTCCTCTGGGCGTCCGCGTTACCGTTTCTACTGTGAGCGGCTAGTTACGCTCGTCTCTGGCAAACCGGGAAAGGACAAGGGTCATGTGCACCCAGACCATACGTGCCCGCATGGGATAGCTGGTGTGTTCTCTGAAATTTCAGAAACTAAATAAAAATGGAATTTCACTAGCTTAATGCCCTAGACTGTTAGAGTCAAGAACGGTTAAGATTTAGAATGACACAAAAGTGACCTCATCCTTAGTCTTCAGACGCTCTTTCAAAAGAACCTGTGATTAGTAAAGTGGGTCAGTGACTCAACTATTCACATGGACGTGTCAGACTCACAGAAGAGACGGCCCAGAGAGGGTGATGCTGGACCACTTGGATTTTTCGACTTAAAACAACAACAACAACAAACACCCAAAACGGAAGCTGAGAGCAAAATGGATAAAGGGAGTGAGTTAATAAATCAGCCTCAAATGCAAGCAAAGTCATTGTGATTTGTTTGCCCTCTCTTCGGGATGTTTCTGAACTTCCTATAGCCCGGACCAGACTAGAAGAAAACCAAACCATGTGCTGAACTCACATTTCGGCTTCCTGAACGCAGGGGAGTAAACTTCCCTGAATGAGTAAAACACAGAATATCTTAATACCACTTTTGGAACTTAAATTGCTTTTTCTCTTCCGTAAAATCATGTGCAATGGAGCAGAGGTTCTGTGCCTGTCCCCAATCCTTTATTGAAACTGGCAACAGACACGCTTTATAGCAGAACAACAAAAATAATGTCCGATATATACAGTCTTTGCATGGGCTATGTGACTATACACAAGGCAGAGTGAGAACACGATCTAATCTCCATAATAATTTGTGCACAAAAAGACACCCAGCAGACAACGTGTGAACATTACAGTGGAATGACATCACAGGTCCAGTGGAAATTCAGCCTAATACAAAACGTACTCATCTATTGCAAAGGACGGCTTCGTAAACAGCCAGAGCTTCTCAGTAGTGATTCACCCAGAGTCCGAAGCAGAGATCTGGTGTGTGGCGATGAGTCTCTTGAGTGACACCACCTCTGCGGACAAGCTTGCCATGCCCCGCTTCAGAAACAAACCCTCTGGGTCAGACACTTTGTAGCCACTGTCTTGCATCTCCGCAACTCCCGTTTTGAAGCTGTTCTGAGCTTTGCCGTTCAGTTCTTTCGGATGCCAGTGTTCCGATTTGAGAGACCAATCCTGAATGTTGGTCACCTGCACGGAGAAAGGGGGGAGAGCAGAGTGTACCATACTTGGGGCGGCGTGCTGCTCCAGTCCGAAATGCCTCTTGGGCGCCGCGTCGACAGGCGAGGGCGGTTTCGGCGTGGCGTCGAACTCGTGGTCCAAGGCTTCCACTTTGATCTGCATGGCTTTGGCTTTAATGCGCAGCTTGTGCGGCAAGGCGGAGGAGTTCACTTCGGGCACCTTCACCACGGTGGCGTGGGCGCGCTGCAGCTCCACGGGAGAGTGGATGGGGCCCTTGGGCACCTGCTGCTCGTCCTCCCCGTCGGACGACTTCCCCACCGCGCCGTCGTCCGTCTCGGACGTCCTGGGGGAGTTGCTGGAGGACCGGGCGACCTGCAGCAGAGGGGGCGAGTGGGAGAAGCCGGGGAACGCGGCCCCCATCAGGCTCTGGTACACGGAGGCCCGGAAGGCGCCCCGCTCGTCGCCAGGCTCCCGCACGTAGGTCTCCAGCTCCACCGGCTCTTGCTTGATGGCCTGGAACTTGCCGTCGGGGCTCCCGCAGCCGCCCCGCGCGGCCCCGTCCAGCGAGGGCTCCAGCGAGGACGCGTCGGAGACGTCGGACAGGGAGGCCTGCGGGGAGTGCTTGATGACGGAGATGCAGCCGCCGCTCACCACCGACGGCTCCTGCTCATCCACGAAGGGGCTGGCGCTGGACTTGGACGCGGGGTAGTCCTGGAAGTACACGGCGGCGGAGTGACTGAGCTTCTGGATCTCCTGGGCATAGGCTGCGGAGCTAATTAAACCAAACTTCAATTTGAGGGACAGCAGCTCAGCTTTTAAAGTCGCGTTCTCCTCTCCCAGGGCGATCAGTTTGTTCTCCAAGACCAGGTCATTGAGGCGGCGCTTCTCCCGAGACCTCTTGGCCGCTTCATTATTTTTCCGCCTCTTTTCCCAATACATGGCGTCCTTCTTCTCGTCGGGAATGAACTCCCGCTTCCTCCGGCAGGCCGAGGACTTGCTCTTGCCCACGCTGCCTTCGCTCAGAAGCAGCTCCTCGCCCGCCGTCAAGTCTTCCGAGACCTCGGTCAAGGCCGCGTTCAGCACCATCTTGTCCACGCCGTTGCCAGCGTCCAGGGACACCTGCTCCTTCTTGATGGTCTGCATTTTCCTCAGCTGCATCAGAATCACACAGAACCCCTTCCCCAGGATTCACAAGCGCTTTAAAAGCTGCGGTGCACAAGCCATCAACGTTCTCTCTCCGGCTCTGCTGTCGAACGAATCTCGCCGGCGCGTCTTCCGAGCGGAGCAGGCGCCCTCCTCCCACGTCCCTGCAACACAGGAAAAGAACGTCACCCACCGGCCAACAGGTCCCGCCAGGCGCGCACGAGGCACTGCGCTCGGCAGGGTCCGAACTCAACACAGCGCTTGCCCTCGAGGAGGCTGGGGACGGAGATGGGGCCCCGCGGCCTGGGCTGGAAGCGGCGGAGGACAGTCCCCAGCGAGACCTCCCAGCAGGGTGCCGCGTGGCCCACGACGGAGGGAGCAAACACACGCGAGGCCGGGGAGAAACCGAGGAAGCCGTTTCAGGAGCGGAAACGTGTGTGCGCGGGGTGGGGGGCAGGCGGGGACGAGACATCCCGGGAAGGAAAGCCCAGATCGCCTCTGGCTGGTTAAGTCTTGAGCGGCAGCCGCGCGTCGTGGTGGTCCCGAGTAACTTCGGCGGACACGCCAGCAGCGCAGGGCGAACACGCTCACCCCCCAAGAGAACTTTCCCAGGTGAACGCGCGCCCGTACAGAAATTCTGCAAGTACGCGGAATAAAGTACATTTCAGAGCAAAATCTGTGTCTGAACAAAAATGAGAACAAAAGCCACAAGCCGGCGGAGTCGTGGTGGTTCTGCTCCGACTCCAGCGCCGAGGCACACCTGCCCGCCAGGCCCGGGCCGCGCTGTCCCAGGACGCCCACAGCCCCCGCCCCGGCGCCTCCCCAGCGCCAGATCTTGGGGTGCGTCCCTGCTATGACGTCAGATCCGTTCCTTCTTTTTTCTGGCTCCTCCACACTGATTTATCAAATGTCCCCTTAAGGCTGAAGCACGCCAGCCAGGTGCCTGATTTGGTCCTGGAAACTGTCCCAGTAGATTTCATTGACAACAGTTTGGGACTAGAATAAACAGTTACTCTTCAAAGGGACCTTTTTCCCCCTTTTTTTAAAGTACAGTGCATTCTTGAAACTTAAAATTATTTTAGACCCGGAGAATGTAATTTCTTTCCATTTTACTAATTAGTTTTAAACTAAATATTAAAAAAAAAAAAAACCCTCAAAAATAGAACCGTCAGCTAGCTTTCTTTTCCACTGATGAGATATTTATAATCTGAATTTGGGTTGACATGAGGTAATAAACCCATATTAGATTCCAGTAACAATCTTTTTATGGTGCTTTTGGGATCCCACTGTGTTTCTCGACGGCTTCTCGGCCCGATTTCCCAGTAGGTAATACTCTCGTAAAGCAGACCACCGTTCACTCAGTGCTATCTGCATACGGCACTCTCTCCTGCCACATTAAAAAGATTTAATGTTTTTGTTTTACATCACCCTCCCTTTCTTGTGCATAGTTTTGTAATGACTAATGAAGTAAAGGTTAATTTTATCAGCTGGAAAAGCGTGCCAGCTTCTTGCGCCTTTTCCAGAAGGAACAGAAGAAATGATGTAATGATTTCAGGATCATAAAGACTAAGGTTTTAATGCCACATTTTTGTCCGTCAGGCTGAGCCAACGTGGAAGCAGTTGCGACTTAGCGAAGCCCATGATTAATAATACCGAGGTTCTGTTTGTTTTTGACGACAGGACGGGAAGGCGAGGAGTCTTTACGGCAGGCAGAGGCGGCGTCAAAAGGAATCTCGTTATCACTCGGTACAACACTGTTCTGCACATTCCCACTCAGGCTTCGCCTTCCGACACCAACACCCGTCTTTCCTCGACACTATCAGTGGACTCCTGGCTGCGGCCCCCTGGGTACTACTGGTTTCCAAGCATCATACAACTCCTTGAACACTCATTCTGGATAGATTTTCCACCGGAGACGCACTCTTCTCCCCTGCATTTTAAAATGCATCCCCACCTTTAAAAAAAAAAAAAAAGTCACATTCCTTTTATAGCCGCCTTCCCCTGTGAGCTCCGCACTTACACGTTGGAAAAGCCCCACCATCCTGCCTTAGTTACTCTTCCTAAACTTTTCCTTATTTCATCACCTCTTACCCATTTTCAGCATTTCAAATCCACCAGGGGGTGGAGACTTTCCAGCCTCCCGGCCCAGGGGCCTGGCAGAGTGGGGCAGGCGGCCCTCACCAGATTGCCCCGCTCCATCTACCAAAAGTACCCCTAGTCCTAGCATCTCCATGAGCCCTGTCTTCTCGCCGTCGGAGCGCTGCGTGTCCACTCTGTCATCTCTAGAACTTCCTCGGGACATTCAAAACCTACGGCAAGTCTCCTTTCTTTTTGATCTTCTTCCCACGTGAGTTTTACCACACGGACTAGGATCTGACGTCTGCCCTCACCTGCAAATATTGTCTCTCTGAGTCACGGGCAAATCACCACCTACTATCTTAAGAGGATCTTCTGTAACATTTTTTATCAAATAATCTTGCAGCGTTGGAAAAAGTTTCTCATGCACGTGAGGCACCGCAGAGCAGGTGCACATTTCATACACCGCACCCTCCGCGGGTCTGCTCTGTGCCCCCAACCAGCCTGCAGTCCTTCCCAGGGGCACGTCCTCGTAACACGCTGGACACAGGGCATCTGACATTGGGCTGGCAGACGCTCATTCGCCTTACCCGAGAGAATTCTGTAAACGAAACACTTTCTGATAGTTTTCTTGACCGAATATTATTACGTCTTCTATGACATCACGTATTCTAAAAAAAAGACATCGTACTTGTTAACACACAGCTTCTCTCATTAACTGGTTCACCCGACACACACGGCGTGCGGGCCACCAGGCACTGAGCCAGACGGGGGCACATAAAGAGGGAGGGAACCAAACTGGAGAGTCCGGGAGCTTCTCGTCTCCGGCAGGAGCCAGACGGAGAACCCAGCGCTCGCGAAGGCTCGCACCACGGGCGCCGTCAGCGTGGCGTCGGGTCCCACCTGGGACGTCCCACCTGTTTCTTGGTCGTGGTGACGACAGCACAGCGATCCCAACGGGTGCCGTGTACGGAACACGTGCCGCACAGCAGGTGCCGGGGGCCTGGCCTGTCCCATGTGCGTCACCCCCACGATGACGCTTTTCAAAACAGAACCGGCTCGGAGACGTTGGTGGCTTGCCCCGCGGCCCCAGCCGGCGACGCAGCAGAGCGGACTCCAGCCCAGACCCCGGTCCGGCTCCGGCCCGCGGCGTCTCCACGCTCCGCGGGTGGGTCTGGCGCGCGCCCGATTCGTCTCCTGGACGCCCGCACGGACACCGTCACTGCCGGCAGTACTGCACCACGAGATGTGGCCACGACTGCCTTAGGGCAACCCAGATGCCACCCGGAGCTCTCCCCCGCGTCTCTGGCCGTGGTGTGAGATCCCGAGTACAGAATCAGCCGCAGGAACAGGCTACGCGCTGGCCTCTGCCGAGCTGCGGTCTCCCCGCCATGCGGCGCGTTACAACAGGGGACGAGGGAAACTGCAGCGGCGGCGGCGCCTATGATTTTTGGGTCAAAAACAAAATGTACGCAGGTTCAGCGTGGAGGGTCGGTAAGTGGCTGAAACACAGAGAGCCTGAGTGACTTTCCCAGGATCACACAGCGCTCATGGGCAGAGAAGCGCCTAAGAATGCAGTCGTGTCCCCTGACAGTGAACTCACAGGAAAGACCTCAGGGGGCTTATACGCGGCCTTCTGACACATCATTTGTACTCCGCCTTCATACTCCACTCGTGACTTTCTTCCAAACCCCAGCATTCTCCCTTTGGGTGGATTTAAGCCTCTGCATCACGCTTTCCGGCCACCACCCGTGCTGGGCTGCGGGCACCCCTTCGAGTTCCCTTCTTGAGTAACTGTCCCTTAGTGTCCTTTCTGGGACGCTGGCATGTTCGGGAGGTCAGCCTCATCAGCTCCGTTAGATGACAGGGCTGCGTCATCAGGACACGGATGAAAAGAGCAATCGAAGCGCAGAAGACACCGCTTTCCAGCCGATGGGTCCTCCCGTCCCCTACACGGGCGCGCCGTCTCCAAGTGCTTTTTCACAGCACGGAACGTTCCCTGGGTTTTGTAAACGCTGAGTTGTGATGTGTATTCAAGTCAGAAGACCCCAACGTGATCTTTAATTAAGTTTAAAATTTGGTTTAAAAAAGTCTAAAAAAAGAATAAAAGTTCACAACATGAAGCCTCCCCCTAATTCTTTCTCAAGGACGGACAGAGTCACTTCTGCTTCCGGAGACAGAGCTGTGCCTGTCCCGGCCCCCAGCGCCCCTCTCAGAAGAGCCAGGGGAAGTCTTCTTGCAAACAGCCTGTGTCACATATTTTGATTTGAAAATTCTGTCTACACAAAATGCGATGCTATCCGATGTGCTTCATGTTTTGGAAACATTTTCTAATAGAACGCTCGTCCCCCACCCTCCGGATGTGCCACTTACGCCCTCGGAGCACAGTGTAGATGCCGTTCAAGGAGACAAACAAACCATTTCATCTCCTGGTAAACTCTCGCGGCACTAAGCAGACAGCTGCTTGTCTTTGCGACAGGTGTCATTTCGGTGAAAAATAAGTGAAGTTAATCAATTCACAGCTCTTTAAGCTATTAAAACGAGCAAAATGTCAACTGGGCTTCTTGCGGTAGGTGAACCACCGAGGACACGACTGTCTCAGTAAAACGCTTTACTCTGTTCATGGATCAGAACGACATCAGGACTGAAAAGCGGAGCCCAAGCGGGGAAGAAACACGCATGTGCGGTCACGGGGGCCGGGTGATGAAAGATCAGGGAGCACTGAAGTCGCAGGGGGATTTTCTAATCAGGCTGAAAAATTCAAGGCTTTTAGTTTTTAAAGTAACCTCTATGCCCAACATGTGGCTGGAACTCACGACCCCAAGATCAAGAGTCGCACCCTCTACCGACTGAGCCAGCAGATGCCCCAGAGATTTTTTAAATAAACAAAACTACGTGAAACCTGTCTAATTGCCAATGAAGTACCTTCCGTTCAAGAATATAATTGTGTCCCGTAACACAGACTTCAGCCCTAATGTTAGAGAGGAACGTGTACTGATCCAGATAGAAACACAATATACAGGGACCCTCCTGCTTTGCCAGAATCTGTCCTGTCATAGCAACAAACTAACCTACTTTTTCTCCTTGGTCGTATTTGTAAACAAATGTGTCAAAATCTGATCAAGTTTACGCTCCGTGAAAATACTTCAAGTTTCTTGCTCTCTCAGTCCTCAACAAAGGACCACTTAAAAATTAGATTCAATCTTAACAAAAAGGACAACATCGCATTCTGTGGTAGCTGATACAACTTAAGGGACTGAAATATGAAACAGTATCACTCGGCACTCTTCTGTAAGAGAGTGTCTGTGACCTACAGCGCACCGTGGAAATTTTCGGAAGACGGTGCGGAAGCGCACAGATGCTAACACACAGGAACGACGGGACGGCTGGAGAACAACAGACCAAACACACCCTCCTGACGAGGGAGAGGAATGGGGAGCGGGGCCGGGGGGAGAAGGAAGAGGAATCATAACGCATTTTAAAAAGCCACAGACCCTTCAAAGTGGGGACCCCTAGTTTCCTTGCTACTTCCAAAGATCAATGTATCTTTGACAACGAACCTGCAATCTAAAGGACGCCAACAAGCACAAAGTCACCCTGTTACAGGAAATTCTGCCATTGGCTCGCACCAGCAGAGCCTGTGCAGCACGCGGAAGGGTGACAGGGAATGGTGTAGGTGCAGGGCGGGGGGGGGGGGCAGGGAAAGTTCTTGAATGCTTGTAAGTTCCCTGAAGAACCACTGCGGCGCTCCTCAGCTTGACGTTCTGATCTCTTCTAATTTCACTTTCCTGCCCCCTTGAGCAGATAATCACAAATGTCATTTACTTTATTACATGCCTTGTGAATAGGATGGATTTTTAAAAAAATGTTTCCATGTTTACTTGAAGACTGTTGAACTGCCAGTTGAGATCCTTGGAGAGTTAATTGATAAAAGACACCATATTCTGATAACTAAAGGCCTATAATACAAAGATCATTCTGACTCCAACGAAATTGAGTCCTCAAAGCACATATTATTATGAATGGCATCTAGAAAAATCCCTGCTAACTTTCTTATCATAAAAACAACCTTAAGCTCTCTAATTAAAACCATAAGAGAAATGGTATTTTTTTAAGTTTTTTTTTTTTAAAGTTATTTGCAAAGAAATTTGAGAGGTAATTGGGGGCAATGGTAATACAGATTCATTTTGAAACCAAAAAACTCTTATGTAATGTCTGTGATCAAAGGTCAATGTCTTTCGACATTCTCAATGAGTCTGATCTGGATAAAAATCAACTCAAATACAACTTAGGAAAATAACAGGATATCAGACAATGTGTCAATGCTGTGAAATACTGGCACACCTCACAAAACCCAGAAATGCATATTAAAGGAGCTTCAATTGCATTGTTTCTGTCATATTTTGAATCGAATCCCAAGTGTGCTCTCATTCCCTCAATACAAATTAAAAATAAACAACTCCTCACGGCATCAGTGCCATCTGGATTACAATGGAAATAATGAAGTATGTGTGATTTCAGCGCGGGTAAAAATAAAGCCGAGGCAATATGACTGCACCTTTTCCATTCCATGCGGCAATCACATTCACTTCGCGGAGCTGACGACCGACCAAGGCAAGGTCAACTAGAAATATCCACTCCGTGGGTGAGTCAGGCAGTTGCTCAACGCGGGAAAGCGCTCTAACAAAGGGTTTTTAATTTTCAGGTTGTTGCATCACACTGATGTTATAATTGGGCTGCGCAAAGATAAGCCTTTAACACAGAAAAGGAAACTGTTGCAAAGACTCCAGTGAGCTAGCATTCACACTCTGGGGAGGGAGGGGGAGTGTTACTAGCACAGCCCACCCCCCCTTTCCCGTTCTCGGGCTGGTGGACTGGGCTGCTAACCCATGTCTCCGTGCCTCCAGTCCCTCACCTATAAAATGGGGATGGTGACAGAACCAGCCCAGAGCCAGGCACAAGCAGGCGAAGGGGCTGGGAAGTACTAGGTCTTCGTCTCGGCAGCATCAAGGCAAGGAGGCTGGCGAGCCAGGACGTTTGAGCCTCTCGCGATTCTTAGGGAAGCCCTGCCCTGCGCCGCAGGTAGAAGACTCAACCAGATGAAATCTTGTGTATTAGTCAAAAGGGCCAACCATCAGCAGTTTCACGGGGCACGGCCTTGGCTGTCAACCACGCAGCCCGCACACATTCCTTCCCAGAGGGCTCATCTGTGGGGTCTAAGCAGCCTGCGCTGGTCTGGGGCCACAGAAGCGTAGAGATGCGCATCATCAGGCCACGGAAAACCATCCGAGTGGTCCAAGGAACTGGGCAAAGCCAGGGCTCTGTGGCACGCGTCTCGTCACTCCTGCCACAGCGACTGGCCTCTCTGTTCCTGCCAGCACTTCCCCTACATCAACCCGGTGATCTAGGAGGCCTGCAACACGGCCAAGAATTCACTTCCCACTGAAGTTACCATCGAACACAATGGCACACAGTTTTAAGAGAAGAAAAAAAAGTAATCATTGTTACAACAAAAATGGATCCCAAGAAGGATCTTTAACTACAGGGTCTAACTCAAACCTCAGTCCCTACTACTGTTACTGGACAGAGATGCAGGCAGCGAAAAATGAAGGTGAATATTTTTATTTAAGACAACGAACCAGTCTGTTTGCTGGTGGTTTGCTGAGCTCCTCACAACTGCCCAGCCGGATAGGTCTTACTCCCTCAGTTTGCCCTGGACACCGGTGGAGATCACAGCGGCTCCCAAAATCACAGGCCCGGGCTGAGGGCGCAGCTCTTCTGGACCCGAGCTCTCAGCACTCCGCCAAGCTGGTCGCTGGCGCTGGACAGTGGCCTGGACTCCAGAGAGGAACTGGATCAGGGGCACGGACTTAGGATGTGATCGCACAGAAACCAACTTTTCAGCAAAGCGGCCTGCGGGAGAACACGCGTGATGCCGCCCGAAGCCCCGGCGCACCGGCTGCCCCGGTCTGCGCGCGGGGACGGGCGGGCTGATGTCCGACAGCAGGACCGCGGCGTCTGCGTGGGCGGTGTGGTTTTTGTTTTATTTTGAACTCGGGGGATGCAAGTTCTTTCTACTCTAGCCTTTGACCACACTACGTGAAGGTTCAAAAAAGACCAAAAAACACAACATCAGCTCGACTGTGGCCACAGCCAAGCCCGGCGCTCCTTTCCGTCACCAGCGGGGCGGGAGCGCCCCCACCCCCGGGGCCGCGGGCCGCTGACATTTGGAGGCGTTGTCGGTCTCCCTCACTCGGCGAATCGAGAAGCGCGCGGCTCCCAAATACAATGACGGCTCCAGGAACAAAGGTGTCCGCGGCGCTCGGAGGCTCCCCGGGCAGAGGCAGGAGGCAGGCCGCTCCGGCCGCTCCGGCCGCCCGGCCGCCCTGTCCTTGCGCCTCGCCCCGGGCGCCGCTCGCTCCTCCCCAGCTCCCCTCCCAGCCCTCCGCCGCCGCGCTCCTCTCCCCGCCCTCGGCCCGGCGAACCCCGAGCGCGCCCGCGCTCCCCGGCCCAGGTCCCTCCGCGCCCCCAGCGCGGCGCCTCACCGGGACCCGCCCCCGCCGGGTGGGCGGCGCAGCGGGGCCTCGGCGCTCGCAGGACCCCCTCGCCAGAACAAAGGAATGTGGGGAGGGGGCGAGGACGCGCGCAGGCCGCCGTGCGGCTCCGGCCCAAGCGCCGCCCAGGGCGCTCCCGGGTCCCGACCCTGGGCCCCCACGCGCCGCCCCCACCTCCCGGCCCCCTGCCTCCTTCCCCCCAGGGCCCGCAGGCGGGAGGGGCGCGCCACTGGAGGTCGCGATCGGAAGGTGGCGCTGCGCGTTCCGCGGCAGGCCCGGGGCTCCCTGCCCAAGCTCCAAAGTAGGTCGGGGTCTGACACCGGGGGGCCTGGAGCAATATTAGCTTGTTGGAAAGCAGCTGCGATTATTGGGGGTAATATAATTTGTTCTAGGGATGAATGTCTATAACACGCCCCCCCCCCAAAAAAAAACTCGAACCCTGTTCTGTAGTTATTTAAATGTTAAGTCAGGGGGGAAAAAACCTGACATATACACACCATCATATACATATATTCACACCTAATTACACTACCTAAGAGTGCTGGAGGAAATTTAAAATCTCGGTATATTATATGTCCATATATACTCACAGGAATAAAACTGGGGTATCTACACCAAAATGCAATCCACTAACCTATATCTGTTTCCCATAAATCATGTCTAGCCTGGAGAAAAAAAATACCCACGATGTGAAATAAATACTTGTGACCTCATTCCCTGTTGTTATTTACAAAAGCCAAGACCAGAAGACGACACTTGGCCATCCCCTGCTGTTCTCAGGGAACACAGCAGTTTCCTCAAGTGTCCTTCATAAAGAGAAACGGGAGTCCGCATCCAGCAAGTCACCCGGCTCTGCGAAATGCCTTCCTAAAAATACAATCTTATCAAAGGTCTCCGAAGGCGTGGAGTTAAAACTACGGCAAATGGCCTTGAACTTGAATCTGCACACAGCCCTGGAGAAAACACCAGAAATAGCGCGGCGAGGCCACAATTGTTAAAACGCGATAGGCTAAATTTAGAAGAACGCACATTTCATTTAGGGCTAAAGACACACATTCGGCAGCGTGAGCCAACTCAGTGCTTTACCGGGTTGTCTACTTTCCTGTTTAAAATATCCTTAAAAAAAAAAAAAGAAAGAAAGAAAGAAAGAAAGAAAAGGAAAACTGTTACAGTGACATTTTAAAGGCTGGGACTGTCCTACTTTCTTTGTAGCAGGAATATAAAATCATGTAACGAGCTCCCGTTTCCTATGCTGACTGCCAGCAAAGTCGGCGGTTACATAAGGCCACATTTCCAGGAAACTATTATGTGATCTGTCTCGTGTCTGAAAAAGCAATGACAAGAAGGTGAGAAACAGGGCGGATGGAACGGAACGCGTGAAAATCAAGAAGCTGGGGAGGTGGACGCCACAAGGGTTCGTCCCGGATTTAAACAGACTAGCTCGGGACACCTACGGGGCGAACCCCGGGAGGATCCAAGATCGGAACGCGGCGCGGGGAATTCTGCACGGCGCGTAGGAGCGCCGAGGGCACGTCTTTCTCCTGGGGTCGCGGCATAGCTGTCCACAACGTCCCCAGCGCCCGCATCCCGGCGCCGTCCGCGCACACGCCCACCGCGGCCCGGAACCCCGGCCCGGGTCCCGCGGCGGACAGATTATGCAATCCGCGCAAGGACACAGCCCACAACCTTCCCGGGCGCCGGCCGCGCGCGCTGACGACAGACAGGGTGGGAGACGTCGGAGCCGACACAGCCCCTGACACGGGCAGACGCGGGCGCGCATTCCCGGGATGCCGTCACGGTTCACGCTGCCGACGCGCCTGCTCCGCCGGCCGCCCCGGACGAGCCCCGGCCCTCGGCGCCCCGCGCCCCCGCCGCCGGCCCCGCGGGACGGACGAGGAAGCAGGCAGCGCCGCGCTCCCCGCTCGAGGTGGCTCAGTCCCCGGCGCTCTCCTCCGCCGAACATCAATTTTCCCGAAATCCGGAGACATTATGCAACCGCGGCGGGGGGGCGCGGGCCGGCGCGAGGGCGCTGCAGCCGGGGCGGCCGCCTTAGGGTGGCGAGTCCCCCCCCCGCGCCAAGGCAGCAAAAGTTTATGTAACGAACGCCCCGCGCACTCTCGCCGCCGCCGGCCAGCCCCGCGCGCAGCCCGGCCCGCGCCCCGCGCCCCGCGCCCGCCGGCCGCGCGCCCCGGCAGCGAGCGGGGAGCGGGGCGCCGGGCCGGGCCGGCGGTGGGCGGAGCGCTTACCGTGTTCCTGCTCTCGGGCCGGCGAGCCCGGGCGGCGGGGAGAGCGCGCGGGCGGCCGGGAGCGGGGCGCGGGGCTCGGGCCGGGCCTCCGGGGCGGCGGGCGGCGGCGAGGGCGCGGCGCGGGAGGCGGGCGGCGCGCCGGGTCCGCGGGCGCCGTGGCCGCGCCGGGAGATGTGTGTTAGTAGGTCAGTTCCGAGCGCCGCGCTACGTCGCCGCCCGCCAGCCTCGCGGTGATGGGCGGCCGCGGCCCCAATCGCCGCGCCCGCACCCGCCCCCGGCCCGCCGCCAATGGCCGCGGCCGGCGGGGGCGGGCTCTCCGCGGCCCCGCCCCCGGCCCGCCCCCCGCGCCCCCCCCCGCCCGCTCCCCGCCCCCCCGCCCCGCCCCCACCTCCGCGCTGCGCCGCCGGCCGCCCGCGTCCCTCCGCGACCGCGGCCAGCGCCGCCGCCCGAGCGCCGCGAGGATCCGCGCTCCGCGCTGGGCTGGCGCAGCGGCCGGCGCCGGCGTCCCCAGCGGAGGGACCGAGACGCCCCCCGCGGCCCCCGCCGTCCGGCTCTCCCGCCGCCGCCTTCGCCCTCCGGCGCCGCGGAGCCTCCGGGAGCCCCGGTCCGCGCTCGCTCGCGGGCGCTTTTTGTCTCCCGAGCACGCAGCGGCGGGGCTACCTGTTGCCGACCCGCTGCCCGGCCGAGGCCCGCGGGCGGCGGCGACCCGGGCGTGGCACGGACCTCCGCGGCCCCTCCCCGCCCCCTCGCCGAGGACCGTCCGCCGCCTCCGGGTGGGCGCCGGGGAGGGGGCGCTGGCGAGCCGCGGGCGCGCGGGGCGGGGGCCGTGGGGAGGGGGCCGGGCGGCCGGCTGGGGCCCCGCGGCGCTGCGTCGGCGGCGTGTACAATGCCCCGCGCGTCTCCCCGGGGAGCGCGACGGCCCCGAGCGGGAGACCGCGAGCGCGCAGACGCCGCCCCCTGCACGATTAGGGCGAAGATGACGGACGCGAAGTTGTTGCGTAATGGCACTGGGGAAGGAGGCTGGCCGAGGTCCGTCTGCGCCCGGCCGCGCCGAGAGGCGGCCGCCGCGGGTGCCCGGCCGCTGGCCCGCCGGCGCGCGGAGTGTCCCCGGCGACCTCGGAGCCGGCGCCCCCGTGGTGTCGTTTCTGCCCCGACCGGACGCGGCTGTCTTCTCCCCGGAATTCCCGGCTGCGTAAGACGCGTACAGGAACCGGAGAAATGGCCCCTCGCGGCGCGTTCCCCGGGCAGCGCGCGCGGGAGGCCGTGGCGGCACGTGCGCACCGGGCGCGTTTGCGGACTGAAGCAGCGGACCCGCGGGTCGGCCTCTGCCGGGGGAGCCACGCTCCTCGCGGGGACGCACACGCTGGCCCGGGCGCGGCGTGGCAGGTGCGGGAGGACCCCCTGCTCCGCCGGGACCGCGGGAGCCGGACGCAGTGCCTTCGGGGACGTTCCATTCTTTTCCCCATGACACATTTTTTTTTTTTTTTAAAGAAGAAAAATTTGAACCAAACCCCGAAGGAAAGAGGAGACTGAACCCCCGGCGACCACGGCCGTGCCCGTCATCAATAGAAAACCCTCCTGTGTCTCCCCCGTTCTCCTACTACCCAGTAGTCACAAGCACCCAAGGAGTGATGCTTAAAAATGTTGATCACTTATCACCTGATTTTTGGAAAGCTTCACACTTCGAAGTGTTCTTCAAGGACAATGCTGTGTTTCACAACACACACTTCTTCACAACCCGACTGGTAAAGTGTAGGTTTACCAACAAGGCCCTGACAATTTAGGCACGCAAAATAGGTTTCAATATCTTCCCCAAATCCACTGTCCGGGCCCTCACCAGTTCAAGAGGCATGTCCCTGGCTCTGAGTCTGCCCCTTCTATTAGATATTCATTCCACAGAGCTGACTCTGTTGATGACAATAAGTCTTGGTTTTGGTTTATAATTTCCACTTCTCTCATTTTTTTTTTTTTTTTACTATTAGGTTTGCTTTTTCCAAACCCTCACAATGCCTATTATAGTTTGAAAACTTCCCTTAGATGAAATTAAAACGATATCCGTAAGTCAGTTACCTTTTCAGGGTTAGAAATGCAGCTAATTCCTAGAACCCCAGAGCAATAGAACTCTCTTACCCCACACCTACATATTCTCCACATTGTTCTGCTTTTTGCATAATTTTATAAAATTCCAAAGCTGCTGTAAAATGAATAGTGAATAATGGTTTTATAGAAGGAAAAACTGAAGAAAAGTAGGTAACATGCTTGCAGTCACCCCAGACAATGATGGTGGGGGAGGTGGGGGGGGGAGTCTCTGAACTTGGAAACTGGTTCTGTATGCTGGATTTTGAGACCCGATGTTCCCTTCATTACTGGGGGAGGGTTGGTTCTAGACTGTGCCTGTGCCATATCTGTGCATCGATTTTTGGTGCCATCCTACTCGGAAATCAGAGGCAGTGCAGGAGAGGTCTGTGATACCAACTCAGAAAGTAACTCTAGAGCTCCTCCTGGTGATTGGGAAACCACGGAGCATTACAATGAAGGATCTGTCCCCACTCCCCAAGACGTGGGGTGCCTGATGGCGTATCCTACAATGTTCCGCAACAGGCAAGTGCTTGCAGATGAACACAAGTCAGGGGAGCCTGCGTTGGAAAGAAATGACTCAGCGCAGGGAGGCTTCTAGGAAGACGTCTGGTCCGCAGGGGCCTGGCCGTGGAGCAGGGCTGTGACCAGGCCCCTGAGAGGAGGAGGAACAGGGTTCTTGTTGAAGAATGAAGTCACAGCTTCCTTGCTCTCAGCCCCTGTCAGTCCAGGGGCGGGAGGATGCCAGGGAGGAGGAGGAAGAAAGGGACTCTGATCGGGACGAGGGACAGAAGACGGTCGATCCCATTCAGCTACGTCTGATGACACGCCCAGCGTACTTTCTGGTTAACCAGATATAGGGAGAGCAGAACGATGGACTCCAAGGGTGGCCTCTCCTTCCCGAGCTGGGCAGTGACCTTAAACCTGCAGAACATGGCAAGCTAGAAGATTCCTGAGAGGCAATCTGTCTCCAGAGGTCTTTCCTCGGGGCCTCGACAGGCAGAGGAAGATGCAACCTTGGATACGTAGCGAGAACTGGGGTTAACTGGGTTGGACCGTGGCCGCGGGAGAGCCGCACACCCTGCTTCGTCCCTCGTGGGTCCTTGCAGCACAGGACAGAGTTCCGGGGGCCTCAGGCTCCAGCTTCTCAAAAGAGAGTAGACATCAACAAAATTTTTATTTGGTAAGCTCTCCTGATTTTTCAGTGTTGGCAAGCAATTGGTTAACAAAGAAAAGACCCCATGGCTCGGCGGGCTGGAGGCTGGGCGGGCTGGGCCACCTGATGGGGAATTCTACAGGGGTGCCCGGGGTGGGAGCCATCGAGGGGAGGAGGGCAGGCTCCTAGCTGGAGGCCCCGCTGGGACAGCTCCACCTCACCTGTTCCAGACTGTGGCTTCTGGATTCTTTCTAGGAAACCGTCTGCAGTTAGAAACCCTTTGGCCACCGCTGGGGCCCCAGAGCCAGGCTCAGGGTGGCGAGCCCAGGACCCCGGTGTTCCCACCGCACGGGGCCGACGGAGGGTCTGACGCCCATCCTGTAAACTTCCCAAACTCCAGGTGAAACAATTTCCTGGAACGCAGAAGCTATAGATTCGTTTTGTTTATGAGGTTAGGCCTAAAGCCGAGAGCTAGCGATTGCCACAGCTGGTCCCCCACGGGAGGCTGCCCACACCCGTCAGTATGCGGTACACGCTGGCATTTGGCTTTGACCTCATGAGTCATCGGCTGTTTAGGCCGAAACTTCCTGGAATGGGCATTTCTTTCTTTCCTGCTTGCTCTTTGTTTTGTGTATTTGATGCCATTTCCAGTCATCGGGCTTGATCCTGTCCTCCCCGAGCCGCTCTTTCCTCCTCCTGCCGTTGACCTTTATTCTTCTTCTGTGGTTTCTTCTCCTGATTTATTCCATGTAGGCTTTTTATTATTATTATTATTTTATTTTTAGCTTGCAAGGAGGAGTGGGGGGAATGGCGGGGAGTGACCAGGAGGAGAGCGGAGTTGGGGAAGGACGGACAGAGACCCGTAAGCAGGATGCACACGGGGCACAGAGCCCATTGTGGGGCTCGATCCCACGACCCTGAGATCATGACCTGAGCTGATCAAGAGTCCGACGTTTAGCCAACGAGCCAGGCGCCCCTTACTCGATCATTCTTAGTTTTTCCTTTGGCCTTTCCCCAGGCGTCAGGCCCTCACTAGTCCCTGGATCGCCTCCTTTACCAAGCTTCCGCCTCCCCTGCTTGGCCCCTGCCTCTCCTGGCCACAACCCAGACAGCGTGAGGGTTTAGAATCCCCACCCTGCCGGCCCGTTCCCTGCCGCATGGTCCCATCCGAGGAGCTCCACGGGCGTGCTCAGCCTTATTATTCAAAAACTAGTTGTTGTGGGAAATTGGGTAATAGAAGTTGGTCAAACAAAGTCCCCTAGAAGCACAGGCTTTAGAGTACGAGAAGCTGAAATGTTGCGTGTTAAATGGCTCTTGCTCAAGCTAAGAAAGAAATTAGATCTCTACACCGACGACATGATTTCCCCAGACAAAAGCAGCTGATGGCCTGAATGCATTTCAAAGCATCTGCAAAGACCCAGGAAAAGACCAGAAAGAGACGGTTTTGCAAAAGCGGACAGGATGTTGCAAGTCTAGCATTACAGACACCGAACCGGGTCTTCAAACTCGGCCGTGCGGACGGCACACGCCGGCCCTTGTCGGGTCCGTGTCTGTGCTCCTTCCGACTCAATGGCCGGTGTGAGTAAAGGTGTCAAAATAAGGGAAACTCCTAGGAACGGCAGGTGACAAGCAGGGGAAGACACCAGAAATGGTCCAGACGTGGGAAGCGGCTGATTGCATTTATTGCAAAATCCCCCAGTGATGGGGCAAGGCCTGTGGCAGCAGTTACCTGGCGACGGGGACCTGGCAGGGTCACAAGAGTGTGAAATAAAAAATTGTGAAACATGTTCTAACACAAACATCTCACTGAAAATAAGAGGTGACCCATCCGCCCAGCAATGCAGCTCTCGCCACCGAGGCAAACCTTATCTAAACATTTCTGTGAAGTCAGGCCCCGGACGTCCGCTGGAAGGAGCCAGGGCTGCAACCCAGGAGGCGGGGTGCTCACGCATGTTTGACCCCAGACACACGCAGGGAATCATCTCACCTGTCTGATCCCCGTTTCTTCCTCGGATGGCTGATGGGCTTGACCAACTCCCAGCGTCCCTTCTGGCCTTGCAGTGCGGGGTTCTCCAGGACACGCCCAGGCGGAGGGCAGCACATTCAGCATCTGCAAAGAAGCAGACCCTGGCTCACGCTGGCTCTGCCCCTGAGCTTCACTTTGCCTAATTGCAACTCACACCGTAGGAAGTTAACGGCGAAACTACATGGACGGGCTTGGACAGAAAGCCTCTTCTAGGTGCGGGTTGTTTCCGCAAGAGATGCAGAGGAATGCTATCAGTTTGGTAAAGGCCCCGGAAGCCCGGAAACTGGGTGCTTGACCACATTTCTGGTCTTCTGAGAAGCTTCCAGCTTCAAAGACTCTGAGCAACGGAGCAGAAGTGCTTTAGACTTTTGTGCAGCTCCGAGGTGTGACGACCTTCCTGAGTAGGGCAAAGCAGCTGCCGAGGGCTGTCGTAGGGTCTGCTGTCCGAATGATGGCTGTGCAGGGCCTCGGGGGGCCGTCACCCAGCAAACGGGCGGAGAGCCTGGTGGGGAGGAGCAGACAGTGCTGGGTCCGCCCCTCGGCCTCGCGGCCCACGAGCTGCCCATGAGAGGCCCACGAGCGGCCCACGAGCGGCCCACGAGCTGTGCGGACAGAGCAAGTTACCTCCCTGCCTTCTCTCTTGGTCTCCGCTTCCGGCGACTGTCGACGACCACAACGCCGATGTCACAAGTTGTTGAAGGTGAAAGTGAGCGAGGACCCACCACCTGCTTCGGGAAGTACCCGACACGCGTTAGGTGTTGTTATTAACCCAACCCAGACTCGACCTGCGTCAGGGAAACCATATTCACCAGCAAAGCGGGTGTCCATGCGCATCGCTGTGTATGTGCACAAGTGTGTGTCTCCATTAAGTGGTGTGCACGATGAATGACACTGCAGAGTCGGTGCCTCATTCAGTGGGACTGACCAGTGAGGGCTCACTCACATCTGCGCGAGGGCCCTCAGACGTGCCCTGCACCATGAGTTCATTCCTTCTCCCCCTCCCCTGACACGGTTCACTGACCAGGGCCCAGGGACTAAGCTGTGCCTGTGCGATCGCGACGTGGAGCTGTCACACGCGATGCCGGACCACGGGCCACCAGACACAGTCCCCACTGCAGGGAGACGGGAATTCTTCCGGAAAGAGGTGCAACTCGCCAGAACTGCTAAGACGGGTGGGCGTTCCCCAGGTGTGGCCACTGGTGGAGGGGACCTGACGGAAGGAAGTGAGGGTGGAGGTCAGGGACCCCGGGGGGCCCAACGAGCTCCCGAGTCCGGGGTGTGCAGGGCTCTGCGGCCGGGGAACAGGTGGGAAGGCCGGCCGGGCCACACCAGCGAGACCTGACCGTGATCCAGGCAGGCAGGAGCACAGCCGGTCTGGCAGACGTGGTCTCCAAGAGCGACACGCTGTTTCAAACATGCTCCTACGCAAAATGTCACACACCAAGCGTCAGCGTGGGAACCGGTTGAAGGCCTGGACCTTGCCGCCTGATGGCCCTGCGTTCCACCCTGTTCAACAGGCGACTTGCTCAGAGCCGTGTGCCAGAAGGAGCAAGCTGGGAGCGGCGGGCAGGATGAGCCCGCTGGGGGGGCCTCTGGGGGGCTGGAAACGGGCCACTCGTACGGGCGAGAGGAGCTGAGGGAGCAACGCCTGGGTAGGTGGGGACGTGCGGGGTGACATGGTGGTCCCAGAGGACACAGGCCCCCCATGCCGTTGGCAGCAGACAGGAAGGTGGCGGGAACAAGCAGTGGCCTGGTGAATACGGTCCCCTCCAAAGACAAGGTGGCAGCAAATGTCACACGCTCTGGGATTTTGAGCTGCGTGGCTCTGCCCCACTCCCAAGCCCCCAGGTGTCCTGATGTTCCTGCTCTGCTCTCGGGGAGGACGCTGTGTGACTCCTGAATGGTGGGCACCGGGGCCCCACACTCCCAGGGAGGGGACACTGAGATCTGCGCCTCCCCCGGGCTTGCTGAGCTCACCAAGACACGCGAGGAGGAAATCTTGATGTGTGAAGTTGGTTTACTTGCCCACGGCTGAAAATTCCTGACCGAGGCCTAAACGCGTAGGGCCGGAACAAAGCCAGATGCACCGAGGCTTCAGCAGGGGCTCTCCGTGGGCCGCACGTGCCCGTCCATTCCAGTCGTGGCTGTGGTCATGGGGTCCACCGGGGCTCTTGGACAGAACTGTGCACGCCCACGGCGTTGCACTCTCGTGCCATCGCGCCGAGAGGTGAGGGGTGCCGGGACCAGGGCTCAGACCCCAGCTGCCCACACTGGAAGTGAACGGGGAGCTCCGTGCCTCGGGGCTGCTGTCCTCCTGTGCGGTGTCCGCCCCGTGGGGACAGCCCGACTGGCCCGTGAGGCAGGAACAGGGGTTGATGGGCAAAACTCCCGCTGAGACCCACGTGTCTTTGGCCCCCGGGCATTGACCCCTCGGCTCACGGCCGTCTGTTAGGTGATTCCTGACGCAGGACTCGTGCTGCCCCTGCCCCCCCCGACCCTGCCACACAGGACCTCCTTCCTAACATGCAAGAAGGAAACCTCTTCCTGATGAGAGCGACTGCTGCCCCGAGTCCCAAGGTGCACTCCTCCTGGACTGCCTGGCCTCAGCCGTCCGCCCCACCCCCACCGGCGGCTCCCCAGGGGTGCAGAAAGGCCCTGCCGGGCACTGTCCCCCCTCGCACCCCACCCGCCGCCCAAGCGCTTTCCTGTGTGGGTGGCCTCATCTCCGCTTCCTCCCTGCACCACGTCAGCCCCAGCAGACTGGACAGACACCCCAGTGCCTCCATCACTGAGAAACTCAGACTGGCGCTGAAGGGGGGAGGCCTGTCCTTTCCCGAGGTTGCCCGTGGGGTGGGTCGCGTGGACCTCCGAGGGCAGGGGAGACGGTGCAGCGCAAGGAGGCCTCACAGGTTGAAGCGGGAGCTGGACAAGCCGCTCTCCAGCGGCCTGGTGCTCCCCTCACTGAGCAGGGCCCGTTTGTTTGGGGACCTGGGGTCAGCCTGGTAATACACACCTCCGAGCCGGTCGCCCCTCTGCCTGGCTTCCCTGCCCTCATCGCGCAGTTCTGGAACCGTCCCTCCCAAGAAAGCCTCAGGGCACCGGCTCTGACTCCGGCTCCAGTTTCTAGAAATCCCAGTCAGCTTTTTTCTTGCTTCCAGAGTCTGTGGAAGGTGTAAAATGCGGGGGTGCCTGGGGGGTTCAGTAGATGAAGCGCCTGCCTTCGGCTCAGGTCATGATCTCAGGGTCCTGGAACAGAGTCCCCCATCGGGCCCCCCTGCCTCACCCTCTCCCTCTGCCTCTGTGCTCTCTCTCTCCCACAAATAAATAAAATAAAATCTTGGAAGAAAAGGGAGTTAACGTGTTCCTGAGAAGTATCCATTTTTATCATTAACTATCAGAAGAGTCTTCTTTTCCAGGACAAATATGATCACTTAACAGCAACTCAGGAAAGCTTTCATATTTAAATAGGAAAACCAATGAGAACACCCCATATTTTTTAACGTCAAAACAGAGAAATGAGGAAGGGAAAGAAAAAGAATTATCATTATTACAGGGAAGATGTGACCCAATGCATTCTTTTGCGTAAAGTAGGCAGGAAAACAAGGATTCAGCAGCGTAGCGGGACAAAGTGTCAGTGTTTAAAAACGGCGGCTTTCCTGCCTACGGGAGCCCGGTGTCCTGGAGCGGCTCGGCTGCAAGGTCGCGCTCGGCGCCGCAGCTGTGTGACCACGGCTCGTGGCCCAAACTCCTGGTCCTCCTGCTCCCTCAAGCGGGAACCAGGGGTGCGGGGCCCGCTGCCCTCGACCTTCTGGCCGGTCACCGTAGTTTGGCTCCCTCGACACCTAATCCGAGGCTTCTCCTTCCAGGCCCCTGGTCTTTGGGGGTTTTGCAAGTGTCATTCACTTCCAGAGACTTCCTTGGAGCCGGGGTGGCCCTTTGACGCAGTTCCGGCCAGAGAGGCCGACGAAGTCCAGGTGTCTCCTGTTTCTTTCGGAGATCAAGGTCACGCTGGTGATGCGGCCCATGTGACGAGGAGGGAGGGCCCCGTGTCGGCCTCTGACCACGTCTCGCAGCATCTCAGACGCGTGAGAAACAGCCCCGGGTTTGTTCAAGCTGTCGTTGGGGGCGTGGCGGGCCACCCACACGTCTTCATTTGAGTCGGAATAATATGTAGCCTAAGACACAGTTCTCGTGCCTAAACAACGCTTCGTGACCGTCCGCAGGCTCCTGCTGTTCTGTGCTAACAGACTCTATTTAATGTATTTAAAATACGATTGGGAAAAGTGTGCGACTCATAATAAAAACGGGTAAACCATACCGCATCCCGCGAAACAGTGCGGGCTGATCTGGCGAAGAAAACCGCTCGACGCTGAACACGGGTGTAAAAAGAGACACATAAGTGGAAAGATTGAACACATTTCTGGTTTAAAAGAGTCAATATCGGGACGCCTGGGTGGCTCCGTCGCTTGAGCATCTGACCCTTGGTTTCGGCTCAGGTCACGATCCCATGGCTGTGGGATCGAGCCCGCGTCGGGCTCTGTGCTCAGTGCAGGGCCCGCTTCAGCGTCTCTCTCCCTCCCTCTCGCTCACTCTCTCTCAAGTAAATAAATAAAAATCTTTAAAAGAAAAAAAAATGAGTCAATATTATAAGGAAGACAGTTACCCCCAAATTAACCAATAAGGATAACCCTACGCAGTCAAAATTCCAATGAGCGATTTGAGGAACTTGGAAAGTCAATCCTCATTTTCAACTGGAAGAATAAATATTCCAAAATAACTGAACTGGCTTTGAAAAAAATAAAATAAACGTTGTGAATTCATTAATTAAAACAATGCGGCATCACGGAAAGAAACTGACCAATGGAACGGAATTGAAATTCTAAAAATAGATTCTCCTAGAAAGGTAAGACTGTGTATGATAAATGGTCATTTAACCCAAAGAATGGATCCGTCGGGGATGAGCGCCAGAAGCAGAAGTTCTCCGGGTCCTGCAGACGTTGGCAGCACCCACGGGAGTCCTGCAGGGCACCTTCTAGGCAGGCCCCCCGCCCCCCCGGCATGACTGCACAAACAGAGCTGGTTCAAGGGGGAGCCTTTGTGGTTCCTCAGACTCCGCCGCCAAAGCAGGCCAGAAGCCAGCCGCCGTCCAAGAGAACAAGAAGCGACACATCCAGGAATCCAGACCATGGTGTCCCAAGCTGTGCTCCGGGACCCAGAAGTCACAGTAAGATGCTGTCCCTGTCACCACTGCTTCTGATTCCCAGGAAGCTGCAGGATGGACATTGGGGTGTCAGGCAAGGAAGCTTCGCGTTTCCTGGGCTCCTTGCAGCGGCCACATTGAGGGGCGGGGAAGACGGCTCACAGCTGCCCTCTGCACGCTCTCGCGAGTGCGTCTAAACGATGGGAGGTGATTTGCTCCGGAACCTCGGCTTCGGGGGAGTCTAGAAAACATCTTCTCTGGCTTTCCGGTTTGGCAGGTGGAAGCCGGATTAGACGGAAGCTCAGAGAACTGACCGGAAGCACCCACTCCTGATGGAAAAGAGCATGATTTCAGGATCATTGGTCAGACCTTCACCTCCTTCCAAATGTAAAAATACTCCCACGTGATTAAAGATCTCAGTGTTGAAATCATGCTCAAAACTACTCAAAAATATATGGGAGAACTATAATCCTGGGGTAGGGGATCGCATGGAACCCAGAGGTTATACAAGAAGAGATAAGCATCTTTAAGTGAGTAAAAGTTAAGCGTCTTTGGTGTGATTGTGGATATGATAAACCAAGTTCAAAGACAAAAAGCTAAGGGTGTGCGGGTGGCACCGTCCGTTAGGCGTCTGACTCTCGGTTTCAGCTCAGGTCAGATCCCACATCGGGCCCCTCCCTCAGCCTGAGTCTGCTAGAATTCTCTCTCCCTCTCCCTCTGCCCCTTTGCGCGTGCTCTCTCTCTTAAAATAAAGTAAATAGATCTCTAAAACAAACAATCAAACAAAAAACCAAAGACAGAAAGTCAGGGGAAATATCTACAATTTACGTTCTAGATAAAGAGTTAACATTTTTAATATGTAAGAGTTCTTACAAATCCACAGGAAAAGATCAACAGCCAATCGTAAACTAGGCAAAGGACAGGAATAACTACTTTTTGGAAAAACGCAAATGCGGATGACTTTGAAGCCCATGGAAGCACGAGTAGCTTCATTAATACTGAATACACAAGATTACAATGCGAAGTTTTTACTTATCCAACCGGCAAGCACAATAATATCCACGGCCGACGGGAGCAGTGTGGAAATCGAGTGGTAATGGATGCGAACTTCAGAAGTGAATCTGGCCGTATGCGTCGGATGTTCAAGTGTCTTCACCCTTCAACCTGCATTACACTTCCCAGAATCTGTCCCTCGGACGTCGCCACGCCAGCGAGCAAGGACGCGTGCTGCCAGGGTTTTGACTGTAGAGTCATTGGTAGGAGGGAAACCTGGAAACGACTGTTCGTGCCCATCCAGGGGCCATTAGTTGAATAACTGATGCAGTGGGATACCAAACAGCCATGAAAAAGCTCTAGTTCTATGGACTTCGAAAAATGGCCATAATATGGTAAGTCGAGAGTAGGTGGGTAACATGATTCTACGTGCTCCTTTTTTTAAAAAAGGTTTTTATTATTTTTTTTCTGAGAGAGAGGGGGGGAGAAAGACAGAGAAAGAGAGAGAGAGAGGGAGCACAAGCAGGGGGAGGGGCAGAGGGAGAGAGAGATGCAGGCGCCCCGCCGAGCAGAGAGCCCGATGCGGGCCCCATCCCAGGACCCTGAGACCATGACCCAGGCCGAAGGCAGAGGCTTCACCCACTGAGCCACTCAGGCAGTTCCACTTGTTTCTAAAGACAAAAATGTTATTATGCCCACAGCCACTCGGGAGGGGTGCACGCACAGTTGACCGCGGTGTCCCCCCCCCGGGCCGCAGGCGTAGCGGTCAGTGTGGGCAGAACCCCACTTCTCACTGTGCGAACTTCTTCCAGCTTCCACACCTCGGAAAGACACGTATCTAAAAGCATGAAGGAGTGCTGTGAAGTGTGTAAACCTGGCGATTCACAGACATGTACCCCGGGGGCTAGTATTTCATTGTATGTTAACAAAAAAAATTAAAAAAAAAAAACAAAAACGGAAATAAATAAATAAATAAATAAAAGCATGAAGATCCGTACAGGACAAAAGCCATTTGCCATAAGCAGCATGACACCGAGGTGGCTAACCCCCCCTTTAATGTCCAAAGTTGCTTAGAGCTCACGCCACGCAGGTGGAAATTAGGGCTCCCGCCTCCTGGGTCGGAGTCTAGGTGGGAGGGATTGCATGACTTCCGGAGGCCATTATGTCCGAGTTCTAAAACCAGAAGCAGAGAGTGTTCTGGCATTTTAAAGTTGCGTGACACCTTCCTCCAGAGAAACTTCTGCTTCTGGCTGGCGCGATCCGCTTTCCTGCCAAGGCCGTCGGGTCTGCGAGACCAGCGCCTTGCAGCAGCCTCGAGGTGGCCTGCGCAGAGCTGCTCTCCTGCTTGGCGCCGCAGCCAGGACGTGCCGTCGGCCCCTTGCCTGCCCAGTGTGCGTTGTTTTGTTTTGTTTTGTTGTTTGCCCAAGCTCGGTCCCCTTATCTTGGCTTGCTGCTTGCCTGGGCGAGCTGTCGTAACTGGCCTGTTGCCGTAATTTCCTGCGTGCGATCATAGATGCTACATTGCTTAAAAATTTCCTTTGAAATGTTGCACGGGAGCCTTTGTTTTCAACCCCGCCTCGCTTGTAAATCTATCCTTTGGTTCTTTCTTGCAAAGAAGTCAATGTCCCTGAACCATTGGCAAGAAAGCACTATGCTTCGGTTAACAAAAAAATAATAATAAAAATTTATTTTAAATTTGTCAGAAGAGCCCAGAGAATGTGACAGAGTGCGCAGCCGGGCCTCTGTGCCCCTTACCTGCTGCGTGGCTTTGGGCTGGTGGCTTCGCCTCTGAGTCGGCTGCTTCCTGTGTGAGGTCTACACCAGTGCTTGTTACCCTGAACAGAACACTACTGTGCTAAGTTTTGCTCAATTACCTGGTCACTACAGCATCAGAGCTTCACTCCTTCAACAAACCTTATGTGATGATCAGGTTACAGGGAGCCTCCTGGCTGCTGGGGTGGGGGGTGTGCGGACGGTAGAGGACCCCAGGTCGAGCAGGGAGCCTCCACATCTGCCCCGTCTTCCCACCTTCACGGTCACCACCTCGGTCCCAGCCATCCTCCTCTCCACGGGACCTTGTCTCAGCCTGCCGGTTCTGCAAACGGGCCAGGACCCCCCCAGGCTGCCCCTGCTCTGCGGAGCTTCTCGGCCCCCATCGCGCTCAGGGAGAGGCCGCCCCGAGCTGCGATCCGCGAGTGTCTACACAGCCCGCTCCCTTCCGTTACTCCAGCTCGTCCACGCCCCTCTTCTTGCTCCCAAGGCGCTAGACACACGAATCCTCCTTCAGCTTGTTGACTGTGTTACACTCTTTCCTGCCTCAGGGCCTTTGCCTATGCTCTTTCCTCTGCCTGGAACATTCTACCTAGTGTTGTGGATGGCGTCCTTCTCTTCCGCTGGCTCCGCTTAAGTATCATCCCCAGCAGGAGACCGGCCTGAGTCCGCCCGGCACCGATTCCCGTATCTCTTTCTTGGGGGACCGGTAGTGCCCCAGATTTCCTCTGTGTTCCTCCCACCCCGCATGGGGTTGACGCAGGGCAGCCACACCAGGCCCAGCGAGTAGGAGCTACGGAGTCTTTCTTTTCGTTTCCCCACAGAGCGATCTTCCGGGCGTCCCCGCGATGGCGTGGACACAGCGACACGGTGACCACGTGGACAGAGCACTGAGGAATCGAAGCGACCTTGTACCCAGACTCTCCGTCGCTCTCCACGTCGCCCCCAGCTTCCCGTTACTGATCCCGAGTCGGCTGACAACCGCGCGGGGAATCTGAGCCCTTGGCCCCGGTCTGTCACTGTGGGCAAACTGTGGGCAGCCACCCCCGCTCTGTAGCACCCGCTCCGCGCCCCGTCTGGTCCGCGGGCGCGGCTCGTCCTGCAGCGGCTCCTCGCCCTTCCCGCGCCCCGCGACGCTGACGCCCCGACCAGCCCGGTCCCCTCCTGCTGCTTCCCTGGAGTTGGCGTGAGAAGAGACCCCTCAGAGGACGTCTGTCACCGGACTTCAAACGGGGCCCAGCACGCGCAGCCCGCACTGCTCAGGAGAGGACGCGGCCTTTTCCTGCTTCCCTCGGGCCTCCTGCCTCGCCAGCGCCTGCCCAGGCCCAGGGAATGACCTCATGTGCCCTCGTCCCGCAGAGGAAAGCGAACCCCCCGCGCGGTCTGTGCTGGCTGCAAGGCTCGGCTGCGCCCATAACCTCCTTTCTGTCTCGCGTCACCACGGAAGAGGAGCCCTCTCCTGTCTCAGCCCGATAATGGTCCTCTCAGGAGGCTCTGCCTCAGTCTGTCCCCGTGGGGCCTCGCTCTGTAGCCGGGCACCCCTCTTTCCAGCGCTGGACTCGAACCACATCTCATCAGCGTCTGAAGGACGGTGACCGCCCCTCGGTTACTGGGGAGTGAGGGGGTTCCCTGGACTCAGGGCATTTTCAGCCACAAAAACCAGAATGGATTTTCACCAGGTTTGTCTCCGGGACCCAGCGACGGCTCCCCGCCCCGCCTGTGCCTCATCTGCTTCCGTGGCTCGCCCGACCCACGCCGGCTTCATAAGCAGGTGTTTGTAATCTGGGGGTTGCCCCCCCCCCGTCCCTTCAGTAGAAAAGCAACAGTCTGGTGACCCCAGGAGCACCTTCAGGCGTCTGCCTGCCCTGCACTCCCCATTCCCCGTGCCCTCCATCCCACGCACGCTGCCATCTCGTCGGGAGTGTTCTGAGCAGGGTCCGCGGTTCTCGTCCGGGCACACACCCATCGTCACCCCGCCTGGACGTCCGGTCACCGATGCTCAGCAGAGGCGAGCCCCGGCCGCCGCGCCCTCTTACCGTCTCGGGCCGCATCGAGCTCTGCGGCTCGCTCGCAGGCTCCGTCCTTCTGACACGGTGTGGCTCGGCCCTCTTCTCATTTTACACACTCACCGCGGGAGCCCACCCTCTGGGCCGGCTGGACGTATCCTCTCCATGCTGGCAAACACAGGTGTGTCTGCATCACATCCCTCCCGGGGACAGGACCGGCATGTCCCATGGACGCACCCGTTGGGGTGTCTCCAGGGCAACGCCCGCTCAGCTCGTCCGACCTCCTCGTCCTCCCGGTATCCGTCTCAGGTAGTGGGACCGGGACCCACCCGTCGCACAAGCCACTGGGCATCTAACTGTCACCCTCGATTCTTCCCTCGCCACCTACTAGGGCAGTGAGGATTCTTGCTTGCAGCTGGGAAACCAATTCTGATTCAGCTAAGTCCGGAGGATTTTACTGGAAGGGTCCTCAGTAGCTCACAGATGCTTCAGCCAGACTGCCCAGCCAACAGTCCATCTTAGCTGAGCCAGCACCGACGCCTGGTCACCGAAGGAACCAACGCTGCCTCTGGGCGCAGGCACACTACTGTGCCCACGATGAATGACGCCCACCCGGGACCTGGGTCAGCTGCTAAAATCCCAGCAGATGCCGCCATCACCAACGTCCCGGGACGGAGCGCATGTGATCCCAGCTTATTTTCATGACTGGTTGACGACCAAGAGAGAAAGACAGGGGCTGGCGGGGGAGGGTGCGTTTGAGAGACGAATATAGTGGCTTCATGCGGGGACACTAGGGAGTGAGGGTCCGGCATGTTTTGCTTCAGGAGTGGGCAGAGTGGGCTTGTGCCTCACAGGACGGTCGATTCCTCAAGCATAGGACTGAGGTTCTGACGTCCGGTGGCCACCAAGAATGGACAGCCCCCTCGGCCCCTCCCACTGACTGCTCAGCGTAAGCTCTTCACACACCGACACTTCCTTGTTGTTTTAGATTTTGTTTATTTATTTGCAAGAGAGAGAGAGACAGTGCGTGCACACAAGTAAGGGGCAGAGGGAGAAGGAGAGTGAGAAGCAGACTTCGCACTGAGCGGGGAGCCTGACTCGAGGCTCGATCCCTGGACCCTGAGATCCTGACCTGAGCGGAATGCAGCCCCCAGGAGCTCCTCACACACGTACACTTTTTAACGCTTAACATAATGCAACTCTCCCTCCTACAACAAAGCCCTCCTGCTACCTGCCCAGACCTTATCTTATCCAGACCCCGGATCTTGCTATGGCCATTTCTGCCTTATCTCTACGATGATCACCTCTCCATACTTTCTCACGTAGGGACTGTATGTCAGTCACATCTCAATAAAACTCAAAGAAAAAGAATTCTTCTTAACGGTGTAGGAGAAATTCACATGCGGTAAAATTTACCCATTTAAAGTCTACAGTTCAGTGGTCTTTGGTACGTTACATTACGAATGTTCGTAATTTGGGATAAAATACGTAACATAAAACTTGATCTTTAAACCATTTTAAACGTACAGTTCAGTAGCAGTAATTACATTCATAACGGGTGAGCCAGTCTCATCATTCCAAAGAGAATCTCTGTAATCATAAGCAATAATGTTCTCTTCCCCACCCCGTAGCCCCAGGGAACCTCTGATCTACTTTCTGTCTCTATGATTGTCCCTGTCCTGAGATTTTGTATGCGTAGAATCATACAATATTTGTCCTTGAGTCTCGCTCACTTTTGTGTCTCGCTTAGCATAAGGTCTCCATGGTGTAGCCCGTACCGGATCTTCATTCATTCACGGCTGAATCATGTCCCTTGTGTGCGTAGCTCCCATGTGTTATGCATCTGTCTGTTGGCGGACACTGTCCCACCTTCGTGTCATCCTGAACACGGGCCTGCACGTGTTTGTTGGGACGCCCGCTCTCCACTCCCTTGGGTATGTATCTAGGAGTGCAATGGCTGGTTCACATGGTAATCCAATGTTTAGCTTTTAACCCTAGCAAAAATATAAGAAGCCTGCAGGTTGTTTAACGTAGAGGCTGTGCCATTTTATATTCCCCCCAGGAATGTGCAAAGTTTCAATTTCTCCATGTTCTTGCCAACTCGTGTTATTTTCCATTATTTTATTGTAGCCATCCTATTAGGCGTGAGGTCATATCTCAGTGTGGTTTTGATTAACATTTCCCTGATGATTAGCAATAGTCAGCATCTTTTCATGTTTAGATGCATGTGTACATCTTCTTTGAAGAATTTTTATTCAAGTCCTTTGGCCATTTAAAAAATTGAGTAATTTGTCTTACTGTTGTTGAGTTGGAAGAGTTCTTTATATTTTGTGAATAATGTACCCTTATCAGATATACAGTTTTCAAACAATTTTCTCCCTCATGTGGGCTGCTTTTTTACTCTATTGATAGTGTCCTTTAATGCACAAATATTTTTACATGTGATGAAGGGCAAGTTGTCAGTTTTTTCATAGTTGTTACTTGTGCTTCTAGTGTTCTATCTAAATCATTGGCAAATCTAGATCTTGAAGATTTACTCCTAAGCTTTCTCTTAAGAGTTTTATGATTTTAGTCATTATATTTAGAACATTGATCCATTTTGAGTTAATTTTTAATTTTGTATATGGTGTGAATTAGGTGGTCTAACTTCTTTCTTTTGTGCCACGAGTTGAAAACTATTTTTCCCATTAAATGCACTTGTCCCTCTTGCAAAACCTGTTCACCAGAGATGCATGAGTTTATTTCTGAACCGTCAGTTCTATCCTACTGGTCTCATGTCTATTCTCACGAACACCACACTGTTATAACTCTAGTTTTTGTATAAAGTTCTAAAACCAGGAAATGTAAGTGCTCTAACTCCATTCTTCTGTTTTCAAAATTGCTTTGGCTATTCAAGGTCCCTTATAATTCCATATGAATTTGAATTTTGGATCTTTTATTTTGGCAAAAAGGGGCCATTGGAATTTTGATAGCAATTGTATTGAATCTGTAGATCTCTTTGGTTAGTATTAACATCTTTACACTACCAAGTGTTTCCATCCATGAGCATGGAATGACTTTCCATTTACATAGGTCTTAATTTCTTTCAGCAATGTTCTATAATTCTTAGTGTTCAAGTATCTCACATCCTAAGTTATATTTATTTTCAGGTATTTTATTTTATTTTATTTTTTTCAGTTGCTATTGTTCCTTAATTTCTTTTCAACATCCTCTTCTGATTATATGTAATGGGTGTATAAAAATACAACCGATTTTTGTGTTTTGATCTTGGTTCCTGCAACTTTGTTGAATTCATTTATTACTCCAGTAGCTTTTTTTGTGGATTCTTTGGGATTTTCTGTATGTGGAATAATGCCATCTGTAAATAGAGATATTTTACCTCCTCTTTTCCAATTTGGATGCCTTTTTTTTTTTTAAAGATTTTATTTATTTATTTGACAGAGAGAGAGATCACAAGTCGGCGGAGAGTCAGGCAGAGAGAGAGAGAAGCAGGCTCCCGCTGAGCAAAGAGCCCGATGCGGGGCTCGATCCCAGGACACTGAGATCATGACCTGAGCCGAAGGCAGCGGCTTAATCCACTGAGACACCCAGGCACCCCTTGGATGCCTTTTAATTCTTTTTCTTGTCTAATTGCTCTGGGCAGTATGATTTTAAGTAACAGTGGTGAATGTAGGCATACTTGCCTTGGTCCTGATCTTAGGGGGCAGTTTTATGTCTTTCGCCATTAGGTATAAGGTTAGCTGTGGGTTTTTCAAAAGTGCCCGTTAGCATATTGATGAAATTCTCCTCTATTCCTCATTTTCTGAGTGTGTTTTTTTCAAATCATGGAAGTATGTTGGATATTGTCATATGCCTTTTCTGAATTGACTGAGAAGATCATATGTGATCATATGGATTTTTTCTTTCATTGCATTTATGTGATATATTACATTTATTGATTTTCTTATGTTTTACCACCCTTGCATTCCTAGTACAAATTCCACGGGTCACAGAATATAATCCTTTCAATGTGCTGTTGGATTAAGTTTGCTAATGTTTTGTTAAGGATTTCGCATTTCTATTCATAAGGGTTGCTGGTCTGTCTTTATCTGGCTTTGGAATCAGGGTAATGCTGGCCTCACAGAATGAGTTAAGAAGCGTTCTCTCATCTTTAGTAGAAAAGGTTGAGAAATATCAGTATTAATTCTTCTTTAGATATGAGTGAAATTTACCAATGACGCCATCTTGTCTGAGACTTTTCTTTGATTCAGTCTCTGTTGAGATTTCTATTTCCTTCCACTTTTTTTTTTTTAAGATTTTACTTATTTATTTATTTAAGAGAGAGAGCAAGCAAGGGAAAGAGCAGAGGGTGAGAGACAGGTAAACTCCGTGCTGAAGGTGGAGTCTGATGGAGGCTGAATCCCAAGACCCTCTATCAAGACCTGAGCTGAAATCAAGAGTCACATGCTCCACCAGCTGAGCCACCCAGCTGACCCTAGATTTTCTATTTCCTATTAAGTCAGTTTAAGTAATTTGTGTTTCTGTGTATTTGCCCATTATATCTATAGTATCCAATTTGTTGCTCTACAATTGCTCATAGAATTTTTATGATCCTTTTAATTGTTTTCTATGGTCAGTAGTGATGTCCCCACTTTCATTTCTGATTTTAATTTTTTTCATCTTCTCTCTTTCTTCCTTTGTCAGTCTAGCTAAATTTGTCAGTTTTGGTGGTCTTTTCAAGGAACCAACATTTGGGTTCATTGATTTTCTGTATTATTTTTGTATTTTCTTTTCTATTTATCTGTGCTATAACGTCATTATTTCTTTCCTTCTGTTACATTTGAATTTAAATCACTCTTTTCTACCCCAACCCCCATTTCCACAAGGTGTAAATTAGGCTATTGTTTTGCGATCTTTCTTATTTTTTTAAGATCTTATTCCCAAGTAATCTCCATACCCAGCATGTGGCTTGAACTCACAACCCTGAGATCAAGAGTTGCATGCTCTACCAGTTGAGCCAGCCCGGTGCCCAAATCTTTCTTATTCTTAAAATTTTTTGACAGCTATAAATTTCCCTCTGAGCTTTGTATTTGATGCATCCCATAAGTTTGGGTATGTTGTATTTTCATTTCATTTGCCTCTAATTATCTAATTTCCTTTGAGCCATTGGTTGTAATTAGAGTGTGTTGTTTAATTTCCACATGTTTGTGAATTTTCCAATTTTGCTTCTCATTGATTTCTAACTTCACTTCATTGCTAAAGATGCTTTATATGATTTCAACATTTTAAATTTTATTGACACTTGTTAATGCCATATAGTCTATCCTGGAGAATATTCCATTGCATTGAGAAGAACATGTATCTTTTTTTTTTTTTTTTTTTTTTTTGCTGTTGTGTGGAGTATTCTGTGTGCACACTAGTTTATAGAAGTTGGATCTCGCTGGTGTATTGTGTTGTTCAAGTCTCTGTATCCTTATTGATCTTTTGTCTGATATTCTATCTATTACCAAAAATAGAATATGGAAGTCTCCAAATATTATTGTAGAACTGTCTATCCTTTCAATTCGGTGAATACCAAAGATCTCTCAAATCCATCCTCGCCACCAGACTTTTCCCTTTTCCACTGTAATGGCATCTAACTGGCCTCAGCCTTATCTTGATTAAATCTGTTCTCCTAAAGCAGCCAAAGTGGTCCTTCTTTCTTTCTTTCTTTCTTTCTTTCTTTCTTTCTTTCTTTCTTTCTTTCTTTCTTCCTTTCTTTCTCTCTTTCTCTCCTTCGTCCTTCATTGTCTTTTCTTTTCCTTTCTTTTCTTGTATCTTCTTTTCTATTTGTTTATTTGAGATAGAAGGAGAGGGAGAGGCTGGGCGAGGGACGGAGGGAGAGGGTCTCTCGCGGACCCCACTGAGTGTGGAGCCCAGTTCTGGTCTCCATCTCACAGCCCTGAGATCAGGACCTGAGCCGAAATTAAAAGAGTTGGATGCTCAACCCACGGAGCCATCTGGACACCCCAAAGTGGTCTTTCTGAAATCAAAACTCATCCCAACATTTTCCACACTAAAACCATTCTCCCTAGCTTTCCATGGTACTCAAGAAAAAAGTCAAATTCTTTAGTATCATTTCAAGACCCAGCATGTGTCTTTGAGTCCTGTCTCTAGTTTTGTCTTCTTACCACCGGCCTTCTTAATTCCAGCTCCAGATATATTGAATGTTTCCTGTTTTTAATTGCACGAATTCTTCTCTAACCTCTGACCTTGGCTTTAATTTTTTTAATGCTGCCTGGAGTTGCCTTTCATCCGGTACCTCAACCTCCTCAAGTAGAGAATTCCTGCTGACCGCTTAGGTGGCCAATAAGCTCTCAAATCCTCCCAGAAACCCACCCTGAGTTTCTTACGCAACACGAGGTACACTTTCCTTTTGTTTTTTAAAAATTCTGCCCTTTCATGTGCTTTGACACTTACTCATGGCGCTTAATATTTCATCATGAGAATTACTCTTTCTTTGGCTTGTTGGTCTACACCACGGGAGCCTTTAGCCTTGTGCCTGGCACACAACAGCTCTGTTGGAGGAGCCAAGCCACAACCGGCCATGGATATCCTCACGTGTTCTTATTGGTCATCTAGGCCTTGGCCACTCTTTATCGGGGCCACTTACAGTGCGTAATCCCAAGAGACGAGGCAGCATGTCCTCCCAGATGAGGGGCAGGTTTCCTTCCACGTCCTGCAATGGTGGTAACTCTCCTAAGCTCTGTGCCTTCCTGTTTTGTAACATAACTCACTGCACATACAGGCGTCCATTTCGGACCCATTGTGTTGTCCCTGTGGGACTGGGGGTGGGTGACAGAGGAAACCCATGCACGCCTGCTGTTTTTGCCGTCCACAATCAAAGTCTTTTTTCTCTGACCCAGGAATCTCATGTCTTCTGTTAATATCTTAAAAAAAAAAAAAAAGCCAACAGGATAAGTTGTTAGCTTGCAAGTAGAATAAAATCCTGGACTCTTCACTGTCCTTCACAGAATCAGGATATGGTCATTATCTCCAGGGAGAAGAACCAGAATTGACACCTCTATTATTTTGCAAGGGCTGCCAACAAGCATTGTAGACTGGGTGGTTATACAACAGAAATGTATACTCCTGCAGTTCGGAAGGCTAGACATCTGAGATCAAGGTCCTGGAAGGTTTGGTTTCTTCTGAAGCTTTGAGGGAAGATTATGTTCCTTGGCTTGCTGAGGGCCATCTTCTCCCTGTGTCTTCACTTCACCCTCCCACTGGACATGTCTGTGTCCAAATTTCTTCTCACAGTCATATTGGAATAAGGTCCACCTAAAATCCTCGTTATAACTTAATTACCTCTGTAAAGACACTGTCTCCAAATACGGTCACATTCTGAGGTACGGGGGGTTAGGACACTGACATATGAGTTTGGGAGGACCACAGCTCTGCCCATAACCTTCTGCACCATAAAGAAAAGCGGAATATAAGCATTCATTAGGTTCTATAGAATAAACTCCTCCTTATTTTATTATATGTAATGAATTATCAATAAAAAATAATAAAAAACTGAAACTTAAAAATGTCAAAGTTATTTTGGAAAGATATGAAATTGATTTTTCCCTAGGTATTTTAAAAATTGTTCTTAAATCCTTGGAACTTGGCACTTTCCTCAAGTGGTTACACTAATAGGTCTTTTTGACCCCCTGAAACTATGTTTCAGAGCAGAGATATTTCTGGCATTACACTAAAGCAATCATTTATTACACATATTAATTTAAAATTTTCTCTGAAATTAAAACAGAGGAACAAGGAGCGTCTTTCATTGGTAGATATTATCTAACTAAGAGAAACGATAGAACTAAAACATTACAATTAGTCACAACGTGATGGCAGTCTATATTGACTTGGGATTTATGCTTTTAGCTTATAATATCGCATTTCTTATTTTGTTTATTATGTGAAATTCAACATTAGCTTTTGATGTGGAAAGAGATTTCAAGTGAATGAGCCTTGAGGAATACAATTAAAGAATAAAACAGCTAAAATAAGTCATAATTTATGTTCCCTCAATACAAACAAACAAGACGGTTGGAATAGAGAAAATCTGTCTATTCCATGGAAATCATCTTTCAGAAAGGCTTTTAATCTCAAACATTTACTTTTTCATTTTTCTGTTTACTAAAAATTGGGTTTTGTCTCTGAAGAACTACTACAGTAGAACCACAGTCTTAATTATGTGTAAGATCATACATTTTCTTATAGATTGGGCCATAACTGAATTACCTCAAAAACTGATCATCAAATTTTACTTTTAAAAATTTTCTTGAGAAGGGGAGGCTGGGTGGCTCAGTCGACTTCCTTTCAGCCTTCTTTCGTCAGTGTAATTATGTTGCCCTCTCTCCGCGCTGTTGTGTATGTCCATAGTGTGTTCCTTTTTACTGCTGAGTAGTATCCCATGTCATGGATGTACCGGAGTGTGTGAAATATTCACCGTCCGATGGACGTGTGGGTGTTTCCTGGTCTGGGTTATCACCCACAGGCTGTGCATTCTTATGTTGGCTTTTGTGTGGACGGGAAGATTTCGGTGAGGGTGATGGGGAAGGTAGAGAGATTGGGCTTTTACATGTTCCTTTGATCACTAACCATTTTAGAAAGAGAATTCTGAGCCAGGGGCACCCTCAATGGAGTCTGAGGCCTGCACTTACATGCCCGTACTTTGAGACGTAATCCCCAGAGCGGGAGTGGGGGGCCTGGGTGTCTTGTGCGGGGAAGAAGGTAAAGTCAATACAATGTGTTTTACTGGTGCTGCCATTTTAAGCAAGGAAGCTTGATTCTTTAGTGTATGTGCTGCCAGGGCGAGCACAAGGAGCCTGGTTCTTCACGGACACCTCACGAGACCAGCATCGTCCACCTGGAGGGCAGGAGGTGGGGAGGTCTCTCCACCAGGTCTTACTCCTTCTCGTGCCAGGGCTTGCCCTGGAGGAGTGACTCCAGCTTCTGAGCTGTGCCTGTGCCAGAGCCTAGCACACACTGCTCAGCTCTGTAGTTACGAAACAGAGAAGTAAAGAAATGAGCATCTGGCTCATTATGCGTGGCATATGGTGTGAGTACATTGGGCACCCTCTGAAAAGCATCATAAATCCAAAAGTACTATTTTACTTATATCCTGAAAACTGCAAAAATACCTCATCCATCCTAAGCATATGGGCAATATAGAAAGATTTAGAGTGGAAACGAAATGTTACATTGCGATTCAGTTCCTCGTGTGTAACTTGAAGAGCAATGAGTAAACCCATTTCATCGTTTTCCCGCCGGGGAACGTGCACATTCTGTGCCCTCCACGCCCGTAACGTATGCCATGTTTGTGGTTTCTCGCGGATCCTGGGTGAAAACTTACTCCTGGTCACTGATTGGTGGAAGATTTGCTCAGCCAGTGGCACTGATGGAGAAGAACGTGTTGTGCTCCATTGTATTTAGAGCGACATGGGATCCCGGCTCCCCAGGCAGCCCTATACTGTCGCGTCCTCCATCGATATACAGAAAAACAAAATCAGACCCTTGGGACGATGAGGTTAAGTTTAACTTTGAAGCTTTTTAGACGAAAAATGAAATAAATGTAAAAACCCAAAAGATTATGAAATTAGACACAGAAAGTAATAAACCTGGAGGGAAGACCGAGTTGCTCATTAAAAGTCAAAAGATAATGGTGTTCGCTTCCTGGGCTTCCCGTAAGACCTCACCACGGACGCAGTAGCACAGACAACAGAAATTTATCCTCCTGCAATGCCGGAGGCCAGAAGCCTGAAATCAAGGTGCGAGCAGCGCTGCGATGCCTCTGGAGGCTGGGGGGGTCCTCTGGCCTCCACCAGCCGCTGGGGGCTGCGGGGCAGTCCTCCACCTCCCTGGCTGGGTCCCCATCTCTGCAACTGTGTACCTCTCTGTCTTTGCCTGCTTTTCTTCTCCTTCTCTTCGGTGTCTGAATCTTCCCCTCTTCCGTGTAAACCACTATCTGCTTTTCTCCTACAACACTTTTTTTTTTTTTTTTTGTGATTGAGAGAGAGCGAGCGAGCATGAGCACAAGCATCGGCAGAGTGAGCGGCAAAGGGAGAGGCGGACTCTGCACTGAGCAGGACGGAGGTGGGGCTTGATCCTGGGACTCGGGGTCATGACCTGAGCCAAGGCAGACGCTTAACCGGATGAGCCACCCGGACATCCCCAGATGTCCCTCTCTCGGGACACTTCTGATGAGGTTTTGGATCCACTCATAATCCAGGATGAGCGTCTCACCTCAACATGCTTCATCGTATCTGCAAAGACTCTTTTTCGGAATGAAGTAACGCAGATGTGGGGACTAGGATACAAACGTATCTTCTCGGTCTCCCCATGCAACTCAGTACAGTAACTGCTTGAAAAAAGGAATAAAATAGACATCTCCTGGGCAAGTCTGATCAAGGGAGAAAAAAGAAGAAAGAAGACACAAGGGAAGAACAACGGGAGAAAAGGGTGTGATCATAGACTACGGGTACAGGAGAGATTTAAAATTATGGGATGACAAAAAAGACAAAATGTACAGCTTTATACCAATACATTTAAAAACTTACAGAAAACTGGCAATTTTCTAAAATGCTCAGGTTTGCCAAACTTGGCTTTAAAAAGCGTAGATCACGAATTGAAAGAGGCCTTGAAACGGTAGTCAAATTTCTTCTAAAACAGATATTACTCAAATGGCTTTAGAGTTGAGTTCTACCAAACCTGCAAAGAACAGAAAAATGCTATCCTATATTCCAAATACAAAACAAATAAACAAACAAAAACAAAAAAAAGATTATGTTCATTTTCCTGAGCTGTCGTCACAATGTATCACAGGCTCCTTACCTACAACATAGAAAATTACCTTCTCATCGTTCTAGAAACCAGAAGTCCAAGATCAAGGCTCCAAGAAAATTCAGCTTCTGGTGAGACATGGTTGCAGACAGCCCTTTTCTTGCTCTGCCTCACCTGGCTTTTTCTCGACAATACATACAGAAATTGATGGAGAAGGCTCTGGTCTCTCCCTCTTCTTATAAGGACATCAGTCCTATTACACTTGGCCATCCTGACCTGAACCGCGTCCTTACATCTCACTTAAGCCTCATTACCTCCTTAAAGGTAATATCTCCAGACAGAGTCCCATGGGGGGGGCTGTCAGGCCTCTAACAGATAAACCTGGGGGTGGGACACAGCCAGTTTTTAACAAAGACAAAAAATTAAATACCTGAGTGTATGACAATACTTTAAATCTGATATTGAAACAGGAAAAGAACATCAGAAATCGGAATTTATAAGATGATATTGCTTGCACATGAGTATAGATGGAAGCCCTCAGGATATTAAAATAAGTTTATGCAAGGAATGGGGAGTGTTTCAAAAATAGAAAAATGCCACTCCGTGTTTTCAACACAGACACTATTCAAAGCCAAAATCCACAGTATCTTCAATTCGACACTAATGATAAAAGAATAAGCATAATTTGGAGAAATTAGTCATAGCAGGAAACAACCTAAGTCTGCGTTGGGTGCAGAGAGCTGCCAACAGACTCAAGAGTGCTCTGCGTAAAGTCAGAAACAAAACTGGCCGGTTCCTCCCCGAGTCAGCCTTCTCCTGAGACCCGAGCCGACGCCCTGGCAAACAAGAAGAGGTATGCACCTCGGCTAGGAAGACAGGACAACACGATTTTCAGATGACACGATTTCTTTCTTAAAAAGGGGCACCAACTGGTTAATGATTAGTTTCAATAAGTTACTTTAATCAGACGGCCAGACACAAGGTGAGTACCAGCGATCAACAGCATTGCAAGCCTAGATGGCAATAATCAACTTCAGAGCCATAATAGAAAAAATTATAAACAGTAGTGGCCAAACTTTAATAGCTACAGGAATAAGTCTAACACAGGGAGTGGAAGATCTACACAGAGAAATCTATAAAATATGACCGGATGAGTTAGAAGAAAATTTAATAAGTGAGAAAATATTGCCAAAGTTCATGTCTAAATTCAATGAATAACACTCAAAATCTCAACTGTTTTTCTCATGGAAATTAACCCCCTGATTTTAAAATTCATAGGGAGACATAAATGCGCACGAGCCCCCAAATGCTTTTAAAAGGGGAGCTCGGACTTCTGTGCGGGTGTACAAGTGTTACAGATCTGGTGGGGTAGACGTTGCTGGTCTATCTGACATCCATTCTGTCTCTTGGTTCCTACATTTGTTTGGGGTGGTGAAATTTTCAATCTCCCAGTCTCCTTTGCTCTTGAAGTGGCCCGGTGACACAGTTTAGGTCAATCGGATTTAAGTAAAGGTTGCCATGCGAGACTTCGGGGACAGGGGCGCAGGTTGGACGCTGGTATGATTTTTCCTTCGCCTGCTCCTTCCACCTTTACTCTGCTCTGATACACGCCTAGAGGTTCCTCAGCCATCTGGTAACCACGACGGCCAAAACCTCGGGTGACAAGTGGCCCTGCTAACAGCGGAAGGATTCTGGGTCACAGATGCCGTCTTGGACCTGCCGTGCCTGACCTGAACCATCCGGCTCTGGTGTTCTCGTTACATGAGGATCATTAAGTCCGAGGAAGCCACTGCTCTCCGAATTCTGTCCCATGCAGCCCAGCGCAGTCCTGCCCGATGCAGAAACAGGGATGTTGATGCCAGCGGGGGAAGAGACAAATCCATCTGTCTACTGAGGAAGGTGCAAAGTCCTCCATCAAACCCATGCAAGTATGGGATTCTGCATAAAGCAGTTAACGGCAAAAGAATGGGCTGACGAATACATCGTAATTGGCTACCGTTTTGAGGAAAAAAAAAACAACACAGAGATATTTACCAGATACCAGGGGACAGAATGCAGGGTGACCTGGCATCCTGGCTGGACCAGGACAGGCCCCTGTTACTCTTGTAACCATCAGCAGCGCTCCGATTCAGGCTCAGAAGCAAATTGTGCGGCCGCCGTCAGTTGGGAAAGGATATTGGCAGCGGCGCCGCAGAGCCCGGCCTGCCCTGCGGCTTGTGCAACCCTGCGGGCCGGCACCGAGGCCAGACGCGGCCCGTGACCGGTGACACAAACAAGCCACTCGCTGGCACCGAGAAGGGCCTGCCCCTCCCCACTAGCTCTGTAGGGCGAGCGGTTAGAATCGTCAATCTCACATCTGCTTCTCGAGGCTGGGCCCTGGGAGCCCGAGTGAGCGCAAAGGAGATTTTGAAAAAATACAGAATCAAAATGAACTTGCTAGCCAAAATTCTTTCTTTTTATATTTTATTCATTTATTTATTTGACAGACAGAGATCACAAGTAGGCAGAGAGGCAGGCGGGGGGTGGGGAGCAGGTTCCTCACTGAGCAGAGAGCCCAATGCAGGGCTTGATCCCAGGACCCTGAGATCATGACCTGAGCCGAAGGCAGAGGCCTTAACCCACTGAGCCACCCAGGCGCCCCAGTTTTCTAGGCTGGAATAGGATGTGCGCAGCTGTGATTTCATTGGTATTTATGGTGCTGGGAGTTCTTTGAACTTCTGCATTGGTCCTTTGGTGTCTGTCGTTAATTTTGGAAAGTTCTGGGCAATTATTACTTGAAACACTTCTGCTCTGTGCTTTCTTTCTTCTTCTGGTAGTCCAGGTGCACATGCGTTACACCTTTTGATATTATCCTGAAGTTCTTGGATACGTTGTTGTTGTTGTTGCTTTTGTGTTTCTTAAGCAGGCTGCACACCCAGTGTGGAGCCCAGTGCAGAGCCTGGACTCACAACTCTGGATCAAAACCTGAGCTGAGATCAAAAGTCAGACACTTCACTGACTGAGCCACCCAGGTGCCCCTTGGTTATAATTTTTTAAATCCTTTCTTCACTTTGCTTCTCAGTTTGTGAAGTTCCAACTGACCTGTCTCCACTGTGCATGACCCTGTCCTGGCCACAATGAGCCCTTCAAAGGTATCCTTCATTTCCGCCATTGTATTTTTTTTTTTTTTAATTTCTGGCACTTGATTTTGATTCTTTCTTACAGTTTCATGTCTGCTTGCATTATCCACTTGCTTTTCCATGGTGCCTATTTTTCCATCAGAACTCTTAACATATTAGTCATATTCTTCTACATCCCCGTGTGATAATGTCACGGGTACGCCGTACCTGAGCCTGGTGCTGGTGCTCGCTTTGTCTCCTCGTAGTGTTTTTTTAAATTCCCCTTGGTTTGCCTTTCCGCTGGAAGCCTAGCGTGCTATACTGAGCAGCCGGGGTGGCGGGATCTCAGCTCCGGCACGAGGACTTACATGAATCTGCGTCGGAGCTGAGCCATGGGCAGTGTTTGCTGTGGCTGTAGGAACCGGAGGCTTGAGATGTCTCCAGTGTCGTCCTCACTTTGGGTTCCCTAGTGTCCTCAGAGGTAGTCCACAGCGCACAGCTCTTCTAGTAGGAGCCCACGGTTACCATCCTGGAGGTCTGTTGGTGCAGTGGTGGAGGTGATGATGTGTGCATGTGTGTCTAGGTCTGTGTGCGGTGTGTGTGCATATGTGTGCGGTCTGTGTGTGTGAGCACCCTGTAAGCACGTGTATGAACCTCAGTCTCCGCGCTGTGTCCCTTACAAGTGTCTCTCCCATAGACTGGCTGTTTTTCCCTTCCTGTCCCCTCCTCCCTGTCCCCAGGCTGCCACATTCCTAGCCTCTTTCTTGAAACCCTGACCTCTCTTGATGGCAGAGTCACCCAGTCCTTGCTGTCAGGTGACGAGAGGGTTGGAGGGGCCGCAGGGAAGGAAGAGGCGTTTCTCCTTCACCCGGCAGAGGCTCTGGCCGGTCTCTTTCCCCAGAAGAGGCTCTGGGTGTATTTCACGGTGACACTTCTTCCTTTCCCCGACCTTAGTCACCAGGAGATGGTTCTCAGATGAGAAAGATGAGAATCTGCTGGGTTTCCTGCGGGGAAGGCTGGAGGTGGGCCCCGAGACGGCCGCCCCAGCATCGCTCACTCACACCAGCCCACACGTGGCCCCTGGAACTTCATCGCAGTCACCATGTGGCTTTTCTCGGCCGCCAGCAGCCCCAGCCCCAGGAGGCAGAGCTCGGCCGTGACTCTCCAGATCTGCCCCTTTCCAGACGGGGGGCTCTGGTCGCGCTGCGAGCTCAACTCTGCCCTGAGTCAAGCGAGGCGACTGGGCACAAGGCTGGTCCTGGGCACGAGGGGGTCGGCCTCCAAGCCCTTCACACGTCACAGCTGCATCTGGAAGCCTCTGTAAGAACGTACACGCATTATTATTGGTTATTACCTGTTATTTCAACATGGGAATTCAAAAGCACGTCTCAGAGTAGAGAGAAAAGCATAATGACCCTTCGGGGTGCCCGGGTGGCTCAGTCGGTTGCGCGTCGAACTCCTGGTTTCTGCTCGGGTCGTGGTCTCAGGGCTGTCGGATCAAGCCCCGCGTGGGGCTCAGGACTCAGCAGGGCGCCTGCCGAGACCGTCTCTCCCTCTCTCCCTCTCACCCACGCGCTCTCTCTGAAGTAAATCCGTCTTTCAAGAAAAAAAGCCCAATAATCCCTCAAGTGCCCCTCCTCAAGGTACGTCCTGCTTCCCCCGGCAGCGTCCTCCGGCCCTTTGGCTGCAGCCCATCCCACGGCCACAGCAGGACCGGTATGTCAGCGCCCCAGAGACCAAGCTCATGGTAGACGTCGGTTACCGTGAGGAAACCCCAGCTTCGACCGGTATCAGAGTTCATGACCCGCCTGCTCCCCCGAGATCATTTTGAAATAAGCTGGATTATTAAAATTTCATCCACGAACATTTATTTAGAATTTTTCTACGCATGAACATTTCCGCACGTAGGTCTAGAGGGTTCCATCATCGTATCTGCTTCTCTATCCCGGCAGTGTCCGCGTGTCCCGTCACCTGAGAATCCTTTGGTAACAGCTCATCCCCATCGGGCCCAAATGAGGACCTTCCCATGCCAGAGGCCTCCAGTGGCCCCTCCTCCATTCCTTTATGTGGGGAAAAGTGGGTGATTTGTCTTCCAGAGCTCGTCATGGTCAGGTTTGCACGAATTACCCCTCCGTTCCCCGTACTTGCTACAAACCAGTAGTTGGAGCACAAGGTTTGCTCAGATTCACTTTCCATTTTATTTTCTTCTCTGGCAGGATTCCTTCCGGACTCTCCGGGTGAGGTCCGGGGGCTCAGCCCCCGCCCCCAGCAGGGACTGCAGAGCGCCCTTTTCTCACTCCCAAAACCGTCTTCGTTTGTGGCGGGAGTATTTCTGCAAAGAGAGACTCTGCCCCCGGCCGCGGGCAGGACGTCACCCTTCACGGCAGTGTCCCGGCCTGGGGGCTCGGGGCCGCTCAGCAGAGACCACACTCTCCTGTGTGCTGTGTCTCGCCTGGCGGAGACGATACTGGCAGATGCAGACCTGAGCCACCGCCGCCACGATCCACCGCGATTGCGTGAGGAACCCTTAACACCTAGGAGAAATGAAGAATGACGCAGGGAAAAAAAAAACCAGACAAAACATTGAAGTATGTTAGGATTGAGTTCTTACTACACGTGGGTGTTGATTGCGTTATACTCTACACATTTTTAAATTTTAAAGTATCTTATGACAACAAGTATTGGAATGCAAGAAAATGTGTTCATGACCTTGAGGTAGTGAAAACTGTAAATAACTTGTCCAAGTGCGGGAGACTAACAGCCTAAATGTAAATAGGCCAGTCCGAGGAGCAGAAGAAAACTAAAGAGGAAAACCAAAGGGTGAAGGAACATGGGATAAATCCTGGCCCGATGGTGCTAGCAGTGAGGGCGCAGAGTGAAGTCAGGGTTAGATGTGAGATGCCATTACCTCCTTTCATTGACTTTTACTCCTCGGCAATGGGAGGGTTTGGGGCATAGAATTTTCCACTGAGTACAACTAGCCAAATGCCCTGAGCTTTGTTGTGTACGTCTAAAAAAAATTCATTCCTTTTAGGTGTTGTGCACTTTTGATTCTGAGTCCCTCTTGGAGACAGAATGTGTTTCTTGTATGAGAGAAAATTAAGCATTTTTGATGTTTGAGTTTTTCTGGTTGTTCCTTTTCTTTTATTTCTCCTCAGTGCCTTTTGGTCTAAAAATGTTATCTGAATTATTTCTACTTCACAGAATTATTTTCAAGTATCAAGGACTCTCTATAATCAAATATTTCAGATTCAAACAATTCAGGATACTCTGTGTTCTTCCACTGCCCCCGAACAGTGTTCCGTATCGTCCGACACACTCACCTCACTCGGTGTGTCTTCTACCTTTTCTCTATCTTTTCTCTTTTAAAGTGTTGTCTGTGCGTTAGACTGTCTGGAGAGCATGTCCAGTTCCGATGCCCGAGCCCTGCTCCAGGCCGACAGGTCTCGAGTCTTCTGAATGGCATTTGAAGAAACATCACGGATCATTCCGTGTCCAATGATCCTTCAAAGATCATTTCCGTCATCTTCATTTTTCTCTACTTGAAGACACACTTACACTCACCCACACTCACCGCCCCCCACACCTGCAGACGTGCCTGTTCTCACCCACACTCACGTCACACGGCACTGCGTTTGCACAGGAAATGGTCAGCACAGGCTGAGGTGAAGCACGCTTGATCTTTGTATCTTTAACTCTTGATGCTCAACTTATAACTGGATCATTGTTTTCAGGAGCTCTGATTTTCATATTTGGTGGTCACCTGAGGTCTTGTTCTGAGTACATGTCGCAATTCCCTTGATTTCTGCCCTTGATCTTGACCTTGGGCGGAGGAAGGGTGTGATGGGGAAGAGCTTTGACCTTAGAGTCCTGCAGACCTGCGCTGTGTTTGACTTTCAGCTCTACCGTTGACTGACTGCAGGAACGCCGAAACCCAAGTCATGTCTCTGGGCCTCAAGTGTCTCATCTGCTAAATGGGATAACTGTAGCAGCACGGGGTCTGGACTCTCTGAGCACTCAACAAATAGAACCGCGAACGGACAAGGCCTCTTAGCACGACAGCTAAATATATTTATTACCAAGTGAGCTAAATTTAAAACCTTCAACGTGGAGTAAATTACCTATTTTGATTTTTAGATGTGGAAAATAAAAATTGGGATGATTGGAAAAAAAGGAAAACATTCTCTCAGTAGCTGGCAGGCAGAGTCTCTTGTTGCTGTTGTGTTTCTGGGTCTCTCCGCGCTGGCCTCCTTTTTTGCTTTACGACTTTTTGACCCTAAATTGCTCAGAGCGTTAAGGTTGACGAGCGCTCCCCATGCCTGTGGCAGTTCTGTCGTTACGAAGTGAGTCTGCTTTTTTCTGCTGTTTGCCTCAAGTTAAATCTTCTCGGTTACTATTATTCTACCATGATTTCTTCTTAATCGTGTTTGCCGAGTACGTCTTTTCTGTCTTTTGTAATTTCAAGTGTTCTGGGTGGTTTTCGTCTTTGTCATTTTTTTTTAAAGATTTTATTTATTTATTGGACAGACAGAGATCACAAGCAGCCGAGAGGCAGGCAGAGAGAGAGGAGGAAGCAGGCTCCCCGCTGAGCAGAGAGCCCGATGTGGGACTCGATCCCAGGACCCTGAGACCATGACCTGAGCCGAAAGCAGAGGCTTTAACCCACGGAGCCACCCAGATGCCCTTTGTCGTTTGTTTTTAAATGCAGCTTCCAGATGGGCTTTGATTCGATCTGAAAATCATTTTCCTTGTAATGAAGTGGTTTATCTGTGACTGGATACTGCAGATATATTTGCCTTTATCTGTTCACCTCATTCTTCTCCGTGTCTTCTGAGCTTCTTTTGCTCCCCTTATCAACTGCTATGTGGCGTCTCTTTCTGAGTGTGTCAGTATTTTCCTCTTGATAATTTGGAAGATTTACAGTCCATTTCACTTCTTCTAGGATTAGCCTTACAACTTTGAATCAGTTACTTAAACCTTTTTTTTTTTTCCTTTTTCCGCTAACCAACTTCAACGATATCTATTGATTCCCTGCACGGGAACAAGCACTTCCCCTACCTCATAATTTTTGTGTTGTAATATTATGCTCTTCCAGCGGGTGCTCTGTTACCTTGGACGGTGCGTGTTCCCTTCAAGCTTTCTGCACTGGCTCCAGGCCTGGCCAACGGCTGTCTTCTCAACACCAGCAAGCCTCTTCGACTTGCTATGCCGGACCTCAGTGGGGATTCCTGCCCCCCAAAGTCTCCTTGCACACTCCCCCACGTTTCGGTAAATAGATCAGTCTCCAACCTCTGTGAAAGCCAAAAGCCGAGGGGCCGTTCTTGGTCCCTCCTTGGTCCTCGTGCAGAAAATCCAACCAGCATTCCTTCTCACTTTCGCTTCTCTGCCTCGTCTCGCCAGACCCCTCAGCTCCTGACGGCTGCGGCTCCTAAGCCTTCTGCCCGCCTCCCCTCGGCACAAGCTCGCCCTCCACGGTCCCTTCCAACCGCGGAGAGGGGACATCGCTGTCCTGCGTGAGACCCTTTGTGGATCCTGTCAGTCTCAGAATGTGACTCTGTCTCCTCCGCACTGCCGAGGAGGCGGGTCTCTGGCTCGAGACCCAGACCCAGAGCCAGGGCAGTCCACGTTTACCTGCTGCCCCCGCGCAGGAATGGACTGTGCCCCCTTCCTTCCGAAAGCCTCTCGCTTGGACAGTGCGCATACAGCGCACAGCGGTCTTGGCTCCTGTCAGTCTGTCCCACAAACTCACAGCTCTTTCCGTCTGACTCTGGTCTTGCTGCAGTCGTGTCTGTTTTGTCGCTCAGGCTTGCCAGCCCTTCCCTGGCCTGTTCCGGAACGTGGTTTCCCCACGTCCACACACAGCCGCCCCATCCCCCCTCGGGTCCAGGGCGAACGTGACCTCCTCGGGGAGGCTAACCTCTGCTCCCCGTTTCTCCTCGCGCATGTGTTCGTCGTTGTCTTTCTCAGCGAGCACCCAGGTACCAGGACCTCCCTCCTGTGCCCTGCGCTGTCCCCCGCAGGGACGCCAGCCCTCACGGCCCACTTCACAACGTCTGCCTCAGACCAGAAGCCTGCTGCATAGAGATACTCAAAATATTCGTTGAATGAATGGATATATTTAATTGACTTTTTTTTAAATTTATCAGATCTGGGCGGCATGTAACAGTTCCCAACGGAAGTTGAGAAACTTGCTCACTTTACACTTTCTCCATCTGCTCCATCGCCGTGATTTCTCGGTTCTGCTCTCATTTGCGTTTGCCTGTGGTTTGCAGTGTTTCCCTTCCACTCGACGCCCGCGAACAACCGTACCGCACCCGGGAACAACCGCACCGCACCCCTGCCTGTGAAGCCCGGGGGCCCACCTTCGCCGGCCTCTCGTGCCAACGCCCCACCCACCTGCGCACCCACTTCCCACCCATCCCTGCCGTGTCACTGCTGGCTCACACTCTTTGGTGACATGTTTTACGGGTCAACACCCCGTCTCCAGGCTGAACCATCTGCACCATGACAGCAGACACCACGGCCAGCATTTCCTTCGTGTCTTGGTGGCACCTAGGCCTCGGTCGAGGACCCCTTCCACCCCCTGCCCCAAGAGCCCCCCAGAATGGCCGGCCCCGTCCCTGAGCAGAGGACTGGTCGGCACAGCCCAGTGGGCCCAGCCGAAATATGCCCAGGAGCAACCACCCCGTGTGGGACAGCAGGTCCTGTGGGCCCTGGGGGTCTCAGCGTCTCAATCACTGCGCGTCGCGACATGCGACGTTATACGCCGGTGACAACGCGTGTCCCAGCCATCTGCGCTGAATCCTGGGGGACCCGGGGTTGGCTCGGCCACCAAGACAGCAGCGACAGGCAACTTTTTTTTTTTTTTTTAATTTTATCTACTGGGACGCCTGGGAACAGTAAGTTACGCCTCTCCCTTCAGCTTGAATTATGATCTCAGGGTCACGGGATCGAGTCCCACCTCTGCCCTCTGCACAGCGTGGATCCGCGTCTCCCTCTGCCGCTCCCCGCTTGTGCGCTCTCTCTCCCTGTCTCTCTGGAAAATAAATAAATAACATCTTTGAAATATATTTTATGTATTTGAGAGAGATTGAGCACAAGCAGGGGATAAGGGTAGAGGAAGGACCAGATGCCCGCGGAGCAGGAGCCTGACACGGGCTCCACCCCAGGACCCAGGATGGTGACCTGACCCAAGGCAGACGATTCATCAGCTGAGCCCCCCAGGCTGCCCGAGGGGCAGGTCTTTAAGGATCTCCCCCAGGAGCCCTCGTGCCTCTCAGGAACAGGGGACCCGTGGTGGGTCATCCCAGAGCATAGGCCCGGGCCCTGTTTGAAAATCATGCTTTTTGCACCAAACTGTTGATCCGATGGTTTTGTCAACAGATAAAATGTTTTTCGTGACGTTTGCGCACATAATCTCTGCCCCTGTTTGGGGCCTTGAAGATGGCCTCAGGCGCCGTCACCGCGAAAGGCGCTTTTCCTGAAGGACAAGCACCTTCTGTAGGAGCATCTCCGGGGGCAATGACTCAAGTAGAGAAGGACGATGAGGCCGCACACATCATTTTATCTTCTGCTTCTGGAAATACGGGATCCCACGTCCACTGTACTCGGTTCTTCCCCGAGCTCGTTCCATCCTGAGTCCGGGGCGAGCCGGTTCTTGCGGCGCGGGTGCGTTCCGGGAGCCTCTCCTGCCCCCACGCCTGCGGTCGGCGTCTGCGGTTTTCTCCTGCGGGGCGCGTCGGTGCGTGAATTCTGCGGCGGCTCGGGGCACTGCAGGCCTGCGGCGGCTCGGAGCGCGGCGGCTCTCCCGGCTCCGTTCTGCGGGGCTGAAGCCCACGGGTTGGCGGTCCCTGCCCCGGAGCTCGCGGGCCCACGCCCAGCCGCCCTCGGGCCGCAGCTCCCCAGGAGGCCTGTGCAGGACCCCCTGCAGGGCTTCCCGCTGTGCCCGGACTGCACCGCCTGGGCTTCCCGCTGTGCCCGGACCGCACGGCCGGGGCTTCCCGCTGTTCCCGGACCGCACGGCTGGGGCTTCCCGCTGTTCCCGGACCGCACGGCCGGGGCCTCCCGCTGTGCCCGGACCGCACCGCCTGGGCTTCCCGCTGTGCCCGGACCGCACGGCCGGCATCCGGAGGGCCGAGGCCGGTTTCCTCGCCTCTGCCGCTGCGGCCTCGTCGGTCCTGACCCATCCGCTGTCCTCGCGGGGCCGCGTCCGTCGTCAGACCGGCGCCGGCGGTTGGTCCCGCGCACACGGCGGAGCCCTCGGGTCCTGTCTGCGGAGGACGCGCCGCCGGGAGATGCTGCTTCGAGCGCGGTGCGACGGGTCGGCTCCGCCCGGACTCGGTCCGCATCGGGGCGCCCGGGCCCGCGGCGGCGGCATCAGCCGGTGCGCAGGAGCCCAGCCGTGGCGGCGGCCCCCGGGGCGGGCTCCGGATCTGGCTGACCCCGTGCCTGGACGTTTTTCAGTATTTTGGCTTTTACACTGTATTTTTAAAGGATTGTATTTGTCCGACAGATCACAGGCAGGCGGAGAGAGCGGGGAAGCCCCTGCTGAGCAGAGAGCCCGACGCGGGGCTCCATCCCAGGACCCCGAGACCATGACGGGAGCCGAAGGCAGAGGCTCAACCCGCGGAGCTCCCCAGGCGCCCCCATCATTTACACTTGAATTTGGCGTTTTACGTAATTTTAAGCGGAATGAGACTTTCGCCGGCGGGGCTGCCTCTCGTGTCACCAGACGTTGTGGTCTGTGTCGCTTCGGGCAGCGGAATGACCCGCTGCACCCGGGCACAGCGTCCTGCGGTCCGGGCCGCCGTCGGGCGTCTGCATCGGGTCAGACCCTCTGCCACGCGGACCGGAAGGCCCCGCCCCTCCCAGAGGACTTGCAAACCCGGGCACGGGGGCGGGCCAGGCCGGAGGAGCCAGCCAATCAGTGCGGCTTCATTTGTTTACTGTGCTGAGCCGAGATCCCATTGGCCACCTGTGTGTGGGCGGGGCTCCACCGTCTCTATAAAGGTTCGTGCCGCGGCCGGGCGGGGCAGTGGGAGGGGTCCGCGCGGTCGGAGCGGGTCGGGGTCGGAGCCTCGGGGCAGCCGCGGTCGTGGTGGGGGATGGGACCCGCGGGCAGCGGCCTCGCTGGTCGGGCCTCGCGGGAGCGCCTTCTTCGGTCTGCGGCCTCGCCCGGGAGCGGGGGCCACGTGCTGGGGGGTGCAGCTCTGCGACGTCCAAAAGGCAGAACCGTGGCGACGGCGCAGAGATCCACGGCGGCCAGAGGTCAGGGCAGGGGCCCAGAGGATGTTTAACGGCAGGGAAACTGACCGATACTGTAACGGGGACGTGTGATCCTGTGCATTCGGCAAAACCCAAGACCTGAAACCACCGAGTGTCAGCCCCGACGCGGACTGCGGACTTCGCTCACACTGACGTCCGAAGCTCGGCTCGCCGGTCTGACGCGGTCCTGACGGAGACGCCGGCGGCAGGAGCGCGGCTGAGAGACAAGGGTGCCCGGGAGCCCTCTGGACTTGCCGAGAGACTTCTCCCTAACTAAACCAACCTTGGTAATCTCTACAAATATAATTTATTAATTTATCACAAAATTGTTTAAGATTGATCACATCTATGGAAAGCAAGAATTTTGAAAACTTAACATCCTGACTTTTTTTTTTAAGGAACATTTAGTGCCGTGCAAATAACCAGAATTGTCCTTAATAAAGAGTATGTATCGGGCTGCCTGGGTGGCTCAGTGGGTTAAGCCTCTGCCTTCGGCTCAGGTCATGATCTCAGGGTCCTGGGATCGAGTCCCACATCGGGCTCTCTGCTCAGCAGGAAGCCTGCCTCCTCCTCTCTCTGCCTGCTTCTCTGCCTACTTGTGATCTCTGTCTGTCAAATACATAAATAAAATCTTTAAAAAAAGTAAAGAGTATGTATCGAGATCGAGACACTACATCCCGATAAAGCAACTAAACACACCCGTGCTCTGCTGGGGACGCAACAGGACCCGCGCAGGATGGTTTTCGGCGAGTCTGAATGTGTGAGCGAGGGTGATTCTCAGACGCGGCTGATGCGTACAATGCGGCGGGATCCCCCACCCCAGCTCGAATGCAAACATGCAGAGCATGGCCTGGGCGTGCAGGGTGTGGGCCGCAGACCAGGCCCCGGCGGTGTCTAGCCCCCCGGAGCAACACTGTCCCGGCCGCTGTCCCGCCGCGGGAGCCTCACGGCACCGCCCTCAGCCCCTCTCCTGGCCCAGCCCGCGGCCTCACCAAGCGCGAGGTTCCAGCCGTGCTTCCCGCCGGGAGCGTCCGGGACCCCACAGGCACTGGCGTGCGGAGGCCGGGGCTGGCGATGGCCTGCAGGGGCTGCGGGACTGTGACCTCACCCACAAGCAATGGTTTGCTTCAGGATTGTGGGAAACCCAGGTGTCGCGGGGTCGTGGGCCGCGGGACCCCGTCCCCCGTAAGGCCTCCCCTACTATTCCCCTTCGCGCTTCGGCAGATTGCACGCAGCGGGAGCACTGTGTGGGGTCGTGGGGGTTTGGTGCTGCCCTATGCGACGGGGGGAGCAGACGCCCGCCTGGCGGAGCGCTGACCTCCACGATCGCTGAGCGCGGGCGACCGCCTTTCCTGCGGCTGCTGAGATGGTCCGGTTGCTGGTTGCTTTCTCCCTGTCGATGCGGTAACTGCATTTCTTTTCAAACGTGTTTCAATTCTAGTTCATTGACATCTGCGGTGAAGTTGGTTCTAGGACTAGAATTCAGCGGTTCGTCGCGCATACGGCACCAGGGCTCACCAGTGCCCTCCTCAATGCCCGTCACCCATTACCCTCCCCGCACCTGCCCTCCAGCAACCCTGAGCTTGTTCTCTGTAGCTACGAGTCTCTTGTGGCTTGTCCCCTCTCTCTTCTTTTTCCTCCCCTTCTGCTATGCTCATGTCTGTTTTTCCCTTAAATTCCACATATGAGTGAAATCATACTGTGTTTGTCTCTCTCTGAATTACTTTGCTTAGCATAATACCCTCTAGTTCCATCCACACTGTTGCAACTGGCAAGATTTCATTCTTTTTGATGGCTGAGTAACATTCCATAATATATATATGTATGTATAATATAATATTATATATATATAGTAAACACTACACCTTCTTTATCCGTTCCTCAGTCCACGGACATTTGGGCTCTTTCCATAGTCTGGCTGTTGCTGATAATGCTGCTGTAAACATTGGGGTGCACGTGCCCCTTCGAATCTATTTTGGTATCATTTGGATGAACACTTAGTAGTCCAATTGCTGGGTTGTAGCTAGATTTCATCCAGACAAAAAGCTTCTGTGCAGTGGAGGAAGAAATCAGGAAAACAAAAAGGCAGCCTCCAAAATGGGAGAAGGTATTTGCAGATGACACATCTGATAAAGGGTTAGTATCCAAAATTATACAGAATTTATCAAACTCAACACCCAAAAAATAAATAATCCCATGAAGACATGGGCAGAAGACGTGGAGAGGCACTTTTCCAGAGAAGACGTCCAGACGGCCCGCAGACACATGAAAAGATGCTCAGCGTCACTCGCCATCGGGGAGATGCAAACCAAAACCCGGCCGAGGTACCACCTCACCCCTGTCAGGACGGCTAAAATGAACGAGTCAGGAGACAGCAGATGCCGGCGAGGATGTGGAGAGGGGAGACCTTTGCCCTGTCGGTGGGAATGCACTGACTGATCTTTAAAATATTAAACCAACCTGAAATTTCCAAGACAACCCCTATTTAGGCAAGATGTGTCGTTCTGTTTATGAATGTACGGGTTTGCTTTGTTAATAGTCTTCTTAAGAAGTTTCATGTCTGTGCTCATGAGGGATGTTGACGCTGGTAATTCTATTGCCCTGTGTTTGTTTAGTTTCGTAGCGAGGGTATTTGACCGCATGAACTGAAGTCATTTCCCCTCTGGAAGGACCCCTCTTCTCTCCTCTCTGGGGGAAGGAACTTTTGGACTCTTCTCGGGCGGGAGGACAACTTCCTGCTTTTCCTAGTGCGGCTCAGCCGGAGGCGCATCGTCTCTCCAAAACGGCATCTTTGTGTTCGAAGGACGCATCCGCCAGGGCTTAGCTGGGGAAACAGAGCCAGTTCTTTAGAAAGCTTCTCTCCTTACCAGTCCTCATCCCCAGGGAAGTGGGGCTACACCAGGAGGGCCGAGAGCACCTCCTACTCCTGCCGACGAGCATATGCTCAACCCCGGGGTTGCCGCCTCCCCACATCCCCGCATCCCCCTAAATTGATTCACCCCAAGTTTTCCCCATGATCCGCTTCCTCGTAGGAATCACGGATTGACGTTTCGTACCTCTCACAGGTGCCGCCCGGCACGGACTGCCCGGGGACGTCCGTACGGCCGACCTCCGAGCTCACTCTCCCCGCAAGCACGGGGACTTTCCTGGCTAGCCCCGCGTTCTAGCATAGAGACAGGGCTTCGGTCCTGGAAGGAACAGGGCCTCTTTGCCGGACTATGTTTACCCGGTCTGGCCTACCGGACGAGCGGGGCGAGAAGAGGCGAATGTGGTGCCGGAACGTCGCGCTCACTGGACCTCGAAACGTGGGAAAGAAAATTGGGGTACAAATTCCCTCATGTGGCCCTCAGAGGCCCAGGATACTCCTAGGTGGAAGACACGCCGTCTTGTTTCCGAGCCTGTCACTCAGGGAGGAGTTGGAGACTCCCCTTCGGGTATAGAAGCCAATAATACACCCAGACCTTTCCTTTCAGCAGCCTTACACGATGATTCTCGTCAACCTTCGTGGCCTCAAACCCTTCCTTCAAGGAAAAGGGGTGCAGCTCCTTCCCCTGGAGAAGACGGTCCACGACCCCCTTTTTTCCACGGAAGCCTGTGGAGCAAGCCCCAGCTGCTTCTGCTTGGCCGCGCACCTGAGCTCCGTCCTTTTGTGCCCGTGCAGCCCTCCGTGTGCTCTTGGCTCCTCCCCACTACGCCTGCGTCCCTGAGCTTGGTGCAAGGAGACAGTGTCAAGGCCTCCTTCCTTCCAAGAGTTGGTCTCACAGTCAGTGGTCTGCCGGGGCTTCGTCCGGCCCTGAGCCCGGGTGGGCCTAGCCGGGGTCCTCGCCACCGAAACCTGTGCTCGTTCAACCCCCGGCCCAGCACGTACGGGTCTGAAACTGTGCAGACAGAGTGAAGCACGTACAGCAACATTCCGTTTCTCCCACAGGACTTGAAAATGTGCCCCCGAAGCAGTGAATTTTATTTAAAAATGGGTGCGTTGGGGATGAAAACAGTCTGCAATGATCACACACGTTTACCTGCCTTTTCAGATCACCTGGGGGCCGAATTTGAGCTTTTCCTCCTGATTCCGATGGCGTGTTCGTCTGCCTCCACGCCCGTCCTGGGCTTCACACGGTGACGCACTTTCCTCCCTGGCCATCGAACGCCCTCGAGCTCACTTCACCGAGAGAGCGGGCTGACCCTGCGGGCCCGAGCCTTAGGCGTCCTGGCAGCTGGTACTTCGGGCTCTGGGGGGACCAGGCTGCGTCTATCCCGAGACCACCGTGCTGCGAGAAGCCCACCCGAGCCAGCGGGGAGGCCCCCAGAGGAGGATGAGACCGACAGGCAGCCCCAGCAGGCCGTCCCGGAGCCGGACCCCACTCCAGCTGCCCCCCCCCCCCGGCCATGTTATGTGGAGGAAAGAGAAGCGCCCCCGGCCTGCCCAGGTTGCAGAATCCAGAGCCAGTCTGTGGTCGTTGATCTTTAAGTCATGGACACAGCAGTGGATGAGGGGACCCCGGCCCCCCAGGGTCCCGGCTGCTGAGCTGGGCTCGTGCCAAGCCCGGAGACAGCGCTGGGAAGCCCAGAGGCGAGGGTGAGGCCGTGCTTGTCGTCTGCCGGTGGCGGCTCGTCTCCTCTGGCTCTACGAGGCGGCCGGCCGCCGTTCCTCGCCGAGGCCGAGGCGCTGTCACTCTGCGAGGCCCCGAGCCTGCAGGACAGCCGGTCGTCGGGCTTGAACCAGGGAGGCAGGAGCTCGAGCCCCACCGGGCGGGGACTCCTCGCGGGCGCTGGCGCTCGCGGGGCAAGAGCGTGAAGGGCCTTAGAGAGACTCACTCGGGCAGTAGGTGCGCGGTCAGCGGCGCGTTGTGAACACGCTTCGCACCCCTGCGCCCGGGCTACTTGCCGTGGGCTCGACGAGGAAAGACCAGCGGGTGAAGCGTATTCCCGCCAGTGCGCGGTGAAGAGCGAACCCAAGGCTTTGGCATGAAACGGACGGTCACGCGACGTCGTACCGGTGGAGCTCCAGGGCTTCCGTCACCTTCACGCTCCTGCTCCGTCTCGGGACAGGTTCAGAGAGCACATTGCGGGCCTGTTGGTCCCAGTGACTGTGCTGCGATGGTGGCCCTGCCGGCCGCACGCTGGCGGAAGCGGCATCCTCCGTGCGCCGTCCTCGGGGTCTCCCTTGGAATCTTCCGGAAATGTTCACCGTCGATTTTGAAGGAAGCGTCACCTACGGACGCCGTCATGCTGTACACCAGCCGTTCCGTCACCACCGGACGTGAGAGCTTCACGCTGCACGGAACAGATTCTGAGATCGTGCCTTCCTTTCTTGGCCGGTACGCGACTGTCGGGGAAAATACGTACCGTTGAGCCTTGACCACCACGGCTCTGACGTGCACCGGCTCACTGACACGTGGGTCTGCGGTTTTTTGTTTGTGTTTTCACAGCAGAAAAGCCTTCTTGGTTCCATTTGCTTCCCAGCGTGGGAGAGGGCTCCAGCCTCGAAAAAAGCTGCCTGGTGGCTACCGAAGCGGTTCAGGCAGAAGCCTTGACACCAGGGGACACCAGAAAGGCCCTGTGAGGGCCCCTGGGCTCCGGAAGCTCTGCTCATGCACGGGGGGACCCGTCTGGGAGTCACCCGCCCCGCCCAACCTGGGGGCCACCAGCCTGTGGAAGCGGGCCAGATGTTGTCCACGTTCTTGATGAGTTTAGTCCTCATCTGAGAAGTCTCAGACACGGGGTCCATGTGGCAGATCCAAAGGGCGGTGGTTTAGGCTCTTCCTGGACCATGGCAGCTTCCACGACATCCAGGGCTTTACTCCACTCGTCTTGGGACCACGTCTGCAATCCTGGAGGAGGACGCGGCCACCATGCTGCGTGGTGCATCTTCAAGAACTGCTGGGCGCCCCGAGCTTTTCCTCGGCCGCCCGGAGGAGGAAGTGTCTGTGTGCCCCTAAGCCGCATCCCTGAGGTCAAAACAGAAGCCTAGACAGAGGTACAGGAGGCTCATGTGAGAAGGTGGTTCCAAGGTTTCAACTGGAGAAGAGGCTGGAGGGTGGCCAGAGGCTGCAGGAACGACCCCGGGTCTTGTCCTTCCAAGCACTGCTGAAGCGCGAGACGGGCTGCAGGGCTGGGCAGCCTCCGATGTGCTGATTCTGTACAGCACCGCACGATGCCTGTACTTCATCTTCCTTATGGTTTTCTCAGTAACAGTCTCTTCTCTCACTTTACTGTAAGAATGCAGCCTGTGATACACACGACGCACGAGATGGGTGTTGATCAACTATTTATGCTATCAGTACAGTTTCCAGTCAACAGGTTACTAGTAATTAAGCTTTAGGGGAGTCAAAAGTTACACGTGGATTTTTGATTGCATGAGGGGTCTGTACCCTCAATGCCTCATGTTATTCAAGAGTTAACTATATCAAAATTTGGGTTACAGAACGAGATCTGTGTTTGAAGCTGGGACAGCATGGTCCTGGTGGCCATGGGCTGAATGAGGTCTTCTGGACGGTGCTGATTTCTCTCCTACTGTAGCCCCCCATGTGGCATCTCCACATGGAAAAGGCAGTCGTAGTTAGCAACCTTTCAATTTTTTGACGATGTAGACCTCGTCAACACATTAAAAACGAAAACGTAGTATTCGTTCTGTGCAAGGCCCTGCTGGAGAGCCTCAAGCCCCAGTAGTAACATCTCGTTCTTACAAATATCCTCCTGCCAGCGACATCACGGTGTATCTTGAAGGAAAGATCTGTAACTCACGCCTCTCCACCCACATTCCACAGAATAAATGTGCTGAGGGTAGCCACGTACTCATCAGCTGGATTTCCCCCAATTTCTTTTTAAAAAACATTTCACTTACTTATCTGAGAGAAGGAGAGAGCAAGAGAGCATGAGCAGACAGAGGGAGAAGCAGACGCCCTGCTGGGCGGGGGGCCCGACGTGGGGCTCCATCCAAGGACCCTGGGATCATGACTTCAGCAGAAGGCAGACCCAGGTGCCCCAAGATTTCCCCCAGTTTCTTTTAAAACATCTCAACCTTACAAAAGAGTTGAAATAATGATACAATGGACACCCATTAACCTCCTTTCCAAATGTAATTGTTAATATTTTGCTGCATTTGCTTTCTCTCTCTCTTCCTCTCTCCTTCTGCCTGTCTTTCTCTTTCTCTGTCTCTCTCTGTCTCTCACACACAGACACACACTTTTTGCTCAGCCATTAGGACACACGCCGCGGCGATCACCTACTTCAGCACGCAGCTTCCAGAAGAGTACCGTATCGTTGGCCACCAGGTCTTTATCAACCCCCATCAGTATTTTTAATATGAAAATTAACTTAGCATTAAAATTCCCCCAATTTCCATGAAAATGATCTTCATTGCTTTTTTTTTGATTCGGGATGCTATCCAACATCATGGATTCTACTGGCGGCCATGCCCCTCTAAGAGTCTCCTGCGGTCTAGAACAGTCCCTCTGCTTTTAGATGCTTTGTGTGACCTTGGTAATTTTGAGGAGTCCAGCCCGGTGTCCTGCAGAATGCCCCACTCTCCGGATTTGCACACTGTCGCTATTAGCTAGGTTAGTGATGATTGTCTTTAGCAGAAAAGCCGCTCAGTGCAGTGCGCTTCCTTTTACATCCCGGGCTGCCCAGTGTTTGCGTGATGCTGGCATTGATCTGTCCTGTAAGGAGAATCCTTCCCTCCTTGTAATTAAGAAATGACCTGGGCAGTGATGCTTTGAGGTTCCGTGCCTGGCAACTCTTCCCTTGATGATTTTAGGGTTCACTGCTGAACCCTTGCCTGGGGCAGGAATGACCGTGGTGGCGGAGAAGTGGAGTGTAACCATCCTTCATTCTTCCACATTTGCTTATGATCGAAAAAGCTTCCTCCTCCCATTTTAAAGATATTACTAAGGACTTGGAGATTCTTTTAGTCAAAGTGTTAGAACCCTGCCCATCCTTTTTCATTGATCAAATGATTTCGGATATGGTCACTGGAAGTCCCGCAAGAGTACTTGTATCCTTGTCACATGCCCCCATCAGACTTTAAGCCCCGTTCTTGTTTTCTGGCACAGCAAGATGTTCTCAGTTCACCTTTCGCTTGTTTCCATCATTAGTTCTTGCCCATCATGGCACAATCACTAGCTGTGCGTGAGCTGATTTCCAGTTGCGTCGTGGGATCTGAAAGGAAGACACGGTCTTTCCTCTCCTCTGTTCTTAGAAGACTTGCAACACCAGATGTGGGGGCTTTTCCCACACCGAGTATTCTCCAGTTCTTGGCAGGGGACAACTGGGGGTCCGACAGTTTACTTCACATCTGACAGGGTCTACCTGGAATTAGCATCAGATCCCAAAATCTAAGGTCTCCGTCCCACAAGACCACCCTTTCTTCAGATGCCAGTTCCAAGTCCAGGTTGCCACTTATGGTTCTGATAGACTGGCTATAAATCAGACGTTCCCCCCACCCCGTCCTCTGTTTAGTGTTAAAGCGGTTCAGAGGGGCGGTTCAGGGATGGCTCAGTTGATTAAGCGACGACCTTCCACTCGGGTCATGATCTCGGGGCTCTGGGATGGAGGCCTACTTCAAGCTCCCTGCTTAGCGGGGAGCCTGCTTCTCCCTCTTCCACTCTCCCTGCTTGTGCTCTCTCTGTCTCTGTCAAATAAATAAGTAAAATCTTTTTTAAAATATAGAAATAAAATAAAATGGCTCATAAGCTCAAAATAGGTTTTACTCAATTATCAGTTTATTATAGAAAGATACAACTCAGGAAGTGATACACAAGACAATGTATGGGGGAAGGGGTGTGGAGCTACTGCCCATTCAAGCACATGACTGTCTTACCCTCTCCAAGGTCACCAGCCCAGAAGCTCTCCAAATCCCCTCAGTTAGAGTTTTTAATGAAGACTTCGTTACATAAGCATGATTGATTAAATCATTGACACATGGCATTAAGCCAACCTCCAGTCCCATTCCCCTCCTGGGAGATCTCAGAGTTCCTTCCGTCCATCTCATCACATGGTTGGTTCCCCGGGCAACCAGTCCCCCATCTTAAGTGCTTCCCCAAATCCACCTCACTAACACAAACTCAGGCGTGGCTGAAAGGGGCTTCTTATGAACAAGAGATACTCCTTTCACCTTTATTTATGCAGAGCTGTTTCAAGAGTCTCAGGCAAGAGACAAATATTATAAGATACTCCTACTGCTCTGACCACCTAGGAAATTACAAGGGTTTCATGAGCTGTTTTTCAGGAACCGTGGATGGAGACCAAAATATATATTTCTTATTATATCACAGCATCACAGTATCTCAAGGGAAAATTCTGAGAAATAAGGCGGTTGGATTAAAAGAAATGACTATATAATTTTTCTAGAACTTTCCAAATTCCCCCCAGGGGAGTTGTAACATTCTGCACTCTTATTCACAACAGATAGCAATGCCAACTTGATTTTTCATACTTACACTTCAACATGAGTTTCTCCTTCAAAACAGTCAATATTTGTCACTCCGCTTTTATGATTACTTTCAGGCCCTCATGACCATCTTAAATTGCTTCATTCTCAGCAAATTTTTGTCGTATGTGATTATAATTGGGGATTTTTTCATCCCAACTTTTACTTTATTTTACTTAATGCAAAAGCAGTTAGAGTGACATCAGTGGGATGGCAGACCCGTTCTCTCTCATCATCCCCCACAGACACCGATTTTGGCAACTGCCCGTGGATGACCGCGCTATCGTGGGAGTCCCTCAGAGAAGTTCCAGCACACATTCCATTACAGGAAAAAGAAAATTCCAAAACAGATGCATTGTAAATGGTAAAGGGAGGAGTTTCACCTTGCCTGTGTCACCCCTACCCCAAGGTTGTGGGGCTCAGTGCCCAGAGAGTCTATGGCCCACAACTCCTCCCCTGAAGGAGAGCGAATGAGTGAACACCCAGCTTCTCCAGCCATGTGGGATGCTGCCCAGGAGGCCCCCTTTCTCCTTGTCTCACCTAGAATGCCACATGATCTGCAGGCCGAGGGTGGAAAAGAGCCTAAGGCACAGCAGCCAAGGCCTGGAATTCATCAGAGGGACACCAGTAACAAGAGTATCCTCCTAACGGATTTGTCGTCTCCATCAGGAAGTCTGCTCACAAATTGCTAGAGATACCACACCTGGGGACACCCCAACCAACTCACAGGGACCTCCAACACTCTGCACACACCTTCTTTCTTCACAAACCTATACCCGACCCCCATGGCTGGGTCCTGGCACAGTATGATGGGGAAAGCAAGCCTTTGCTAGGGATCAAAAAGCTGAAAGCCCACCTGACTCTTCAGGATAGGGAGAAGGCTCACAGATAAGCATTTCAGGGCACTGCCCGAGAGGAAATATATGGAAGGCTCTCAGTAAGCAGCCTGGTTTTCTGGAATTGAGAGAAGGCATACAATTAAGAATCCCTTCCAAGACAGAAGAAGTGTTAATGAATGAATTCACAGGAAGGATCTGAGAAAGCCTCAGAATCCCTATCCAGACTGACAGGTGAAAATATCTCTCACACTATGTGAATTAGACTAGAGGAGATGACTGCTGCTTCAAACACAAAGACATCAGTGCAGCACCTTAAGGAGCACATGTGCGCGCGCGCGCGCACACACACACACACACACACACACACAGAGAAATATAACATCACCAAAGAACTGACTTCAAAGAAATGGAGATCTGCAAATGATCTGACAAAGAACTCAAAATAATTATTTTAAGGAAGCTCAGCAAGTTGCAAGAAAATACAAATAAATAAGTCAGTGAAATCAAGAAAACAATACTTGAATAAAATGAGAAGTTCAACAGAGAGATGGAAATTATAAGTAAAAACCAAACAGAAATTCTGGAGCTGAAGAATACAATGAATGAATAAAAAAAAAAAAAATGCAATAGAGAGCATCAGAAACAGACTTCACAAAGGAGAAGAAAGAATCTTTGAAATTGAAGATGGGTCATTTGAAATTATCCTGTCAGAGAGAAAATAAGAAAAAAAAAGGATGAAAAAAAAAAAGAATGAATAAAGCCCACATGAATTATGAGGTTTACTAAAAGAAATAATATTTGCATTATGGGAGTCCCAGGAGGAGAAAGACAGAAAGAGGCAAAAAAGCTTATTTAAGGAAATAGTGGCTAGTATTACACTGTATATTAACTAACTGGAATTTAAATAAAAACTTAAAAAAGAGTAATCAGTGAACATAATAGCTTTTTTCATCTTTTAAAAAAATAAAGAAATAAAGACTTAAAATTTCCCAAATCTGTGTAGAGATATGGGCATCTAGCCACGTCAAGTTTATGGGCCCCATAGAGATTCAATCCAAAAAGGACTTCTTCAAGACACCTTACAAAAAACTCAAAAATCAAAGACAAAGGGAGCATTCAGAAAGCAGCAGAAAAAGAGAAACTCGTTTCATAAAAGGGAGTCCCCGTGAGGAAGTCAGCAGATTTCTCAGCAGAAACCGTGCAGGCCAGGAGGGAGCGGAGGATGCCTTCAATGTACCGGATGAAAACTGTCAACCAAGTATACTTTACTGAGCAAAACTGGTCTTCAGAGACGAAGGAGATAGAGACTGTGTCAGGAAACAAAAGCTGAGGGAGCCCCTCAGAACCAGCTATGCTAAAACGCTAAGTTGAGTTCTTCACGCTGAAATGAAAGGACACTCATCCACAACATGAAACAATATTAAAGTATAAAACTCACTGGTAACGTATAGACAAATCTGGAATACTCTAATATTGCACTGGTGGTGTGTAAATCACTTACAGCCTAGTGTAAGGTGCAAAGACAAAAGCATTAAACATAACTGTAGCCACAGTAATTTAGAAGTAGAGACAATATAAAAGTGTAAGCTGTGACATCAAAAACAAAAGGAGGGGAGAAATAAAGCATAGAAGGTTTGCATGCAATTAAAGCTACGTGGTTATCAGTTTAAAATACACTGTTGCAAGATTTTTTATACAAGTCGTATGGTAACCACAAAGCAAAAAGCTATGGTAAATATGCCAAAGATGAAAAGAAAAGATTAAAGCATGTATACAATCATTAGATCACACAGGAAGAAAGCAAGAGAGGAAGAAAGGAATTATAAAACGACCAAAAAAATTAACAAGATGGCAATAGAAAGTTCTTACTTATCATAACTACTTTAAATGTAAATGGATTTAATTTTCTAATCAAAATACATAGAGCCGCTGAATGGATCAAAAAGCCATATCCAACTCTATGCTGCCTACAAGAGACTCACCTGGGCTTTCAGGACACACACATGGAATCTGAAAGCATGGGAAAAGATGTTTCATCCAAATGGCAACCAGAGAAATCAGGAGTGGCTGTACCTACATCAGACAAAATGGACTTTAAGCTAAACACTGTCGCAAGGAACAAAGAAGGTCCATATATAATGATAAAGGCTCCAGCCACCAAAAGATACATTGGTGCATAGTCATGCGTTCCACATAAAGGCATCTCATTATCTAAAGTAGATATTAACAGATATTAAAGGGAACTAGACAGCAATATCATATTAGTAGGAGACTTCAGTACTCCACTTTCAACATCTGATAGATCACCCGGACAGAAAATCAGTAAGGCAATGATGCACTTGACCACACTCAAGACCAAATGATCCTAACATGTGTCTACAGAACATTCCATCCGACGTCACTAGAGTAGACATTCTTCTCAGTAGAGTAGGACAGAAGGAATGTTCGTCAGAGTAGACTGTGTCAGGTCACAAAATAGTTTTAACAATTTTAAAAACATTAAAATTATTTTAAGTATTTTTCTGACCACAATCACATGAAACTAGATGCCAGCGAGAAGAGAAAATTGATGAATTCACCAACCAAACAACATATTCTGAATAACCAATGGCTCAGAGCAGAAATTGAAAGGAAAAAATATTTTCAGAAAAACATAAGCACAGCACGCCAAAAATTATGCAAACCAGCAAAAACAGTGATAAGAGAAATGTTAGTAGTGATAAATGCCTATACGTTTTTTTATTAAGATTTTACATTTAAATAATCTCTACACCCAACATGGGGCTCAAACTATAACCCGGAGACTCAGAGTTGCATGCTCCACTGACCAAACCAGCCAAGAGCCCCTAAATACCTACATTTAAAAAAGAAAAAATAAGATCTCAGATAAAAGACCTAATTTTACACCTTAAGGAACTGGAAAAAGAACAAACTAAGTCCAAAACTAGCAGAAGGAAGGAAATAAATTAAATAGCAACTAGATAAGCAACAGGAAAGGCCGGCAAGATAAAGAGCTAGTTTCTTCAAAAGATAAACAGAACTGGCACATCCTTTACCAGACCCATTAAGAAAGAAAGAAAGAGGGAATACTCAAATAAATAATATAAAAAAGAAGAGACTTTACAACTGATACCACCGAAACACAAACGGGTCATGACCGATTTCTATGAACGATCACGCGGCACCTGAATGGGATAACCCGGGAGGAAGGGATACGTTCCTAGAAGCAGGCGACCCTCCAAGAGCGAGTCAGGAGAGACAGAACATCGGACTACAGACGGAATCCGTAATCGGAATCCCACAATGAGGGCGAGCTCAGGAGCAGATGGCGCAGTGGTGAATCCTGCCAAACACGGAGGGTAGAAGAAACGGGGGGATGTTGTTCAAAAGGTACAGATGTTCTGTTCTAAGACGCGTACATTCTGGGGACCTTATGGCCGGCGTGATAATACCACTCAAGTAACTACGTACTTGAAGTTTGCTGAGAGAGTCCGTCTGAAGCGTCGTCGCCACACACATCCGCGGCAGGTAACTGTGTGTGAACGAGCTTGATGGTGGTCGATATTTCACGACGTAAATGTATGTCACATCATCACATTCACATTTTCAATACATGCTGCTGTGTTTATGGGTCGCACTTTAATAAAGCTGGAAAAATAATACATGCTCTTTTTCGATTTCTTGGAGACTTCCAAAACTTAGAACAAATGTAATTTTATTTTATACCGCATTTGCAAACCAAATGAAATCATTTTGGTTTTGTTACTGCAGTTCTAAAGATTGGCCACAAAACAATATCAATTTCACACTTTTTAAGTCCATTGCCAATGAGAAACTCAAACTATTTTCAGCAGTTTCAGTATCATTTGAATAATATATGGTCCCCCGAAGTAATACCTTAGGAGACATCAGGCTTTCAACTATAAAACCATCACTGTGTCATTGTTTTTCTTTAGGACATAATATTTCATGGTCGCTCTGCCTTCCCTTGGCCCCTGACAGGTATAATTGCACAAGTCTACCATAAGAAAGAATAAGATCAAATGTTTTACTTAGAAAAAACAAATTTAGTTGTATGCTAACTAAAACATATTCACTGGCTAAAATATTTCATCCGTGAGTTATATGCAAAGCAAGAAAAGAACACCTTCAAACTGAGTAAGGGTTTAAGCTCTGGAGTGGTGGTGTGAAGTGCTTATTCACCTGCTACAGGCTGCTCAGCACCCGATGTTCGCTGCAGCGTCATGTAGGACAGCCGGCACGTCGAGGAACCCTCGTGTCTGTGGATAGCTGGGCGGACAGGGAAGATGTGAGATCCATCGAGAAACGTAGGGGAGTAGTAGAGCTCTGAGCAAAGTCAGTCAGATCAAAACAAATACCATGATTTCACGCATGTGTGGAATTTAAGAAACAAAACTCATTAACAAAGAGAAAAAGAGACAAATAGAGCAGCCGCCTCTTAACTGCGGGGAATAAACGGGTCGTTCCCAGAGAGGAGGAGGGTCAGACGCGGTGGAGCCGGTGAGGGGCGTGAGCGCACTTACCCTGACGAGCGCGGAGTCATGTGTGGAATCGCTGAGTCACGGTACTGTACGCCGGAAACGAACATAACACTGTACATCAATTATACCTGAATAATAATTTTAAAAAAGAAATCAGAGAAGGAAAAAAAAAGTTGGTAAGATACCTTCATACCCTGGTTAACAAATAGTTTTATTACATTTCAGATCAGTGATAGTTTAGTAAATGACTTAAATCAATGAACCAGTGATTTAAAGAAATGAGCCCTGAACATCCGGTTTAGTCTACACCAAATCATGTCACTTCGAACGAGCATAAAAGTGTCCGTTAAGAGGATGGCTGAGCGAAGCACTTAGCGTGGAGGTTTCTGGGTGACGGCATCTGTGCCGCTGGCAACAGGAAACCTCTACTCTTTGTGCAGGTGGTGTGACTACTGCTGTGCCTCTGACAGGCGGCCCCTCACGAGTGGCATGTCCCCCGAGTCTGTCAGCAGATGTCCCTTCTGCAGCCACGAGGAATAATTGAGCTATTCCAGAGAGCACCGTGAGTCCATTTCGACTCGGAGAGGTGCACCAGAGGTCCAAGATCGACACATAACCCACCGTCTCATGCGAGAACACACGCACGGAGAGGTTGTTTGTATTCTCAGGCAGCTGTATTTCTGATTGCCTACAGTGCGCCGTGCGTGGAGTTTGACTCTTTTTTATAAGACCTTAGAGAGGAGAGTCGCGTCTCTCCCGGAGCAGATGACAGCCGTAGATCTCGGGAGACGACACAACGTACTGAGGGGTTCCAGACAGCGTGTGCTAGCAGCGCATCTCCACTTGCTAGGTAACGTTCAGTAGAATACCGTCGCCTCTGTAAAAGCAGACCTGTTCTTAAAAATCTCAAAAAATACCCTTTACTGGACTTTAATTTTCCTGATCGCATGTTTGGGCTTGATGGAGGCATCGTTCCTCTTGTGGCTGGTGCCCGCGGTGGGGAGACACGGTGGTGCCACTGTCCTGCTGAATGTGCAGGTGGAAATGCCAACGAGCTGCTTTTCTGGCTTCTGTTGGAGCTAGTGGCCACGGGGAGGTCTGCTGGGGGCCACTCAGGCCCTCTGGGTGAGCGTCTGCCTCTTACCAGATGCCCTGCTGATTTATGAGCACCTACGAGTGCGAACGTCTCCAGCTGGCTCAAACTACTTCTGAGTGTTCCCTACCTCGCAGCCAGAAGCAGCCAACAGACCCAGATGTGTTCCAGCTGGAGGGCTCAGCGCGGCCTCTTCCTCCTCCTCCCTGGGTCCAGCAGCACGGCGCTCTGAAGCCCTGCCCTCAGATGGGGAGCGCTTTGCACCCTGCCCGAATCGTGCCCGACTGCCCGGAGCACGCAGCGTCGGGAGGCTGGGGTGTCCGCGGGAGGGTCTGAGGCCCCAGGAGCACGGGGCTTCTCCAGGGCTGACCTGGCCCAGGCACTAGGACTGCGAAGACTGTCTTCTCCGGATCATCCCATCGTCCCAGAGCTCCTGTGCTTTTAAGAGGTGCGTTTTCATAGAGCATCAAAGAGAAAAATCACGGTCTTAAAATAACCATGATACAAGTCGGCCAACTGCTCCGAAAAGAAGTATTTGGATATTACCTCTTTTCCCAATTAATTCTTCTTTAGCACCCTTTAAAGAAAAATCAGATGGGCATTTGTGAGTGGATATTAGCCACATCTGCGTAGGTGCGCACTGGAAAAATGCTTTTAATAGACTGTGTATTTCTCTGCTTTTAAAAGGCCGTGTTGAACTTCAGCCAGTACAACAGAATCATTGGCATTTAGCATCGTAAAACTAGGAACTGCAGAGAACGTCAGGATGCTTTTCCGTTCCCAGGACACAATTTCCATCAGGAATTCTGACAGTTGCAGCAAACGGGAACTTTTCCCTCTTTCTGACCTTCACACAAGTGATCATCAATCTCTCCAGATTCCCACTTTTTTTTTTTTTTTTTAAGATCCATAAAGAAGTCACGTGGCACACGGCCCTGTAACTGAACACAGTTTGAAGACAGATGACTAATTTCCTAAATTATTTCTGGATTTTCCCTTTTATTACTTGTAGCCTTAAACAGCTTCAACAGAAAACTTGCGCTGGGAAGTCCCCCAACCCCCCTGCCCATTCCTCTCCGAGCAAGAGGTAGAAAGTGAAAGGCTAGTCATGGAACTCTTAAAAATGATCCCGCGGGCCCTGGCTGTTACTCACGAGCAAGGAATGCGGCTGTGCTTATAAGGCCGGGTTTCGTCTACAGGAATTTCCATAAACCACCAATTGCATGACATCAAGGCATCATCTTAAATCCCATGGTGATTTTCCTAAACACGACTAGCTTACTGGCTTCAAACCCATTATCTCTTCTTGTCGTGGCAAAAAAATTTCTCCAAATGTTTATATTTCTTCAGGACCATCCTAAAATGGCCAGTTAGCAAACGTGGGGCAAGGGGAAGAGATGGCAGAACTTTCGGAGAAGAAGCGTCCACTGCCCGAGGACCGGGCCCAGCTCCCAAGCCCTGGCGAGCAGCACGCGACGCCTGTCTCTGCGCATTTCCCTGTGCTGCTGCGGGGCGGGTAGACCTGGCGTGGGCCGGAGAGGGCAGGGCGTGGAGAGAAGCTGGGAGCCCAGAGAGCCCCGTTTCCGTCTCCAAAGTTCCACGTGACAAGTCTGCCCTTCCCTGATGCCCCGACGCCGCGCGAGCTCCGGGGGGTGCAGAGCTGTCCCAGGCTGAGCGTGGTGCGAGCGTGGTGCGAGGAGCCGAGGTCGGGAGGGGGTGCTGGCGGCTCTCGACTCAGCTCCCGACGCGTAGCCCAGCGGAGGAGCCAACCAGACTTGCGTGGCTGCCCGGGAAGGCAGGTGTGGGTCGGAGCTGGGGAAGGCCTGTGGGAAGCAGCACCAACCGGACAGCAGCTTGTACATCCCCTGGGGTCCACTTTCGGCGAGACCGCGTCTCCCTGGGGCTCTTCTCCCTCCGTGCGGCTCCCGGGCGATGTCCGAAGAGCTCTCCCCACACCCACACCCACCCCCCCCAGCCCCCCGAGCTCCAGGTGCTCCGGGCGGGGCATCCGCACGGGCAGTTCCTCGGCACCCAGCACATCCCTATCCCAAAGAACTCTGTCCCCTCCTCCTGCTCAGGGTCCTCCCGGTTCTTCCCAGAGCGACCGCGGCTGTCGCCTACTCTCTGCAACGAGCTGCTCTGTGACGAGCACCCCTGGCCCCACGACCTTGGCTGTGCCCCGGTGGCAGGTCCCCCGGGAACTGTGAGCGTCCCCTCAAGGCTGGGCAGGGGGAGCGGGGCAGAGAGCCCTCGCGGACCAGAACGACGTCGGGCTCGGGAGAAGCACCTCACTATGAGCACAGATAAGGGGCCTGAACACCGAGGGGAAAACCCTAAACCCACAGACTCCTGCCTAAGGAGCCTCGCGAGCGCAGCCCAGAGTCCTCTTTCTTAACGCTGCGGGCGAGAGTCAGAGGAAGGACACGTGGGGGGCCGGCCCCGGGCGTGCAGACCGGCGGGGACAGCGAGTCCAGGTCAGGGGCGACGACCCAGCCCTGATGCAGGTGAATGAAGCTGAGAGGGTTTCACGGCCTTCAGGCCTCCGTGGGGAAAAGGAGGATGTGAAACAGGAGCAGCTGCCCAGGGCTGTTGGGAAACCGTGAGCCGGCAAGTTCCTCCGGCCCCGCAGGAGGGGCTCGCGCAGGCAGCGAGAGCCCGAGAAGGTCCCCACCGCTGCCGGTGCCCCTCGTCTGTAAAGAGCCGGGCTGCCCTCCTGGCCTCCCCTCGAGTCTGCGTCCTGACGTGCTCTGCTGGGTGGTCACGGAGGGAGCCCAGTTGCGCCTTCTGGGCCGGCACCAGCAGAAGGGAGACGCTCTGTGTTTCTCAGTCCGTCCCGTCGGGAGGGGCCTGACATCAGGGTGTCCTGGGGTCGGCTCCCGCAGCCAAGTTCAGGCCGATCTGCTGGGATCCCCGCCGGGAGGCTGCTCTTCTTCCCCGGGTAGCCTGGACACGGAATGTGGCGAGTGGGCCCGGAGAGCGTGGACGTGCCGTGTCCTCCGACGGTCCCCCGCGCGGCCTCCACGGGCGCGGGCTGAAGCCCTCCTTACATGATGGTTGCCAGAAGGCGATTTTCTGGTTAATTAATCCCTTAAATCCAAACCAAGAGAGGTTCTACAAAGCAACTGGCTCGTGGTCCGTAAAAACCCCGACCTCAGGAAAACCGGAGGAGCTGCCGCAGGTAACGCAGCCTGAGACCTGGCAACCAGACGTAGTGCACAGCCCCGGACCAGGAACCTGCTGTCCTTTCTCTAAGGAGGTGTAGGGACAAGGCTGAGAATTGAGGAAGGCCTGGGTGTTCCGTAATAGGATTATGCCAGCGTTAATTTTCTGATTTTGCCTTCTGTAAGAGAATGTTCTGGGACCTCACGTTCCTTGGAGCATTTCAGAACAATCGGGATGGTGGCCACCACGTCCTCTCAAATGGTCAGGAAAAATAGACTATGTATCTACAGCACATAAGAAGCCCAGTGAAGTGTTAACATTAGGGGCTCCGGGGAGGGTACCCGGGGGCCATCTGAATGTTCTTGCAGCTTTTCTGCACAGGTGAAATGATTTCAAAATAAGGATGTTTTTAAGATGTGCCGGGCGTTTGAAATGCACTGAGAAGGTGGGCGTGGCGGAGTTTGAGGAGGGGTGGGCCCGCGCCCCCCTGGGGAAGGCGGCCGGCGACCTTGTCTCTGGGGATGCTCTGAGGCTACGGAACAGTCTAGTCCATCCACTCTGCAGGAGGCAGACCCACCGGACTGGAGGCAAGAAGCAGCTTTCTCTATTCTCTGTCTGGGAAGGCAAAACATTCGAGTCATACCAACACAGGCTAGCTTTCAAGAAAACTTACGAAGAGCCCATGGCTCTGCCCTCCGAATTCCAGTTTCTGGGCATGACATCGCTGCGGTCACATCGGTACGTTCTGTAATAAGTGTCTCGAAACAGATTATTATCCCAGAGGCTGCAGCTCGCCCAGACGCAGGTCCTACATGGTAACAACAAAGGTCTTCAGCCTCTGAGCCCTCGATGAGGGACAAGCACACCGAGTCCTCAGTCTTGGCCACCACGTGAATGAGCTCCTGTCCCCAGGCCACAGCCCACAGCCCACGCTGCTGGTAATGACTTCAGCCCACAGAGGCGAGAGAGAAGTGGCCCCGAAATAGATCTTTAAAGCCCTCCCTTGTCTTCTGTGACAGCACCATTTATTGTTTCATTTTGGTCTCTTATCAGGAAGCCTTCTGAATCACTGCTCTATTTGGAGCACAAAGTCAAGATTTCTGTGGCCTCAGCCAAAGACGTTCACGTGGAGAGCGGCTGAGCCGGCGTGCTGATGCAGCCGCGGCGATTCTGGAGTCCTTCTGGGTGAGTGGGAGGGGTTCACCCATGAAAGCTTCTCCTTGGCCTTTCTCTCCCTTTCCAGCCCCGTCCACTTAGCATTCTGCTGGAGAGAACACGAGGTCGCGCGCGGGCCAAGCAAGTGGACACGCTCCGCAGACGTTAACCGCTCGACGGCATGGATGCTTGCCCCAAATCAGCTCTCTCCCCGGGATCCTACTTTCTCCCATTGGAGTGTCCATTTTTTTCTTTTTGTTTCTCCTTTCCCCCTGCAGGAAATGCGGATTACAAAACTGGTGCGCGGGAGCCCAGCTGGGGTGGGCAGCGCTGGGCCAGCCAATGCCCAGCGATAGAGTCCCTGTGCCGTGCGAGCCCGGCTTGGGCCATGTGCCATCCCACGTGACCCTCAGGAGCAACCTGCAAGCCGCGTGACTCCACCCTCCCTTCTCCAAGGGGGCGACAGAAGCTCGGAGAAGAGGAACGTCATGGCCCAAGGTCCACGGCAAGGCCGAGGGGTGAGGTTGCAACGGTTCCTTGTCTAGAGGGCTCCGTCTTCCACTCTGTGTGCTTTGACCGCAAGGAGAAAGATACCCAGAGCTCCCTCTTCATCTGCTTGTCGAGGGCCCTGGGACGCAGCAAATTGGGGTTTGGTACCTAGATCACGGAAGAACACGTGTCCCGCTTGTGGGTGCCGCCTCGGTAACCCTCGTGACCAGAAAAGCGAATATATTCAAGACTTCACTCAGCGGGTGGTTGGGATTTCTCCACCACGTGTGAGCCGGACGTCCTCAGGACCAAAGCCGGGCGGGGCTACCGCGTCCCCGCTGAGCCGGCCTGGTGGGCTGGGGTAGCTCGTAGCTCTCCTTCCTGCCTCTGCCACAGCTTCTAATCTCATTTGGCTTCTGGTGAATTGTGACATCTGAGATTATGAGAGCAGATGCCCCCCTGCCCCGCGAGGGGACCCGGAAGTCTGTGCTGGCACAGCACCCCGACCCGGTAGGGCCAGTGGACGGCTCCCAGCTAGTGCCCAGGAGGACGCGTCCTGCAGGTGACTCTGTCCCATCTTGCCCCAGGGACCCACCAAAGCCACACGCACTGCTGGTCTCACAGAAGCATTCACACTTGCCGGTCTGAGGACCCCGTGGGCCTGCCCCCACAGAGGACGGGTGCAAAATGGCGGGAGCTGAAGACCCCAGGCATACCGTGAACTCATGAACCCACAGAAGTTGGGAGATCGGACTCTTTGACCCTTGGGTGGGACAAGTCTGAGGCGTGTTGTCTACTTTCCTCCCATCGTGAGACCAGCGGGACTGAGCCCCCACTGCCCACGAGCACAGATTGGTAAAGTTCCCCACGTCGGCTTGCTTCTCTTCGGCCTCGCTCCTCCTCCCCCTGAGGGCCTTCTGGAAACAGCAGCTAGTGCATGCCTTGCACTCCGACCCTGATCTCGGGTGGACTTGGGAGGAGCCGACCTTCAACATCCCTCAGGCCACCTCTCTGCCTCCCCAGCGGGATCGGTACACTGTCGAGCACCCCACGCCCCGGAGAATGTTGCAGACCGAGGTGAGGACAGTTGTCCCTGGGCCCCACACGTAGACTTCTCCACACCAGAAACCAGAATCTTTGATCCCGGTACCAAAGCAAAACCTGCGGCCGCAGCCAGACGGCAGCCACAGGAAGGCGCTGCGGGAGGACCCAGGAGCTAGAGCTCGGGTGGGCCGCCAGCGACGTTGGTGAGTTCCGTTCCGATGGGCCCGCCCTGAAGGATGGGTCTCTCCTAGCGCAGTTCTTCGCAGCATAAACACCAGCAGCCAAAAGGAAACTGTCCACGGGGAGGGGAAGACCTTGTCTTTTGCAGGTTGACAATGTCGCCGAAGGGAAAGAGTGAGGTGTTTCTCTTTGCTCCTTGAACTTGCTTTCTTCTCTCTGGTAGGTCCCAGGCTCCATTAAGTCGTGATTCCTGGGGTGTCATGGGCTCCAGCATCACGCGCCCCACTTCTGCGAGCCGACAGCGGGGATCGCCAGGCCCTGACGGCAGCTCCCCACGCCGTGGAGTGCCTGAGTATGTGTCCGTTTCCTCCGGTCAGCGCGGCGTCGGGGAGGGAGAGCGTTCACGCTGTCAACGGTTCGGAAATAGCAGAAGTCAAACCGGTGACTCGCCGCGGTAGCAGTTAGTAAGAGTCCGTTGTGCGCGACCGAACAGGCAGTTCGCAAGCCAGGAGCCCTCAAACCAGTCTGAGCATGGAGCGAGGCCTAGAGGGAGACGGCCACGAAGCAGCCCATACGGGGAGAAGGCGGGGCTTCCCAGGGATGGTCGTGGTGCTAGAATGTTCTCTAGTTCTATGGGATACGGCCACGAAGCAGCCCATACGGGGAGAAGTCGGGGCTTCCCAGGCATGGTCGTGATGCTAGAATGTTCTCAAGTTCTATGGGATACGGCCACGAAGCAGCCCATACGGGGAGAAGTCGGGGCTTCCCAGGCATGGTCGTGATGCTAGAATGTTCTCAAGTTCTATGGGATACGGCCACGAAGCAGCCCATACGGGGAGAAGTCGGGGCTTCCCAAGGATGGTCGTGATGCTAGAATGTTCTCAAGTTCTATGGGATACGGCCATGAAGCAGCCCATACGGGGAGAAGGCGGGGCTTCCCAGGGATGGTCAGGATGCTAGAATGTTCTCCAGTTCTATGGGAGACGGCCATGAAGCAGCCCATACGGGGAGAAGTCGGGGCTTCCCAGGCATGGTCAGGATGCTAGAATGTTCTCCAGTTCTATGGGATACAACCATGAAGCAGCCCATACGGGGAGAAGTCGCGGCTTCCCAGGGATGGTCGTGATGCTAGAATGTTCTCCAGTTCTATGGAGCTGCTCACTGGTTACCCCATCTCCTATCTTCCCACTAGCCCTGGGAAGCGGTTCAAGTTTTGCTTGTGATTTCCAGAGGCACAAGCAAGGGATGACCCGGGTCCCGTGAGTCTCGCAAACTGAACAAAATGAAGCTTTGTCTGTAGGAGGAAGCTGGCTTCATCTGGTGAGGGATTTTAAGGCTGGTCTCTGCGTGTGTTTTATTTCAACATCCTCCTCCCTCGTGGTGACTGGCCTAAAAGGGGCCACGTGACACCCTGAGACCCAAGAGACTCAGCAACAGGTCTCCCCGGTTCCTCAGTGGACCCCCAGGGGCTGCCCATGGGCCTGGGCTACCACACTGGTACCCTCGGCCAAGGGCCTGTGGATGGTGCCCCGGGGAGGCAGAGGCCCTGTGATGTTAGCCATGGACTCCGCCTTTCCTCCCTGGACCTTGCAGTAGGGGAGACATTTAATTCCTTGGCTTGTTTACTCCCATTTTAACCAAGTTGTCTGTCACTTGAAGAAAGAATCAAGTGGGAGGGAGTTTCTTAATTTGCTTTGGAACCAGGATCAGAGACTCCTCTCCACGGGCCCCCTGGCCCCACATGGCCCGTGAGGCCAAAGCGTGTGGCTGCTGGGTACCCCCCAGAGTGTGCACAGAATGTTTGAAATCCTCTTGGGCTGTGGAAGGCCCCGTCCTAGGGCACGGACTCCTCGGGGTGGGGGGGGGGGGTGACAAAACTTACAGGAATTTGCTGAGGTTTTATCCCCAAAGTTAAAATTTCATTCACAAGTAAGTTTAGGCCAAAGCACTTGGGGAAATTACACTTTATTTATTTTTTGAAAGATGTATTTATTTAAGAGCGCGAGAGAGCGTGGAGGGGAGGCGCAGAGGAAGGGGCAGAGGAACCGGCCCCCGGTGAGCACAGAGCCCAGCGCAGGCCTCATCTCACGAGCCTGAGATCGTGATCTGAGCCGAAACCGAGGTCCAGGGCTCTGCCGACTGCACCACCGGGGCCCCAGAGAAACGGCCCTTTAAGTTCAAGCACAAAATATATCCAGTCTAGTAAATTGGGACCAGTATTTTGAACAAGAGGAGAAAATATTCCAATGGAAACATGTGAATTCAGCCATACAAAATAATATTTATCCTTGGGTTGATTTTAAAAGGTTACAGACATGGCCATTGTTTAGCGGAAATACGCTCTTCTGACGGCGTCTAAAAAATCCTTGAGCCTCTCTGCAGCCTTTTATTATGAAACAGCCAAGCGACAGGGAAGAGCCAAAGTAAGCGGATGAAGGTCTACAGACCCCGCCAGACGGACCGGGTGTTCTTGGTCTGCTGCGTGACCTCCGCACGCACACGACACACGCACACCTGCGCTGCCACGCAGGGCCGGTTCTACACACGCGCCCGCACCCACCTCACGGGGGTGGCTTTCTGGCCGCCCGAGAGTTAGTTTGTAGACGTCAAGACACTTTTGGATACTGTAGCATCGGTCCCCGAAAAATAGCAAGTGACTGTCACACTCTAGAAAGTTAGCGTTGACATAATGCAATTGTGTGCGCACGCGGTCCGCAGCCGGGTTCCCTCTTTGTCCGGGTGGTGCCTTTCAGCGCTTGGGTTTTGCTGTTGTTGGGGGTTTGTTTGTTTGTTTTTGTTTGCTTTAAAGTCTGGGCTCCAGCTAACGATGAGGTATTGAATTCACTAATATTTCACTCCGAACCTTATTCTACAGCTTTTTTCTGGTTCTTCATAAAGTGACGTAAGTTACGGTAAAACCAGTATTTGTTCCATCAATTACTTATTTTCCGTCATTTTCCGTGCGTTTCGCTGACGATGTACTCAGAGAAGGGCCTGAAAACAGAGTGTGCCGTGGCATAGACGTCTGTATAATTTTTTTTTAACCGAAAACCACCCGTTGATTTTATGCGCACAAGCGACATCCGCCCAATCGCGCCGCACGTCATCGCGGGAAGGAGATGGCCGTCACGGACAGAGGCCTGGTGGCGGGGGGGAGGGGATTGATGAGGGGCCGAGGTGGGACTGCAGAGGCCGGGAGACGGCAGGGCTGGGGGTCAGGCCAGCGCAGCACGGGTTCCGTCTGAGGATGGACATGCTTGTGGTTTTAGGAATTTTTGCAAAAGGACAAAAGCCTCACTTTAAAATATCACCTGGGGCGGCGCCCCTCCTCCGTGGTCATCACGCTGGCTGTGTTCTCCCGACAACCGCCGCGGGACGCCCTCTCCCTGCTACCCACCACCCCTTTCCCGGCAGCTTTGCTTGAGCACCTGCTGCTTGCGGAGCGTGGTGTGATGTCGGGTGTCCTCGCACGTGGCTGCCGAGGGCTTGCAACCTCTTTAGTGCGACTGTGAACGTGGACTTTATTTTACCTCATTTTGAAGAATTTCCATGCCACGCAGCGCGCCCGACCAGATCACGCTGACCGCCGATCACGGTGGAGAAGGGCCATCTTATTTACACCCATGGCCCGCCCCACGCAGGGCGCCTCGCTGCTGTCTGCGCGGGTCCGTTCACTCCGCGAGGCCTGTCGCCACGTGTCCTGTCCTGTACTGACCAGATTGAGCTGTTGGTCATCTCTCTCTGTCCACTACGGCATCAGCTCTGTGAGGGGAGGGAATTTCGTCTGTTTTCTCTCCAGCAACGTCAGGAGACATTTGGGAAGGAGGCAGAGTTGGAGACGATCACCCCAGGAGTCCCGACATCCTCGCGGTCCCCGGGACCTGGTGCCCACGCACCTCGGCTGCGCACCCCCACCCAAGCAGGGCAGCCAATGACGGGGCCGCAGAGCAGGAGGACGGAGAGGGGGGTGTAAAGTTGGGCCTAAATAGCCCCGAATCCCAACTTTACCTCTTATTTTACATAACTTAAGAGAGCAGCAGTGCGCTTCCGGCTAATTACGTTGTTATAAAAAGTAGAAATCGTGTCATTAAGGATCTAGCCAGGAAGCAGGAATGGCTTTAGAGGACCTAGAATTGCATTAAAGATTTTCCTGCAAAGCAGCAGGCAAAGCTCGTCACCAGCCCAGAACAGGAGGGGCTCCCAGAACAGGCGTTGGTGCCGAGGGCTTCCCGGGTGGTGACTCATGGAAGTGTGGCTTCTGGGCCCATTTTTCAGTCAACAAACCCGAGACCCAGAGAAGTGTTCCAGCACCACGGTGGTGGCCGAAGGTGAGCTCACTGGACGCCTGCAGTCCGGTTCCAGACGGTAAGACGCGTAACCGGGAGGAAAGTCCCTCTTGTCACTCGTCCGGGCTGGGGTCCGTCCCTGCAACCGTTCGTGGAGTGAGGTGCAGATGGCTGGTGAGGACAGCTGCCGGCTGCCTTTCCTCCAGGACAGGTCCCTGATGGCTCCCGCGGCTCACCCACACTGAAGGAGACATTGGTATTTAAAGCATTGTCAGGGGCTTTCATTCTAGCTCTTGGGGCTTTTGCTCCAAGGTCAGAGCGTGCAGGAGTCTCTCCTTAGATACGCATCATGAGTTTTAAATGCCCAGGCTGGGAAATTAATTTCAGTCCCCAATGTCACCACAGAACGTCGTGGCTCCAGGCACGGCCACCCAGGCCTCGCTCCTGCAGATGGGGAGGGAAGCAGGCAGAAGGGCTCCGTCTGCGAGGGCTCCGTCTGCGAGAGGGGACCGGAAGGAGAGCGGCCGGCGAGGCCCCCGGGTCTCCCGGCGAGGACCGAATGCTCCGCCCCCGTTCCAGCGGCTCCTCTGACCACAGGTGTTTGCTGACGACGGAGGAGCGTGGCTTCCCCTCTCGTCTCCAAGCTTTCAGATTTGGAGGAGGGCGAGGCCTTCGGTGCCCACAATCTGTTTCCACCCTGTGGGCGCCGGGCCCAGCCCTGGACATGACAGCACACCCCAGCAGAGCGTCCCGCGTCGCTCAGGAAAACAGAGGCCGGACAGGAAGCCCCGAGGAGAGACTGCCCACGGTCCCCGGGGAGGCCTCCCCAGAGCCGTACCCTGGGCCAGGACCCAGCGGGGGGCGCTCCCAGGACTCTCTGGGAGAAGAGGCCGAGGGGTGAGGACGGGTCCGGACACAGGACACTCGGTCTTCCAGCTGGGCAGACTGTGCTGGCCTGGGGCCCCCGGCCCGCCTGCAGAGAGGCAGACGCCTGGTCTCACCTGCACACCGTCCACCTGTGGCCCTTCAGGGTGACCTTGAAGCCTTCCTGCCCTGAAAGCTGTGGACAGATGCACGAGTCCTTCACTGAGCTCTAGAGCCAAGCTCACTCGGCTCCTGCAAAGAACCCGATCACGAAGTGACCTCCGTGCGCAGTCGTCATCCTCACATCCTCATCGGGGCTTCGCCCTGAGCGCCCATCCCCCAAGGCCAAGGGCCAGACGTGCCCTGGACCGCAATCTTCACAATCTTCGTGTGTCGCAGACATGATGTTTTTACAGAATTGTATGCGTTACAAGACTGGACGCAAAACTGCATCCGTTTCTCTGCAAGTTGCCTCTCAGCTGCTGACGTGCCAGCAAGCGTGGCCGGAGGCGTCCTCCTCCTACAGGACGGATTCTGAGAAGGGAGATCGCTGAGGCCAACGACGCGTGTATCTGAAGACTTTCATGTCGTTATTGAAACGGATATTAATACTTTAGTATTTTATCGGGCACCTGGTGGGGCTCCGCTGGTTAAGCCTCTGCCTTCGGCGCAGGTCATGGTCTCAGGGTCCTGAGACCGAGCCCCGCATCGGGCTCCCTGCTCAGCACGGAGCCTGCTTCTCCCTCTCCCTCTGCTGCTCCCCCTGCTTGTGCTCTTGCTCTCTCAAATAAATCAATAAAATCTTTTAAAAAATGCTCTAGTATATTATTGATGGTGCCGGATTGCCTTCCAGAACGGCGTAGGGATTGCCTCCCCAGAGCACAGTGTACAAGAGCCCTTCCTCGTCCTCGCCAGACGGGGGCACCGTCGCGGCCTCTGACTCACGGACAGACACATCAGATGACGTGCGTATCTGACTGTTCCTGGAGGTCTCCTTTCTGGGTATTAGTCAAATTAATCGCGTTCTCATATGTTTACGGATCATCGACATTTCCTCTTCGCAGAACTGTTCATATTCTTTGACTCTTTCATGGTGAGGTTGGAAAAGAAACATTCATTACTTTTTAAGAGGTTTTGGGTCTGTGGACTTCAACGCGAATCTGCCAAGTCTGTTTCCTTGTGGGCCGTCTGGTCCTTCGCCTGTGTCCGTGATGTCTTCTCGCTACGAGGACGTCATCAGTGTTCCTTGGGTTCCTTACAGAAATGTTTAATCACAGAATCAAAAGAAAAATAATTTGAAAAGCGTATAAAAGTAGATCCAGGGCCGTTTCAATCGTAAGCACCGTTTACCGTCCGGGACCGGAACGAGCTTCCGCGTGGCCGCGTCCGAGGTGTGGTTTGCCGGCGGCGCTGCGGGCGCGTCCCATTCTCCCTTTGTCCTCCTCATCTTCCCGCCTGAGTCGCCAACGTTGCTGCCCTTGGGTTTCCTGCACTTCCCGATGCAAAGGCGGAGTGTTTTGATGACGTGCGGGTTGTGAGATTTCTTACGGGCTGGCCCGAGGCGGTCAGATTTGACACTATTTCTACGAGAAGGCAAACTCTGCAGGGGAAGGAACACGCCCGGAGCCACGTTTTGGGTTGTGTAGACTGAGGTCACCTCCGAGCCGGACAGTTCAGGCGGGAAGCGAGCGACAGGAAGCAAACCGTCGCGACTCCCTGAGACCGCGTGCGCCAACTTGTCCTTATTGTTGGGTTGTTCTCTGTTTCGGGGGTGGGTGAAGGGAGAGATGTTCTTTTTCTTCTTCCTTCCGCACTGCTTGATAATAGCCACACTTGGAAGCTTCTGTTAGCTTCCCCGCACCTGCCAGCGTCGGTCTCATCCTGCCGCGCTGGGATAGTTCAGGAGCGTCGCCTCCGTGGGAACAGCTTCTTCCGGCAAAACCGTTGAGTTTATCATTTAGTCGAAACATTCGCATAGCTCCACTGCGTTAGAAAGCAAAGACAGGGCTGACCAATGTTGCATAAAGACAAGTCAAATCAAAGAACGCTATGAACCATGGGACGAAATTTAATTAAATATTGGAAAGACAAACATTTCACAAGGAACAGACGTTCTTAAATAATGGTAAGTGGTCCACGGACGAGGTGACAGTTTTGCATCCAGAAAGTGTGTAGGGGACCCGACGGGGCATCCCGACACCTTCGGCCCGTGTTCCAAAGCGTAGCTCATGGGTGTCGGGGGTCCATGGCTCCGCGAAGACGTCTCGGAGCTCCGCAGACCTCGCAAGCCAGAGGCCTCGGAGGAAGTTGAGGGACCCAAACCCGTCCGGCAGGGAGGTCGCGCTCCTTGGTACGTCGGGGTGGCATGGCCCCAGGGTCCTGCCCCGGTGGCTGCTCACGCCGTCCACCCCGACCCACTGCTTCGGGAGCCCCTTGCTGAAGCCGCTCGGCCGCTGTCGGACGGCCGTCGCTTCCTTGCTCTGTGGCTTGCCCTCGTGATGACAGACGCTCCCTTACCTCTCTGTACTTCTGCTTCTCCTCCCCCCAAAGTGTTCTTAAATGGAAGTTCAGCCTCTTTAACCTCCTTTAATTCTTCACCAGAATACGCGCGACGGTTCGCGCCTGTCAGTCTGGATGCACAGGCCGGGGATGGGGGTGGTGGCGCCTGGGGCTCCGGGGCAAAGGGAGTGTCCCTGTCTGAGGAGGAAGAAGGCACAGGGACTTCAGCCAAGTCCCAAAATGATCCCTGGACCTCAGGGACCACGCGCCCCAGAAGGTCTTATGAAGGGCACCAAACCCCTCCTGTTCTGGACCTACTATGTCTTGTCATCAAAGTCCTTTGGATCAAGGTCCTTTTCCAAGTTATACTGTAGGAAACGCGGAGTTCCCTGCCTGTCGGCCTCGTTAAACCAGCTCCAGGCATTTGCACCTCCCACAGCAGGAGCAGGAAGCACACTCCTGCTGCTGGAAGGTGGGGTGCGGCGGCGGGGGATAGGGCTGCTGTGATTACTGTGGGCGGAAGAGAAGTAAGTGGGAAAGAAATCTGTTTTTTAAGAAAGCGAAGAGAAGAGAAGAGAAGCCAGCGTATGTTTCAGAAATGGAGGCCATTTGGGGCCCCTGGAGGGCTCCGTCAACTAAGCATCGACTCTTGCTTTGGGCTCAGGCCATGATCTCAGGGTCGTGAGATGGAGCCCTGCATCCGCCTGTGCCCGGCGTGAAGCCTTCGTGCGATTCTCTCTCTCCTTCTCCCTCTGGCCCTTCTCCTGCTTCTCTCTCTCCCTCTCAAAATAAACGAAAAAATAAAATATTTTAAAATATATAAATGAATTTTTAAAAATCTGGAAAAAGAAATGAAGGCCCTTTCAAGAGCGAACAGATAACTCGGAAGTAACAACAATTACAGCCGAGCGAGCGGCGCAGCGCGGTCTCTGGAACCTGCCGGCTTGGCTTCGTTCTCGGCTCCACCGCGGACCAGCTGGGACACGCGGGGCAAGGCCCTGAGCAGAGGGGCCGGGAGGGGCGGGAACCCAGGGCGCCGCCGGCCCCGAGCGGCGGGTCGCCCCAGCACCCCCGTCCGGAGAGCGGGGGCAGCCGCGGCGGGAGGGAAGGCCGCCCCCCAACCCTGCGGTTTCTGACATGAAAGTGGGTCTGGAGGTGCTGCTCCTGCAAGGCAGCTGCTTCCAAGAAGGTGAAATATTTAAAAAAAAAATCACCTGTAAAGATTCTGTGTTTTCTCGGGGGCTGGCCAGGCTGTCGGCATTTGGGTCGCTTGGTTCGGCCTGGCCTGGGCTGGGGAGCCCCTGCGTGGGCAGCTCTCTGCCTACTGTGGGGCCGCAGGGCTCCTGAAGCAGCTCCTCTGGGTCACGTCCTTCCCTGCAGAGAAACGACCCGACCCGCAGGGGCTGGGCAACCCCCGCTGCTAAGGGAGGAGCCGCGCCGCGCTGGGACGGCCCACGAGACACCGGAGAGGCCTCTGCTGCTCCCGCACACGGATGGGGCGCGTGTGGCGGCCAGAGACAGGCATTTCCCTCCCGGAGCTGGTGAGGCCGCAGCCCCCCGGTCCGCGAGAACCGCAGCTGGCCTGGCCTCTTTGTCGCTGGCCGAGAAGATGAGGCCCAGGAAACGAGGAGATCCGTGAACGCGCGTCCTGCAGGAGTCCTAGCCGGGGCCGGACACGGAACACGGACACAGGAGGGGTGGTCCTGTCCCTCGGAGAGCCACGCGGAGAGCCACGCGGAGAGCCACGCGGAGCTGTCCTGGGCCCACCTGCCGCACTCAGGAGGACCAAAGTCACAGTCTCAGGAATTTTATGAGCCTACGGTGAAACGGTCACCATTAAAAAAATAAATTTCCGTAGGGGCGTCTGGGGGCTCAGTCGGCTGAGCGTCCAACTCTTGATTTCTGCCCAGGTCATGATCTCAGGGTCGCGGGATCAAGGCCCATGTGGGCTCCGGGGGAGGGGGGGTCTGGTTGGGATCCTCCGTCTCCCGCTCCCTCCCTCCCCCAACCTGCGCGCACGCACACACACAGACACACACAGACAGAGACACACACAGGCACACACACAGACACAGACACACACACACAGACACACACACAAACAGACACACAGACACACACACAAACAGACACACAGACACACACACAGACACACACACACACACTCTCTTTCTCTTTCAATAAACTTAACGTGAAATTACCATTAAATCAATTACTTTATAAGTAACAACAGTAAGTCTCAAAACTCATCATTTCCTAATTATTTCATTACCTTCCACTATTATACCACAGAAATCGGTTGACAACTCAATTTTTTTTAAAAGATTTTGTTTATTAATTTGAGAGAGAGAGAGAGAGCACCAGCAGGGGGAGAGGCAGAGGGAGAAGCAGACTCCGCTGCGCGGGGAGCAGGGCCCGACCTGGGGCTTGATCCCGGGACGCAGGGACCACGCGCTGGATGCAGACACTTAACCCTCGTCGTGTCCCCACACGACGTGCTTCTGATGAGCTGGTCAAGCATTTACTAGCCTCACGCGACCCGCACGTCTGGAGGGATGCGGGCAATTGTGTAAGCAGGGGACGCTGGGAGGCCTGTGCGACGCTCTTTCCGCTTTCCCCGGGGAGAAGGAAGAGCAGAGCCGGCCCGGTCAGGCCCGCCCTGCACACGCCTGCCCTGCGCTCAGCCCGGGGTGCACACGGAGCTCGGAAGGACGCTCAAACGAGTCACGTGAACAAGGGCTCTTTCTAGAAACGGGATTGGGTGAGTCCCAGGAGAGCCTTCTGTTTCCATGAGTCTGTCCGTCTACAGAGAAACACTTCGCGCCAGGCCCGGAGCCAAGATGATGGTTTTCCTCCAGATGGTTGAGTTGCAACGTCACTTCTTCCGTTCGCCTCTCAGAGCGCTCCGGCCGCTCCGTGGGCCCCTGTGAGCTCTTCCCAAGGTGCAACCGGGTTTGTGAAATGTAGAAAATTGACGTTGGGCGGAGCTCGTCCTTACTGCTTGTCAGAGATCTCACACAGGTTAATCTGGAATCTTCCTCTCGGAGACCCAAAGGGATTGTCATTCAGTAAGCTCTGAGCCTGGGGCGCCTGGGGGCTCCGTGGGTGGAGCCTCTGCCTTCGGCTCAGGTCGTGATCACAGGGTCCTGGGGTCGAGCCCCTACTTGCGATCTCTGTCAAATAAACAAACAAATAAATAAATGATAAGCTCTGAGCTTCCCCCTCAAGATTTTATTTACTTATTTGCGATGGAGAGAGCATGTGGGACAGGAGGCAAGGGCAGAGGGACAGATGACCTCGCGAGTGGACGGGACTCATGACTCCCCCGCGAGGGGGCGGGGCTCCATCCCAGGACCCTGAGATCGTGACCGGAGCCGAAGGCAGACGCTCCACAGACTGAGCCACCTCGGCGCCCCTAAGCCCTGTGCTTATAAGAGCCGCTTGAGCGGATACCCCGCCTCCACCCTTGCTGAGCCACGGGTGCACGTAGCAGGACACGGGAGAAAGTCACAGTCGTGAGAAAATTTCTTCCTTTCATTTTAATGTGTCACCTTTGCTCAACGACAGTGTAATTTTGGCTCAATCTTGGAAATTGTGTCACATTTAATTTTCACCTTATTAGAGAGATTCTGTCTGTGCGCGCCCGTGGAAGGGGTTTGGAGACTCCACATTAAAGCTGCTGTTGATGTGAAATGTCCAAAATCCCTTGGTGGTGTTTACAAGACCCAGGAGGGGGCAGAAGCAGAGGGCCCGTCATCAGTGAGCCGTGAAAACAAAGACCCTAGGTGGATTTGACGTTCGAAAATCATACAATTCACCATATTAACAGATTAAAAAGAAAAACAGTACGATCATGTCAATAAACGTAGAAGAAAACATTTGACAATAGGAAAAAAATGAACAAACCTCTAGCCAGACTGACCAAGAAAAAAAAATATTGAAAGTCATGAATTAATAATATCGGGAACCAAAAAGAGGAGATCATTTCAGATCCTACAGACACAGAAAATAAAATAAAGAACATATGGAAAACTTCTGCTGCTAAATGTAACTATTTAAGTTAAATGGAAAAAAAAATCCTAGACAGACACACACTCCTGAGACGACTTCAGAAGAAGCCGGTAACTGCAACAGTGCTGTGTCCAGGAAAGAACTGAACATTGAACTCCTGGTTCAAATCTCACACAAAGAAAATGCCAGCCCCGGGCAGCTTCATTAGCGAATTCGACTGAACATTTGAGAAAATAACAATATCAATTCTACACCAACAGACGGGGGAAATTCTCCAGCTTATTTTATGAGGTCAGCATTACCCTATAACAAAACCAGACAAAGACGTTGTGAAGAAAGAAAACTGAAGACCACATCCCCTCCTGATCACAGATGAGGCGTGCTCTTATAAAACCTTACAAAACAAACCTAGAAATACAAAAGAAAAGAAAACCAGGATAATGCATCCTGGCAAAGGTAAGGCTGCCTGTTCTCACCACTTAAAATCCACACTGAAGATCCTAGCTGGTGAAATACGGCAAGAAAAAGAAGCTAAACACATATTGACTAGAAAAGAAGTACAACTGTCCATTTAGAAAGACCAGGACCGTCTTTGGAGAGTCGGAAGAAGTGCAGGAAAAAAGCCTCTAGAATAAGTAAGTGAGTTTAGTAAGATTGTAGGACACAAGGACAATATCTACAAAAATCAACTGTGCGGTTTGGACTCTGACCCAGACGACACGGGATAAGCTCCTGTCTCCCTGCTTCTACTCACTGAGAATCACTCAGAAGCCTGCAAACACCATAGGAGACCTCTGAGATACAGTAAGAAGACGGGCTGGTTTGGGACCCTGGGACTGGAAGAACAGTCCAGCCGCGGAGCGTCTCACGACAACGTCTTCGCCCAGGCCGGGCTACCCCCTCACCCTGCAACACGGGGCCGCCCTGCAGACCCGTTCTTCCCCGGAGCTGAGTGGGATTCCCGCCTATAACGCCAGCTGAGCCCAGCAGCACCGCGACGGGGACCAGTGGGAGCTGCAGAATGTTCTTGAAACAGGAAGGAAATGACCATCTGCATATTGGGAGATCAGGAAGGAAGAAAGAAAACAGAACCAGCAGAAAAAAGTGGCTGCGTGAATAGGCTCTTCTCATGAGTTTTGTAGATTATCTCGATCACCACAAAATTCGTCACACCATCTGATATTTTAGGAAACCAAACTTAAGTGCTGGGAAGCAGAAAGGACTTGAAATGGAAGTAGGGGAACCGTGCTCCCCCGAGACGGTAAATGGCGACACCAGAGACCACAGTGACGCGTACACGTGTATTGTAATACCTGGTGCACTTCACAGAGACTAAGAGAATGAGACCAAAAAATACCCTCAGAAACCCTATGAATAAATCCATGTGAAATCCTAAAAATCTTTAAGTAACTTATAGGAAGGCATGAAAATGGAAAAAGGAGAGGAAATAAATAGGAAAGGAACTATAAACCGGCAGATGTAATCTCCAGTATAGAAAAATGCCCTTTTAAGACACACCACAAATACGGCGGGAATTAACTGAGTGAATTAAAAAAAAAAAAACCCACTGCAAACCAATCCCAAGACACGCCTCTCCACTCCAACACGTAGGCTGCAAGTAAGAGGATGGACGCGCTTTGGGAACGGCATGGGTGACGGCGTCAGCATCCGATCAGGAGACTTCAGGGCACAGAGCATCACTAGGGATGAAGAGGCACGTCGCATAATAATTAAAGAATTAACGTACCAAGAAGACAAAGCCGTCCTAAATGTGCCCTCTCCAAACAATAGAGCCTCCGAATGTATGATGCAAACAACAGACTCGAAAATCTTACATTACGCTGGGGGACGTCCGCGTCCTCTCTCAGCACCCGACGGACATACCCGAGGAAAAATCAACAAGAATAGAGAATAACACGACGGACGGGACGTGACGGACACACGCGGCGGACGGGACGTGACGGACGCACACAGAGTGCTGCTGCACCCAATAGCAGCAAAATGCAGTTTTTTTTTTTTCAATTGCTCATGAAACATTCACCAAGGCCCCATTCTGGGTCATAAAACACCTCCACAAATGAATAATTATGATCGTACAGAACATGTTCTCTGAACATAATTGAATTAAACTAGAAATCAATAATAGAAGGAAAACAGGACAATCTCAGAACCCATGGAAATTAAACAATTTCTACATAACATGGAAATTAAACATGTCTACAAAATCCATTGGTCTAAGAGGCTCGAAGGATATTAAAACCAAATGAAAGTAAAGATAAAACATTTCACAGTACGGGATGGAGCGCCCTAGTTCCGAGAGGATCATTTGTTAGGGTAAAGGCTTGTGTTAGAAAAGAGGAAAGGTTTTAAATCAATGGCCAAGTCTCCTAATTCAGGTCCCGAGATAAGGAAGAGCAAAACACAGTCAAAGCTAGCACGCGGAGATAATAGAGCAGAAATCAATCATTGAAACTAGGAAAACAACAGAAAATTTAATGAGACAAAGAACCCAAACAGGTTCTCTGAAAAGGCTGACGACACTGACAGACCTGGAGCACGACGGACAAGGGAGAAAGAAGGAAGAAGCGAGGAGAAATGCCGGGAGCGGGCGCAGAGACTCACCGCAGACCCTGAGCTCGGTCGGCCTGGGTCGTTACAGCAAGAACGCGGCAGCCTGGGCGGCTCACGGACGGCAAACACCGATTTCTCACAGTTCCGGACCCCGAGAAGTCCACGCCAAGGTTCTGGCCGATTCGGTGTCAGAGTCCCGTCCTTGACTGTGCCCTCCGAAGGCAGCAGGGCGAGGGCGCGGTCTGGGGCCTCTTTAAGGGCACACCCCGTTCCCCACGGTGGGGGCCTCGGGATCTAATCACCTCCCAAAGTCCCCGTCTCCTGACGGCCATCACATCGTGGGCGAGGATTTCAACCCACGGATTCCAGGGGGACACAGACATTCAGTCCCGTCCAATCTGCTGACCTCAGCAGGGCCAGAGACGCTGCCAACAACTCGTGTGTTAAAATGGACGACTTACGTGAGGTGAGGTGGGCCGATGTTCTGAGCAGCACGAACTACGCACTTCGTCCAATATGAAATGGGTCATTTGGTTCTATAACTATGAGGGAAATTGAATTTATAATTTAACACGTCCTGAAAAAAGGATTCTTCGGGTCCAGCTGGTTTAACTGGAGAACTCGACCGAACACTGCATAAACCAGTTCTACACACTCTTCCAGAAAATGCAAGAGGAATCACTTTCTGCCTAATTCTATGTGGCTAATAGTATCCTGGCAACAACTGCAGACAAAGACAGTTCAGAAAAAGAAAATCACAGACCAGGATTCCTCATGAATAGAGATGCAAAAATTCTGGACAAGTATTAGCAGACAGAATTTATCGATATATAGGAGTTACACACCATAACCAAGTGGGGTTTATTCTAGGTATGCAAGGCCGGTTCAATATTTTAAAAAGTAACCGGTATAATCCACCATATTAACAAGCTAGAGAAGAAAAATCATACGACCATATCCATTGATGTGGAAAAAATTTGACAAAATTTACCAGCAAATTATGACGCAAACTCCTAAGAAACTAGGAATAGAGAAACTGCCTCAACTTGTTAAAGAATGGGAGCGAACAGCCTGCACTAAAGTCGTACTTAACGGTGAAAGAATGACTACGTCTCCCTAAAATTAGGAACAAGGCTAGTGTGCTCAGTCTCACCAATGCTCCTCAGCATACACTCAATATTCTAGACAGAACAATAAAGCAAGAGAAGAAATAAAATGCATACAGATTACGGAGAAAGGAAGAAAACTGTCCTAGTTACGGGTGACATGATGCTCCACCTGGAAAATCCCAAGGAACCTCCCCACTCCAGAAAGAGAGAAAAGCTGGAGCTAATGAGTAGGTTCAAGAAGTTCGCATGATCCAAGAACACAAAAACCAACCATACTTCTACAGGCTGATAACAAATATGTGGAAACCAAACCCAAACATGCAGTAAGATTTGTAATTAATGCAAAGAAAATGAATATTTGGGTATACATTTAACAAAATATACAAAGATTCTACATGCTGAAAATCACGAAAAACTGATGAGGTCAACGGAACAACATAGATACATGGAAAAGCAGACCGTGTGTCTGAAGTGGGGCCAGTTACCCCCAGATCGATCCATAGACGTGATCGGATTTCCATCCAATCCCCAGCACTTGTTTTGAAGCCATAGACGACGTTATTCTAAAACTCGTAAGGAAAGGAGAAGGTCCTAGAATAACCCAAACAATCTTGAGAGGAGCAAAGTGTGAGGAATCACAATTCCCAGCGCGGAGACTTACTGCCTCGCGAGAGCAATGAAGGCAGGTAGTGTTGCTAACGGGAAACAGAGCGATCGGCGGAACAGAACAGAGAGCCCAGACAGACATCTACAGAAACGTGCTCCATTACTTTTTGACAAAAAAGCAAAAGCACTTTAATGGCAGAAGGACAGCTTTTCTGGCAATGGTGGTGGAGTGATAGAACATCCACAGGCAAACACCGAATGTCAGTCTGTACCTCACGTGTTCCATGAAAATTAACTCAAAATGCATCACGGACCTACATGTGAAACTGCAGAACTCCTAGAAGAAAAAGAAGAGGAAATCTTTGGGATCTGGGGCTAGACAAATAGACCTAGTTTGAAATCACAAGCAAGGTCTGTAAAAGAAAAAAAAAAAAGTTTGACCCCTTTAAAATTTAAAACTTTTCCTCTATAAACGCCCCTAATGAGACCATGAAACGACAATCTGCAGACTGGGAGAAAAAGTTTGCAAACCACATATCCAACAAAGTACTGGGATCTAGAATGTCTAAAGAACTCTCAAAACTCAAGAGTCATCAAGTCCAATTAGAAAATAGTAAAATACGTCAACAGACATTTCCTTTAAAAAGGAAATGGAATTGCTAAATGAAGCACATGAGAACTTGCCCAACATCATTGTAAAGCATGGTACAGCCATTCTGGAAAGAAGCGTAGCAGTTTCTTAGAGCACTAAACACGCAATTACCATATAACCGTCAATTGCACTTCTGTGCGTTTCTCCTAGAGAAATGATAACTTAGGATCATGCACAAAAATGTTTACATGAATATTTATAGCATCTTTATTCACTTTAGCTAAAAACTGTAAACCCATATGCCTTTCAACGGGTGCATGGTTAAACAACTTTGGTCTCTCCAAACCACGAGATAATATTCAGAAATAAAAAGGAATGAACTATTGATATACACAGCTTGGATGAATCTCCAGGGAATTATGCTAAGTTTAAGAAAACAAACTGTGCAGCCACTCTGCAAAACGCTTTCCTCACAAAGTCGAAGATAGAGCTACCCTGCAACCCAGCAATCACACTACCAGGTATTTACCCAAAGGACACAGATGTCGTGATCTGAAGGGGCACATGCACCCCAGTGTTTATAGCAGCAGCGTCCACAATAGCCCGAATATGGAAGGAGCCCCGTTGTCCATCAACAGATGACTGGATAAAGAAGACATGGTAGAGATGGACAATGGAATACTATGCAGCCATCAACAAGAATGGAATCTTGCCAGTTGCAATGACGTGTTTGGACCTAGAGGATACTATGCTTAGCGAAATGAGTCAGTCAGAGAAAGACAAATACCATATGATCTCACTCATATGTGGAATTACAGAAACAAAACAGATGAACATAGGGGAAGGGAAGGAAAAATAAAATAAGATGAAATCAGAGAGGGAGGCAAACCCTACGAGACTCCTAACTCTAGGAAACAAACTGAGGGTTTGTGGGGGGAAAGGGGGGGTGGACGGGATAACTAGGGACGGGCCTGAAGGAGGCACGCGATGTAACGAGCGCTGGGTGTTGTGTGCAACTGATGAGCCCCTAGCCTCTACCTCTGAAACTAATAATACAGTATGTGCTAACCAGATCGAATTTAAATTTAAAATTTTTTAAAAAGAAATCTTGTGCACTGTTGGTGGCGATGTAAGTTGGCACAGCCACTATGGAAAACAGTATGGAGATTCCTCGAGAAGTTAAAAATAGAACTACCATATGGTGCCGACGTTCCACTTCTGAGAATATCTCGGAGGGAAAGAAATCGCCGTGTGGAAGACATATCTGCACCCCCATGTCCGCAGCGGCATTGTTTACACGAGCCGGGCAGGGGTACAAACAAAGCGTCCTTGATGGAGCAAAGGGTCCAGAGCGCACGCATGTGTGCACGCACACACTCACGCACACACTCACTCACACACACACGGACTATCAGAGGGAAACAAAAAGCCAATCCCCAAAGGTGAGACACTGAAAGATTTCATTTAAATAATATTCTTGAAATCGGGTTATGGAGATGGAGCCCGGACGTGTAGTGGCTGCGGGTGAGCGGTGGGGCACAGCGGGAGGGAGTCCTGGTCCAGACCCCGAGGGAATCCTTGTGGGGATAGAATGGTTGTGCGCCTTGAGCGTGGTGAGTGTCACAGAAACGTCCACGCGGCATGAAACGGCATCGGTCTAAGCACACACCCAGGTGTTCCCTCTCACGGGCGCTCGCCCACAAACCAGGGAATCAAAGCACAACAGGGGCATCTCGGTGGGACCGGCGGGTCCCCCCTCGGTGTCGGCACCCTGGGGTCGGGATCGTGCTCTAGCTTCGCAGGATGCAGCCACCGCTGGAGAAAGCCGGGGCGAGGGCAGAAAGCGCCTCTGTTTTATTTCTTACAATTGCATATGTGTCTACGATTATCTGAAACAAGGAAATTAATTTTAACAACCAAAGGTTTTCCATTTTATTTCCAATGAATGATTGGAAGTTATACCAAATAATGATTATATTTACAGTGCCATCAAAATAAGAAATAAAAATGGATTTAACAAAAATGAGCAAGATCTGTACACCAAAAGCTACAAAAAATTGCTGAGAAAGGTTTTTTAAAAACCTAAATAGATGGTTGGGAGAGTCAATATTATTAGGGTCTCAGGTTTTCCGAAACTGATGTACAGACTCCATGGAACCCTTACCAAAATCCCAGAAAGCTCTTTTGTAGGAATGGCTACGCTGATCCTGAAGTTTGTAGAGCAATGGAAAGGTCTAGAAAGCCAAAACAATGTAGAAAAAGGAGGAATTGGATGACTTCCACTCCCTGATTTTAAGACTTACTGTAGTAATCAAGACGGGGTCGGCGGGCAGCATCAAGGACAGACACAGAAATGTGCGGAAGAGAACGGACGGTCCAGAAATAGACCCCAGGGGTCTGGTGTGCGTGCAGTTATTTCTTCAACATTATGAAGGCAATTTAATTGGAAAATAATGACATTTCCAGAAAATGCCGTTAAAACAATTGGATATTCACAACAAATAAATGAACCGCAACACTAACGTCATACAAAAAAATTAACTCAAAATGGATCACAGACTTAAATTTAATAGTTAAAGTTATAAAACTAGCAGAAAATCTTTATGATCTTGGGATTGAAATGATCTTTAAAAATAGGATAGTGAGAAACCTGGGTGGCTCAGTCTGCCTTCGGCTCAGGTCATGGTTCTAGGGTGCAGGGGTCGAGCCGCGCATCAGGCTCTCTGCTCAGGGGGGAGCCTGCCTCCCCCTCTGCCTGCCTCTCCCTCTGCTTGTGCTCTCTCTCTGACAAATAAATAAATAAAATCATTAAAAAAAATAGGGTAACAAAGGAATGATCCACAAAACTGAAAAACTGAAGAATTGGACTCTAAAATTAAAAACCATTGTTTTTGAAAAGCCAATGTGAAGTAAATGAGAGCAAGCCACGGTCTGGGAGAAAATACTCAGAACACGACACTGTGACAAAGGACTTGCACACAAAATACATAAAGAGTGTTTCTGGGGCGCCTGGGTGGCTCCGTGGGTTAAAGCCTCTGCCTTCGACTCAGGTCATGGTCCCAGGGTCCTGGGATCGAGCCCCACATCGGGCTCTCTGCTCAGCGGGGAGCCTGCTTCCTCCTCTCTCTCTGCCTGCCTCTCTGCCTGCTTGTGATCTCTGTCTGTCAAATAAATAAATAAAATCTTTTTTTAAAAAAGCGTTTCAATTTTAAATAGGAAGACGAAAAGTGAGCAAATGTTATAATTAAGCATACACTTATATGACTTATAAATCACATTCCTAGGTATTTTCCCAAGAGACACGTCATCAAAAAAGATAGGCTAATAACAAATTAAAAAAATGAAAGATACTCAACATCTCTGGTTATTAGGAGAAGCAGATTAGGAGTATGAGCTAGCACAGCACGACTACTGAAATGGCCGAACACCACAAGCCCAGCCCTACGGATACCGCAGAAGGTAGGGGTCAAGGGCAGCCCACTCGCACACACTGCTGGCGGCGACACGGGGCGGCCCAGGAACTTGGAAATGGCTTCACCAACCGTACGTACGACTTAGTAACTGTACTCCTGGGGATCTTCCTCAGATGAATGAAAACATAAGTCTAGACAAAGACCGAAGCGCAGATGTCCCTACCAGCTCTGTATATGGTAGCCCCGCACTAGACACGGCCCAGGGTCCCTCGGCCAGGGAAGGGCAGACGCACCGTGGATATCCGTGCCCTGGAAGAGAACGTGTGGGCTCCCAACGGCAGCTCGACGAGCCTCGGAATAGTTACTTGGGGTGAAAGACGGAAGACGCAGGACAGCGCGTACTGCCCAGATCCGTGTATGTGGGATTCTAGAGCAGAACTGTGGGGCTGGAAAGCACCGAGGTCGTGCTAGGCGGCCGGAGGCCGGGAGACCGGCAGGAGAGGCTGTCCGGTGATGTGCCACATCATAGTCGCGGCCATGACACACCATGGTGTGATTGTCAAAAATCATTAAATAGTACAGTTCACATTGATTAATATTACATTATGCAAGTTTTACCTCAGCACACCCGATATAATTAATTATGTCTAATCAAAGGCAGTAGAGCGAGACGCCTGGGTGGCTCAGACAGTTAAGCGTCTGCCTTCGGCTCAGGTCAAGATCCCAGGGGCCTGGGATCGAGTCCGGCATCAGGCTCTCTGCTCAGCGGGCGTCTGCTTCTCCCGCTATCTGCTGCTCCCCCTGCTTGTGCTTGCTCTCTCTGACAAAGGAATAAATAAAATATTTTATGTAAAAAGAAAATAAAAGCAATAGAGCTACGGGGTGGTGAAGAACGGTGGGAGGTCCAAACGAAGACGGAAATCCAGAGCCAGCAGGGTGGGGAGCCACTAGGTCTTCTGACCCAGATGGACAAGTCCACACACGGTCAGTCCAACGTGGTGAGGGCCCTGTCAAAGCACGAGACGCGTGTGCACACACCACCACCGCAAGCAGCAGTAGGATTTTTCAATTTATGGTTTTTTCAAGTATCTAAGTATTTTATTTATTTATTCGAGAGCGAGAGAGCGCACGCACAGCTGGGCAGAGGGGTAGCGGGAGAAGCAGGCTCCCCGGTGATCAGGGGACCCGATGCGGGGCTCAGTCCCAGGACCCCGGGATCATGACCTGAGCCGAAGGCAGCGGCTTCACCGACTGAGCCCCCCAGACGCTGCTTTTTCAATTTATGTTTTTCACAGGTTTGTGGAAGTAAAACTTTCATCTGTGAAACACTTCTGCAGGCTGGATGGCTTGCAGCTTGTTTACTGGGGTGAACAACCATTGCCACAGTCCGTTTTTGGAAGAGTTCCATTTCTCCACAGTTTTCCTTATTTCTCTTTGGCAGCAGTTGTTGCTTCAAGCCACAGCCCCACTGGTCTCCCTCACACCTCAGTATTTTGCCTTTTCTAGAAATTTCATATAAATGGGATCGTGTAATACAGAGTCTCTCATATCTGGCTTTTTTCATTTTGGCTAACATTTACGAGGTTCACCATAGTGTCGTACGTGTCAGGGTTTTGTGCCTTCTTCTCACTGGATGCTGTTCCACTGAACACCACATTATGCACTGACCAGTTAGTGGGCACTTGGATTTTTCCAGACAGCACGGCTCTGAGATTCCGGCGCCAGTCTTTGTGTCGACATACGCTTCCGCTTCCCTCGTGTCACTCCCCAGGAGGACAGCCGCTGAGGGGTCTGCCTAACTTTTTCAAGAAGCTGACAAAGTGGTTTGCAAACCGGCTGCCCCTGTCGCATTCTCACCGCCGCCGGACGGGGCTCCAGGCTCTCAGTTCCGCAACCACAGCCATTCCGGTAGATAGGTCGGGGCGTCTCACTTAGCTTCAAGGTGCACTTCTGCAATGCTTAGCGAAGAGAAGCAGTTTCCATGTGCTCGCCAGCATGTCACCGTTCAGAGCGTGGGCGTGTGATTTTATTAGGCTGTTTTCCTTCTTCTTTCTAGTTGCAAGAGTTCTTTCGTGAATTCTGAGCACAAGTCCTACATCAGTGCACGATTCACTGCTATTTTCTTCCTATTTATGACTTGTATTTTCTTTTTCGTCATGGGGTCTCTATAAAAGCAAACTTTTAAAATTTCGATGAATTCCAACGACATTTTTTTCCTATTTGAATTCTGCTATTGATGTCGTATCTAAGAGACGTTTGCCTAACCCGAGATCACAAAGATTTCCTTCTGTGCTTTTCTGTATGAATGTTACAGTTTCCGCGCTTTGCATTCAGTTAAATTGTGTGTGTGTGGTGTGAGGTAAGGGTCTAGTTTAAATCTTCTGCATATGAGCATTTCATTATCTTAGCACAGTTTATAGAAAAGACGATCCTGGGGTGCCCAGGCGGCTCAGTTGGTTATGTGTCTGCCTTCAGCTCAGGTCATGATCTCTGGGTTCTGGGATCGAGCCCCGCGTCGGGCTCCCTGCTCAGCGGGGAATCTGCTTTTCCCTCTGCCCCTCCCCCTGTTTGTGCTCTCTCTCTGTCTCTCTCTCTCTCTCTCTCAATTAAATAAGTGAAATCAATAAGAAAAAAAAAAAAGACCATCCTTCCCCGCACTAAATTCCCGTATAACTTGTGCTGAAAGTCAGTAGACCACATGCTCTGTCGATCTGCTTCTGAACACCGACCTCGTCCGTTGGTCTATAATACGCCTACTCTCAGGCCAAAACCACACTATCTTGATCACTGTAGCTTCAAGTAAGCTTTGAAATCAAATAATATAAGTCCTCCAACTTTGTTCTTTTTAAATATCGTTTTGCTATTCAAGATTCTTTGCATTTTTATATAAATTCCAGGATCAGAATAAGAATTTCTCTTTAAAAAAACAAGCCTGCTTGTATTTTGGTAGAGATGGCATTGAATCAAGAGCTCAATTTGAGAAGAACTAAGTTCTCAACGTGAGTCTTTCCATCCATGAAACCAATATGTCTCTCCACGTACTTGGGACTTCAGTTTCTCTCAGCAAATTTCTGGAGTTTCTTGTCTTGCACTTACTCTGTTAAATTTATTCCCAAATATTTCACTCTTGCCAATGCTCCTGTGGCTAAACTTGATTCCCTAGTTTCGTTTTTGGGTTGCTCATGGCCCATACACAGCGATGTAACTAACTGCCTTTGTATACTGGTCTTCTATCCTGAAACCGTAGGAAACTTGCTCATTAGTTCTATACCCAGCAACATTTTTCAGGACTTTCTATACAGACTGTAATGTTTTCTGCCAATAATGATGGTTTTACTTCTTTCTACCCAATATGTACACTGTAAGTATTTTTCTCACCTTGTTACAGTGGTTGGGTGTTGAACTCATTCACAATTTGATCTTTCATAACAGCCTTGTGTTAACTGTAGGATTTTTATAGACACTGTGTAGGAGGTACTAGGAATCCCCTTTAATTCCTAGCTAGTTGAGAATTTTTATCATGAATGAATTTTTGATTTTGTTAAATGTTTTGTGTCTACTGAAATGATCATATGGTATTTCCCCTTTATCTCTGAATGTGCTGGTTTATATTAATTGATTTTCAGAGGCTAAACCAACCTTGTGTTCTTACAAGCTTATACACACTTTCCTAGTTGAATTTCCTCACTTGATATGGGTCAACTTAAATTGTCTCTTTCTTCTTGAGCCAGTTTGACTATGTCTTTTTAGGAATCTGTCCATTTCTTTCTGGTCGTTGGGCATGTTTGCACTCGAGTGCTTATAGGATAGTTCCATAATCTTTTAAAATTTCTTTTGAGTCTGTAGTGATGTTTCCTTTACTAGTCTTGAGATTTACTAGTCTTGGGATTGGAATTTTCTCTCTTTTCTTCTTATTCGGTCTACCTGATGGTTTCTCATTTTGCTGATCTTTTTAAGAATAAATTAATTGATTTTCTGTGTTGACTTTTTATTATCTTCATTGATATTTGAGCTGATCTATAGTATTTCCTTTTTTCTGATTACTAACACTTGATTTACTCTTCTTTTTCTGGCTTCTTGATGAAGAAGCTTAAATTACTATTTTTAGAAACTTTCTTCTTTTCAGATGTAAGAGCTTAACCTATAAGTTCTTCTGTAAACACTGCTGCGCTGTATCCTATAAATTTCCACATGTTGTGCTCTCTTTTTCATTCAGTTCAAGATACTTTATCAAGACTTTATTTGTTTGAGGGAGAGAGAACATAGCAGGGAGAGCAGCAGAGGGAAAGGGAGAAGCAGGCTCCGTGCTGAGCAGGGAACCCAAAGCCAGGCTCAATCCCCAGAGCCGGGATCATGACCGGAGCCGGAGCGACCCAGGCGCCCCTGGTCAGGACATCCTTAATCTTGTCTGTGACCTCTTCTTTGGTCCATCAGTCATTTAAAAGGTACAGTGTAACTTTAAATATTAAGCACTTCTCTGCATTTATTTTTGTTGCCGATGGCTAATTCAATTCTATTTTGTTCATATAACATACGTTTTGTAATTTTAATCCTTTTAAAAGTAATGCTGGTTGTGTGATATGCTAAAAACTGCCCACCCCGAAGATACTTGTGCCATAATCCCTGGAACCTGCAAATGTTACCTTATATGGAGATAGAGCCTCAGTAGATACGAATCAGTTAAGGATCCGAGCTTCTCCTGGACAAAGCACTCACAGGGTCCTTGTGAAATGATGGCAGAGGGAGATTCCACGCACGGAAGAGGAGGCGGTGATGGGGGCGGATGCGGAGAGCCTAGGGAGGCGGCCCCCAGAAAGGCGTCCGGCAGCCAGCAAAGCTTACGAAGCTGGAAGTCCTAAGGATGGATTCTTCCCTGGGGCTTCTGGAGGAAATGTGACCTGCCAGCATTTTCGCTTCAACCCAAAATACGGACTTCAGACCCGCCCTCCAGCAACCCTCAGTTTGTTCCCTAGAATTAAGAGTCTCTTGTCTCTCTCTCAGTTTCCTCTTATTTTATTTTTCCTTTCCTTCCTCTATGTCCACTTGTTTTGTTTCCTAAATTCCACATATGAGTGAAGTCACACAGTATTTGTCTTCCTCTGACTGACTTATTTTAGTCAGCATAGCACCCTCTAGTTCCATCCCTGTCGTTACAAAGGGCAGGATTTCATTCTTTTTGATGGCTGAGTAATATTCCATTGTATGTATGTATGTGTGTGTGTATGTATGTACCACATCTTCTTTAAAGACACTTCCTGGGGCCCCACTCACCCGCCCGCTCTAATCGCTGGGGCCTGCCGACACTGCACCCTGAGCACACGGAGGGGCTGGGAAGGGCAGTCTTTACTCAAGACGCTCACGCTCTGACTAGAAGTTGGGAGTCTACAGCCAAAGGAAACGCGGACGGCGATCGGTGGGCTTCTGTCAGTCTGTCGCAGCAGGATGAGAGAAATTTCTTAAGGTTAACTCAGCAGCTAAAAAGCATGGCTCTTCATTCACGTGTGCACACTGGGCTGTCACAGGTGAGCCGCACCAACACGGCACACACATGTGGTGCTCAGGGAATGGTTGTGGAAAGACTGAAGGAACCATTGGCCTGAGAGAGGCCTGGTTCCTGGGTTTGCTATAACCCGTGACCATGATGACATCCATTATTTTCCTATACGGAGTCCACCAACGAACAGAATAGCAGCTTGCCTCCAGTGTTTTCTACGGGAGCTTGTGTGAGGCGGCCACTTTATGTTCGGTTGAAAGCCTCCAGGCCCACGGATCAGTGCCGAGTGGAAAGACTGGAGAGGCCAGACCGAGGAGCCGTGGAAAGTCTTTGTGTGGCTCACGTTGACCCACCAAGCCTCCCCCAAAGCGGAAACGGTGATGAAAGTCGGTGCAAGCTTACCAGCCTTTGTTACTTGACTCTAACCGGAAGCCATGTTCAATGACTGGCATTTTTCAAAGTGGTCGAAGCAGTGCTGGGATGTGGGATAAATGTTCTATTATTATTATTATTATTATTAATTACAGAGACTTAGCAGTGAGCCTGAAAGCGAACTTCCGCAGGAGCCGAGCACGGCAACACTGGGAGGAGGCAGGAACCTTCCCTCCGCCATCACACACCACACTCCTGAGGGGCAGGAAGGTCCTGGAGCTGCCGCAGGTGTGGAGGTAGCAGGTTACCCTCGATACCCTTAAAACCCGTCTCTTTGAAGGGAGGGAGGGATGAAGGGGAGAGGAGAGAGACTGGACAGGGAAGGCGTTGTGTTTAACCCACAGAGGCACGAGTTAGGATTCGCGTGCGCCTGTGCAACGTTTCTTTACACGTGCCGTAAGGATCAAAACAAAGACCCTTTATTCATTCTGAAAACGTCTCTCGGGCAGGAATACCGTTAGGAGCTCGCAGTCTAAAGGTGGTAAGAAAGACCGTTAGCAAGTCAGTACATAGACCCTTTCTGGGTCATTTGCTGAGGGGGAGGAGGGAGAGTAATTAGTGGGGTGGCTGGGGTGTCGGGGGCCACCTGTGGGGAAGTGAGCGCCCATCCGAGACCTGATGGACGGGAGTAATGCGGCCACGCAGAGTGTGAAGGGGTAGGAGGGGTGGGGTGGGTTCCGGGCAAAACGGTGAGCGCCGCAGGGGGTCCTGGGGCCACGGAGAGCCCGGCATGGCAGGGGGCGGGGGGCCTCCGTCCTGGCCGCAAGGAGTGGCGGCTGTGGCCCGGGGTGAGACTGGAGTGGGGGTTGGGACCCCCTTGAGGACAGACTCGCGGGCCACGAGAAGGAATCCAGGTGTGAGGGCAGTGTAGACACTGTCCGCACTGCCGACGCGGCCCACCGCTCCTGGCTGCAGAAGGAGCGCCAGGAGGGTAAGACCGTTGCAGTAGTTTGCGACCAGACATGACGACGGCTTTGGTGAGCAGAAGCAAGATGGAAAGACAGAAGTGACTGAAGGACATTCCGGAGGAAGGCCCAGAGGCTTTGCCTGCGGAGATCAAAGCCTGTGGGGTAGAACCAGCGCTTGGTGCTAGATCCGTGATCCTGCCCGACAGCTGGGAGCCCCTTTGTGAAGCGACACGGGAGAAGGAAGGGCAGCGACTCCACAGACACGGGGTCCGCGGCTGCGGGGCTGCGTCAGCATTCAGAGCCTACCCCTCGCCTGACCAGGTGAGAGGAAATGATCGCTCAATACGGACGATTCATCATGATGTGGTGACACGCTGCAGAAAGTGACCCAGAAGTACTGTTTGCAGACACAGGCTCCCCGGGGTTGTTTGGTAACCGTGTGTGTGAGAGAGACAGACCTTCGGGGCCCTCAGGAACAGGGCTCTCTGGTGGGCATGTCCCACCGTGTCCGGCAATGGCATCGGCAGGTGCCAGAGGAGGAAGGCGAGGGGCTGGCCTCGCCCCTCGTGTGGCAGCAACAGAGTGAGCCCAGTGAGTCCTGAGAAAATGAGAACAGCCACAGGTGTTTCCTGCGCGCCGGTGCCTTGTTTACCACAGAGCGTCTCCTTGGACTCGGGGACGTGAGTATGAGCAGCTTCCGGAGCCACGTTCCGCCCCTACGCGCGAAAATGAGTCTTCACGTAGGAGTCGCGTCTACTCTGTTCACCTGCCCTAGACTGAATATTTGTGTCCCTCCGACATTCACAGGCTGAAGCCTAACCTCCAAGGTGGAGGTCGGAGGTGGGGTCCGTGAGAGGTGGTCGTGAGGTTATGAGGGCCCTGGGGGAAGGCCACCGTGGAGGACATGGGACTCCACGTCCCCACCACGGAAGGACAGCGGGAGGAGAGAGCGGGCTGAAAAGGAGGACTCCCACGGCTGCAGGGATCTCGGTCACCTCCGAGGAGGAGCAAGTGTTGAAAGAGACGCTGTGGTGGGGGACAGTGTCTCACCTGAAAGGAAGCGGCTGATGGTTTTTTTCAAAGAAAGGAAAAATGTGACTAAGCAGAAACGTGTGAAAATAAACACACAGGAGACGGCTTAGCGTGTGATACCTTTACAGCAGAACCTCCTCCTGGATCCTTCCCATGGACGTGCCGGACCCCCAGAGAGGTTGGGGTTCCAGGCTCCCTCGCTCCTCTAGCACATTCTGTCCGTTGTGGGTGGCAGGGCTGGGGTCCCGAGGACTGGCCCCCTCCAGGGAGAAATCTGTCATGGGCTGAGGTGTGTCCCCCACCCCGGATTCGTAGGCTGGAGTCCCGGCCTCAGGACGTGACTGTCTTTGGACAGAGGTTTTCTTGTTTGTTTGTTTTTTTCATTTTTGTTAAGATAAGACTGACATATCATATTGGGTAAATTTAAGATCTAGGACGTGCGAATTTGATGCAATTGTGTATTGTGCTGTGATTCCCGCCATAGCGCGGACGCGTCCGTCTCCGCACCGCTACCATTTCTCCTCCCTGCTGAGAGCCCTGCGGTCTACCGTCTCGGGCACCGGGTACTGGTAATGCCGTGCTGTGGACTGGAACCACGGTGCTGTGCGTCAACCCCACAGCGGGGTCACCTCCTAAGCAGGACTTGGTGTCCTGGAACCATCGCCCTGTTTCCCGCACTCCGACCCCTGAACCCTGCTTCCTGCCCTCCGACCCCTGAACCCTGTTTCCCGCACTCCGACCCTGTACCCTGCTTCCCGCACTCCGACCTTGAACCCTGTTTCCCGCACTCCGACCCTGAGCCCATGATTTTACCCTCTGTTCCCATGTGTTCGGCTTTCTTAGACGCGACACACCCAAGGAATGCCGTACAGTGTCTGTCCTTCTCCATGTGACATAGTCAGTTCACGGAGGCCCACGACGGTCCCTCCCTGAGTGTATCGTGGCATTATGCACAGGAGCCCGGACGTGGAAGCAGCCCAGGTGCCTGCCAGGGGACGGATGGGTAAAGCAGAGGGGGCGGCACCTACGATGATAAAGGGGAGGAAATCCTGCCAGCTGTGTCACCGTGGAGATAAGGTCTTCGCGGAGGGACCTGAGTTCAGAGGAGGTCCTGTGACCCTCACGCGGGACCACTGCAGTGTCCCTGACAAGAGGGAACTTGGACACCTGCAGAGGGAGACGGCAGGAAGACACAGGGAGAAGAAGGCCGTCGACCCGGCAAGGAGAGAGGCCTGGAATGCGCGGCCCCCTCCCACCCAGCCCCTCGGGCAGCCTGACCTCAGACGTCCAGCCTCCAGAGCTGGAGACGGTCCGCTCCTGCTGTCGAAGTGCCCCCCCCCGGCCCCCGACTGGTGCTAGGGCCGCTCAAGCTCACTAATCCAGCGACCAGCACTTCGGAATCTCACCTCTCAAGTCTCCCGCACGCAGCGGGCGGGCGCACGGAGCGGCGGAGCAACGCTGCCCTCGGCACGTCGGTCAGAGCCGCCCTCCAAGCACGGGGGAGCCCGATCTCCGGCCCGAGCTCCGGCGATGCTTCCGGGAAGCACCCTGCGGCGTGGGGGACGTTTGGCCGGACGGGCAGCCCGCTAGCCCGGGGAAGCCGTCGCGTCTGCCTTCCACCGCGTCCTCTCCCACCAGAGGTGACACGCCGGCTCTCCAGGGCTTCTCCTTAAAGGGCTGAAACCGCCTCATTCTGGGTTTGGCCCTGCAAACACCAGCTGTGCTGTTTTCTCCAGATGTGAGTTTCCAGGTGACACGCTGTCCTCCATTCCTGGTGCTTCTTAATCAGTCTCTAGGGCCTGACACCCTCGTATGAGCCTGTCGGCCCGGGGTTAACAAATAACCATGTTTCAGCAGGTTTAAACGTACTGCCGTCCCAGAAAAGGAATCCCGGGAAACGTTCTGTCTTAAAGTTTGAGGGCTCTGGACCCCGCACGAGGGCACTTCTGGGTCTCGAAGGGTAAGGTCAGGAGACTCTAACTCCCCGGGGACAGTGTGGCCCCAGGAGAGACCCCTTCCCAAACGCCCCCAGAGTTCCTGGAAGCCCCCGGGAAGAACGTGTGGAACACTCGCCTTCCCAGCTCCGTGTTCGTCCTCTTGAAGAGAAGACACGGCCAGTTCTCCCGGGAGCCGAGGGGGACGCGGCCGGATACCATTCAAGGTTGGGGAAGTCCAGACTGGGCTGAGCCGACTCGAGAGCTTCTCCTGGCAAACTGCCCCAAGCAGGAGGACACTGTGCCTCTGCAGGCAGGAGCGAGGCTCGAGACAGCACGGCAACCCAGTGAGGGATATGCCCCACGCCGTCCTTGGCAGTGTGGCTGGAAAAATCCACCACTGTCCTCCCCCCGACAGGCTGCACGGGCTCCAGGTCTTGGGGGCAAGTTTAAACACTTGCTTTCCATTGAGGACATGTCGGATCCCCACATCACCCGAAACCGCCCACTGGGTAATTAATGGTGCTCACGAGGATCGTGTTTGAGCTCGTGGTTCTCGGCCGTGCTCGACTGGCGAGAGCTGCCGGTCGGAGGAGCCAGGCCGGGCCCCCCGTGGCCCAGACCCGACAGCCAGCGTGAGGCCGACGGAGCCGGGCATCCTGGGAGGCTTCCTTTCCTAAAGGAGGCTGCTCACAGAAGAGGGACCCGAGGGACGGGACCCCAGGAGCTGGAGAAGTCTCTGGAATTGTGAGTCTGACACTAGTTTTCTTTCTGGCTTTCATCCACCAGATAGTGAAGGTGGACGGCCAGGGCTCAGCAAGCGAGCCGCCGGGGGAGACAGACAATGAGGCTGGGGAGGTCCTAACCCCACCTGAAGCCCGGGCCGCCGGCTTAGGAGATGCTGGGGGGTCAGGAGAGCCGTGGCACATCCCGCCTCTGATTCTGACTCCCTCGGCGCTGAATGTGCCACATGTCATTGGGGACATTGTTGAGATGGAAAGTCCCCGGCCGGACTGGTCCCCATCCTGCCGGCTCTGATACCCTCTCTGGGGTCTGTTCCTCAGTGGGGCCCCAGATCCGCAGCCGAGGACCGTCCCCCCTCCCCGCCCATCCCGGAGCTGCACACCAGCCCCCACCAGAGACACTCCCAGGTGTGGTGAGGACGCACCGTCCTCTCAGCGAGGCGGAACCACTCCGACCTGGCCCTCTGTGCGCCGGTATCCTCGGCAGCTTGAGAGTCTCCTCGGTCTGGTCTGCCCTCAGCTGTGACAGCCTTTTTCAGCCAGATGCAGCCTTGCTAAAAAAATAAATGAATAACACGCTGTGGTGCACGTGTGCAGAAAACCAGTGTAACGGACTTGATCTTCTGATTGATCTCAGGGTCGGCCGGTGGTACTGGGGAACTCAAGCTCACCGGTGAGCCTACCAATTGCTGTTGGCTCGTTGGACCCTCTCCTTTGGGCTTGGCTTGGAGCAGGCTCAGTGCGCCCGGGGCACCCGGCTGGGAGAGAGGCCTCTGCTTCCAGGCCCCGTGGGGCTGGAGGGCCGCTGGCCCGGGGACTCCCTGCTCACCCAGCCGTTTGTCTCCGATCTTGCTCTGCCACCGATGCCGCACCAACAAGGCTCGGGGTCCCTCCGGGACGTCCCCATCTTGGCCCCCTGGGGTCGGGCCCCTCAGGTCTGTGCGCAGCTGCCACGGGGTGGTGCTGGGCCGGCCGGCCCTCAGCCCCGTCCACCCAGGAACCTCAGCCATAACCTCTGCCCCCTGGCTTCCACGGAAGGGGCACCCGGCCAGGCACCAAGTTTGACCTCTGCATTCTGCCACTTCGGCGGGCTACGACTGCCCTTTGGAGGCGCAGGGAGGGCCTTTGGTAGAAAGTCTCCTGCCAAGTCCCTAATGAAAGCAGGGACCAGCCTGCTCTGATTCCGCTCCCTCACTCGTGTGGGCTCTGCGTCTGCTCGGGGAGGGCTGATTCAGTCCTCAGCTGGGGGGCACCTGCGGGGCTCCGACGGTGAAGCCTCTGCCTTCCGCGCAGGTCATGACCCCAGGATCCCGGGATCGGGCTCAGCATCCGGCTCCTGCTCAGTAGGAAGCCTGCTTCTCTCTGTCCCTCCCCTGCTCCTCCTGCTTGTGCTCTCTCTCTCTCTGACAAATAAATCATTTCTCTCTCTCTCTCTCTCTTTTTTTTTTTTTTAGAAAAATCCTCACCTTGGCCTCGTCCCTCCCTGCAAACGTCTCGTTCACTGTCCACCCCCTCCCTGCCACCCCCAGGCAGCGAGCCCGCCCCCACCACCAGCAGGGGCCTCCCTGCGCGGTCTCCATCCCTGGGGTCACACCTCGCCCCTGCTCGCAAGTTCGGGAATCCCCAAACCCCTCTCTTTCCCCACAAAGCTTGGCTTGCAAGACCGTTTTCTCCCTGAGCATTTCCGACGTCTGTTCTGTCCGTCAAAAGCTGCACGAGGCCTCTCTGTCTGTCCTCTCCATGGAGAAGTGTCTCCACCTTCCTGGGCAGCACAGGCTCTGGCCGGAGAGGGTCAAGGTCACACCAAAGCAGGTAAAAAGTGCTCACGCCTTGACGTTTCTTGAAAAATAGGTTTTCCTGGTATTTAAACAAGGATGTGGCTCTTTTGAAGGCTCAAAGCCTGGCAGGGACACAGTGGGTAAAGCGAACCCCGTTCCGTGCCTCTGAATACTTGTGTCCTCGAAGAAAGAACAGATTTCATGAAAATGTGTTTCCCACGGTTGGCACTTGGTGTTATGTTTTCTCACCTTCTTTTCTTTTCTTACAACTTCTTTGTAGCTTCTTACAACTTTTCTTACAACGACGTAGTCACGGATACACCCAGGAAAGAGGGAGCGGGTTAGCAGAGCCGATAAGGGCTGTGCTGGCATTAACCCGCCCGGCTGGTAAAAGGCGGGCTCTCCCGAACCCTGGCAGCCCCGGCCACGCGGTCTGCTCCGCGGCACCCCAGGCAGACGAGCCTGCAGCCGGCGGCCGCAGGACCGTGTGGTCAGCTCGGTTTTCAAGACCGCGCGTCAGGAAGTGGGTAGAATTTCTCTGCACCTCCTGCCTCATCAGAGAAACCCTGCTGCCACGTTGGCGTCTCGGGTCGGTCAGAGACGATTCTTATAAATAGCAGCGTGTATTTGAGGGGATACATAGGAAATGCCTTCGTTAGCCTGTGAGTTTGACGGGGTGGGAGATTTCACCCTGACTCCCAGAAACGGAGCTAATGTCTGTTGTGTTCAGCTGCTACAATTGTAGATTTTCTTCTCAGTCACAATAGAAAACTTCTGGCTACGGCTTCTCCTTTTTTTACTGGACAACAAGGGCGAAGACACTCATCAAATAGATCCTACACTCTACTACGGAGAAGTTAACAGTGGTTACAGCGACTGCTTGGTTCCTACCCTCCTAGGCTTCCTCTCCGTGAGTACGGCAGCAGGATGGACAGGACCTGGACTCCAGCTTACCTGCCACTCCCTTACCACTTGCACGGGGAGCTGAGAGATGGCACCACGAGGAGGGGCATTTCCTTGACTCGGATGACGCAGCACTGTCCTTCCTTCTGTTGGGCTATGAGCGCCAAGAGACTGAATTTCATTTTTTCTGTTTTTCTTCTATTCCCAGTACTGTGTGAAATGAGTAAAAAGAATGTGATGGATGGACGTGTGGATGGACGTGTGGATGGACGGAGGGACAGGTGGATAATGGGTGGGTGTGGGTGGCTGAGAAGGGGCATGGAAGGTTGATAAGTGAATGCACGAGCTTGAGCCTGTTAGTCTCCTATGAACTTGGGCCTCCTCTAAGGCCTGGACTTAAACCTTGTCTCTAGAATAAAGCACCCACTGTGTTCTGCAAGCCACCAGCTCATCAGCCCTGTTCTGGCCTCGCCAGCTCCCACTTCTGTCCTCATGCTCGCCACTGGCCCATCCACATCGTTCTGGGGCCCTGGGTCCCACCGTCTGCTGAACCACCTCCCAGACCCTTGGTTACCACCAGTTGTGCTCTTACGGATCTGCTCTATCGATGGCACTGGAGCCTGGACGCTAACTGCAGTCTGCTGCGAGCCCTCTGCAGATGACCTAGTGTCTGCTCCTCCTTCCTCCCCGAAGCTCTGCTGTGCTCAGGGTCTCCCTCCCCTGGCCTGGCCTAGCTACATCCCTCCCTGACCGGTGCTGTAAAACAGTCTCATCAGGCATGGGCCGTGTCATCTGCGATACTGGAAGATACCACATGGCTACTGTTTGGGGAATGCAATCAGAGACGTAAGAAAAGCGGTCACCACGGGTTGGGGTAGAGGCAGGAGAGGGCGGTCCTGGCTCCTGTGCTTCCTCGCACCGATGAGGGACGGAGGCCAAGCATCAACTAGGAAAACGGCAGCCGAGTGGGACGTGTCCCTCGAGCTGCTACCCGATGTTCTCCTTTGACGAAGTGAGGGGCTCTTAGTGCTGACCTGGACGACTGCCTGGGCTGGCTGAGGAAGGGGGACACGGGAGTGTGGGACACTGTCCGAGGAGGAGGGCGGCGCGAGCTGCTTGGTCCCCAGCTCTCTCCCGACGGAGAGGTCGGGAGCACAGAGCATGCCGCTTGGTGACACCCACCAAAACCAAATCAGAGCCTGTGGGTTCACAAAAATGACGTTGAGACTGAGGCGAGGGCGGGGGGGGGGCGGTCCTTCCAGCCCCGCCGCTCGGGGCCTGCTCCGGGCAAGACAGCTGCAGCCCTGTGGTCAGGAGCTGTGTAGTGCATGTGAACTCTTCTTCGAATGTTAAATTACTATCAGTTAAAATAACCTTTTGAGCCCAGGATTAATTCACCTTTTAGGACAGAGCCCCTTCCTAAAGGCATAGCCACCATCTCTGGGCGCCTAGGTGATTTTTCTCAGGTATTCGTTCCAGCCCGGTGGTGGGGTGCTGATTGTCCCGTTTCCCCAGTGAAGACACTAAGTGTGGTCTCGCGGCTCGTGGGCAACGGAGCCCGCCTTCGAGCCGTGGCGAGCTGATGCCAAGTGTCCGCTCTGAGCTCTGCACGCGGCCTCCAGCTTCCCGTCTTGCCCAAGATGCAGCCCCAGGCATCTCTGGAGGTCCGACCCACGAGGCAGCAGGCTCTCCAGCACCTGGAACGTTCTCGAGGCGCTCGAGAGAGCTTCCTGGTTTCAAGTCAAACCCCAGGCCTGCAGCAAGGACACGTGCCCGAGGACGGGCACCAGAAAGGCAGGTCCGGGTTTGGGTCCACCACAACGAGCATCCGCTTCAATTCTGCCCTCGCTGGGCACATGGATGTGCGACACTCACCTCTCCGGCCTCTGCTCCTCACCCATAAAACGGTTGCAGAGACTCGGTTTGCGGCGACACTGATGCCAGCGCCTGACCCCTGCTGAGAGCTGTCACGGGGTCAGCAGCGAGGGCCGATTTCATGGGGGAACAGGTGTCACTGCGGTCAGGACCCCCAGGACACAGCCCCGGACTCCTGACTGCTCAGGGATCTAGTGCTCCCGGCAGGGCGTGGGGCACGGTGGCCTTGAGCGCAGCAGACGGCACAGGAACGCCGTGTCACTGCGACGGGGTCACGGCTCGGGCAGCTGCTGAGCCGCTGTACCTTCGTCCCCTCGATCACAGGTGCCCCCCAAAGCCGCTGTCCATGAGACAGGGGCCGTCTTCACAGCAGCGTGCGTCCGGGAGAACGCGATCGCACGTCCTGCAGAGCCCCATGGAAGCGTCCGCCGCCCGAGCGCCGGCTCCGAGTCCCGGTGGTGCCTGCCCGGGCGGCGAGGAGGCTGCGGTGGGAACAGGCCCCTGCAGGACCGGCCGCGGCGGCCCAGGCGCAGCTTTGATGTGGTCGGCTGGAGCCGGAGCTGCCCAGCTGACTCTGTCTCCCACAGAATGTCAACAATACCGACTGCACACAGCCGAGCCCAACGTGTCATTCTCGCCTTGGGAGCAAACCCTAGCTGACGGAACATTCTGGAAACGTTGCCAGAGAATGACGACAGATGTTAATTTAACTGTTAACACTCAACAAAGGGGCCCCCTTGTTAACAGAGAACAATTTCAGACAAGAAGAAGCTGAAAAACAAAACAGAACAAAACCACCCCCCGAACCGCTGGAGAAGGCCTCATCCGGGAGGGGTGCCGCGGAGGGCCCGGCTCTCCTGCCGACTGAGCCTGGAAGCTGAGAAGCATCGGGCGATGCCTGCCTCCCTCAGCCCACACCCTGCAGCTGCTAGCCGGACCTCTGGCCTGCCCGCCGCTGGCAAACCCTGGGACAGGGCGTCCCTTACGACTTGCTCCCCCAGGGCCGCGGGAAGCCCTGCACACACACCCTCTCCCTTCTGCCCTGTGCTCCCACGCAGATCCGTGGTGGACGGGGTGCTCCGCCCGGCGGGCACCGCCCAGGTCCAGGCCACCTTGGGCTCCGTCCTCGCTCAGGGCTTGGCATTCGCCCGCTGGCTCTGAGCTCAGGCCCTCGCCTGGACCCTCGCGGTGCTAGCTTCAGGGCGTCGCGGGGATGATTGCATAGGAAGAGAGAATGCAAACCGGTATTCACGTAGCACGGTGTGTGGGGAACGCTCGTCGCTGCTGCTAGACACAGCCATCGAATCTTCCGGAAGACCATTCCGGCTGTCGGGCCAGCGCACTCTGGGGAGAGCGTCGTGGCCATTCTGAGGTGATGCTTGCCATTCTGCTCTTGGGCTGGTCCCAACAGGACACTGACTGCTGTCATTAGTGCAAAAACGTGTTTGCTGAGAGCCAAGCACTGCATGGAGTGCACACTCTCGTGTTTCATTGGATATTATTATTTTTAAGTGGGCTTCGTGCCACGGAGCCCGATCTCAGCTGGGATCAGGACCCGCGCAGAGAGTCGACACTCAGCGGACCGAGCCTCCGGGTGCCCCCACACCTCCGTGTTTTGGACGAGACTATGACAGGACAAACCTGACATTCAGAAACTTGAACTTCTGTATCCTCACCGGAGACTCGGATGAAGGAGAAGTCTTGCTGGTCGCGTTACAGAGGCGTCTCCGCGTCTGTGGAGGAGCCCGGGATCCCAGCTCCCGACGGGTGGGCAAATCCTCCTCTGTGGGGACGGCCGTGCTGCGCGAACGCGGACTCGGGTAAGCGTGGGCTCCGGGGTGCGGCCCTGACACATCAGGGCGTTTGGTCCTGGTTGGCTGGAAAGGGGGAAGGAAAAGGCATTTCTCTTCATTTCTGGAAGCTTCTGTCTCAACCCAACCGTTCGGTGTTAGGAAAACCCAGTGTCCGGCTCTATGAAGTCTGCAGACTGCAGATGTGGAGGGAGGCGGAGAGGCGCCCGGAGACCTTGTGCACATGCCGCTGCGGTCTTGAATAGGGATCCGGGCTTCTAAACAAGAGTGGACGGACGAGCGTTCCTCCGTCTATTGCGAGAAAGCAGTAAAGGCAGAAGCACACTCGTCTCCATGTCGGAGGGTCCCCCAGTCCTCGACCCGGCCTCCTGGTCTCCTCACTTCCCTTGACCAGCCCAAGCGCTCCTCCTGCTCATACGCTCGCCCTTGCCTGAGCACCTTCACTGCTCAGCTTCTTTAGGTCATGGTGAATCTCTGAACATTCAGAGTCTCCTCAGTGCAATGAACAAACACGCGTGGGGACCAGAGCGCCCCTGGCCTGACGGTTCCCCTCCTTTCCAACCCGGACCGTCTGTTAGCTGCCCCCCAGCTCTGCTCCCAGGTGGCCAGGAGCAGAGTGGGCCAAGGGGGAGCTGCTGCCCCCCGAGGGTGCGGAGTGGGCACGTTTGAGCTGCGATTCCGCAGAGAAGCAGAGCCCATAGAACATAGACATATGGAGGTTTAAGATTGAGCTCAAGGAATGGGCTGACATGGACGTGGAGGCTGGCCAGTCCAAAACCTCAGGGTGGCCGGCAGGCTGGAGACCAGGAGGAGCGAAGCTGCGGCTGCTGGCAGAACTCCCTCTTGTTTCGCCTGGGGGTTGGGGGACGTCAGTCTCTGTTCTTATCCAGCCGCCAACTGCTTGGGTAAGGCCCACCCACACGGTGCCGGGAAATCTGCTTTACTCACATTCTGCCAACTTACGTGTTAATCTCAGCTGAAAACACCCTCACAGCAGACATCCAGGATACTGTTGGACCACCTCTGGGCACTGTGGCCCAGCCAAGTTGACGTGTGACATGTACTATCACAAGTGGCCCAGAATCGTGGTAGGCAGATCAGGCTAGCTTGATGGTGCTTTCCCTGCCTGGTCGCCACCCCTGGTCGCCATGTCCTTTCCCTCGTCAACTAGTTTTCCCCAGCGGTTCTCTCCCGCCTGCACAGGGGCCCTGCTGAGAGAACGTGGTCTCAGAGACTCCTCGGCCCGAGGACTAGAGCCATCGCTATACAAACAGGGCAGGACTGGTATGAGGTTTGGGGTTTCGTTCGTGTTTGACTTTGTAAACAGCACAGCAGGGTCACCACTGGGCGTCAAAGGCTGTGTGGCCTCCGGATCCCCTGGTGGAGACCCCGCAGCCCCCTGGCCGCAGTGCGAGGGCTCCCACTGTCAGAGCGGGACGGCTTCTCTGTGTCTGGCCGTGTGTAGTCTTGACAGGCCTGTGGCAGCCCGGTTTGGAGCCCAGTGACCCGGGGCACCGTGTGCAAGACGGCGGGCCTGGCGTTCTGTGTGGTGAGTGAGGGAGGGCACAGTGGGCTCGAGCACGAGTGCCAGGGGGATGTGGTCGTCACCGCCGTGGGGAGACCGCGGGTTCCCGAGGAGGCCGGCACGCCTGCCCCCGCCTCACCCCAAGAGCATGGAGCTGCGGAAAGCAGCCCGCTGACACAGCGGGGCTTCCGGGGTCTCGGCCAAGGGCCAGCCCGGTGCAGCCGCAGAAGCGGGCGTCAGGTCAGGCCCGAGCCTGCAACCTGGCTTCCCCCGCTCCTGCCCGGGCGAGCTGGCGCCCACGTCGGGAGACCCCGGAGCCCCACACCTGCACGCCGTCTTCCCACGGACCCTCCCTGCCCTCCTCCTGACCCCTCCCGGCCCCAAAAGCGGAGGGAGGCTGTAGACGGGTCCCCCACTCTCAGTGAGTGCCAGACGGTTGATCCCAAAACAGTTCCTGAGGCTCAGGGGACACGAGTGGAACTGTCCCTCCGTCCTGCTCCTCTCCTCCAGCGGCCAGCCTTCTCCGGCCTGAGCGCTTCTCGCAGGCGGCTCCCCTCCCGAACCCCGCAGGAAGGCCCCCGGTGGTGGTGCCCAGCCCAGGCCTGCCGAGTCAGAGCCTCCGGGAGGCCTGCGTCTGGGCTCTGACAAGCCCCCCAGAAGGCTCCAAGGCTGCTGCATCTGCAGAGCTCGGCCAGAGGGGTTTGGGGCGCTGAGCTCTGGCTCCTGGAAGCACCGCTTCAGACCAACCAAACCAGCCTGGTTCGCTTTCCCTGCGAGGCCGGGGCTCCCCCACCAGCCCCGCAGGCCAGAGAGCTGTGGGGCTCCAGCGCGCGGCTCCCTCCCTGTCTCCCCCCACCCCCCTGGGTCTCTCTTTCTCTGACTTTTATTCTACAGAAAAGTCACCAAGCAGGAAGCAGAGGCTGTGTGTGACCCTCTCCGCTGCTAGTCCGCATACTGGCACGTGGCCAGGGCCGCACCCCCTTCCTCAGGGGGCCCCCGACCCGTGCCGGGGACACCGCTACACTCCTGCCTCCCCGAAGCTGCCCCTCCTGAGGTGTGTGGGGCTTAGCACACCCTTTTGTTTCTACCTTCACCTCCCGTAGTAATGGAGACGGTACAGCGCTGTGCTACGTGTCCCGCAGGCTTAACACTATTTCGCAATAGTTTCCTTTTCTCGTCCGACAAGCGTTTTCAAGATGGGCCTCCAGTCCTACCTATGGCTCAGCTCACCCGTCCCCGCTGCTGAACAGTGTTCGGTGGATGAATACACGGCGCCTCATTTACCCACTTCCTCGTGGGCGGCATCTCGGGGCTTTCAGGTTCTGCTGTTTATAGCCAATGCCCGGACAGGAGCCTTCGCTAGGACTTGTGTGCTCGTCCTGCGAATTCTCTGAGACGTGCCTGGGGGTGCGTCTGCTGGGTCACGGGCGAAATCACTCCACCGTGACAATGCTCGTGATTCCGTGTCTATCAGCACGTGCCGTGATCAGACCTGATCGTTTCTGCAACGGGATGGGTCGGAATGATTTCATTTCCTATTTACACGTCAGGATTCTTAGGGAGGTTGAGCCTCTTTTGTATATTCATTGACCTCTCAGGGCTCCCTTTCCATTAATTGTTGCTTATTTGGAATAACGCCTGGGGGCTCAGTGGTTGAGCCTCTGTCCTCGGCTCAGGCCATGATCTCAGGGTCCTGGGATCGAGCCCCCTGCCCGGCTCCCTGCTCAGCGGGGACCTGCCTCTCGCTGCCCCTCCCGCAGCGTGTGCTCACTCGCTCTCTGCCTCTCTCTGGCGGATAAAGAAATCTTTAAACTATAAAGTAAAATAAAACCACACTGCGGCTTAGACTAAAGGTCTGTGTGCCGGTCCCTCCCGCATTCATATGCTGAAACCCAGCCCGTCCGTAATGTGGTAAAGTGGCCGTATCAGGAGGGGGTGCTTGGGTGGTCATCATGTCCGGAGGAGGGGGCCCTTGTGACGCGGCATTAGTGTCCTTGTAAAAGAGGAGCTCCCTTGCGCTTTCTTTCTTTCCTTCTTTCTTTCTTTTTTAAGATTTTATGGACCGCTCGGACAGAGGAGTGGGGGAGGGGCGGGGGGAGGTTCTCCAGCAGACCCCGCCCCCGCTGAGCACAGAGCCGGCGTGGACCCAATCTCACAACCCAGGAGATCGTGACCTGAGCCGAAAATAAGAGGCCTAAGGCCTGAGCCACCAGGCGCCCGCCCTTCGCTCTTCCTACCACGTGAGGCCGCAGGGAGAAGGCGTCGTCCGTCCCCCGGGAAGCAGGCCCTGCCCGGAGGCCAAACCTGCAGGCGTCCAGACTTGGGACTTCCCGCCTCCGGAATGTGAGAAACGGATTTCCGCCACTGATAAGGCCCCCGTCGGAGGTACTCTGTTACGGAAGCCACAACCGACCGGACCGTTACCTTTTTCTTTCTGATTTGCATCAGTCACGTACATCCTGAAAACAGCCATCGGGCGCGGTGACACGTCTGTCTCCACTTTCTCTTACACTTGCCCCATGGATGGCGCGTCGCCTGCAGATAATGATTTTGTTCATCTTTCCCGATGTTATGCCTCTTCCCTCGCCTCATGCTGGCCGGGCCGTCGGAGACAAAGCTGACCAGAGCAGCACAGGGACGGGAGGCTCCGTTTCTGATGCTGGCCTGTCACTCGGCACTGTGTGCTGTGGGCTTCCAGAAGGTGCTGCTCACCTGGCAGTGGCGGTTCCGTCCTGTAACTGGTTTCTGACTGTAGTTCGTCACGAGTAAATGCAGAGCTTCTCCAAATGCCCTTTTCTGCATGCCTGGAGAATCAGGTGCTTTTCCTCATTGGGTCTGTAGCAGGGTCAGCTGCAGGAGCAGATGTCCGTCGCCGTTGCCGGGTGAAAGTGCTCCTGCGTCAGACACCCACATCGAAGTCGGCCGATTGTACATCTATCCCGAGGAGCTTTGCCTTCACGTTCGGAAGGGGGACGGGCCTGTTTGCCTCGTCAGTGACTCAGTTACTCTTCCGTGGGGCGGTCTTACAAGACACAGGGGTGCCGTGGTGGTGTTTTCTTTCTCACGTGTGAGACTGGGCCATTTAGTTTGTACAGAAGCGTCAACAAGTGACACCGGCGTAGTGGTAGGGACTTGACGGATTGTGTCCACTGTGCACAGCAGGAGGCCTGGAAAAGGGCTTCCAGATCCAAGTGGGGCGGGGAGAGCTAGGGTGGCCATACGTACGTCCGGCAAAAGAGAGGTAAGATAAAGACGGTAACAAAACTACAGAAGGGCATGACAAGAGGATCGAGGGGCCAGTCCTGTAAGAGGACACAGCATCTGTAGACATTCATGCGTTCAGCCTGGCAGCACCCAAACGTGTAGGGCAGACATCACGGAGACGACAGGAGAAATCAATGGTAATACAATACTAGTAGGGACCCCAACACCGCACTTTTGCCAACGGACAGACTCGTCGGACAGAGAATCAATAAGGAAACATTAGCCTTGAAGGCCACCCTGGACCCAATGGACTTAACAGACACATGGAGAACATTCCATGCACTTTTCTCTAGTTGCACAGGACGTGCTCCAGGTGAGGTCACAGGCTGGGCCACAAAACAAGGCTCAATAAATTTAAGAAGACTGAAATCACATCAAGCAACCTTTTCAACCACAGTGAGATGAAATTTGAGATCAACCACAAGAGAAAAGCAAGGAAAGATGCACAGAGACTAAAGAACATGCTACCAAAGCACCAGGGGGTTGATACAGGGAAATCAAAATACACCTGGAGACACAGGCAAATGGAAACAATGTTCCAAAATCTTCGGGTTGCAGCAAAAGCTGTTCTAAGAGGGACATTCCTAGTGACAGAGGCCCACCTCAAGAAATTGAATTAAATTAAAAAATAAATGGCAGGAACTCAAGCTCCAGAAGGAGTCGTGCAGACCTAGTTTGGTAGTCTCCCAGCAGAAGCCAACAAAAATGCTCTTTGTTGCGAAGGAACCGGTCTTAACCCTGGAGATTTTCTCAGATAAAGTTGCTACAGTCACTGACATCCCGAGAAACAAGCCAGCGACTTGACGGAACTTCATCTGAGAAAGTCCTTGGGGTTCACATTCCATTCTGCGCTCAGAAGGATCAGGGCTTCCTGGAGAAAGAGTTGATTCTGGGGCTGGGGTCGGACAGCTACCGGATGAGCCTGGAATGTTCTGTATTCGACGAGGACGTGGCAAATCCCCGAAGGGGCTTCCTCTGGTTAAATCCGAAGGAATCTGAATATCAAAATAAGTAATGGTACAAAAGGGTTAAAGCCCTCAGAGTAAAATGGGAAACAGCAAGTCCCTGCAGAGGTAAACCCACGCCCAAACAAAGAAATACAAGTGGGGCGAGAAGTCAGCTTTCCTCACGCCGGTGGTGATAAACGTGATGAGACTCCGAATGCCAAACAGCCCGCAGTAACCCAGCCAAGACACACCCCTCCGTGCCGGCACTGGGGGGACCAGGCTGGACGAGGACCCGGGTAATCCGTCTGAACACACCTTTCCACGGAACGCAGCGCGCGACCCTGGGCCGGAGCCCAGAGTTGTGCGAACATTCTTGGTGAAACGCGGCTGAGGTCCGAGGTGAGGAGCAGCGGCGGGGAGTCCCTGCTCTAGCTGGCCGCCCCGCGACCACCGGGGCGATGTCCGTGCGTCGGTGTACGTGCGCGGGTGCGGGCTGGCGGACGACCGGCCACCAGCCACCCTCCAGTCTTCTGGGAAAACCTTATCCGTACCGTGGGGTCCTCGCCTTTTTTTTTTTTTTTTATAGAATTTAGATTACATAACATCATTAGCAAGTTGAAAAGAGAAAGACTCATCCAGACAGCTCTGTACAGAGCCCAGAGCAGACAGAGTCTATTAACCTGTTTGTCACACTGCTTCACGGCCCGAAGTTCCCAACGTGAACTTGAGTCTTTAAGGCTTCAGGCCTCCGAGCAGCTCCAAAGGGACGGCGGACCCGTGGCTTCCGTCTTCGTAGCTGAGGGTAGAGAAAGGCCAATGCCGTTAACTGAGCTAAGCAGCCTGTACAACCTGTACTTCCATCGCCACCACGGTAGTCATTTTTCAAATGCAAAAGCCGAAGCTCAGAAAAATTGATTGAGTTAGCGAAGATCAGACTGAACATTCCGACCGGGACTGGAAAAAAGACGTCAAGTTCTGGGCACCTGCCGGCTTTTTAAGCAGCGTTTATTCGCCTTCTGGATAATAGAGAATCCACGGGGTACGTCCGGGTGATGGGTGACGCTCTGGGGAGAACAGCACGAGGAGTGTGCCCAGGGTAAACGCCGCCGGCTGCGACCCGCTGCGTTCGGACAGCGCTGCTCCCTGCTGCTTTGCTCCGCTCCCTGGAGAGCCACAGGGAAGCCCTTGGCAGGCAAGCAAAGCCTCCCACACTTCTGACCCTGAACTTGCAAAAACGTCCTTTGCAGCCATCTGCCAGGAGCTACGGAGCGACGTGGCACCCCAAAATCACACTTTCTCAGGATGCCCTCTGGACCCGCCGGGATAGCATCTCAATTAGGAAATCCTTTAATTCGTGCTGGTCATTGAAGGAGGCACCCGACGAGCTCAGAATTCAGTGATATTTAATACTGACTCTGGGAATTTGATTTGTTTATTTACCAACTAATTCATTTCTTTGTTTACCAACCAGGGGCCCTGGAGTATGAAGACGAAGGTGCGCTTCTGCAAACGTCTCTGGTGGGTTTGTCTTTAAAGATTTTATTTATTTATTTGACAGACGGAGATCACAAGCAGGCAGAGAGGCAGGCAGAGAGAGAGGAGGAAGGAGGCTCCCTGCTGAGCAGAGAGCCCGACGCGGGGCTCGATCCAAGGACCCTGAGATCATGACCCAAGCCGAAGGCAGAGGCTCAACCCACTGAGCCACCCAGGTATCCTGGTATGCAGAAGTTTTTAACCTTTAGATTAAAGGAGTGTCTAAGGGAATAAATACAGATTCCGTAAGGTCTGATATTTGTTCCCTCCTAGCGAGGACTGATCGCTGCGACTGAGGTGGACGTCTGCCGTGGACGTCACCGTGCGGCTGCTCACCTCACGGTAAGAGCAAAAGCTCCGTATCATACGGACGAATCAGTGCTGACACCAAGGGCCAAAAAACCTGCCAATATCCCCCAAATGCTTAACGCTTGGTTGAAATGAAGGTCCTTTAAAATCAGATGTACAGCACAGACTTTCCTTCAAGAAGTCCCTAAATTAATCCCATAACTGTCATTTTCCTAGGGTTTTTCAGCAGTGGCGTCTACACGACTTACTGACACTGAGAGCACTTTCCACTAAATAAGGGTGTTCTGAAGTTGGAAGTGACGACCAAGCGAGAGGGTACCTGGAAATTTTAGATCAAACTATAGCTTCCAATGTTATACTCTGATTTTTTGCAATCTAAAATATTACATTTTAAACTTTTAAACCATGCTCCGCTGCCTCTCGCTGCCAGGCTCACCCGCAGGAAACTAGCCACAGAAAGAGACGGGGTCGTGGATACAGGGACACGGGAATCCCCCGCTCATTCCTTGCTTCGCCAACTGTGTCAGGGATCCCCAAGACCCCGTTTTCCATGGTGGCGGGAACAACTCACAGCACCCAGCATAAACGCTCGTGATTTACTACAGTGATTTAATACAATGGAAAGATACCGAGCAAAATCAGCGAAGGGAGGGCGTGCAGGCCAAGGCCTTGGGGCACGAGGGGAGGACGGCAGAGACCCTCTGAGGTTGAAACGGAAAGACGGGCCAGTGAGGCCAATGCACCTGCAGCTCCAGGGTTCTGGCGAGGAGACGGTGGCCAGAGACCGAATCCTGGATTCTGCGGCAGGTGCCCCGTGACATAATAAAAAAAAAAAAAAATAGAAATAATGGATGATTTCAACAGATACAGAAAAAGAATTTGAACATATCTGATTGTCGTTCCTGATTAAAAACTCTTAGAAAACTAGGAATCATCGGGAAGGTCCCTCAACCTGACAAAGGGAATACATGACTTTACCAAATGCTTTTACTGAGTCTACTGAGACGATCACAGAGTCTTGTTTTTTATTCTGTTGATATGATGTCTTACATGAATTGATTTTCAGATGTTAAGCCAACCTTGCGTTTCTGGGGTAAACCCCACTTGGTCGTGGTTCATAATTCTTGTTATATGTTGCCTCCTCGATGTACTAATATTTTGTGGATAATTTTTGCCTCTGTATGCATAAGTAGTATCGGTTCATTGTCTTCTTATCTCGTGATACCTTTTTCTGGTTTGGTATTAGGGTACAACTGGCCTCATAAAATGCGCTGGGAAGGGTTTCCAGGTGACAGACGCTGAATTCTACTTTGCGGTAGAATCACCAGTGAAGCCAGCCGGGCCCGGACTCCCCTTGCAGGGCAGATTTCCTGTCATCATCATTACTGTTACTATTACTAATTCAATCTTTTCATTTCTGCTTTTTTCAGATAATTTCTTCCCGAGTCAGCTTTGGTAGTTGGTGTCCTTCTAGAAATGTGTCCGCGTTGTCTACTGTATCGGTGCGCAAATGTCCACAGTAATGTCCTCTCTTCTATGTCAGAAGTTTATGTCTTTTTCCTTCGTGGTCAATCCTGCTAAAGATTTGTTGTATTTTTCGAAACACAACGAGTCTATTGTTTTTCACCGTTTCATTGCCCTCTCCAGGATTCCTTATCATTTTCTCCTTCTCCTGCGTTCGAGTCGGGTCGCTCTCTTTCTCAATTTCCTCGCAGCAGAAAGGAGGGTTAATCATCTGAGCTCGTCCTGTTTCCCCATCAGGTATGATTGGCGTGACAGTGTGATAGTTTCAGCTGTGCAATGTCACGATTTGATATTTGTATTTGCTGTGAAATGACTCCGGGGGTCAGGCCAGCCAGCACACACCATCGCACGTAGCTAGCGCCGTTTTTCTCCTGAGAGCTTTCAAGACGCACTCTCCGGGCTCCTTTCAAGGAGGAAGCACGTTATGCCGACCGTCACTACGTGGTGCGCGGCAGCTCTACGGATTATTCGTTCAGGACTCACGAGTCCGACCTTCTGATGCCTTCTGCTCCTTTGACGCACCCCCCACCACTGCCTCAGGCAACCTCCAACCACAAGCTCAGCTTTTCTCTTTGCTGTTTTTAGATTCCACGTATAAACGAGATCGGATGGTACTTACCTGTTCCCATCTGACTTGGTTCACTTCAGCTGCTCCTGCAGCCACAGACGGCGAGAGCTCATTCTTTTTTACAGCTGAATCATACTCCATTGTGCACAGACACACCGCATTTTACAAATCTATTCAACTGGCAATGGACATGTAGGTTGTTTAATTTCTTGACCATATAGATAGTGTTTCCATGATGTGGGTGTACACATGTGTTTTTGCACTAGCGTTTTCATCTTCTCCGTATGAATATGTAGAGTGGAACCACTGGACCGTTTGGTGTTTCTACCGGTGGTGTTTTGAGGAGCCTCCGTTCTGTTCTCCGCGGCGGCTGCACCGTTTGCGCTCCCACCAAGACTGCACAAGGGTTCCCTACCCCCACGTTCTCATCAACACTTGTTATGTCTTGGCTTTTCAATGTGAGCCGTTAGAACGGTGTGCGGTGCGATCTCGTTGCGGTGTTGACCTGCATTTCCCTGAGGCCGAGTGACGCTGAGCATCCTTTCGTGACTGTCGACCATCTGGATGTCTTCTTTGGAAGAATGTCTATTCCAACCCTTTGCCCATTTTTGAGTTGGGTTGTTGGTTGGGTTTTGCTACTGAGTTACATGAGTTTACACACACACACACGCACACACTCACGTATTTTGGATATTAATCCCTTATTAGGTATATGATTTGCAAATATTTTCCTTCATTCCATAGCCTGCCTCATCATTTCATTGCGTTTTCCTTTGTGGTGTCTTATTTTTTCATATGGGCATTGACAACTGTGAATTTCCCTCTAAGCACTGCTATCAGTGCAGCCCGTAATTTCTGATATTCTGCCTCGTCTTCCTCTCCGCTGCACAGAGTGGAGCATGCATCAGTGGCCATCTCTCCCCATCTGTCCGCGCCTCCCGATGTCTCCGTCAGGTTTGCTTCCTGTATTAATGTCTTATTCTGTCTGATGTCACTATAATCATTTTCTGTCTCCTGTGGCCTCTTCTCATAATACATCTGTTTGCAACCTTTACTTTTTAAAATTTTTTTATTAATTTTTTAAAAAATTTTAAGTTTTTTTAAATTTTTTTTTATTTCTTTTCAGCGTAACAGTATTCATTATTTTTGCACCACACCCAGTGCTCCATGCAATCCGTGCCCTCTATAATACCCACCACCTGGTACCCCAACCTCCCACCCCCGCCCCTTCAAACCCCTCAGATTGTTTTTCAGAGTCCATAGTCTCTCGTGGTTCACCTCCCCTTCCAATTTCCCCCAACTCCCTTCTCCTCTCCAACTCCCCATGTCCTCCATGCTATTTGTTATGCTCCACAAATAAGTGAAACCATATGATAATTGACTCTCTCTGCTTGACTTATTTCACTCAGCATAATCTCTTCCAGTCCCATCCATGTTGCTATAAAAGTTGGGTATTCATCCTTTCTGATGGAGGCATAATACTCCATAGTGTATATGGACCACATCTTCCTTATCCATTCGTCCGTTGAAGGGCATCTTGGTTCTTTCCACAGTTTGGCGACCGTGGCCATTGCTGCTATAAACATTGGGGTACAGATGGCCCTTCTTTTCACTCCATCTGTATCTTTGGGGTAAATACCCAGTAGTGCAATTGCAGGGTCATACGGAAGCTCTATTTTTAATTTCTTGAGGAATCTCCACACTGTTCTCCAAAGAGGCTGCACCAACTTGCATTCCCACCAACAGTGGAAGAGGGTTCCCCTTTCTCCACATCCTCTCCAACACATGTTGTTTCCTGTCTTGCTAATTTTGGCCATTCTAACAGGTGTAAGGTGGTATCTCAATGTGGTTTTAATCTGAATCTCCCTGAGGGCTAGTGATGATGAACATTTTTTCATGTGTCTGATAGTCATTTGTATGTCTTCATTGGAGAAGTGTCTGTTCATGTCTTCTGCCCATTTTTTGATATGGTTGTCTGTTTTGTGTGTGTTGAGTTTGAGGAGTTCTTTATACATCCTGGATATCAACTTTTTGACTGTACTGTCATTTGCAAATATCTTCTCCCATTCCGTGGGTTGCCTCTTTGTTTTCTTGACTGTTTCCTTTGCTGTGCAGAAGCTTTTGATCTTGATGAAGTCCCAGAAGTTCATTTTCGCTTTTGTTTCCTTTGCCTTTGGAGTCATCCTTTACTTTTAATCTCTTTGTATCTTTGAATTTAAAATGCATCATCTGTAAACAACATGTACTTCTGTCATGTTTTTTTATTTTAAATCAAGTTTGACAATCTCTACCTTTGATCTGAACTCTGTGTTTAGTCACTTTTAAATTTATTATTTATATGATTGGATTTAGTTCTGACATTTTACTTTTTTTTTATGTGTCTCATGTCATGTTCCTTTTTTACCACTTTCTTTGAATTAAGTGACTATTTTCCATTGTTACATTTTAATGTCTTCGATGATTTTTTCCCATGGTATTTTAAAGGGTATTTTAGCAGTTGCTCTAGGGCTCAGCATATACATGTGAACATACCAGAATCAGTTTCATCTTGAGGTTTGTGATCACTTATTTCCAGTGAGGTATAGAGATGTTAGTACACGATAGCTGTGTTCCCTATCTCCTCTCTCGGTGGTGTTAGTATTATACATATTATTATTATTATACATATTATTTCTCTTCATATTACAAACACAACAGAAATGGTTACTTCACCACAGTCTCTAGTCGTTTCTCTAATATAGCTGGACCCCATGCCTCTCTGTGCTGTTATGGGCAAATATGTGGCACACATGTGACATTTCCATGTGCAACCTCACCTCCCGGGCACCTGCGCAGGACCCGCTGAGGCTGAGAGGAAGGGATTACAAGGGGCAGGGAGCACTTTGGGACCTGATGCTCATGAGGTGGGGGTATCCATGTATGAAATGAAACACACCTGTGGGCCTCCTGCAGGTCAATCATACTTGAATGAAATCTCAAAATAGGAAAAGTTACGAGGGGGACCTGTTTGCGTTATATTAAAGAATTTCTGTAGCAAGAGCTCAAGTGATAGAGGAAACAAGGCGCTGCCATGGAAATGAATTCAGGCGTGACCTTGGGACGCAGGAGTGTAGACTAAGGGCAGAATGCTGGGAAGAAAGCTTGACATTCACTGCATCCCTTGTGATGTTTGTGGAGTAAATATTGGTTGACTCCACTGTCCCTGGAAAGTTACTTTCATACCTATTCCAGCCCTGGGCAGTGCTCTCCCAACACGAGCGTAATAAACACACCTTCATCACAACAGGAAGTCAGAAGGCATCGGGATTGGGCTCCCTCAGCACATTTTCTTCCACTGACTGAGTCATAATGATGAGTCGTGTTGACCCACTCGTTATATAGGAACACAGTGGTAACATTATGTTTAATTCCTTAATTTATTTTTTATCTCAGAATCTCAAAAGGCAGCTGGTAGGTTCCATACCTCCTCCATATGTTCCCATTATTAAGGAGCTTTGAGCTGTAGAGACCGACTTTAAAGGAAATTAGGTCCGTTAATGGGGTCTCTGGTTTGCAGCCTACTGGGTTTTTCATATCCCACATGCTTGCGCTTTCCTCCGCCAGACTTGTTCCCCCAGGGCTCCTGCCCACATCCTCATCTCCCATCACTTCATGAGCACCGCAGGCATCACACGCACCGCACAGATGTCAGCAACGCTCCTCCCCTCTCCCCTCGACGCAACCATTAATTATTCCCCATTTTATAGATGAGAGAATGGATGGTCAAAGAGATCAAGTCACTTGCCCCAAGTCTTTCCACAAGTGTTGAGTGTCGGCTGCCCTCCCCGGACCTGTGCCGTCAGGCTATCCCCGTCAGATTTCCGTCTTGACCTTTGTGTTCCTGTCACGTCCCCGGTCTGGGTGATCCCTGCTTCTATCCTTTGAGATCCTCCAAAACCGAGTCCTACCCTGGGCACCAACCCTGAACGTCCTGGCCCCCAGCTCCTGGGTCCACCTCGTTGGCCCCTTGTCTGGGGCAGGAGAAGGAGGGGCAGATAGAGACGCGTGGAGAGAGACAGAGAGCAGAGACGTGGGGACGGCAAGGGGTGGTGGGGGGCGGGGAGATGAAGAGGGTAACGAGGGAAGAACCTCGGATGCTTGCCCCCCCCCCCCCGCCTTTCAAAGCTGTGCAGCGCAGTCCCGTGTTTGGGGGCAGGTAAGCAGCACGGGTGGCCCGGGGATCAGGTGCGAGACTCTCGGTCATCCAGAAACGGCATCGGCCCTCATCCTTGGCAGGGCAGGAGCGGATCGACGCCCTTACCTCGCCCAGCCGGGCCGTTCGGATTCCTTTGTCCATTTTGTTAACTAGAGATAATTTACTGTCAGCTCAGAGTGCCCCACCGAGCCGTGGTCGTCCGCTGTGTGCACCTCACTCGGAAGAGCAGTAAAAGGCGCCCTCCCCAAAGCCAGACTCCTGTCAAGAGAACCCAGCACGGGGTTGCTGGGCCGCCCCGGAGAAGGAAACATGTACATGCTCCGTTGCTCGAGTCGCAAACAGCTCAAGGAAAAGAGCTGCCTAAGGACCTTTTTTTATTTCCTGGACCTGCAAAGACAGCCAGGAAAACTTTATAGGGTGATGGGAAACGTTTTATGTCTTGACTGGGTGGTGGGCACGCAGGCAGACACGCTTGCCGAGTCATCAGATTGTCCGTTTCCGGTGTCGCTGCGGATGTCGTCTGCTGCCCTAATTACGGGGGGGGGGCAGGAGAGGGGAGAGAAGGAAACGGGAACTTCCCCCCCATAAGCTCAGGCTCAGCCTGAGAAGAAATCCTGTCCCGCAGGGCAGTGCTTCTGCCGAGGAACCGAGGACGGGGCTCTGTCGCCCGGGTCGCCGCAGACGCCCGGCACAAAGGCAAACAGCTGCGCACTTGGGGCAGCTCTGGCCGCAGGTGCCGGAAGGGTCTGCTGACCTTGGCTGTCCTGAGAAGACGCGGTCGCTGCTACGGCGTGGTTGGGAGGAGCTCCGGAATGCAAGGCGCGCAGTGCGCCTCCCTCGGTGCCCACCGTCCACAGCCCGCGACTGGCTGCAGCCAGCCTGGCCCCGGGGAGAGCGGGTGCAGGAGTGGAGCCGTGCTGGGTCGTGAGAGCCGGCCTGTCCGCTTGAGGGTCAGAAACTGCTTGGCAAGGAGCCTCTAGGTTCCCGGGGAGACGAGCCCGAAGCTCATTCCTTCTCCGAGGGTGAGTGATGGACGAAAGAGCCCGTTGCGGCCCCGGACCGAATGTCCTACCCACGCTCACCACGACACCTGCCCACCTGCCCACCTGCCCGTTTCGGGACTGGCTGCCTTTCCCAGCCTGATCCGCGCTACGTATTGTCTGTTTTACATACGCAGAACAGGTCATCTGCAGCAAGCAGAGACTGCCGGAGAGATTTTCATTAAGGTTGACTCATTCGTTTACGTGGCTGGAAGGACTAGACTGTATCACGGAGTACTCAGGAGTTCTCAAGTGCTAAAAATGAAATAATCCCTGCACACTCACTTACTCCCACACAGAGTCTAAAATAAAAACAGAGATAGAGGTGGGGGGGCTCTTTCTCTAGCTCCTCCTCCTCCACCTCCCAGTCCAGGGTACCCAGGCCCCGCGTTGCTGATCTCACCTTCCTGATAACCGCGGGCCCAGGCAGGCCTTGCAAGAACCCGTTCTGGGGCGCCTGGGTGGCTCCGTGGGTTGAGCCTCTGCCTTCGGCTCAGGTCATGATCTCAGGGTCCTGGGATGGAGCCCTGCACTGGGCTCTCTGCTCAGCGGGGAGCCTGCTTCCTCCTCTCTCTCTGCCTGCCTCTCTGCCTGCTTGTGATCCCTCTCTCTGTCAAATAAATAAAATCTTAAAAAAAAAACACAAAAAGACACCCGTTCCCACTGCTTACACTCAGTTAGAACCCCGCGGAGAGCTACACTCCCCTGACATGGCGCCTGGGTCCCCTCAAGGAACTTCCCAGGCTCTCTCACACGTCACAATACTGGCGACAGTAGCCAGTAGGCGGTCTCTTGAGGAATATCATCGTTCAGTGTTGCTTTAAAGCTGTGCTCTTCGAGTGCCACTTCAAGCGGTGATCAGTGACAGAGGACGTTATGGCACCGACAAGGTTCGCACGAGCTACCAAGCATTAGAACGGAATCACACGTTTCCAAACTACCTGATAGTTTTTGCAAAGAAGCCATCCCTGGGGTCTGTCCAGCATGGGGACTTGTTTCTTTCCCAGTGACTCTGAGTGTATCTTCTAGGGCTCTCTTTCTGGTTTTGGAATTCTGAAATACTCGTGTGTGTTTCTCTTTTTGTTGAAGTGCAGTTGTATTAGTTTCAGGTGTACGATAGCGATGTGACCATCATGTCCCTTGTGCAGTGCCACCGCGACAAGGGGAGTCCCCACACGCCCTGGTTACGCTGTGACTGACTGTGTTCCCTGTCCTGTACTCTTCACCTACGTGGCCTCGCTTCTTTTATAACCTGACGTCTGTAGGTGTACTTCATCCCCTCCACGTGTAAAGGACAAAATCTACAATGGGCTCCCAAGCCAGAAACGGATGAATGAAAATCTCTAAAGCCAGGCAGATTCACTGGAATTTTTTTTTCCCCAGATACAAACTCTGGACGACAGAATCACAACACATGAGGTGGCAGTAAGGCAGCTCTCTCCCAGGTCCCTTCACCGCTAGGCGACTACCTCCGGAGAGCGCTTGGCAAAACGTTCCCCAGCTCCTCTGCTGAGTGCGATAACAGGCTGGGTTTGAGCCACAAACGGTGGTCGGTAAAGCTGGTGGAGTGGCATGAAGGCAAATGACTGCACAAGAAGAAAGCGAAGGAAAAGAAATCTGACAGTGTGTGCGGAAAAGGCCGTTAGGTGAACGATGGGCTGTTTCTTACTTTATAAGCTCTTTTAATAAAGACTAAGAAGGAATTTGCAGGACAACATTCAATGGTTACGACCAATTTGAATGGGGAACACATTGTCAAAACAAGATTCTGCCTATAAGACATGCTGCAGAAAGAAGGTGACATTTTCACAGTATTTTCTGAATGATTTCTGTGTGAAGGAAACCAAAACACTGGATGAGGGAAGTTGTATTTCTCCAAGGACTACCCTCCACCTTTGTTTGTAACATCCAAGAAAAATCCGAGACTCCTGTTTCCGTTTCATTCACTTTACAGTAGCCGAGGGGACGTCGAGGACCCCAGGGTTCTCATCCCAAGCGTTCTGAGAAACCAGACGCCTTCCGCGTGCAGGGGAGTGGAGTGGAGTGCCCTTCGAAAAGCCGTCTGCTACGGGTGCTAGGAAGAAAGATGTGAAGAGCCTGGTTTCTTCCCGTGGCCTCTTTAAAGTTTATTCCTCAGGTTCGGGGATGCTGAAGCCGACCCTCTGTCCCAGCATCTCCGCTTCTCTTCGACACCTGGGGGCCACTCCTGCCGGCAGATGCCATTCTCGCTGCTCCCAGTCGAGCCCAGTCTTCTGGGACACAACCTGCCCCCTCGGGCTTGTAGCCTACTTTCCAGATTGAAGGAAATCAGACATCGTGCCGTGAGGGTTACGATAGGCAGACTGCGGGCAGACTTTGAAGTGGCCCAGTTAGAAGTGGAACCTTCCCCGGTTGAGCCTCTGATGAGAACCCGGCCCCGGCTGGCACCTTGACTGCAGCCTCAGGAGACCATGAGCAGAGAACCCCACTAAGCGGTGCCTGTCCCACAGACACTCTGAGATCATCAGTGTGTGTTGTTTTAAGTTGTTAGTTTTATGACCGTTTATTACACAGCATCGACTTACAGGGTCCTCACTGGGTCGGCTCTGTTCAGCCCCTCCCTGCCTTACTAATGAGGAATATAGTACCCAAATGGGCAGTGGCCCTGGTCCAAGACCACCTAGACGTGATGTTATCTGTGGGTGTCCCTTCACTGTTCTCATCTGGAAGCTACTCTGGCTCTTTAATTGTCCTATTTCTTGCAACAACTTTTTCATTTTGCTAAAGTGATTTTTTTTTTTTTGAGAAACAGAAAAATTCCTCCATCCATGCTGTTGATTGAATTTTAATTGAAAATAAAATTCTAAATTTTAAAATGATGGGTATTAAGGAGCACAAGGATTGCACGGAGCACTGGGTGTGGTGCATAAACAATGAATCCTGGAACACTGCCTTAAAATAAAATAAAATAAATGATTTTATTTTAAAACATTGAAGACATTGCTTCATTATAAGAAGTCTGACACCAATCGAAATATCATTCTTTTAAAAAGGAACTTTTTTTCCTCTCTGTGAATTTCTACATGGTTTTTTGTTTTTTTGTTTTGTTTTCTGTTTTTTGTTTTTTGTATTCCATAATTTCTTGAGGATGTGTCCCAAATGGGGTCATTTACTGCACTTAGGAGTCAACATGCCCATCCAATCTGAAAACTCGTATCCTTCTGCCTTGGAAATTTCCTTCAGTTTTTAAATTTCTAATTCTCTTGATTGAAGTGCAGTTGACACATACTGTTTCGTCACTTTTCAGCTGCACAGCACAGTGATTTGACGAGTCGGTACATTGAGTTATGCTCACCACAAGGGTAGTTAGCACCTGTCACCACAACCCAATTGTAAGACCATTGACTATATTCCTCGTGCTGTACCTTTCTTTTTTTCTCACGTTACTCACCATGGAGTGCATCATTAGTGTTTGAGGCAGTGTTCCATGATTCATTGTTCACGTAGAACACCCAGTGCTCGGTGCAACCCGTGCCTCCTGAATAACTTTCATACCTGTGACTTACTCATTCCATGACTGAAGACCTCTACCGCCCACTTCCCGTCCCCCATGGTCCCCCTCGCCCGCCCACTTCCCCTCTGGCAACCATCCATTTGTTCTCTCTACTTGTGGGTCTGTTTCTGATTTGTTTGTTTTGCTTTTAAGATTCCACATATAAATGAAATCATATGGTACTTGCCTTTCTCTGAGTTATTTCACTCAGCTTAGCACCTCCTGGGTCCGTCCACGTTACAGATGACAAGACCTCATTAATTTTCATGGGTGAGTGACCTTCCATGCTGTATATACACCCCATCTTCTTTATCCATTCGTCTACTGACATTCGTCTATGGACATTTAGGCAGCTTCCATATCTTGGCTAGTATAAATAATGTTGCAATAAACATAGGGGTGTACATATCTTTTCAGATTCGTGTTTTCTTTTTCTTTGGGTAAGTACCCATTATGGGTCAAGTGGTAATTCTATTTTCAACTTCCTGAGGAGCCTCCATACTGTTTCCCACAGTGGCTGTGCCAGCTCGCATTCCCACCAACAGTGCACAAGGCCTCCTTTCTCTCCATGTCCTCACCAACGTTTGTTATTTTTCTCTTTGTGATATTAGTCATTCTGACAGGTGTGAGGTGATATCTCACTGTGGCGTTGATTTGCATTTCCCTAATGATTAGTGAGACCGACCATCTTTTCATGAGTCTGTTGGCCGTCTAGATCTCTTTTTTGGGAAAATGTCTACTCATCTACTCTGCCCACTTTTTAATCAGATTATTTGGATTTTTTTAGTGTTGGGTCATAGAAATTCTGTACATAAAGAACAGCCATATGAGCCACCAGCTGAATAAAAAACCTCCCTGAGGGTACTGAAGAATGACCTGCGTAGCAGATACTGGGAGAGGACAGACAAGTGGAGGAACGGTACAGAACTGGGTGTATTTCCATCTGTTTTGGCCCAGAGCCTGAGTGCAGTCCCCAGTATACACCACAGAATGGATAAAACTCTGACCAAAAAAAAAAAAACCCTGCTGTCTTACAGGCTTGAGAAATGAGCAGAGTTGAAAGCAATCATGGCAGCTGGAAATGGAAGCAAGGGGACGGTCACAGAGAGTACCCGCATTCTTGGAGTTGCAATCGTGAGGCAGCTGGCAAGCAACTCAGCTACGGCTAGTGAACGGAGCTGAGGTTTTGGGGTGTGGAGTTTGAGTTCATCCAGGCTCCTCCTATTAAAACGAGTAAAAATTACTCATTTGGGGGGTCACATAAAATCCAGAACCTCAACAAAATATTATTCATAATGTCTGCAAATGCCCCTAAAACCCAAAATTACCAGACATAGAAGGAACAGAAACAACAGACTTCATTTAAAAGGATAAGGCAATCTAAGAAGGTACACTTGTGTCCACCCAGATCTCAAAAGTAACAAACAGGGATGGAAAAACCACTGTTGCAGCTTTGCTTGAGAACGAGAATGAACTCCAGAGCGAAAATATGTCTCAGCAATGAAACAGGCGACGTGGAAATTCTGCAGATGAAAGTTACGACTTACATGCTCTGATCATACAAATACCAGCTTCGTGGTGGGGAGGGGACGGAAGAAAGTGAGCTTGAAGACGAAGCAACAGAAATTACTCAAGTCTGAAGACAGGAAGATAGAAGGACGGGGAAAGTAAACAGACCTTTATTTACATATGAAAAGGCATCAGAAATTCTTACGTATGTGTAATTGGAATCTCAGAAGGCGAAGAGATAACCAGGCACAAAATATATGTGAAGAAATGTAAGAAAAATTCCAAAATTTGTTGAAGGACATAAAATTTCAGATTCAAGAAACTTTAGCAAAGTCCAAGCAGGAGAAAAACCAGTCACAGGAACATTGTCGGCTGACGGCGGCTATAAATAAAATAGAGAAAATACTGAATAATTTGAAAAGTTGCGAATTCTCATCAGAAATTGTAGAGAGCAAAAGAATGGAACAATACATTGAAATGGTAGAGATTAAAAAAAAGTGTCAATTCAGAATTCTATATCCAGCAAAAATAAAGGCAAAATAAACATATTTTCAGTTAAAAAGAAAAACAAAAATAATTACTCATCAGCAAACTTTATGACAAAAAATTCCAAAGGAGTTTTCTCAAGCTGAACAGAAAGAACATCTCATAGAAACTTGGATGTCCAGGAGGGAATAAATGGCAAATATGTAGTAAAATATAAAAGTCTATTTGTTCACTTTAAAACAGATATGACTGTTGAATGCAGAGATTTGACATTTTCATTTGCAGTTAATATCTACACACAGAAAACGTTCTATAACATAAAGGACACGTGGAGACAGACACTTGTGGTTTCTTACGTGTTAGCAAAGTGGGACCATATTAACTGTAAGTAGACTCTGAAACTTTAGAATGAACATTATTTTTAAAATGCAAGAAGTATCTCTAAAATGTAAATAGGTAATGGAAGTCAAAATTTAAATAAATTTCAGTTACTCTGAAATAACGTACAAAAGGAAGGATACAGAAATAAAAACATACACCACTAACAGAAACACACAGTCAAATGATAAGCTCAAATCTAACCACATCAAAAATACATTAAATGTTAAACATTGCAATTAAAACACAACAATGGGGGGGCCTGGGTGCCTCCATGGGTTAAGCCTCTGCCTTTGGCTCAGGTCATGATCTCGGGGTCCTGGGATCAAGCCCCGCATCGGGCTCTCTGCTCAGCAGGGAGCCTGCTTCCCTTCCTCTCTCTCTGCCTGCTTCTCTGCCTGCTTGTGATCTCTGTCTGTCAAATGAATAAATAAAATCTTTAAAAAAAGACAACAATGTTCAGACTGGATAAAAATGAGAAATACATGCACGAAGTTTAGCATCATCTGGTATGATGTCAATATGACAAACAGAAACAGTATAAAAACAATATTGTATTTAATCCTCAAAACAACGCTTGAGAGCAAGAATCGGTATCATCTTGACCTCGTGGATGACCAGTGTCAGAGACAAGTCGTTTGCTGTATCAGAAACACCGTATATATCCACGCGGAAATCGAGGTACATCCAGGGTGTAACCATCACGCAAACACTTTGAAAGCATAATTGTGAAGACTGATTTTGTAGAGCCATGGGAAAGTAGCCATTATAATAGACTTTCGGGAGCTCCAAATGACATTCCCAGTTATTTAATCTAGATAAAGTGTCATATATGCAGAAAGTCACGTCTGAAGAAGTGAGCACAGCGGATGTGTTCAGGCTCCCGGATGCTTCTCGATGGCACAGAACGTGTCATCTTATTTCCTCCATACAAGGTTATTAGTCACCGTCCATGGGTCAGACACTACGGTAGGGGCTGGAGGCACAGAGAAGAGCAAGAGAACAGGACAGTGTTTCCATTCTGAAGGAGCCCACCTCCTGACGAAGGAAGAAAGTCTCTCCCCGTGCTCACGGCAGGTCTTGCCGGCGTGTGTAGGCGCGCGTGGTTAGTAGCAGATGCAGCAGAGAAGGTGGGCATAAGCTGGACCGCAAGGGTGTGGGTGGGGCAGAGACGGGCTTAGCATGTCCTCACAGAGAGAGAGAGAGAAAGCCAGAGTGGCCAAGACATGGCGGGTGTGGTGTGAGGGATGGAGCTGGGCACAGAGGGCTCGAGCATTCGGAGCCTTCCAGGCTATGGTAGGGAGCCCTACTCCACTGTAAGTGCGGTTGGAGCACCACTGAGGTAACAGGAGCAGGAAAGTGACCCCATAGATCTTCTAGCTCTAAACGATCCCTCGGCCATGGAGTAGACGCAGACGGGGAGGCCGGGGAGGAGGCTGTGCACCCCAGGGGACGGACAGGGGTGCCTTGGCGCTGGGGGATGTCAAGGACACGGCTAGAAATGGAGAGGTTTGGGGCTGCCTGCTGGAGAGAGGGCCCCACAGCCACCCGCGGTGTTCCTGAGCAGGATGAAGGGAGAGGAAACCCGGGAGGAATCCGCTGTGGGGCTTGCGAAACACGAGAGAACGAAGTTCTTCTAGGAGACAAGGCTGTTTGGTTTTGCCCCATGGGGTGGTGTGAGTGGGGGGGGAGGAATGAGAGTTAGATTGGAATTTGGGTTTCAGATGCTCCCCGGACGTTGGAGTGAAGTTATCCACTCACGAGTCAGACACAGACACGGAGACTTAATCATACGGTCTGAGTCGTCAGCGGGAAGATAGGACGGACATCGACCGGCCAGGGCAAGAGTCCTCGAGGAAGCATGTGCCGGCGATCTGTGACTCACAAGCTGCGACTTCACAATTCTTTGACCTTCAAAAGCGATACACATTCCGTAGAAAGTGGGTTTCAGGTTCTGGGTTTTGATCTTTTCCCCGGCTGGCGGGGCAGCGGGAATCAGCCGCAGCGCCTGGCAGCCTCGCCGCCCCGGGGTGCACAAGCCAGGCGCTCGCACCCGTTCCACTTTCCACTTCGAGGACAGTATTCAGCCGATTACGGGAGACGGTCGACACGTTGTTACAAAAGAAGCTTCCTGTTACACGATTTGCCCAACCGTAGGCTAACGTGAGGGCTCGTCTGAGGCCGGTGAGGCTGACCGATCGCGTTCAGAGGTTAGTGATATTTCCAGCTAAGGATGGACGTATCGGGACACACTCCCCCGCCCCCCCCCCCCGCCCCGCGGATGGAGGAGGATCTGTAGACGGAAGACGGGAGATCTCTTGCCGTCAGTTCTCAACCAGCACGGACCATGGCTCCAAACTCGGCGATTTTGAACGAGCTGTTTCATAAGATTCCTTCTGCTCATAGTCTACTGATTGAACAAGGTCCTGAAGAGCATTTTCCTATTTCAAGTAAATAATTAAGCCGTAAGCACCATGTTTTAGGTGTCTGGTTACTGGATTGAGACAAAGAGAGAAACGGTCGCTCACAACGTGGCTGGTGAGAGAGGATTTCCTTCCAGTTATTCCTGCAGAACCGGCTGTGTTAGCCAGCTCCGTCCTCCACACGAAGCCGCCCGCCTCTGTGACCGAGGCGGGGAGGCGAGGGAAGCCGTCACTGTTTGCTCGGGTTTGAGCAGACCTTCACTGAGACACGCAGATTTTCATGCAGATTTGCTGAGTGTTGGCAAATGTGCGCCCCCACGATCCGCCTCCCCACAGACAACATAAACCTCCCCACCCTCCCCCACAGTCCAGGCGTCACCCTGCAGGTCACCGGTGTCCTGACACCTACGCCCACCCATGGGGATGGCCTGTTCTCCACCTTCGTATTAAGGGAAACACACAGTGAGTACTCTGCCTCTGGCTTCTTTTCTGTTTTGGAGATTTATGTGTATCGTGTGTCCCAGTAGTTCGTTATTTTATTTAATTGTTTAACGGGTGTTGCATCGCGTGGCCACACTGGTCTATCTATGTAATTTGGTTTTATGCTTTGTGAGGGCAGATCTGTTCGCATTCTGTACCTAACTTGGGGCTTTTCTGAGGTATCAATAAAAAACCCAAGGTGTTCATTAAACTCCTCGATCTAAGTAGGACCAAGACCCCAAATTCTGTCTCAGCTTCAGCAGAGAAAGCTCTGTTGCTCCGTCAGGTTTCCTGATGTCACGTGCTGGTCTCGTGACATTCCCCCCGTGTCCGCACTTCTGGGGAACATAGAGGACCTGGGGGCTACAGGCAGATTGGGGGTTTGTTGTTCTGTGGCTGCCCAATTCCAGCTGCTCTGAGAGGCTCTCCCTCAGTCCTCCGACACCTCCAGGCAGCAAGACCCCAGGTCCCCGTGTGAGTTCTAACAAGCTCGAGCCAAGCAGACTGGGCAGTGCCCTCCAGGTCCCCGGGTGAGTTTTTCCTCCAGGAAAAAGCCATCGATGGGTCCCACCCACTCCGCAGGTTCTGCGTCTCAGGTTCAGATCCACTCCAGCTTCCTCCTGCCTTCAAACAGGCACTTTGTACGTTGCTTCTAGGGCTTATAAGTGCCATCAGCAAGAGGCTAACGGCCACGACTGGAAATGGAATGAATTCGGTTAATTTTCACCCCCACTATAAAGAAGGGCTGTATTTTCCCATCTCCAGCAAGATGCTGCAGAAAATTAACAGAAACCATTTACAAACCCCAAACATGGTAGACTTGGAGATGCACCGCCCAGATTCCCTTCAAGGAAGGACCTGCCGTGCGTCCATGGGAGGCGGCCAGCAGCTCCTACGGGGTCTTCCTCAGCCGTCCCCGCTGCGGCCCCGGCTTCCGGGGCAGCACAGATCCCCTGGCCAGGCCGGGCAGGAAAAGGAAGACCGAGGACGCGGATGGGCCGCTCAGGCTCCCGAGCTCCCCTCGGACCGCCCAGGGCTCTGCAGGAGCGGCATGGCCGTCCGACACCTCGCCCCGTCCCGTCCCGTCAGCCCTTCCTTCCACGGACACTGATTCCCCGAAAACGTCCTGCGCCGCCAGCTTGTGTCAGCGTCTGGGTCTGACCTTCCAGCCCGAGACACAAAGCCCTGCCCCTCCTCGCCCTGTTCCTTTCCTTCCGGAACCGTCCAGTCCGAAGTCAGTGCAGAGTCGGGCGGGTCTCCTCTGCGCTGGGTTGTGGGGGGGGACACAATGCCAGATCAAGTCCCGGAGCTCTGGGGGGTCAGAAGGGCCTCTGAGGGTGGGGAGCCTCATGCGGAGGCCGGAGACCCCTCGGGGTGGGACAGCAGCCAACACGGGACGGCCCAGAGTGGGCGTCAGACCCAGGAGGGTGAGGACTTTCCCGCGGGGGTGGGGTCGGGCGAGGGCGGGGCTTGGAGCACAGACAAGGGAGAGAGTCCAGGAGGAGGGGGTGCTACGGGCTGAGCCGTGTCCCACCCCCCGCCCAGTTCCAATGGTCAAGTCCTGACCTCCAGTTCCTCAGAGTGGGACGGTCTTTGGAGTTGGGGTTTTGGAAAAGGTCATGAAGCTAAAAGGAGGTCACGGGATGGTCCTGATCCAATCTGACCGGCGTCCTGAGAAGCGATTAGGGCCCAGACGTGCCCAAAGGGAAGACCTTGGGAACACACAGGTGGGAGAGAGACCGTGCAGAAGCCCAGGGCGGAGGCTTCGGGAGAAACCCGCGCTGTCAGTGCTAGATCGTAGACGTCCAGCCTCCAGAGCCACAAGCCGGTCCATCCTTGTGGTTCAAGCCCCCCGGGCCGTGGCGCTCTGTGACGGCAGCCCTCGCCGGCCCGTTCAGTGGGTGACTTCATGGGGTGAGGAGACGGAGCACACCGGCCAGAAGGGCAGCGGGAGACCAGGTGTCCACAGTGAGCTTGGTCCGCGGAGGTACGGATAATGGCAGCCCAGATCCCCCCTGTCAGCAAAGGGGTTCAAAGGGAGGAAGTGAGAATGAAGCCTCTGGTTTCCCACTGGACTTGGGGGTATCGGGACAAACCCATGGTTATCCGTACCAGGTCAGGAGACAGTGAGGGAGAGACATGGAGGTACAGGATAGAGAAACGATGCTGCGGTCAGGAGCTGACATCTGGAGGGAAGACGGCGGACGCAGAGAGACGGCGGACGGCAGGCAGGCAGGGAGAGACCTCCCCAGACACGTCCACGCACACTCAGACGGTGGGGGAGTCGCGCGCCCCTGGAAACCCGACAGGCCTTCGAAGGTGCATGTCGGGTTCGGAGCCGAGACGGCTTCGCTGCGGCGGCGACGGCCTGGCGAATCGAGAGCTCGCTCATCGGAGGAGTCGGTAGTGACAAGCACACTGGGGAAATTAGGAGGGAAGACAGCATCACACCGGTGTTGTGAGCGGAGTCGTATATGCCTCCAAATACACCTCGGGAGACCCCCAGGGGCGTCAACGAGCCACACGCTGTGCACACTTGCCCCAGACGACAGCGGCGGCTCTCCGTCAGCTGTAGGAGCAGGTTACAAAGGGCGGCAGTTACCGCAGCCCGGGAACAATGTCTTTAAAGTTTCCACGGCGCGCCGTGTGTGTTTGCGTGTGCACATGCATACGTGTGTGTGCGCGTGTGCACGGACGCCAGGAGGTGGGAATGTGAGGCTTCCCAGGGACGGCACTGCCTGCCTTTCTCTCTAGAAAAATAAATATCAAATGTATGTATGTATGTATATATATGGATTATTATGTTAAATAAGTAAGTATACATACATATATATAACTGTAAAAACTGGCAATGACCGTTTTGCGCATCTGAACACCAACTTTCAGGACCAGCTCACTCTCCCGAGCCGCACAGAACCCCTGGGGAAGGGGGACCAAATTTGCTCTGGCCTCACCTCCCACACATGTCAAGGCGAAGCCTAAAATGAGGAGTATCTCCTCGAGGGATACGCTTTCTTGCGATTCTCAACAGAACTCATCCACTGGATGTATTAATTCCCTCCCTTCTCAATTAGAAGGCAGAAATGAATTTTTTTTTTTAAGTGGGCTCCATGTCCAGTGTAGGGCATGAACTCACAACCTGAGATCAAGAGTCACATGCTCTACCTACTGAGCCAGCCGGGGCCCCCAGCATGGACTTTTTTAAAAAGACTTGAGTTCAGTGTATGCAATCTTCAAGAAACTCACTTCAAATATCGTCGCACGGTATGTTAGAGTGAAAGGATGGACAATGCACGACACGCAAACACTAAGAGAAGGAAGGTAGGGGTGTCTCTGTTAGTATCCGACCACGTAGCCTCAGAGCAAAGAAGATTACCGAGGGTAAAGAGAATCGTTACATGATGACAAAAGAATTAATTCACCAAGAAGACGTGACAGCCCCAAATGTGTGTGCGCCGAACCACAGAGCGTCAGCGCACACGGAGTAGAGACTGACAGACCTGCGCACGTGAACTGACAAACGTTCCACCGCGACTGGGACTTCAGGACGCTCTCTCGGTAGTGAGCACCGTATCTGGCCAGAAGGTCAAGGCCGCAGAAGACCTGGATGACTCCATCACCAGGGGGACCTAACTCACGCTTACAAGGGGTTTTCCCCAACGCTAGCAGGACACACATTCTTTCCGAGGAGACACGGAACATCTACTTACATAGACCATATTCTGAACATGATAAAAAAAAATCCAAAACAAAAAAAAACAACAGCAAAATAGACCATATTCTGGTCCATAAAACAAAATTTAATGAATTTATGTTTTGGGGCCATAATGGAATTAAACCAGAAACAAACAGCAGAAAGATCATCTCCAAACTTTAAAGATTTTAAATCATGTATTTCTAACTAATCCAAAGAGAAAAGTCTAATGGGACATTGGAATATGCATTGAGTCAAATGAAAATAAAATTAAAACATGAAATATCTGTGGGATGTAGCCAAAGCAGCAAACACAGGGAAAGTTATGGCACCAAATACCATTTTATATAAACACTTCTATTACAAATACTCCACACTTCTGCCCGAGGCCTTGCTTTCTCACAGTTTGCAGGGAAGGAGACGTTTGTAAGGTTAACCGAGGAGTTCGCCGGCATTTGTCATCTACTTAATGCAGTGCTCAAGGATGTGGAGAGAGTGCGCTCGGCTCAGCACGCCTGCCTGACCACGGCTGTGGCCGTTAGCGCAAACCGTCTGGACCCTGAGAGGCCACGGCTCACTCGGGTGGCGGGACGCGCACAGACGGGCTGTCCGAGCCCAGAGCCTAGAACTGAGAACGCGTGAGGCCCCGGCGACCGTCTCAGCAGCGCCAGGCAGTGCCGCGGCAGGAATGTCCCCGTCTCGGTGCCCGCTTCCCCTTCGCAGCACCATTTCCCCTTCGAACATCAACGTCCACTTTTCCAAGATCGATTCTCTCGTCTGCCTTCCCTGTCCTGATTCTGCGCAAGAGAAAGACTCTTCCCCGTGTTCATGCTGTGCAGAGAGCAGGTCCCATCTTCGACCCACACACGTGGTCCGGCAGACGGGGAAGCTGTGTCACTCTTCGCACGTGGGGTCACTCCAGCCCTGACCCAGTGAGCCCTTGTCGAGGTCCCCACTCAGATGCCCCCGTGATTTCCACGTCCCTCCTAAAGCCACGGGCCTGAGAGCGCCCCAAGGAGGCAGGATCCCAGGTACTTCTCAGCCTCCCTCTCCTGGGAGGTTTTCTCCCTCTCCTGGGACGCTCCAGGGTCCAGCGGGTCTTGCCTCGCGTGCGCTCTGTCGTCCCAGTGGGTGTGGGTGTCCTGGACCGGCCTGCTTCAAAACAGACCCGCCCAAGTTCAAACCTTTGTCTCAGCACTTACTTTGCACCTTTGGGAGAAGCTCTTACCCTCTGCTCCCAAAGGTCAGTCGGGCACAGCCGTCCTCCCTGTGTTGCTTCGGGGACCAGACGGATTAACGTAGAGCACAGACTGCGGGAGCCGGGGGCTCAGCAGCCCAGCTCCTCCTCCCAGGCCTCGAACACAGAACCTTCGAGAGCTAAAGAACGCTCGCCCAGGAGGGCAGTTCGTGCGGAAGGTCAGGAACGGGCGGTGTTTGTTTCCCCTCGTGGCTCACCAGGTACATGTTCACCTTCTGGAACCACTCAGAAGACCGTGTGCTAGAATAATCCTAGGCTGTGATGTCGAGACCCCAATGCCCTTGCCAGTGGAAGGCAGGTTGTTGGTTTTCAACATGATACGGGCATGAAGCAGGATGGTCTGGATGAACCCGCAGAGACCGCTCCGGCTTGCAGGAGCTGTCGGAACAAAGGCCGGCTGTCAACCCCAGCCTCCCTCCCATCTTGGAAAAGCTCCGTCGTGTTCCAGCTACGGGCGGCCAGAGCTAAATTCTCTACACGGGAGAAGCTTCCATCAGCGCACCTGGGACTGTCCGCACCTGCGGAAGAAGAGCCCTTTCCAAGTCCTCCGAGTCAGTAAACAAACAGCCCCCGCTGGGTGTGAAAACAAAGTGGCCAACAGGTCGGCCCCCTCAGGAGTCCACGGAGCCGCTGTCCTGGGCCACCTCCAGGGAGGGCCCCTCCTTACATCACAGGGATGAGCATAATGAGCGTTGGGAGTAATTAGCAGATGACACACCGCCCCCGAGGGAGGACGGGGCAACAGCAGAACAACAAAGCCCCGGAGGATTTCGAAACGTGGCTTTATAAGCTTCACGGGGCGACAAGCCGAGCCAGAAGCACTCCGAGGCGGGCGCCGGACCCGAGCCAGCTCTCTGATGCCGGGGCCAGCGGTGTGCGAGCGCACGGCGCGGGGAGCGCAGATAGCATCTCTTCTCTCAGCGAGACCTGCTGCTGCCCGTGGGGAGCAGAATTAATTAGGAGCGGAGAGAAAAGTCCGCGGGGAATTCGAGAGTCCTCCTCTTGGCTGTCGCGGCACGACCCTCCGCCGGTGACGCAGCACCCTCTCCGTCCACGGCCAGGCTACCGTGGCACTTCCTTCTGTGGCCTCAGCTAGACCCGTGGAGACCCTGCTGCCTGTTTCCAGAGTGTGTCCCATGGTATCAGTGCCCAGGTGGGCCATGGGAGGAGTCGCTGTTCCCACAGACCCACAGGGAGCACCAGCAGGGACCACCGTCTAAGGGACACTAGCCAGAAGGGACACAGCTCTTCCTGCAGGGGCTCCTGCCAAGAACAGAGGAGGAGCCCAGAGCCGTCCTTCCGCGGGAAAGCCTTCTAGCACCCCCCCGTGGTCATGGCGAATGCTCCAGGCCACCGGAGCCACCGCTGCCTGCCCCCACCCTGCGAATGAAGGCCCTAAAAGGAGCAGGACTGTAGGGGGAGGGGGAGGCAGGGGAGGCAAGCGGATGAGGGGCCACAGGGAAACGCCGCCAAGGTCTCCAGCGTGGGCACCTCGCTGCACGCGTCCCAAGGGGACTCGCACGTGGCCCACGGGGCCTCCCCAAGGCTCGCGGAAGCCAGCGGTCGGTCATGGTTTCGCAGAGGCCCGCCAAGACGCTCATTGTCTTATCCTGACAAAAGGCTCTCGCGGGAGCTCCACGCAGACAAGAGGTGGCCGCCGTAGCCGCGACGTCCCTCGAGCTGTGAGGCGTCCTCCGTGACCCGATGCCACACGTTCAGCGATGGTCACATGGATCAGGTGAGACCCGGGCTCTCGCGGGACCCCGCGCTCTCTGTCGGCAGACCGGGTGCGCACCTGCCCAGCCGGCAACTGTCGGGTCGCGGTCGGAGGGCGTCTCCGTGCTGTCCCAGCCCACACCGCGGGAGGACACACCTGCCGCCGCCGTCAGAGGGCCCGCCCCAAACCCAAGGACCTGGCCTCTTGGGCCACCTGTGGGATGAAGCCCGCACGGTGTCAGCCTTACCCTGCTCCTTGCGGTGGAGATGGCCACGGAGCAGAACACACAGAACAGGGTGAGTCCGAGAAACGCACACAAGGGAAGATCTGCCTCCGTCTGTTCAACACGTTTAGATCTTCATACCTCACCCGCCAGAATCCGCTTGTAAATGCTCTGGACCCCGGGGCTGCTTCCCCATCTGGGCCACGGGATTCAAACCACTGACCTTGTGCCAATGTGTGTGTTCTGTGAAGGGCTCGGAGAAGCAATCACTCGGCCCCGATTTGAACCATTGTCCTTGATGCCAACCAGACTCGGAAGTCACTCCATGTGTTAACAATTTACTCGGAAAACAGAGAAACCTCAACCGAAGTCGTGTTTGTTGATTGCTGGACCAGTCACTAGTTCTGTAGGACAGGCTCTGTGCTCTCGAACCAGCCCCGGAGACCATTTCTGGGTTTTCCCAACATGACACATACTTTAAGTTAGAGGGAGGCTTTAATGGTTTAATTGTACAAACCATCAAGTACCTTATCCCCGACTTTGGACAAATGCAATGACTGTCGGTGAATTATGACCACACAGGCTGTCACGGAGAGCCCGTTAGGCTTACAGACAGCCCGTGTGGGATGGTCCATATATGAGCGCGTCATGGTCTACGTTGCATGTTATACTCCACGTACTGGACTGGGCAGACTTTGTCGCAAGGGGAAACAGAGTCACCGTTCTAGGCTTGCGGACCGGACCGGTTTCACCGCTTCACCTCTGCCGTTGTAACAGAAGGAGCCACAAGCAGTCTGCAAAGAAGCCGACGTGGTCGTATCCGGATAAAAACCGTGCTGTTTCACGAAAGAAGTGGCGAACCCACGGGCCAGAGTTTGTCCATCCCTGACGTACCTCGCGTAGAGCTCACACTCCGCCCTGTGCGTTGCACACTCCACGCACTCCGCACACCACGAGCCACAGACGCTCCGTGGATGTGGGCTGAACGGCCAGAAACGGTACGTAGATTCACTCCCTGAACAGCAGGTGTTTCTAGGAGGCGTTTGAGACCGTGAGTAACACGGGAAAAATACACCAGTGGAATTCTCAAAACACTGACACTGAGTGTCAATAATTGAAAAGTGAACGTGGAGAGGCTCCTCGAACCTGCCGCGCTCTCCTGTCCCAGCCTGCAGGACTCTGTCCTGAGCCTCCAGCGAGCCCGTTTCCTCCCGGGATCCTCTGTGGCCGGAGCCGCCGTCCCGCTCCCACGTCCCAAGCACGCTGCAGGGGAGTCTGGGCGGACCTCGCCTCCCCGCTTGGATTTCTCCGCAACTCCGAACACAGACGCTCTGCTGAGTCTAGGCTACCGCTTTCCCGCCACTTTGTGGAGACGTGACCGCGTCCACCCCGTACCCTGATGGACTAACTTACAGCAGCCTCCTCGGTGTGGGGCCGCGTTTTCAGGTGATGGAGTCCCCCGTGCTTTCCCCTTCCTCAGAGGTATCTCGGGGTCCACATCTTGAAGGTTTATGGGTCTGGGTGGGTGTCCAGTGAGTGCCACGGTCCTCTGTGGCAGCTCTATTTCCTGGTGATAGTTCAGGGCTAGTCGTCCGTGGTTCTCCCTCAACACCGACTCTTAAAGCCCCCAGTGAAGAGACTGTGTGACCGTGTATGTGTGCCCGCAGAGAAGAGAAGTAAAATGTCCCCAGAGACATGGTCATGACTGTGTGCACAAGCAGGAAGAAATAAGAAAAGATCTCAAAAATTAAAAATGACAGAGGACCGTCGGACTAAGCTCCATGAGTGATCGGAAGCTTCGAAGAAATGTGAGCTCGGACGAGGACAGGATAAAAATGCCTTCAGCTGCAGGGCAAGGAGGAGACATTGCCAAGAAGAGAGGAACTGGGGTCCAAGAAATCAAGAGCACAACACAACCTGACGTGCCCGCTGAGTGGGAGGCGGGCGTAGTTGATTCTAAATTCAGTATCGATAGCCCTTCAATGAAAGTAATGTGGCCATGAATCACATTTCACACATACGATATGTAATCATGTAAGTGTATTAATAAGGTGACCATATGTAAGGACGGCCACAGTCCCTCTGTGTGTGTGAAGGCTCCAGGAATCCACGGAGACGACGGGAATGCCCGTGCCGCGAGCCGAGGGCAGAGAGACCAATCGTAAGAGAGCAAGTGTGGGGCCCGGTGGTCCCCCAACCAGGGGACAAACGAACAGGGGAGCATTGGTGGTTGAACAAAACTCAAGGAGAACATGGAGGTGCAGGTGGGGCGACTGTCCCCGCCCAGGGTAGCTGCTGTGCTCCTCGTGTCTCCGTCTGCTGGGTCTGGGGGCAAACACTCATTCAACTCCGAAGGGGCAGACCACTGCCGAGCACTGGAGCCGTTATCAGGAGGCCTTTCACAAAGAGTTCCCAGGGGCATGTCTCGGGCAAAGCAGCTCGACTGCGGGGGTCTAAAACCAGGTCATGGGGGCGCCTGGTGGCTCAGTGGGTTAAGTCTCTGCCTTCGGCTCAGGTCATGATCTCAGGGTCCTGGGATCGAGTCCTGCATCGGGCTCTCTGCTCGGCGGGGAGCCTGCTTCCTCCTCTCTCTGCCTGCCTCTCTGCCTACTTGTGATCTCTCTCTGTCAAATAAATAAATAAAATCTTTAAAAACAAAAACGGGTCATGAGTGGCACATGAAACCTGGGGGTGAAGTCTGGAAGGGACGAGTACAGACGGGGATGTGTGGAGCATGTGGGGACAGTCTTTGAATTTGTGACAAGCTGTCCTCTGGAACGGGGATTTAATCCTGTTTCATGAGTCACCAGCAGGACTTACACTTCAAATAAAGAGTTGACAGCGGAGGAGACATGAGTGAAGACAGATCCAGCCGAAGGAGCTGTCACAGTGTGTCACGCCATGTGGAACCGAGTGCTCCCCCTCTCCGGGGGTGTCGGTGGAGAACGTCATTGGAGCCCCTGCCCTAGCCCTTCTGTAAACACCGGAAGACCTTGGGCAAGTCTTTTATATCCTGCTGTTGTGATGTGGGTCCAGGTCATTGCAAATAATACATCTGAAAGTGTTTCCCAAACATACAGACGCAACCGTGTAGGTCGTTTTGTGGCTGTGGAATTAAGAGTCGTTGCATCGATTTGCTTCAGTTAAAGGTCCCTTTCAATCTCCAGATTCTATGCCTTCCACGGCAGGCGAAGCTCAGCCGCCATCCCGCACGGGTAGAATGGTCACATCTTCCAGGACATGGAGTCCAAGTAGCCCCCGTGTTTCTGCTTCCCATCTGCGAGTCACGCATGGACACGGAACCTCAGCAGTGTGGCCACCTCTGGCGTGAAGAGGGACTTAGGACATTCAGTCATCCCTCGAAGACTCACTCCCAAAAAGATAGTAAGGAGATTTCAGGAGTCCGCTGGCCTCCCCACTTACTCCACTCCCCATTCCTCAAAGGTTTCCAGAGGTCCCAGAGTCTTGAGAGCTCCACCTGCCTCTGACACCAGAGTTGGTATGTTCTGGAAAGCCCTGATGAGGTTGCACAACCAACCGATGCCTTGATTTCTTCTTCTCTAAGAGAAGGTGACTACCTCTGCCTTCCCACCTCCTTGCGCTGTTATGGGGGAATCAAGTGATTCAATAGTAAAAATATTCTTTAATTTAGTAATCACTGAAGAACTTCCAAAATCCCCCATGCTCCTGTACTAAAGCACTTCCTAAACATCAACTTCTAATTCTCAAATACCTCTGTTATGTTTACTTGGATGTATTAACTTGACTGGAACACAGGGTGTCCAGCCATTTGGTCAAACATTGCTGTTTGTGTTCGTGTGAGAGCATTGTGAACTGGTTTGCATTTAAATCGGTAGACTGAGTAAAGTAGATCTCCCGCCCCAGTGTGGGTGGGCCTCATCTAAGCAGTTGAGGGCATGACTAAAACAAAAATGCTGACCCACTCCCAAGGAAGAAGGAGTGCCTCCCGCCTGTCTACCTTTAAACTGGAGCATCAGCTCTTTCTTGCTTTCACATCTGAACGGAAACACCAGCTCTTCCCGAGTCTTGGGCTGGCACACTTTGCACTAGAACTAAACCATCAGCTCCTCTGGGTCTCCCGCTACCAACTCATCCTGCAGATCTTGGGGCCCATCAGCCTCCATAATTAAGTGGTCCAATTCCTTCTAACAAACCCCGTCATGTGAGTGTGTTCACACACGTGCCCTCCTGGTTCCGTTGTTATGGAGAAGCCGGACTAAAACGGTCTCCTGTAACAATGTTGCTCCTCCATTGACACAGAAAGAAACTGAGTCCATCCAGGACGTGAAACAGCAGGACCAGGATGCAGATGCGACTCAAGCTCCACGACCTCCGTCCTCTCCCTCACTGCCTCCTCTTACACCTACTGCTACCACGCTTGGACAAAGCCTGGAAGGATCTTTGGGGAAAGGGGGTGGAGAGAGGAATCCCCACATCCCACAGAGGAGCAAATCCTGTATCCTCGGGAACCCACCCGAGAAACCGGGGACGACGGGCCTGCGGCGAACGGAGCACACGTGCCGGCTGGGTGTCGGAGCGTAGCGCGTCCCGACCGCTCTCAGGGCTGGAGGGCACCCCGCGCCGATGCGCATCTGCTGGGTATCTTCCCGGAGAGCCAAACTCATCAACAGATTGTTATCAAGACTCAAATCTGCTTGCAGAGATATTTTTGTGGCATTTAATTCCACAAAGAAAACACTGCTGCTCGTTAACACGAAGGAGAGACCTAAAATACTCAGGAATGTTGCACGCAGGGCAGCCCGCAGAGCCACTTGAAAAGAAGATGAACGGGGCGCCTGGGTGGCTCAGTGGGTTACGCGTCTGCCTTTGGCTCAGGGTCCTGGGAGGGAGCCCCAGGCCGGGCTCCCTGCTCAGTGGGGAGCCTGCTTCTCCCTCTCCCTTTCCCTCTCTCTCTCTCCGTTTCTCATGAATAAATAAATAAAATCTGAAAAGAAGAAAATAAGATGAATGATTTGAACTGACCGTGAATCCCAGAACTCTGGGAATGGGATCTGTCTGGGGTGAGTGCATTTCGGATTCCTTTCACGGTTCACTATGCAAAGTCTGAGGCTGGTGCAGCACAGACCTGGGGGAGGTCTCCGTCAGGCCACCGTGTGGTTCCGGGACCAAAATTCCAAGGGCCACCCTTTTGTACGACGTACTGGTGAAACCAAGGAAACAGGGTGAGGGTCCTGCCAGCCCCCGGTGTCTCAGGGAATGTGGGTGACCTCATGATCGCGCACTGGCCCTCCTGCTGTTCCCTGTCCCACCCGAGGATGAGACAGGGGCTCCGTGCGTGAACTGGCATGGCGGAGGAGACGCGCACTCTCCTGCCGACCGTTTGTCCGACCACGAACGCCCTTCAGACACAGAGGAGACGATAACGCTCGAGGCCATTTCCTAGCCTGTCGTCCCTTCGATCCGTACCGATGGTCGGTCGTTTTGGAACTATCTCGAAAGTTCTCCGGCGTCGTGCTCACGAGCATCACAAAGGAGGAAGGTAGACATGTCTGTGCTTACGTGGGATCCCGAGAGTGGCTCACCCATGTTTCCTTCTCTTTCGCGTGTAACGTCGCCGATTTTCTTCCTTCACTGGTGTTTCTTCCTTTTTAAATTATCTCTGACCGGTGACGTCTAACCCACACCAAAGCCTCATTCTCACCATGAACCTGCAGCGTCGTTCGATGCTCTAAGCAACACGTCTGTGTCACTTCGTAAAAACGAGAAGCATGTTAAACAGAAGAAATAATCTTTCCCCAATTTCGCATCCCACAGTTTTTTCTGGGAAGTTTTACCAGTTTCTCGTGCATCCTTTTATAAAGAGTCTACAAACACAGGTTTTATATATTTACACACACGTGGATGAAGATAAACACAAGTAATTGCCAATATCTGTGGTAGAAGCTTCAATCACCCTTTTTCCTCTAAAATTCCAGTTTCATTTGAACCTCTACCCTTCTGCAGTTTTAATTATTTATAGTATATATAGTTCTGCTTCCCTTTTTTTTTAATCTGCTCGATAGTCCAACGTATGGAAATCTATTTATTTAACCAATTGAGTCAAAGTCATGACTCTGACCTAAGCCATGGTTCTGACTTGGGACAGTTCCACATACAGCGGCTCGTCCCTGCCCTCGTGTGTGTGGACATTTCCCAGCTGAGTAATCCCAGGAGGTACATTTCTATAGCTCTAACGGTCATAACACTTCCGTTTCAACACAAAGAGTGACCCAGTCCATGATCGGTGTATACAAGTGTCCACTTCCTCACACCCTGCGAACGTAGGACACCATCGCTCGCTCCAATCAATCAACCGTTTGATCTCATTAATTAGTTACCGGGAAGCTGGGGCTTCTTTTCCGAGACTGCTCGGCATCTTGGTTTTCTTCTCTGTTCATTTCCTTGGTCTATTTTGGAACGACATGCGGCCTGTCTCATTCATTGGAGTATTTTATTTATTGTTCCAATATATTCTCCAAACTCGTCAGAGGTCTGGCATTCGTCAGACTAATTCGCTTACTAATTAACAGTGTATCGTTCACAAAATCCAGTCCCTGATCCTTGCCCTCACGCTTACAACTCTGCACCGTGCTCAGAAAGACTCTTTCCCCGGGAGTACTATGAAAAGTATCTACACTTTCTGCTGCTAATCATTACATTTTAGTGCTTGAATCTTCCTGAAATTTATTTACATGGTGGCAGAGAGATCTAACTTGTTTCGTTTGGATTGCCGGTTTTCTCAAATGTCCGCATTTTCCACATTCAATTGAAACACGACTGTTATCATCCACCAGATTTCTACATTTACTTTTTTTTTGAATTTTTGGAATCTGTTCTATCGATTCTTTGGTCTCTACCCCACTGTCCTGATTAGTATTAACTTTGGATTTTGACATTTGGGGAACTTTAAAAACTATAATCCCATATCAAGGATAGTAAAGGAGGGACTGTGCACCCTTCCCATTTCTCCCAGGGTGACCTCGTACATAATTACGGTGCAAGAGTGGGACGAGAGGTCCACATCGTACAGTGTGTGTCCCTCCACGCCGTGGTATCACGGATCTCAAATCTGTGTCACGACGACCGCAGTCAGGACACAACAATCTCATTATCAGAAAGGTCTTGCCTGTGTGACCCTTTGTAGTCACCCCACCACCCCTCCTCCCAGCATCCCTAACCCCCGGCAACCACTGATCTGTCTTCCATCTCTGTAATTTTGTTTTTCCAAGAACGGTGTGTACGTGGATCATAGTCTGTGGCCTTTGGTGTTGGCTTTTCTGCTCCACGTCATGGCCTTAAGACCCACCCAAGCTGCTGTGTGCACCACAGTCCACTCCACGTGCGGCGTGTCACTGTCGACCGGACCATTCATCCATTCAGGGACACTGGGGTTGTTCCACTCTGGGGCTATTACGAACAGAGCTGCCAGGACAATTATTTACAGGTTTTTCTGTGGATGTGAGTTTTCATTGATCTGAGATAAACGTTCAAGAGTACCACTGCTGGGGTGTGTAGCGAGTGTATGATTTAGCTTTTTAAGAAACTGCGGTTCTTTGCCAGAGTAGCTGTACCATTTTATAACCCCACCAGCAATGTACGCGAGAGCCAGTTTCTCTGCTTCCTCACCGATTTTGGGATTTTCACTATCTTTTCTTAATTTTACTTCTAAAAAATGTTCGTGATACTGAATTGAGGTCTTAATTTGTATTTCCTTAATGCAAACTAAGCTTGTGATATTGAATATCTTTTAAAGTGGTTTTTGGCCATTCACATATTCTCTTCATGCTTTTTGCTCATTTTATAATCAGATTTTTTTTTACTTTGATTTCTGAGAGTTTATTATTTTAGATAGGAGCCCTTTGTCAGGTATGTGGTTTACAAATTTTTTTCCCCCTTTCCTTTCCATGTTCTTAGCACGGTATGTTGTAGAACAAAAGCTCTAATTGCTGATGAAGTCCCCTTCGTGATTGTTTTAAAATATAGAACATGCTTTTGATATCATAACTAAACACTGTTCACCAAGCCCTAGGTCCCGATTTTTTCCTCTATTTCTTTTCTAAAAACATTATGTTTTCTTTTTAAATCTGTGCTCAATTTTGCATGAGTTTTTGCATGATGTGTGAGATACGAGTGGGCGTTTTTTCTGGTATTTTTGCCTGTGGCTATCCAATTCAACACTCTCGGTTGAAAAAATGATCTTTCACAACTTGGTCAAAAATCAGTGGCCATCGTCACAGAGGTACTCAGGAGCTCACGGTTTTGCCCACTGATCTCCGTGCTACCCTTCTTCCTCTTCTGGCACAGCCTAACTTCCTAAGGCTACGTGGTAAGTCTTGAAATTGAGTAGGACGGTGGCTCCCACTGTGTTCTTCTCTTTCCAAGTTGCTTGAGCTCTCCATTTCCTTTGTCATTCTCTACAGATTTAGAACCTTGTTGTCTATGTCTACTGAAGCCCTTCAGAGATTTTACAGGAACGGTGTTAAATCTGTCTACCAGTCTGGGGAGAATTAAACCCTTCCTATGCTGTGTCTCCCTGTCTCTGAATGCAGACCATCTCTCTGCTTATTGAGGTATTCAAGGAGAACTTCACCAACACTCAAGTCCCGTACCTGTTTTCTTAGACCGACGCCCACCTGTTTCATTATTCACGGAGATGGCACATCGCATAGTTCTTAAAACTTCAGTTCCCTCAGGTCCGTTGCTAATAGACAGAAGTGAAGCTTTTGTACGCTGATCTTCAACCCTGCTACCTTGAGTTCTGAGAGTTTGGGGACTTCGGATTTTTTCTCGTTTACTGTGTTTTCCTTGGTACTTCTTCCACAGACCATCATGTCATCCGCCCGCAGGAGCAGCTGTAGATCTTTCTTTCTGGCCTAGATGACTGCTGCTTCCCTCCTCGCACGGTAACAGTGCCTGGAATTTCCCGTACGATGCTCAGGAGCCGCGGGGAGCCTGGACCTCCTTGCCTTGTTTCCAGTCGTGCTGGGGAAAGTCCTCTGTTGTGGGTGATTTTAGCTGTGGGGGTTTGCACGTATTCTTTACCGAGGTAAGCAAGTGTCCCTGCACTCCTAGTTTTCTGAGAGCTTTCTCTGCATAAGTGAGTGCTGAGTTTTTCAAACGCTCTTTTTCTTCAATTGCTATGATCGTGAGACCTTTCTTCTTTAGCACGGGGCTCTAGTGGATTACCTTGACGGGTTCTTACACGCAAGCGTTCTAGTGTACTTTGGACACTAGTCCTTTCTACATGATGGTGAATTCTATTTGCCAATATTAAAAATTTTTTATCTTTGTGAAGATAATGCTCTAGGTTTCCCTTCTTTTTTGTACTATCTTGGTCTTGTCTTGCTACTCCAGTAATATTTGCTTTGCAGAATGAGGTGAAACTGTTTCCTTCTCTTTTATCTGCTAGAAGGTATTCTGTAAAACGTGTGATAATTCTTCTTTAAATACTTGGTAAAATTCTCCAGTGAAACCATCTGGGTCTGGAGATTTCTTTTTCAGGAGCTTTTTAATTACAATTTAATTGTCTTCATTGTTAAATGGCTTCAAATGATCTATTTCATGTGAGGTGAACTGTGGTCGTTGATCTTCTAAGGAACCGTCTCGTGCGAAGTATCAAATCTGTGGGTCGGCCAACGTTCACGTGCCCCCTTCCTTTCCATCTGGTGTTGTAGGGTCTGCCATGTTGTCTTCCGTTTCATCCCCAATATCAATAGTTTGTGTCACCCCGTTTCCTTCGTCTGTGAGGCCAGACACTTGTCAATCTCATCGACCTCTGCAAAGCACCAGGGTCCCGTTTCTCTGATGTTCTGTACTGTTCCATTCACGATTTCGTCCGTCTCTGCTCTTCTCTGTATAATTTCCTTCTTTCTCTGGCGCTCGGTTTGTTCTGCTCTGGATTGTCTGGTCTCTCACAACAGGAGCCTCTATGGCCCATCGGATAATTTACTCTTTCTTGCTGCAGACTTCTGGTGCTGTGGTTTTCCCTCCTGCTCTGTGCCGCCCCCCACGTGTTGGTAAGATGTGTTTTCACTCTCATCTCGTTCCGTGTTTTTGTTTTTGTTTTTCTTGTTCCTCTGAGACTCCCGCTTTGACCCTCAGGTTACTCGGAAGAGGGTTGTTGAGGTTCCAGCAGTTTCTCTAAACCCGCGGAGAAAACGCTCTCCAGAGGATTGTTTCCCACTTATCTTTCTGTGAGTTCCTTCCTCTAACCATGCTCAGAGGACACACACTGCAGAACTCCAGTTCTTTGAGATCCGTTGGGTGTATGTCATGGTCCGGGCTGCTGCCCACCTTGGTGCCTGCTCCGTGGGCTCTTGAAAAGAGACAGCTCCACCGCGGCCGGGGCTGTCCCCTGTGTGCTGGTGAGGTCCTGGCGGTGCGTGATGTTCCAAGGTCCGTACATTTCCTGTTTTGCTATCTCGCTGGTCTTCAGCTGGAGAGAACGGTCTACAAGTCCCCAGTGTGATCTGTCTCCTTCCCGTTTTATCCACTTCTGATGAACGTCCTTGCTAGCCCTGTGGTTCATTCATCCTTGGAACAGCTGTTTCCTTGTGGATAGACTCTGTCACCATATGTAATGTTTCTTCCCGGCACTGGCAATATCCTTTGCTCCAAAGTTGACTTTATCTGACATTAATAGGGGCACTCTAGCTCTCTACTGATCAATATGTGTACCGTGTATCTTTTCCATCCTTTTGTTTTCCACTGATGAGTATCATTATAGTCGAGTGAGTTTTTATAGGCAATACGTAGTTGAGTCATGTTTTTTGAAATCCGTTCTGTCGATCTATGCCTTTTAATTGGTACTTTTAGAACATTTATCTTCATTTAACCATTGATACATTAAGGCTTGTCTGCTATTTTATTTATTTTTATTTTTAAAGATTTTATTCATTTATTTGTCAGGGAGAAAGACAGCACAAGTAGACAGAGAAGCAGTCAGAGGGAGAGGGAAGCAGGCTCCCCGCTGAGCAGAGAGCCCGATGCGGGGCTCGATCCCAGGACCTCGAGATCATGACCCAAACCGAAGGCAGCGGCTTAACCCGCTGAGCCACCCAGGCGCCCCTGCCATTTTATTTTTCAAGTCCGTCTTCCCTTTTTGAATTTGTTTCCTTTTTCCTGCCTTTGCTGGGTTTCCTCCTCTTTCCTAGAATTCATCTCTAGTTACAGGAATTTGGGCTCTATCTCTTTAGGTTGCTTTTGTAGTGATTGCTCTAGACATGGTCTCTTATATTCAAAATGTGTGAAGTCTACTGGTGTTGACATTTTACCCATTCAAACAAGGTTAGGATAAACTGCCTCCCTTTATTCCCACTTACCCTCCATGGTTAATAACATAGTTGATCAAAATATTTCCCCTAATACACTGGGAACCATATAATTTTGTTCTAGCCACCAAACATAATTTAGAAAACTCAAGAACAGGAGGAAAGTCTACTCTATTTATCCATATTTTTGCTCGACTGTGTTTCCCCTTCCTTTCCTATGTTTGGAGATTCTTTCTCTTACTATTATGTTTTCTATTGAGAGTACTTCCTCCAGCTGATATGTTCAGGCAGGAATGTGGCATCGATTTCTCTCAGTGTTCGCGTAAGACTGCCTTTATTTCATTGTGATCTGATCACTGAAGGGTATTCTTGCTGGATATAGATTTCTTGGGATGTCATTTCCTTCTGGTCCGTGTTTTCAGATGAGAAATCCACCATTGTCAAGAGGGGCCTCCCCAGTAAGGGATGCATCGTTTCTCCCTGGCTGCCTTCAAGAGCTGTGGTTGTCTTTAATTTGGGGACATAAAACCATTACTGGGTCCTTGGGCGGGCTGCTTCGAGTTCTCAGGCTTGGGATCCGCCTAGCTTGGTTAACCTGGAGGTGTCTCCTGACATCACTCTTAGGGGCAGAGGCAGGCAGCCCTTGGTGGGGGGACGGAAGTCCAACTCCCCGTCTGATGCACTGATGACACAGGGTACAGGGGAAAGACTTGAGGCCACGCAGCGTGAGGGAACGTCCCAGCTGCGCACTCTGCTTCTCCAACACCATCCCGGTGGAAAGTCGGAGCAGGTGTCGGCACATCAGAAGGGGATGTCTAGGCTCCCCACGTGGGTGTCTCTGCATTGCCAGCTTCCCCGGTATCCAGTCTGGGGCGCATGAGGCCAGAGAGGGAGCCCAGAGCACTCTGCACGCGGTCATTCGGGGGTTCCAAGGTCCCCAGCCGGTGTGCTGCTCCCCATCAGGGCAGAACCTGTATTTGTTCTGTGGATAAGTTCTAAGGTTTTCAGTGGCATTTATGACGAGGCACAGGGACTGTCCATCGGCTCCATCTCCCCAGCAGTGGAAGTCGCTAGAGCATTCTCTGCTCCTGGTGAAGAGTAGCGACCCCCACTCGGGTTTACTCTTCAGAACGGCGCCGGCCAGTATGATCTGCTCTTTTGAGACCATCTGGGATAAACTTGCTGAGTTCTCTCTTAAAGTTCCCGCTGGGATTGAATTCAGCGTGACGTGGTCCCGCGACCCGGCTCAGCAGGATGTGTTTAGGAACGTGGTGCGGACAACGCAGGGTCTCAGAGCAGAACAGCTGAACGTCACAGGTTCGGTCGACTCCGCAAAGACCCCAGGATCACAGCCCGCCCGCTCTGTACGTACCCGGGTGACTGTCAAGTTCTGCCTCAACAGGCCTTTCCTCATCACTGACTTTCCCCCGGGACACCGGGCTGCTCTTTCATAAAAATTCAGCTTTTCCCGATTTTCCACCCAAGCAGTCGGCTCTGAACTCCGGAGGGCGTGTGCCACTCCAGCCGGGGTATTAACCCTCCCCAGCCCTTCTCCTCTCGCATCTTTGAAAGGAGAGATCTTTCAGCCGGTCGCGGCACGGCGGCACGGTGTGTCCCCGACCGTAAAGAATCTGTAAACTCTGGCATTAGCTGCTTCTCCTTCTTGAGAAAGCAGACCGAGATTCTTTAAAATAGAGCAAACAGGAGTTTCTGATTGTAGTACACGTCTGTGTTTGTTTTCTACTGGTTACATAAATAGAGCAAATCTCTCGACAGAGAATTACTTTGCATCTCCTGGGCTCCCAGGAGGGAGTGTTTTCTGTTCACTTGCCATTTCCGCAAGAATGTGACAGCAGGAAGGAGGAGGTGGTGGTATTAAAACAAGGAGTTATGACTGCAAGTTGCAGAAGGAACATTTTTGGACAGATGTCGGAATGAAGAATTTCTGGTCTGGAGAGTAATTTTTATGTAAGAGCGTATGATGCAAATCACAGTGAAACTGGAAACAGGAGAAGTACTTACAACAAAGTGGGACTTTTAAATCCAATAACCAGCACTAAAGGCTTCTTAAGGAACAGCATCCTTCCCAGATAGCTAACGGCTCTGCCGCCGCCCCTTCTCCCGGCTCGACACACGCCCCGTGTCAGGGACAGTGGGGACACCGCGGAGAAGGTCTCCCTTTCCCACGGACGCGTAACAAGGCTTGGCTGTGCCATGCCTGACTCCATTTCCTTTTGTTGGAAGATAGCATGCCCAGAAGAGCCCCCTTCTTTCTCGCTCACTGGAAAGGGATAAAAGGACGTGGGGGTGGGTAGGAGGAGGAGGACGAAGGCGTCCTTTGTGACTGAATCACGAAGACGAGGTGACAGTGGGGTTTCCGCTAGAGGAGCACATTGCGCAGAGACACTGACTTACGGGCAGGAGAGTTTAATTAAACTTGGCTGGTCGAGCTCCCAGCGTCCCAAGAGAAAATGCTCCTTTGCTTCAACCGTCCTCGTGCAGTAACATCTCGGAAAAAGCGTTTCCTTGAGCGGCGTCTTACGGGTTGAAGGGCCCCTGCCTCTCCAATCCCCGTGCTGCGGCCCTGACCCCTAGCGCGGTGGATCGGGACTCTGTCTGGAGACGGATCCTTCCGGAGAGCAGTTACGTCACAGCGAGGCCCGTGGGTGGACCTTGTACGAGGGGGGATGAGTACAGGAGGGACTCGGAGGAAGGACCCGTGGGGACGGGGAGAGGCCGCCGGTCTGCGAGCCCAGGAGGAGGAACGGGGTCTACACTGACCTCAGACCCCGGGCTCCGAGCGCTGGGATGGAAGGGCCTGGGCGGCAGCCGCAGCCACAGTGCCCGCGGCCCCCGCAGACTCACACCTGGTGTCACACACCTTGGCAAGGAAGCCGCCCAAACCCCTTTTTCTATGAATTTAAATCAGAGACAAGCAACAAAATGGGAGACGACTCCTTTGTCAGCCCGGGAGGAGGTGACCGGGGCTGGAGCACGGATTCGTGGCCAACGTCCCAGCGCCTCCGGGCGGGAGGGTGTCCGCGCCAGCGTCGCTCACGACGTGGGACCCTCCCGGGCTGTGAGGGACGCGCAGCTCCCGCCCCGGCCCTGCAGGCCCCCCGAGGCCCCGCGCCCCTCCTCCAGACCTACCCTCTCGGCCGGGCTCTCTTCTGTCAGGTGACCCCCGTTGTCTTCCCCTCCGGCCTGGGAACCTCCCCGGGGCCCCCAACGCTGCACCAGCCTTGCCCACGCACCCAGGGAAGTCCCCGTCCCGGGGAGGCCGGTTCCAACCCCCGCGGCGGGTGTCAGCCCTGCTGTCCCGCGACCCCCAGCCTGCGCTCCCCCCCACTGGCTTTCCTCCTGTCTGTGCTCCTGGGCCGGACGGCCTGCCCTGGGGTCAGTAGCTTCCAGAAAACACGGTCTCTGGGTTTGGGGGCTGCGTTCTCAGCCCCTCGCGTGGCAGCCCGGCTCGGTATTAAACGTTCGCTCACAGGGCACTGGCTAAGTACTGAAAACAGACTCTGTAAGTCTCCGTCCACTTCCCAGAAAGCAGCAGGATGAAGGGTTTACAGATTCTACCGTGTTCGGACTGTCCCCGCCCACGAGCAAGCAAGGATCCTTGCTTCTCCTGCCCAGTAAGCGTCTAGGAGGAGGCCTGGAGGCCACGGAAGGAGACAGGTCTGTTCACCCTTGGGCTGCACTGGCAGACCCACCCCGAGCTCTAACGCATCCACCCCAGTGAGGACTCTCGAATACGGGCCGCTGGACGCCGGCGCCACAGGCCTTCCCTTCCGTCGGCCAGATAAAGGCGGGGGTGGCCCTGCCGTGTGTCACTGACACGGAGACTTCTGGAAAGGCTCTCTGAGAAGGGAGCGCCGGGCCCTGTCGGGGGAAGCCAGCGCAGGGTTTGAGGTCACTCAGCAGGGCCACTTGGACGCTTTGGTCACTAAGTGACGAAAACCCCGGCTCTCACAGGAGAAGGCTGCGACCTGCACTCGTCCGCCCGAGACACGGGTGAAGACTTCCCGGCCAGGCCTCTGGCCCCAGGCCTGGCGAGTGGCTCTCGAGTCCCTGCGGCCTCCACGCGTACTTCTTCATGCAAACGACAACCTGTGGTTTTACGTTGAGTGTAAGTCAATGTGCTGCATCCGTCTGGTCAGTACCGCACGGCCTGCGGCAGTGCCAGCGAGCTCGGGGGCTTCGGGGACAGGACTCCATCTCCCGGCAGGCGTGTCGGTGTGCGCCCGAGGTCGGGGGCTCTGGGACGCCCAAAGGGGGAGCGGCTGGTGTCGCCTTCTCAGCCGCCCCGACCTCCCGAAGCGGGTGACTTAGGAAAGGCGCTCTCTGCCCGGAGTTTTGCGGGAGGGTCTGTCTTTGGCTTTCTCCAGTTTTCTCCCTACGAGCCAACCCTTCTCCCCGGAGCCCTCCGGAAGCCAGAGCTCAGGTCTCTGTCCGCCAGCCCTGACGGGAGGCAGAGCAACTGACGTTTCACATCCCGCCGGCTTAGCTGGGACCCACTTCATCTGGGGTGCCCGAGGGCTGATTCTCCAAGTGGCACAGAAGTCATTTGAACAGCGGGGACCTCTGTGACCCCCAGTCCTCCCTCTTCCCCCAAGCCCACCAACGCACCTCGTGGCCCCCAGAGTCACTGGCCCCCGCCTCCGGGCTGCCCCGTGGCTCCCACCTTCCTCGCACAGCAGGGGGAGATGGGGCTCCCGGGTGTGGACATCGGTGCCATGGGGACCCCGGGTCACGCCGAAGCTGAGATCGCCCTGTCCCAAAGGAGGCTCGAGCTCATCTCCGTGGCTGCGTGGCTCGCGGTTGTTGACGATCCGCAGGAACCTGCAGAAATAAGGGGTTTGTCGGGGGAGGGGGGGGCTCTTTGCCTCCGTCTAGCCTTCGAGAGCTGGATGCAGGGGTCGCGGGTCGGGGACCAAGCGCTACCCCGGCCCTTCCCTTCCTTGTGGGAAATTTCCGGCTCTGGATCTGCGGCTTTGTGAGCGGAATAAGAATAGCACGTCCCTCCCCAGGCCCTGATGGGGTTAATGAGGCGAGGTATGTCCTGGAGTCAACGCTTAGCAAATGCAAATCGAGCTCATGCTGCGGGTACCTTGGTTCCTGTGGAGGGAAAAGATGCACCAGGAGCCTCTCAGCCCCGCCCCTTCCCTCCCCACTCATAGCGCCGGCTGTAACCACCATCAGAAATTAAGCCTGTGCAGGCACTTCTCCTCACACTAGATAATTCACAGACGAAGAATCGGCCGTAATGGGACCGCCCGTCTGCATTAATTGTGGGAGAATAAGCTCTCCGAGGGCCGAGAACGCCGGGCGTCCTTATGGACGTTTCCAAGGGGCCCAGCAGAGGCGGCCGCGGCAGGGCTGGAGCGCCACGGGCCGGACCACCTCTGCTCCCGTCAGCCCCCAACCCGGTTCCCTTTACAGGGAGGGAACTGATCGTGGAGATGAGAGAGAAGAAGGCTCGTCCTTTTAGTAAAACTTCATACGTGAGCAGGTGTGTGAGTGCGCACGCACGTGTGTAAATGTTTTCAGTCCAGGAAGCCTGGCCTGAGCTCGGCCCCTCCATCCCTGGGGTCCTGGGCGATGGCACCGCAGGTTGCCCACCACGTGCCTAAGGGGTCGCGGGATGGGTCCGCAGGTGCCCAGGGAGCGCGCTCACCCCAGAGCCCGAGGCACAGCACAGAGGGGACAGCCGGCTTCCGGCGACTCTTTCTGCAACAACCACCTACGGAGCCTGCTGGGTGCCAGGCCCCGCTACATGGGGGTTCCCGGCCCCCCTCCCCAAGCCGTGGCCCCAGCTCCGCAGCTCACAGAGCTCAGGGGCACATGGGACGGAGGCAGGGGACTGTGCGACTCGGAACCCGGTTTGCGCGGGGAGAGACGTAACATCAACATTCTCCCGTCGCTCATCTGGATACGTCCGGGCCCCGTGGACCCGCTGGCCGTCCTCCCACACGTAGGCGCTGGCCGGAGAGCGACTTCCACGAGTTATCCCTGCGCTACTGTGTGAGCGCCTAGGGCTACACACCAGCCCGCACGCACGACGGGGCGTACAGAACACGGGCTATCATCTCGCACTTCCTCCGGCCCGGAGTGCAGGCGCTCTGAGCCGGGTCATCGTCTGGGGTCGCATGGGCTCTGGCGAGGACGCTGACCCTGCTTGGGTCCCTGTCGGAGGCTTGACAGGAGGGTCCCTCGGGTGGCTGTTAGCTTGCTGGCGGCCGGAAGAGTCACGGCAGCTTGCTTCTTCAAAGCCGGCAGTGGAGAGAGAGGCCAAGGCCACCGCGACAGGATCCCACTCAGCCGTGCCCCCGGTCCCAGAGCAACATGCCGTGCCTTGGCCGCCCGCATGGGTTTAAGGAAGCGGCAGGTCCTGTCCACGCCCAGAAAGAGGGGAAGGTGTGAGTGCGGCGGGCGCCCCAAGGGTCTGTCCGCATCTCATTCCCAAAAAGTACAAAATAGGAAAAGGAGAAACAGCCGTTTTTCCTCAAGGACACCTTATCTCGGGAAATAAAACGGACCCGAGATGCGTCGTCCACCTCACCGCAGTGAGTCCCACGTGCGTTCTGAAGAGGGACCACGGCTCGACCGTCCAGAACCTCACAGGCTTCCTTTTCAGGACTCAGGAACCGCTAGGGAGTCCGGAAAGGAAAGTCAATGGATAAGCGGCAGGACAGAGGACAGAACTCCGTAACACCTGCATCGCCGTGCCTTACGTTTTGAGGAAAAAGAATCTCATTTTTGCAGATAAAAGTAAACTGCTTATCAATCAGGTATTTGCTGACGGGTTCCCTAGGAGGGCGGCCCCAGGAGTCGGAACGCCTTCTGAGATCAATGTCAGCCAAGGGCAAATGGCGGGGTTGTGGGGTCCACAGGCCCCCTCTACCGCTCACGAGGCTACCCCCACCCTGGGGAAGACACTGGCGCACGAGGGCTGACTGCACCTGCCGTGTGTTCGCACACGGGCTCCACAGAACGTGCAAAACGGAAGCTTAAGAACAGAGTGTGGCGGGCTTCCAAGAAGCATATGTTCTGAAAACGCGACCTCACCAATCCGCGGGGGACGACACCGTCCGGAATCAGACTCCATGTGTCGTCTGAAGTGGCGTTGCACGAGCAGAGGACGGTCAGCTCCGTAACGGGCCGTCCCGCAGACCAGGGGCACCGTTCTCGCCCTACCTCACACCACACGCACACTATGGAGGGGAGACCTAAATGTGAAAAGCAAACGGAAAGTTTTGAAGGAATTATGGGATTCTTGGGTCCGGGGAGGGCTTGGCTCCTCCTGCCGCGAGAGAGGGAGGCCTTGGCACCCCCCAGCTCACCAGAGGGGCACGCGGGGGGCATCTGGGGACCACTCTCGGGCACACGGAGCAGGAAACCAGGCCAGCTTAGGTGGGGTTTGGGTGTGAAACCGGCTGGGCTGTTTGTGCTCGTCCCGGGGCGATGGGGGGTCACGAGGAGCCTTGAGCAGGGAAGGGACCCGATCCACTGCACACTCTGGGAAGTGGGGTCCGGCCACCAGAACGGGTGAGAAAACCCTGCCGGGCTGGGGCTGGGGGCCGGGGCTGCGGGGCTGAGCCTCACGAGGAGCCTGGAGGACAGGCCCGAGCGGACGGACGTTACGGCGGGAGAGAAGCCCACACAAGAGGCCGCTCAGCCAACGGAGAACTCGCGGCTCTACGTAAGGAACCGGCAGACCGGCTGATCCAGTGTCTCTCGAGAGACGCACGCTTGGTGGTACCGATCGCGTGTCCTGCCCGGATTCACAGGTTAAAGACTCAGCTCCCACAGCCCCAGGATGCGGCCTCGCTCGGAAACGGGGCTGGGCGGAAGGTAAGAGAGGACGAGGCCATCGCAGAACCGGGAGGAGACACGGAGGGTTGTAATTCACACACGAGAGTCCGCGCGGCATGGACCCGGCGAGCCCGGTCAGGGCACGTCCCCGGGTCGCCCTCGCAGGGTCACTCCTTCCTCTGCTCCCGTCTGCTCTTGCCTATGGCTCCAGAGTGTCCTGTGCAGACGCGGCAGGACGGCCGGCGACCTCGGACGCAAGCGATCAGCACCGTTGCCCCGTGGCCTCCGCCGGACGCCCTGGACGCCCCGGACCCGCAGGGCCCGTCGTGGACGGCTCGTGGGCTTCGTCTCCGGCCGCTTCCGCTTTTAAGCCGCACTCACATGCTGTCTGGCCGGGCTTGGAACGTGCTGGAGGCTCCCGGCGTCTCTGCTCCGGCCACTCCTGCCCCCGCCCTGCTCAGCGTCTCCGGCTGAACATCCAACCGGCGTCCTTCCTCCCTGGGAGGGAGCGGCCGGGGAGCCCGGGACCGAGTGAGGGCACGTGTGACCACGAGAGACCGAGTCGGCCCGGCGGGCTCCACGGGAAGCCGGGGACCGTCGTCACAGCCGCGGGAGGGGCAGCCCTCGGGAGAGCCCGTCCGCAGGGGCCGACCCCACAGCTCCAACCTCGCCACTCGCCGTCCCATCCAGACGCTTCCCCCCATGTGGGGGACACGGGTGTGCTCACCTCAGCAGAGACAGGGGCGTCCGGTGCAGGTCCCTGCAAGGCCTGGTGTGGTCCTGCGGCTGCGCAGACCCACACGGAGGGTCGGGTGGGGGAGCCCCAGAGGCAGGACGGGGCCCCTTGCTGCCCCTCCCACCCCGTCACGGGCAGGTCCAGCCTGGCCTTCTCTGCCGTCCCATGGCCCAGCCGGACAGTGGCTGTGGCCACCATCCTCGCCCATGTGGCCCGTGACTCGGGGGTGACAGGGCTTGAGACACTCACACACTTGCCAGCGTTGTGCGGGTGGTTGAGGCTGGGGTCACCTGCCCTGCCCCTCACGACCTGACCCCTCACCCCCTCCGCAAGCCTGAGGAAGAAACCGTTTCTCCGTCTCCGCGACCTGCAGAGACTTTTGTAAATGACATTTTAACGTCACGGACTGGCCTGAGCTCGTTTGATTACCAAGTGTTGGCATCTGCGTCGGAGAGCACTAGAGGGGGTTAACCCTTTGTCCGGGGGTAACTTAAAGAGCGTGGCTGGTGTCCATTGCAAGCGTGTCATTCGGTGACTTGAACGTGGACGCTCGTGCAACCACCACCCCCACATCCAGACCGCGGGCGTCCCTCGCAGGAGGCTCCGCCTGCACCGCCCCCAGCCCCTCTGCCCCCCAGTTCCAGACAAGCCCAGGGAGGCTGCCGGTCCCGACAGACGGCGATTTCCTGTGCCGGGACGTCACACAGAGCCCGACCGTATGCACCGTTTCCGTGTGGTCTCCTCTGCTCTGCGTGTTCTGGAAACCCGCGCGCGCGTGTGCGTGTGAGATTCTCACTGCAAGCACAACTCCCTGCGTGGGGGCCGCCGCTGGTTTACCTGCTGGCGGCACTGGGAGGTCCCCTGTCGGGACGCGAGGACAAAAGCCGCTACGCACAGGCCTGCACACTGCGGCGGAGCGACCCTGGCACGTCTCTCGGGCAGACGCCGCGAGCAGAACTTCGGGGCCGCGCAGCGGGTGTTAAACTTGATAAAGAACCATCGGGCACCTGGGGGACTCCGTCGGGGAAGCGTCTGCCGTCGGCTCACATCGTGACCCCACGGTCCCAGGCCCGGGTCCCCTGTCGGGCTCCCTACGCGGCGGGGACCCTCCTCCTGCCTCTCCCTCTGCTGCTCCCCTGCTTGTGCTCCCTCTCTGTCACAGAAATACATAAAATCTTTAATTAAAAACCTGCCAAACAGTTTTCCACAGCGATTGGGTCACAAGGGAGTGGGACGGTCGGCCCAGGCTCTGTGTCCGTTCTCTCTGGTGGACGGAGGTGGTGCCGGCTCGCTGAGCCCCAGGGGCAGGAGCGCATGCGGCCCCCGGCCTGGTCCAGGGTGCGGAGAGCCCTCAGGGACCCGCCCGCCCTCCCGCGCTCCCTCAGCCGCGCTCTGGAGGCCCGACAGGCAGCCCAAGGGCTCCTCGCTGGAAAGAGAACCGACGGATACTAAGAGGCTCTTCGACCAGGCGTGCTCCTGCCAGTTTCAAAATTGGGGAAGTTAAACTCTGAAAACTGGATTTAAACAGGAGTATTTAAAAAAAAAAATTAATGGGGTAGTTGTTTTTTTTTTTTTTATATCTGGGAGCATTTTTTTTGAGATTGTGAGCAAGTCTCTCATGGGTTCCCCTGCGCCACACTGCGGTTTGCTGGCTCTGTCTTCCGGGATCAACTTCCTAGAAGACCAGTCTCTCCCACTGCGGGACGCTCAGCTCTATTGCTTGGAGCGTAAGAGTGTAAAATCAGTCATAAAACCAGTCGCATGGGATACACGTCACGTTAACACCGTAAGCTCTTGGCTTCACGTTTAAAAAGTAGAAAATACGCTTCTGCACTTTGTGACAAAATGATGAAATTCCATCCTGGGCGGCATACGGGTTTTGAGCTGAACCAACATTAAGGAACTGAGGGAGAGAGAATAAATGGACCAGATTCTCCGTGGCTGGGGGCCTCGGGAGGGCTCCTTCTCTGGGAACCGCCCTGGGCAGACCCTGCCACTCGGGTCACAGGGATCTGTCCCTGAGCCCCCAGGAGGTCCCTTCAGCCCTGGGCCCCCTCCGACCCGTGCGTGGACCCATCCTGTGGGAGGCACCGTCCCACACCATGTACAGTGGCCCTGGGGCAGATCGGATCGGGGCCAGTCGTGCCCATAGACCCACTAGGGACCTCCCCAGGAGACCAGCCCACACCCCCCATCTTCACGCCCCACTCTCAGAAGGAGTGACCCCCCAAGTCCTCAGGATCTACCCCAGGAGCTCCCCAGTCGCACACACCACGCACAGGGCTTCGAGGCCCTGTCCCGGCCTTCCCACGGCCACCATCCCGGGCCACGGCTGCACCTCCTGGCGGGAAGGGCCCATGGCAGGTGCAGGCACTGGAGTGTCCCCCGGTGGGAACCCTGGCCTGGCCACGGAGCCCTCCTGCTCCCGTCGCCACGCACGGGCCATGCCCTGGGCCTCCGTGTCCCCTGCTGCGAGCTGGGGACCCGCTGAGAATGCAGTTAGAGAAGGTGGCGGGGGCAGCTTCTCTGTGGGGCTCCAGCCGTGTTGCCGTCTGTCCGCGTCCCACCCCGTGCCGCTGGCCTCCTAGGACACACGGCGAGGAGCGGAATCTTTGGGCCGATTTGAGCTGAGCAGGGAAAGGAAAGAGAAGAAACCACGGATCGTCAGGAAGGAAGGTCTGACTTCACCCAGCCGGGACTGAGCTCCTCCAGGACAGTGCAGTGCAGGACACGGCGCCCCTGTGCAGTTTCGTCCAAGTGGCTCTGCACCGGGCGCCTCATAAAATGTCCAACACGAAAACGATGCCAGGAAATTTGTTACCGAGAGAGAGAGAGAGGGAGGGTGAGGCCACTTCTTGACTGCGGGGTCAGCGGAACCTGCTCCTGATCCCTCCCTGGGATCTCAGTGTTTGTGCAAGGAGCGGGCAGCTCCCGGGCCCCCCATCTCCTTGGCCTCGGACCCGTCGTCAGGTGGGTCACCCTTCCACCGATTCCCGGGTCTTTCCCGCGGGAGAGGAGGGGAGGAGCTTCCCTTCCTCTCAAGCGTCCCCGGGACATGGGCTGCGTCAAAAGGGAAGCAAGAGGACGGCAGTGCCACCACTGCTGTGTCCCGTGACAGGGTCTCTGGGCGCCTGGGTGGCTCCGTCGTTAAGCCTCTGCCTTCAGCTCAGGTCATGATCTCAGGGTCCTGGGATCGAGCCCCACATCGGGCTCTCTGCTCAGCAGGAAGCCTGCTTCCCCCTCTCTCTGCCTGCCTCTCTGCCTACTTGTGATTTCTCTGTCAAATAAATAAATAAAATCTTAAAAAAGAAAAAGTTCACTGGGGCCCACAGTTACACTTTGGACGTGAGGGAGAAAGAACCCCCCCGAGCTCCCTGGGCATATGGGTGTTTCGAAACCTCATTCCTTCTTCCCTGGGGACACAGTGAAACCGGTGGGGAGGCCACCCGCTGCCGGCAGCTCGCACGCAGGGCACGTGGCTCTCCGTGCGCGGTGGGACGGATCTCCCGGGGGCGAGGAGCGAAGGCAGGCCCTTCTCCATCATCCCCACCCACAAGACGAGGGCCGTCGGTCTCCCGGATTACGGTCAGAGGCGAGGGCCGGTGATGTCTCTACCTCCGGGCTTTTACTCCGGTTGACTTTGTTGTCAAGGACATGATCGATGATGCGGAAATGTCCCCGAGAAACGTGCCCACAGGGAGTGGAATTCGTGCCCTGGCTCAGCCCGGGATCGCGCTCCGCGAACGCTCCCGCGTTGCTCACGTGTTTCCGACTCGCTCTCTCGGATTCTAGAAGATGCCGGGACACCCCGCTAAGGGAGCTGTAGCTGATGTATTACCTGCCCTGCTGGTGTGTGAACAGCAGTGGCCTCTCTGGCTTCTCAGGGAGCCCCGCATCATCTCCGAGTACTTCGGACTTTAGGTCCCACCATGTTTAACACCCACAGCAACCTCTTCTGTTTTTCTGTGTTTTTAACCCATCTTTTTGACCAGAGGCAACTCGCTTCACCTTCCTCGGGGGAGGGCTGGGTGTGCCGAGGGCGGACCCTTCTGGCCGTGTCCGGGCAGGGGGACCCCAGTCCTTCGGCGACACGAGTGTCCGCAGGTCAGCGTCTGAAGGAACCGGCACGCGCTGTGAGCCTTCATCCCGCACGACACCGGCGTCTACTTCTGCATCTGGACGGGGCTCGTACGGACACTCCTCTTCAGCCTGGAGAGGTCGTCGTGAAAATCTCCCTCCTTTCATTTCATGGCATTTATCCTGGGCTGGTTTTCCAACACGCTCGTGCACCGGAATTCGGACAGACCTGACCAAGATGTGTGGCCACGGAGCCTTGTGTGACGGCGGCTTCCGGCCCGGGTCAAGGACAGAGGGAGGAGTTCCCGGTGAGAAGTGCAGCTCTGCTCCCCCGCGTCCGCGTGAGGCACAGAGACTTGGAGGAGAAGACTGGTGGGTTAGAAGGAAGCACGAGGGCATCAGGACAGACAGGTCTGGAGCATCAAAAAAGAACACGGGGAAGGGGGAGGGGCGTGGGGGAGAGGGGCGTGGGGGGAGGGGCACGGGGGGAGGGGCACGGGGGTGGGGTGGCTCGGGCAGCCCCGTCTCTGGTGTTCTCTGCACCAGCCATGGCGCAGGTCATGGTTTCGGGCACAGCGACGTTCACGGTGACGCTACAGTCGCACTCGCAATAACTTAGCACTGAAATTTGCCGTGAGGGTTGTTAGGAAGCGAAGCAATCAATGAGCAAAAAACTCCTTAGTGTGTGAGAGAGACAGAGGGTGCGCCAGCGAGCTCTGTTTTGGGGTGGGGGGCGTGGGGGGGCAGCAGCTACTTTGATTCGAGAACCGGGGAGGGGGTTCTAGGAAGATTCTTGGTATTGTCCTGAACCTGCGCGGTCCTCTCTGCCGACCTGCTCGCTGTTTGCTGGAACAGCGCCTGACGGGACCCGAGCAAAGGGCCGTGTGACGTCCATTCCGGGTCCTCGCCGCGTCTGTCCTGACGCGCGATTGAATAGAGGTCGTCAAATCCGTTCGGGAGGGTCACGGTGGGCGTCTCAGGGGAAACGGCCCCCCTCCGCTCTGCTGTCAGCGGCGCGCCCCGGTGGCTCCCGAAGGAAGAGGCTGCCCAGCACAGCCAGGAAGTCGCCAGGACCCTGGGGTGGCCGTCGGGAGAGGGAGAAGACCCCGCCCCGGGGACCCCACCTCTCCTAACCCACCCCTGCAGGACGGAGCCGGCCGGGCCTGGAGAAGCGCCTCCACTGACTGGTATTTCCGCGTATGGCCCCCACACCTAAATGGGCGCACGGTGCCCTGCCCTTGGACCCTGGGGGCAAACTGCAATTATTTGCAGGCAGACGGAGAGCCCAGCTCCGTGGACTAATTCGCTTGTTTTCTAGTGGCCTCTAGTGGCCTTCGTCAGAATTGCAGCCTGGTCCGCGGCCTGGAGACCCCAGGACCCTGGAGAGAGGCCGGACGCACGCCCAGCTCCGCCGCCCTCCCCCGAAGGACCCCGCGCCCCTGCACAGCTAACCCGGGGTGAGACTGCCCTCTTGCCCCCATCAGAATCAAAGCTGCGCACCTGTCTTCCTGCTGCCCCCGTGAGGCTGAGACCCCAAACGTGTGAGGGGAAATGCACGGTTTGCAGGGAGGGAGGCACGTGGTCAGTCGAGCAAATGCCTCAGTTTTCTGTGTCCCCAGTTACTGCGTCCTGCACGAGCAGGTGAGCCGGCCCCACGCCTGCCTGGCCGTTTCCAGCGAACGTGAGGGGAAAACCGTCACTGCCCACAGGGAAAGGAATGTTGAAGACAAACCTTTGGCGGTTATTTTGGAGAAGCACATCTGGGGAGTAGAGACCAGACATGGGGCTGCCCTGAGCCTGAGGTTCTGCACGACCTGAGGTTCTCCAAGGAGAGGGTCGTCCGTTCTGGGCTCGGGTGGCTTGCCCAGGGCTGTGGACACTGGCACCCCGCACCCCCCACCTGCCCGGGAGCAGAGCGGACGGGGGTCCCGCTGCCTGCGCACCCGATGCCAATTCCCGGCGAGCTCACTCCAGGGCCAGCCCTCGGCCCTCGCCGTCCCCCGGCCTCTGGAGGAACTCCGGCTGCCGGACGCCCTCACCCCCGCAGAGCCGGCTGGAAGTCGTGCTTCACTTTATTGGATACACCAGGTGTGGGGGTTACAAGTGGGGCGTACGGTGTGCGGCCCGTGAGCCTTCTCTCCCGCCTGAAACGAGCGGACCTCGCCTGCATCGGGGACGAACACAGGCAGACAAAGTGCAGTCGGGAGGCGTCCCAGAGCGGGGCACGTCGGCACGTAAATCACTTCAGCGAAAACGGCGGACGCAGCCATATAAATCACACTTCAGGTCTGTACACGAGTCTGCGGAACAGAATCCCCGTGTACAACGGTGCCCCTAACACTCCCGACCCAAGCGCGCCTCCCCCGACTCCAGAGGATCCCCATGCAGGAGAATCAGTCATTTCCCCAAAACACAAAACCGCGCTTTCTTTTAAGGCACATTTTCATAGAGGCACAGAGAGCCCCCGCCCCAGAAGCCCCGTACTCTTGGGACCCTGGCGGGCGGCAGCTGCCCATTCCCACCAGTCCTGGGCGGCGACGGTGGTGGGAGACCGTCGCCGGCGGGGGGCGGCGGGAGGAACAGGCCGGCCGCCCGGAAGCCCAGAGGGGCACCACCTCCGGTGCCCACGCACGGGGGAGGAAAGACGGCGGCTACTTTCCCGCACGGCGCATGCCGGCCTCCCTGCCCGTCTCCCTCAGGGACTGCCGGCCGTGTACATGTCACCGTGTGTCCCGCCGGGCCACCACCCCCGCTCCATCAGGCGTGCCCAGCTCAAAGACCCTCTGGCCGCCGGAGGCGGGAGCAGCCGCTCTGCACACAGGAGGCCACGGGGGGGGAGCAGAGGTCGCGCCGGGAGATGGCAAACCGGCGCCCCCGACCCCGCGCCTGGGCCTCAAGCCTCCCCGGGGGTGCCCGGTGGCCCCGTGCCCCTCAGGCTGCCCGGGGGGACCTCGGCCTCGTCCACCTGCAGAGTGTCATTGTCCCCCAGCAGCTCGGTCTCGGGGACGGAGCGGTCCTCCTCCTCCTCCTCTGCTTCCTGCCCGGGGGTCTGGGCCGCATCTCCGGGGGCGTGCGGCGTGTCCTCCGCAGCCTCCGCGAGCAGGGCCGCCCTGTCCGCCATGGACGTGTTGGAGGGTGCCGTCGTCACGTAGCCCGTGCTGGTGGAGCCGCTGCCGCTGTGGTGGGAGCCGGGCTTCGGGGCCACCGGGGCAGGCACATGCGGCGGCGCCATGGGCACGGGGATCTGGACGGGGTAGAAGTTGGGCAGGTAGGCCCCGTAGGCCGGCACCGGCTGGTACCCGTTGACGGGGATGTAGAGCTGGGGAGGGGGCACCATGGGCCTGAGCGGGCCTTTCATGGGCAGGAAGGGCGGCTGCGGGAAGGCCTGGGCCTTCGGCTTGGGGCCCCCGTAGCGGGCGTTGCTGACGTTGCTGACGGGGCTGGTGCTCAGGGAGCTGGTCTGCGTGGCGTTGCTGGCCCCCGAGGTCTGGGCCGAGCTGTTGTACGCGGACAGGCTGCCCCAGGCGCGGAGCCTGCTGTGGATGTCCTTGAAGCGGGGCCGCCGGCCGGGGACCTCGTGCCAGCACTCGACCATCAGGGCGTACGCCCAGGCCGGGCATTCGTCCGGGCAAGGCAGCACCTGCCGGCCGCGCACCATGTCCACCACGTCCTGGTTGGAGTGGCCGCAGTAGGGCTGCAGGCCGTAGCTGAAGACCTCCCACAGCAGCACGCCATAGGACCAGATGTCCGAGTCCACGGAGAACTTGCCGTGCGCGAGGGCCTCGGGGGACATCCAACGCACGGGCAGCAGCGCGCCGCCCGTCAGCCGACAGTAGTCGGCCGAGTACACTTCGCGGAACAGCCCCAGGTCCGAGACCTTCACGCTCAGCTTGTCGTACACGAGGACGTTGCGGGTGGCCAGGTCCTTGTGCACCACGTGGTGGCTGGACAAGTACTCCATGCCCGAGGCCACCTGCGCCACGACGTGCACGAAGTCGGGGGGCTCCAGGGCGGACCTCACCGTGCGGTCGTCGTCCGTGCTGCCCAGGTCCGAGTGCGGCGAGCGCATGACCAGGAACTCGTGCAGGTCCCCGTGCGGGCAGTAGCTGAACACCATGCTGAGGGGCTGGTCCTTGGTCACCACCCCCAGCAGGCAGACGATGTTGGCGTGCTGGAGCCGCGCCCGCAGCAGGGCCTCGTGCCGGAACTCCTCCCGCAGCGGGCCGTCGGCCTTGTCCTTCAGCGTCTTGATGGCCACGGCCTGGCTCTGCTCCCCCGGGGCCGGGCCGAACAGGTGGCCCTTGTAGACCTTCCCGAACCGGTCCTCCCCGAGCTCCTCCATGAACCTCACCGACGACAAGCTGATCTCCTTGAGCTTGGCCTGCCAACGAGAAAAGCCCCCGTGAACCACTTCTGTTCCCACAACAGGAAGGACAAGCCGGGCAGCTGGGGGCGGGGAGCCCCACAGAGGACCCTGTCCTACCTCCACGCCAAAGGTGCACTTCGACCCTTCCCCAGAAATCAAAGCAAAACAAAACCAACCCAACTCCAAATGGACCAGAAAACAGGCCCCCGTCCCTTGTCAGAGCCAGCCGGACCCCCATGCGGTGGATCGGTCAGAGCCCTTTCCCCTTGGTTCTCCAGTGGGGAGAGTGGCAGCCCTGCAGACAGGTGCAGGACGGCGCCTTCTGGCTACTGCACCCGTCTGAGCGGAGGGAGAAGCCTAGACTCCAGGGTGGCAGGATTCCAACACGCCTACCACTACCTTCCTAAGGACACAAATGTCCTGACACGTCTTAGAGGACATGCAGGGAAATACAGGACAATTCAGGATGGCGGTGGGTCGTGTATGGAGTAAGCCAAGCACCCGAACGTCGGGGGCAAGCCTTCTCCAGGCCGAGGCTGGGCCAGGAGGCGGAGGAGACCTGCTTGTGCTGGGTGATGAGAGGCATCTCCACGTCCTGGCTGGGCGAGGCCATCAGCTGCCGCCGCTGCGGTGTAGACGCAGAAGCCTTCTGCTTATTCCGGCACACGCAGACCAGGAAGAAGAGGCAGGCGATGACCAAGGGAATGGCGATGCTCGGGACCAGGATGTACAGAATCCCCATCCTGCTGCCGTCCTGGGGACCTGCGGACAGCCGGGGCCACGGGTTCTTAGAAACCATCCCCCGCCCAGCTCCGAGTTCCCGCCAGCCCAATCCCACCCCCAGCTGCAAGACTCAAGCACAAGGGAACAGTGCCATGAGCTGCACGAAGGGGAAGGGGCGTGCCAAGCCCTGGAATGGGTCACGTACCCCTGCACACTCGGGCGACGCTATCCAAAGCTGCCCCAAGGACTCAAGCAGGAGTACGCGGCTCAGAAGAGCCGTGCATGCTAGGGCTCTTGCAGTAGTAACAAGCAAGGTCCTGGGATGAGAAATGAGCCCGCCGGCAGCACTTTAGGATTTTCCAGATTTTGTGTCTAATGAACACGTATCGTTGAAGATGCTAACTAAAGTGCATTTGATTTAAAAGAGCACCGCTGGCCAGTGGGCCTGACCCAAGGCAGGACGCCGCAGGGCCCCAAGCATGCTGGGAAACTTGGAGGTCAAAGGTCCAGCGAGGCTTCCGGTTAGCTCCATGGTTTTCAGAGCGAGGCGCGACGCTCTGCCTCCCTCTACAGGATTCCAGACAGGCCCAGGGGGTGAGCTGGGCTGCAGCACCGTCCCCAATCCTGAGTCGGTCTGTCCGTCCCATGAGCCCCATGCCACTCCCCACCCCGCACCCTGCTGCAGCGAGAACCCAATGAAACCCAAGAATTCCCCCGGCCCCACCCTCGGGGCAGATGCTCCCCCGGTGGAGGCTCTGGGTCATCTGTCTGGGGAGATTCCATGACCCGCCACCCCCGGCCCAGGTCCGAGCCGGGAGCACCGTCCAGCATCTGTGCGACCACTTCCTTGATCGTTTTCTTCTCAAAACCACCAACAGGCACCACGCTCGCTAACCACGGTAGCACAGGACAGGCCGCGTCCTCACAGCCCACCGGCCGAAGACTGTGCCCACGTTAACGGGGGCGTCTGCCCGATTTCCTGCGTCCCGTTGACGGTGAGCAGGAGCACACCTGCTCCTGTTCGGCTGTTCCGACACACAGAAGCAGCTCCGTCGCAGAGTTCTTTAAGATAGAATTTTAAATCGAGTTCTTTTTAAAGGCCGTCGTATCCTCCCTACTCGCCGGCCGCTGGTTTTGTGGCAGAAACTGCATCTGAGACTCGGCTCCACGAGGACCAGACAGCTCCAGGCATCGGCCGAGGGCCGCACACCATTCCCCGTACCGGGGCTCCTCCGGCATCACGCGAACCCCGCTGGGAGGCAATTAGCTTCTCACTTAGCTGCTAAAAGCCATCCTACAGTACCTATGCTTCACATTTCTGCCCTCGGAATGCAAAGTTTTTTGCAATATCCAATGTACCTAGATCGGCCAGATCGAACAACATACGTATCTTTAATGTTACAAAGGTAATACCGGCTCATTGTGAAAACGTATTCTGTTTTAACATTTCTTCAGACCATGGGAAATCTCTGCGAAACGTTTGGCGTGTCTCGCTCCGGAACTTCACGCGTCACAAGGAGGTGCCCGAGTGTGCTGACACACACGGACACGCGTGCACACGCGCCCGTTCCTTCACAGAGAGAGAGAAGGGGGTCGGGGGAGGAAAAGCAAGCAGGAGAAGCCGGCTCTCGTCCTACAGCTTCTTCCTTTCTTTCCCAGGAGGTCATCGTGGACATCCTTCCTTACAGGACATTTTTTTTAGAAACCGTAGCAATGCACGAAAGAGCTTTATGATACCGTCAACATTCTCATTCTTAAAAGTTAGTCCTGCAGCGGACGCAGGTTCTCGAAGATCCGTGGCAGGATCTGTGCTGCGTTCAGAGCAGTGGCAGATTCGGAGCTGCCCATTCTACGCCCAGGAGGGAAGCGATGCCAGTTTCCACGCCCAGCATCTGTGGGGGGAGGCGCGCCGGGCCCGGGGCGCCGGGAGGAGGCTGGCGAGCGGACGGCGGCCCGGCTTTGCCTCACCCTTTCTCTGTCCTCATCCGTCACTTCTCGGTCATGTCACAGCAACCCACTGCCTCCCGGAACCAGAACGTACGACTCAGAAGGCGGCCAACCTTCTCCCGGGGACCCAGGCCGGTGGGAGCCGGCGACACGTACATGGCCTCGAGACCGAAATAGGGAGGCCCGTGACGTGTGCGACCCTCCACGGCCCTCTTGTCCCGTCCGTACTTTAACGAGGACGTGGCAGGGAGACCGGTCACGAGACCGAAGTTCTGCTGTTCCTCGCTCCGCCTGTGGGAGCCGGGGCAGCGGGAGGTGCCGTGTCCCCAGGGCCAGGTGCCAGGCCGAGGGCTGTGGCCGCAGCAGGACGCCCGTCCACCAACACTGGGACACAGCACGTGACGACATCAGCGGAGAAACCCGGCACCAAACTGACCGTCCCAGAGCCACTCGCAAGGAGAAGCCTGGTGAGGGGCCCCCAGACCTAATGAGCCGTCTCCCCAGCGTGGTGGAATCTGGGCTCAGGGGCACACAGCTCCAGAACTTTCTCTAATCTAAAATGTCCCATAGCGACCAGGGACTACGTCCAGAACCGGCAACGGCTTTATTTAAAGCCGGTCATCAGGGCGGCGCGTGGGGGAGGCGCCCTGGGACCCCAAGCCATTCCCAGGTGCCCTCAACAGTTAACGCTTTAAAAAAAAAGAGAGAGAGAGAATACATACTACAAGAGGGAACGTCACACAGTTCCATGCGTACGTTTTTATTCTGCGTGAAGCACCAGGGGCCCTCCATCTGCCCTCCGGGGTTGCGGCAGTAGGCGTGCCCCCCTCCGAGCTCGGGGAAGTCTGCGCTGCTCAGCTGGTGGCTGTGGGGGAGCTGCAGGGCCCAGGGCTGGCACTGGTGGCCCGACTTGGTGGTGCTGGCCGTGCCTCTGTAATCCGTGCCCGAGCCGTTGTAGCACTGGTGATCTGCGGGAGAGAGACGCGTGAGACACCGGCTGGCAAGCGGCAGCCGCCTCCCCAGCCCTTCCAGAAAAGACCACCCCCCCCAGTTTGCCTGCACGTACCCGAACTGGAACTTCCAGAAGACCAAATGATCCGACTTCCAAAAACAGCAGCATTAAAGCCGCAGGCCCACCAGGTAAGTCGGGGGATGGGGGTGTCCGGGGACACGAGTGGAGAAGGAAGCCCATCCGAAGTCACCCCGTGAGTGTGGAAGCCCCCGGGGGCCCGCCAGGCACCCCCGCTGCAGGAGGACGTCAACCCCAGCCTCACGCTCGCTTTGCTGCCTGGGGAGGACGCCCGGCACCCCCGTGTCCAGGGCGGAGACCCAGAGCCCTCGAGGAGCCACGCCGCTGCCTCAGTTCTGTCGCCGTTCTCAGCCCCTCCTGAAGACGGATGCACTGACCTACGCTCCATCTCCTGCGGCTACTACCACGCGCAGAGTAAGGAGCGAGCCCTGCCGCCTGGATCCGGACGCCCCCGGGAGCCCAGAGATCGGGCTCTGACTGCCCCCAAGAAGCTCCGCGGGGCTCTGAGAACCCCCAGCCTCACCGAAGAAGTGGCCGGAGTCCAGGGCCTGGGACGAGGGTGGGCTCGTCCCCCCTCTGTCCCCTGCAAGGGGCGGCAACCCTGACCTAGTCGGGGAGGAGAGCCGCTCAGGGGTCGCCGGGCGGTCTGGAGGCCGGCCGTGCCTCTGCTCAGGCTGCTAACGGGTGCGGAGATGACGCCACCAACCCCCAGAAGCGGAGTGTGAAGCCCAGTGACCTAGTGACTCTCGCCAGTACCGAGACGGCAGGGGCACAGCCGCCGTGCGCCACCGCAGGGACCCCAGAGCCCTCGCGGGAAGCCCCACGGTGCACCGGGGGTGGGGGGTGGCGCCCGGGGCTGGAGCGGCCCCGGCCGTGGCCAGGGCGGACGCGCGGGACTCACAGCGGCCCAGCCTCTCCGCGGGGATGCCGATGCGCATGCAGTTCTCGGCGTCCGGGCTCTCGGGCAGGGGCAGCGCCTCGCACTTGGGCAGCTGCAGCCGCATGAGGATGAGCGGGTTGGAGCGCGCGATGCTGTACTCCTGGCGGCACAGGTCGCTCTCCAGCACCTCGCACTCGTCCCGGCACAGCTCGCGCGGCTTGGGCGCCCCGGAGCGCGCGTCGCACAGCGGGAACACGAAGTGGCAGAAAGACGGAATGGCGAACTGCGAGCACCGGTCCGACAGCTGCGTGGACGTGCCGATCATGGTGAAGGCCGCTGCGGGGTGAGACGGGCGTCAGCCGGGGCGGGCGCTGCTCCCGGGCCCCGGAACGCCGCCGGAGCCGCCCCGCCCCCACCGCCGCAGGTGCGCCTGCCCCCCCCACTCACGCCCCCCTTCCCCTCCCAGCAGGGCCCCAACCCTCTGCCCTGTCCTCTGCACACCCAGAAGGGCTGTCACCAAAGCAGCCCCTGTGAGCAGGAGCCGCCCAGCTGTGCTGGAAAGTCCCAGTGCCCGGACTTTGCTTACTAACGCAGAACAAGAGAAGGGGAAACCGGGCCCAGGATCTCACCCGGTGGATGCTTCTCCCAGCACAGGAAGATTCAGGGGTCAGACCCACAGCCACGTCCCAAGGCCCTGCTAGGAACTGGCTCTGCTAGAGCAACGGGCCCGGGTGACGTCTAGAAGCAGAGACCGGACAGGGCACAGGACAGAGCCCGGCGTCCTGCGGGACTGTGGCCGACCGGGCGGCCTGGGGAGGCTGCGGCGGGAGGGGTGGAAGGTGCCCCCGAGCAGGACGGCAGCAGGGCGGACACACGGGGGACCAGCGCTGCGACCAAGCAGCAGCAAGAGAGGCCGGGGAGAGAGGAGCCGCCAGAGGGCGGGAGGGCGTTGGGAGGGGCAGAGGGAGCTGCTTTGGGATAAAGGGAGCAGAGAAGCAGGTGTAGCCGGGCCTGAGCCGGGTCGGCTGGCGGTCCTCCTGGCCGTCCTCCGAGGCAGGACACGGGATGGAGCGGAGAGGAACAAACGTGGCGTGTGACCCGGAGAGAGCACGCAGTGGCGCTGCGGGCCGAGCGCAAACCCGTGCGGGGGCAGGAGGGCAGGAGGGCAGGAGGCAGGAGCCCCGTCAGGGCTCAGAGGGAGGCGGCGGCCGGCGTCCCTGCTGCCCCGAGGCCCAGCCGCTGTGGCCGGTGAAGACTCTGCTCCTGAGATGCGACCCGGCGGCTGGAGAGAGAGGCCCCTGCCCCACACCCTGCGCCGCGGGCGAGAAAACAGGCAGCCGGGCTCATGCCCCGGGATACAGGCCACTGGCCCGTGCTGCGGCGCCCCGTGTGGCCAGCAGGCGGCGCTGCGGGCGGCCTCTCTCCGCCGACCGGCCAGGCCCAGGGCAGATGAGCCGGAGGGAGCCCAGCTCCGGCACCGCCCGTTACCCACCACGGACGGCGGGTCCCTCGTCCCGTCTGGTCCTGTGCGGTGACCTGTCGAGGCCACACCCTGGGGGACGGAAGCCCACGCAGAGCGTCGGAGGGAGCTCAGGAGAGGAACACGCGGTCCCTGCTCCTACTGGTGCTGAGGGAGCGGCGGGAGGTCCCCGGGCAGGGTCTCTCGGAGACGGCTCGGGAGCCCGGGGTGAGGCCCGGTCAGGCCCACAACGGAGCTGGGGGCCATCAGGAGGGTGTGCTGTGGCGGGGACCCCAGGCACGGAAGGACGGTCAAAGCCAGACAGACCTGGCGCTGTGCTCCGGGCAGTCACGAGCAGAGCGTGCCCCTGTGAGGGTCTCTGCTCCGCCCTTGCCCCTCAGACGAGTCCCGCAAGGGCTCACTTCTCAACGTCCGGCTCTAGGTACCCAGAAGGTGCAGCAGCTCATGCCCCCACCTCCGTCCACTCCCCACGTCACCTTGAAGGTGTCTTGGGACTCTCCCCCGGAAGCTCCCAGAGTCCTGGGACGAGTTCTGACAAGCCTGCCCCAGACAGGACACCGCAGAGCCAACGGCCTCGGAACCACAAGCCCGTCAGCCCAGGTCAACTTCGACCTCCTCTCACGTCCTCACACCTAGAGATGCTCGTTCTAGACTTTTGTCGAAACGCTGCAGTCCGCCTGTTTGGACAACAGACGTGCTCAGCATTTGCAGCCGTCCCGGAGACGTGACTCAGGGACAGTCTCGTGCCTGGGAGTGGGGGTCGTCAGTGAGTGGGACGCCCAGTCTGAGGTCCGCAGCTAGTGCTTCCCAGGTCGGTGAGGACGGAGGATGTCTGAGTGCGTGGCTCCTACTAAGGCCATGACGGACTCTTCCCTTAATGAAAGAGAAGTGATGAGAAAAATCCAAGAGCTTCTGTCGAGGGTGATTGCTGTTCCCTGGAACCTGTGTCACGTCTCTGGGGCACGGGTACGGGCACACAAAACACTAACGTAAACCACTGAATGTCGTGGCCCAAAAGGTTTGAGCAGTTCTGCTCTAGAGAGCATGAAAAGCTTTTCCGTTCTCAAATGGGCTCCTCTTGGACAATCACAGTCCTCCTACTTCTCCGTGGACACTTGGCCCTGTCCTCAGGGGGCTCGGGAACCACGGGCCAGGCGGACCCTTGCACAGCCATCGCCCTAGACCCTCCAGCTGAGGTGACCTGGATTTGGAAGGACAAGTCGATGCCGTCTGGAGGCTGGAGAGGAAACGTGTGTGTGTTTGTGGGGAGAGCAGAGAGGGGCTTCGGTTGAATTCATTTTCTTACTTCTCAAAGTATTTCCCCACAAGATAACCTTCACATCACCACGTAAAAGCCAGTGCGTGCCGGCCGACCGGCCGACCAGAAACGGGAACCCTGCAGAGACAGAGAGCAGGCCACTGCCTGCCGAGGGGGCCGCCCCCTTTCCCACGCTGTGAAGCAGGTCCCTGAACACTGACTGTCCACGGGACTTGAATGCTGGCCGCCGGCGGCCCGGCAGCGTCCCTGGATGCCGCCACAGACTGCAAACCCTTCTCCCCAAAGCCAAAGCCAGACCCGTGAAGCTCTTCACTGAGCTCAGATCTGTGGGGGGCCGGACTCAGGGAACGCAGAACAAAGAAGTGCGGTGATCAAGTGGGGTGGTTGCCGGCCTCCCTGCGGTGTGGCCAGCGACGCAGTGAGCACGGGATGTCTCAGGACTCTGGAGCCACGTGGTGGGCCTGAGTAAGTGTGCTTGCTCGTGGGAAGCACACACGGGAACGTTGGAGGGCAAACCCTGGGGCCAGTCCCCGCTACTTCTAACAGGGCTGTCTGACCCTGTCGCACAACACGCGGAACAGGGACTCCGTGTCCGAGATCGGAAATAAGTGCACGAGGGGGGCAGAGGCGGGCGGCGGGCGCTCACGGTCCGACAACAACGGCGCGGGGCTCCTACCTGTGATGCGATTTTCAATCTCCCCCTGCATCTGGAGGGAGTCCACGTAGATGGTCCGGTTCCCGATGAAGCGTGCGCACGCGATCCCCCGGTATGGCTGGCAGAAGCCGTCCTCGTGGGAGTCGTCTCTGGGGAAGACACGGCCGTGAGCACACTGGCTTGTTTGGGTTTCTCTTCAAATCCAGCTCCTTTTTTATTTTTTATTTTTTTAAGATCTTTAAATTTCACTGGGTTAATTTTTAACACATCAAGTGATGCATCCAACTAGATCTTTTTAAAAAAATGATTATTGTTTTTCATTACGCGACGTTAGTCACCATACGGAACATCCTTATGGTCTCACGGTCTCGCTCCTTGGTATGGACGCAAATGAGCCGGAAACTTCGAACCACCCGAAAACCTGCCCAACTTGGAAGCAACCAAGCTGTCCTCCAGCAGGTGAAGGGTAAAGATACTGTGGCCCGTCCGGATGGAAGAGCTTTTAGCACCAAACACAAAGGAGCCATGAAAAGACACAGAGAAAGCTCACACGCACGGGACTAAGTGAAACACCGATCCGGAGAGGCCGCGTGCTGTAGGAGTCCAGCGGCCGGACCTTCCGGAAAGGCAGAACTATGGAGAGGGGGAAGGTCAGTGGTGGCCAGGGGCTGGGGAAGGGGGTGGTGCACGGGGCCACCAGGCACAGCACGGGGACGTCGGGGCCGGGAACCGACTCTGTACGATACTGTGACGGCGGGTGCGTGTCTTCCTAGATCTGACGCTGGAGCAGCACAGGGCGGAACCTCGTGAGTCCACTGACAGGCAACGTGTTTTCAGCAAACACAACAGAACACGGTACATGTACTTTCTGTCCCTTGTGGTTTTCCTAAGAGCATTTTCTGTTCTGTAGCTGACTTTATTGCAAGAATTCAGTCCATAACGCATACAACACAGAAAATACACGTTAAATGACTCAGTGATCGGTAAGGGGCTAGGGGTTAAGTTCTGGGGGAGCCAAACGTTACACACAGATTTCCAGCCACGCGGGGGGTTGGCGTCCCACTCCCCCTGTTGTCTAAGAGTCGGCTGCCCAAAGTCCCAGCAGGGACGGCAGCCCCAGTGAAAGCTCGCGGGTCAGACTTCAGCTCATCCTAAGTCCTGGCACTGGCCGGTCCGTTCTAACCAACGCGCCACCCTCGGGGAAACCGCAGGTGTGGATGCTGCGGGGTAGTCGGGGAGACTCTCCAGACCTCCTGTTCAATTTTTCTGGAAATCCCAAATGGCTCTAAAATATAAAATCTATTAACTTAAAAAAATCCAGCATCGTTAAGGGGCGTGGCGCCACGGAGCGCGACAGACGATCGTACACGTGACGCGTACGCACGGTGGCACACGTCCACGTCTGTGAGCAAGAGCACGCAGAACGCTGGCCACGGACGTCTCATCCACCCGTGAGCCACACAGAAGCACCACGGCGCACCCCACACGTGTCGGTTGTCTGCAAGCCAGACTCGCGACGGTGAGGACAGTCCGGGAACCGCGTTCCCGCGTCACACGAGAGAAGCCTTTGACATGGAGGGAAATAATGGGGATCCCCGAAAGTCTGGCCTTCAAATAAGCTGTACAAGGAGATGTTCTTGTTACACAACAGAGAAGTAGATGGCACGGGCCACACTTCAAGACACAGGGGCTGGGCGGGGAGCCTCACCGAAGCAAGGCCCTCCCACCAGGCCCCCCAGTTCAACCCCCTCCCCAGGGCCTTTGCACGGCACGCACAGGGCCCGCTGGAGTCTGTGCCACACTCTACTGTGTGGACCTGTTAGTCATGCCTTCAGCTGATGAGATCAGGCGTTCTGAGCACCAGATGCTTTTCAGAGCCCTCAGGATGCTCCAAGGAGACAGGGGACGGGGCCATGGCAGATATACGAGAGCTGGCAGGGCCGGAGGCAAGGAGAGGTGCTTGGGGCTCCTGGGGCAGGTTACTGACACGTGCATTAGGACTGTAATTAAGTCACTTGTTTTCTAGCAAATCTGTAACCAGCCCCTAAGCCTGACGGCACCGTCAGCCCGCCCTCCAGGGGTCGGCACCGGCCCCCAGGAAAACCTGTGTCGCGTCCGGCTCCACCAAATGGACGTGAAAACCCGTATTTCAGCTCCCTCACAAACGGAAGATCCGGACGCTCGTAACGGCAGAGACAAAGGGTCTGGCAGGTCACCCTCCAGCCGCTCGGAGAAAGGAACCTGGAGCCGCAGCAGCCGACACAGAGATGTGGCGTCGACAGGAGCTGGACGCCCTTGCTCGCAAGCTCGCTGCGCCAGGGTTTCCTTGGGTCAAGGATTCCTTCAATGTCGTTTAACTAGACAAGCACACGCCAAAATACAGCCCGACGCCCTGCCTTCTCACTCTGTGAGCTGGAGTCAGCTGCGGAGTCAACAAAAACCAGTGCCTACCAACCCACCAAAAGCGCACGTCGGCTCTGCCCCAGGCGTGGGCCACACGCCACCGTCTGCGGGCGGCTCAGGGCGCTTGCCCACGGCGCCTGGAAAATCAGAGGCACCCACATTCCGTGCACCGTCCCCTGCGCACGGGACAGGAGCTCTGATGCAGTCAGGCCTTCAGGGTGAAGAAGATAGTTGGGAAAATAACGTCAAATTAAGCCTGGAATAACTAGAAAATAATAATGATGAGAACAGAAATCAATACAAAAGAAACAGAAAAATCAATAAAGCCAAAAAACAAAACAAAAAGAACAAAATCGCTTCTACCTAGAAAACCTGGAAAAGAAAAAATGAAGAGAAGGAGCAAACAACATCCGCAAGATCACGAGTGCAAAGGCAACCTCGCCAAAAACTCAACGGGTGTTCAAAAGTAGCAGGAAACGGTACGCACAAATACCTGAATGCAGATCCAATAACTTAGAAAGACAGAGTAAATTCCTTGAAAAACACAAGACACTAAAATTAGTGGAAACAGAAATAAAAACTCAGAATAGCCTTAAATGTCCTAAGAAATTTGAAGTTGTAATGAAGAACCTTCCCGTGATTAAAACCCCAGCCCCAGATAATAGAAACTGGTGAATTCTGTCGAACATTTAAGGAAGAAACGGTAATTTTACATCAACTCTTCCAGAATATAAAGGAATGAGATATACCACCGGATCGTCCACAGGACGCGGTGACACGAGTGACGCACGAGCACGTCCAAGGGCACCGCGGACTGAACGGGCACCACGCTTCACAAAACACAAGCACACAGACTGGCCCCAACAAAACAGAAAGACAATAGAGAAATGGGCAGCGAGCCACCCGGACGGACCGAGAGCACAAGGTCAACACAAAAAGTGATGACGGGGTCCGCGGGAGCGCGCCCGATGCCAGCATTCATGACCCCAAAACCCAAGTCATTAGAACCTCTCAGAAACCGTCTCCGAGCCAGGATCACACGCGGCAGCCGGAGGCAGAGAAAGGGTGGTTCGGGTTCACAGTTCACGGGAGGGAAGCGTGGCTCTCCTCTGGGGCGCACGGGGGCTCGTCCCTCCCGGGCAAACCTTGGAAGGTGCGTATTTCCTTGGGTGACTGGCGGTCGGTGTGTGGAAAGCTCTCATCCCTAAATACTAGGGCGTGACGGCTAGTGCGTGGGCTCAGGCGAACACAAAAGGACCGAGCGGAGGCATCGGATGTGTCAGCACACGTCCCGCGCGGACACCGTCATTCCTGCTAACGCGCAGACACGTCCGCTGTCGCTGTGCGGTGAGCGGGAGGCTGTGGGTGTCCCCCGCGCTCCCCAGAGGGTCTCTGCCACCTCCTGCCTGCATCACGTAATCTTAAAACGAACGGAGTTTCTCTCTCTTATTCCAGTTCGGCACTACGGGGTTTAAGGAGTCACGTTTTCCACGAAAGAGAACCTACCACAGCGAGAAGTCACAGAGGGAGACCCCCCGGCTGGCTCCTCCCTCTCTCTAGCTCAGCGAGACCCGGGCGGGCGTTCGTGGCTTAAACCTCAAACGCTCCGTGCCAGCCTCTGCCCGGGACGGTTCCCTCTCCTACGGCGAGGCAGCCGGTTTCTCCTGAAGTCATTTTTAATCACTGGCTTGTTGGCAGTTTGAGTGTGTGTTTTTAATAGTGCTGTTTTCCTGTAATTAGGATAAAGCTTGAACTCGGTTATGACCGTCCCCCAAAAACGGCCGTGGGAGGAGCTGGAGGGAGCAGATTGCGGAGCCCTGTTTGGACACGCCGGCTGGGGGGCGCCTCTGAGTCACCCGCCGGGGGTGCCCCGAGGCCGCGGAGTCTGGGCCTCGATACAGGGAGACAGTCAGACCGGGAAACGGGGCTTCCAGGGCTGGGAGCGCACGGGCGGGGAGCGGCCAGAGCCCTGGAGCCACTCGCACCGTGTGAAGTAAGACAAGGGCTGGGGACGCGGCCCCGTTGGTCGATTTCCCGGAAGCCCATCACGAGCCTAATTCACAACCGCCCCCACGAGCCACGCACGACCCTGCAAGCAGCCTCTGCGGCAGCACCGGGGGGCTCACACGGGGGACCGCGGCGCTGACCCAGCACAGCCGGGCAGGAACCAGGGTGGGTTCCGGGGGCTACCCCGCCCGCCCAAGCCACCCGGCAACGCCACTGTGGATGCACGGGTCTGTCACCGTGAAGTCGAACCACGTTTTCAAGGGCAGATGAAAATGGAGCCCATACACCAAACACGGGACACGCCGCCTCCTCACGTTACCCAAGCGGCTGCCCGAGTGAGCCGCGGTATCGCTGTCCTTGAGCCACGTCTGCGGAGGCCCAGCTGCTCTTCAAGCCTCCGTTCCCTCGTGCTCACCCTCCTCACCCTCCCTTCAAGAGCATGAAAGGAAAAGCCGCGTTTTAGTATTTTAACGCAGTAAATCCCTTCACCTCGCTCGACGCCCACGTCCTGGTGTCCAACGCTCTGCCCGTGGGCGCAGGTGTGGCCGTGTGAGGGCAGCCGCCGGGGCGGGGAGCCTGGAGGGCAGCTGCCGCAGCGGTTCCCGCTCACAGCACCGACCCGCGGCACTGGGGGTCGGCGGAGGCTCCGCGGGGGCTCCCGGGCGGGCTCCCCGCGTGCAGGCACAGGCCACGGCTGGTCCAACAAGGAGGAGCCTAAGGAGATGGCCCAAGAGAGGAGTCACGGGGAGACGAGCTGGGACGCTCCAGGGACAAAAACAGAGAACGTGTGGACATATCTGTTTTTAGCCCAGTGATTTCCCCTCTTTCTGTCTTGGTTTTGGTTCATTTCCAGAGATGCCACAGGAGGGGAGGGTCGTCTGTGGAGACACAATCAGCATTGAGCTCGGGCGCGTCAGACCACCAGGTAACCCGAGTCCGGAAGGTCGTCGCCAGCACGAAGCGGCAGACGGGTTCGCTAGAGCAGAGCTCACCCTGGTCGAGCGCCTTTCGGGCCGGAGCCGTACAGGCACACAACGCTGGGAGCGCCGCTTCGTAACATGACATTAATATTCTCCAAGGAGAAAAGCTACAGAATCACCGTTGTATCTGAGAAAAGTGACGGCAAACACCGGCTTCTACTCCACAGTTCCAAGAAAAATACAAACCGACAGAAATCCAGATGGAGAGTAGAACACGACGGCCAAGACATCTGAAACAACGGTAGAGTAATGAGGGGGATGTATGCGTCAGCCCAGCCTGCGGGAACAAACAGCCCTGACCGGTCAACCTGACTTTGTGTAGTTCTGGAGGCCGAGAGGCTCAGCATCGAAGTGCCGGCCTGTTCCGCTCCGGCGCACAGAAGGCCACCCCCCTGCTGTGTCCTCACACCGTGGACAGAAAGCTCTCTGGGTCTTCCTCTTCTGGCAAGGACATGAGTCCTACAGGATCAGGGCCCCACCCTTAAGACCCCATTTAACTGTAATTTCGTCCTGAAAGACCATACCTCTAATACTGTCACATGGCCCTGGGGGTTAAGGCTTCAATGTGTGAAGTTGGGGGGTGGCGGTGGGGGGAGACATAATTCAGTCCATAGCAGCAGAGTGAGAAAATCTCTCTACAGACACCAAGACATTGCGAAGCTGTTGGAACACTGTGACGATATTCCAGAGAGACGCTGCAGGAACACACTAGAGAGCTCAGAGCAGACGCACGAGCGCAGGAATCTACGTGTGACAGAGGTGACGTCACACTTCGTGATTACCGACGGCGCCATTCACTGGACGGTGCCCACGACTAGGCCATCGATAGCGAAACATGACAGGAGAGCCCCAGCTGTACCAGCACAGAATCCATCCCGGTGGAGTAAGAGCTATGGAAATTTCTGTCTAGAATTCTGGTTAAAACTCTCGCAAACCCATAAGAAAAAGACAAATCACCCAATGAAAAATGGGTAAAATACAGTCTATTCTGGTTATTTGCAGTAATTATTTCCTATGAGGGCGTCGCAAATGCCGAATAAACAAATACAGAGCCACGGCTCCCAGGGGAGAGGCAGAGGTGGTTTTCTGCAAGTCCGTGGTCATGACCTTTCATTATCCAGTCAATACGTGACCTCGTTCCATGTGTGTTTCTGTAATGTGTGTTGATGATTCACTAACCTCGAGCGGAGGGACAACAGCACCGTAACTCCCACCTGAAGGAAGCTTATCTAGCACACGTGTTTTCTCCGTGGGGCCCGTCAGCCTTCTGGTGCTCGGGAACTCTCGGGAGCACCTCAGTGCGGAGCACAGGGCCGCCCTGCACAGCGAATCACCCACAAGCAGCCCCAGATGAGAATAGACTGAGAACACGGTGTTTACCGAGGGGCGGCTGAAGTAAGACCGCAGACCTCAGGTGGGACGTGCGCCCAGACAACACACGTTTCCCTGCCCTGCCCACGTCCGTGACTGACAACGAAACCGCCTGAGCACTGGCTTCGGAGTTACGACGGGATTTTAGTGAGTAAGAAAACGTGCAGCCAGGGAGTCTGCAAATAAAGAGGACAGACTGCACCGAGGGGCAATTCAGCAGTCACTAAACAAACACAGTATGTTCAACTCACTCTGTCTCCGCCTTCCCTTCTCGTGGCTTCTCTCTCTACCAAATCAATAGGAAGTAAAATCTTTAACTAAATGAATGAATGAATGAATAAAATAAAAAGGAGGTAGGAGCAGCCATATTATTGTCGGGCAGCACTGAATTCAAAGCAAAAAGCACTAAAAGGGACTAAAAACAAAATAAAAGCTGTACAGCCCCAAACCTATAGGCATTTAGGAAAAGAAAGGAAGGAAGGAACTTGACAGAAACTGACAAACCCAGAATAGGTACCGATGACTTTCACCTATTTTCCGAGATCTATAAACTATGCAGACGAAAACACAAAGACACCTTCAGTTACACACTCAACGCGTGTGATCGAGTATATGAAGCAACCTACGTGTGACATGCGGCAGGAAAGACAAGAACCGACCGCATCTAACTGGCCCAGAAAAGATCGCAGCAAATCACCAAAGTAAAATACGTCCCCAAACCACAGATGACAGCGCAACAAGAATCAGAAAATCACAAGAAAAGCCTGTGTGCCTGGCAGGAAGGGGAGAAATGCAGCCAAAGCATTATTCAGAGGACATGTCATAGTCTTAAATGCATTTGTTTGAAAGTTAAAGTGCTTAACAAAAATGACTTTTTCAAGAAATTAAATGGACATAAAGATCGGCGGAACTACTACACACACACCAGAATGGCTCAACTTAATTAAAAACACCAGCCAGACCAAACGCTGGTGAACTCACGCAGTGGCCGGAACTCTGCTCGCCGCCGGTGGCGCAACCACCTTAGGGAAGTCTGGTATTTGCTGGCGATTTTGACAAAACTCGACACACACCCTGTGAGCCAACGATAACACTCCTAGTATTTGCTGAACAGAAATGAAAATATATGCCCGCCAAAACGCGTTTGAGAATATCCACAGCTCTTATTCCTAAGAGCCAAAGGGGCGAATCACCTGGGCATCCATCGTCAACAGGAGAGTGGAAGGACCAACGGGTGTAGACATACAGTGGGACAACCTCCAGCGACAAGGCAGTGACCTGCTAACACAGGCGCCTCAGACACTTCACATGAAGTGAGAGAAGCCAGTCTTGCGTGGCTACATGTTGTAAAATTTCATTTCCAGAAAGTTCTAAAATACATAAAATGAGTCCATGACAGAAAAGAAATGAGAACCGTGGCTGCCCAAGGAGGAGGGAGTTGCCTGAGAAGCTGCACGATGGAACTTTCTAGAAAGACAGGAATGTTCTGTGCCTGGGCAGGGGTTTGCACGGCAGAGGTTGTTGCACTTGCTGGACCTTATTAAGGTGATACGGCAGATCCGTGCACTTCGCTGTGCGGTGTTTTAACTCCAAAGAAGCAGCAAGGCTAGAACACAGATACCGAACTCTTGTCCACGCCGCAGCATTTAAGTTCAGGGGCACAAATACTTGTAACTAGCTGTGGAAAACATAACACCGACGGACTGATGGGTAGAGAGAGGCCGTAAGGCCAGCAGAACCAGGAGTGGCAGGGGACATCCGGATTGGATAATCACTGTCATTCTCTCTACTTTTCCATATGCTTGTAATTGTTCATAATACAATGTTACGAGGGGCGCCTGGGTGGCTCAGTAGGTGAAGCGTCTGCCTTCGGCTCAGGTCATGATCTCAGGATCCTGGGATCGAGCCCCGCATCGGGCTCCCTGGTCAGAGGGACCCTGTTTCTCCCTCTCCGCTCTCTCTTGCTCACAGGTATGTTGTCTCTCTCTCAAATAAATAAATTAAAAAATATAAATATTTTTACATATCTATATCCAATATTATATATATTTTGGAGGAAAAAGGAGTACCTTAAAGTTTAAAGAAAGTGGTTTTTGACAGGACAACTCAATTTAGATGTTAACTTTCACCAACTTTACCTTAAAATTCATTATCATTCCGATCGAAATACCACCAGAATTCCTCAAGGAAATGAGGGTGTTCTTTAACAAGACGCAGCACGAACACCATAAAATTATCGGTGACTACTGAAAAGCGACCGAAAAATTTTAACTTCTGTATAATCAAGACAGAGATAAATACTTACTAAAACTCAGGAGGGCACAGTGTTAGGGCGGTGGGCAAAGACTGCGAAGAGACGGTTGACCAAGAGGAACCCTGAGTGTCAAGGAACGTCTGTTGCGAACGAGCTGCTACGGGTTTTCTTCCTTCAGAGCAGCAAACACGAACAGCCTCGGTGGTCAGCTTGCAAGTTTAGGACAATTGGGTCCTCGTATGGCACAGAAGCAACCCGTGCACCCCTCCGGGGCGGGATCGCTAGTAATAAGGAGCATCTTTGGGCGCCTGGGTGGCTCCGTGGGTTAAAGCCTCTGCCTTTGGCTCAGGTCATGATCTCAGGGTCCTGGGATCAAGCCCCACATCGGGCTCTCTGCTCAGCGGGGAACCTGCTTCCTCCTCTCTCTCTCTGCCTGCCTCTCTGCCTACTTGTGATCTCTGTCTGTCAAATAAATAATTTAAAAAAAAAAAAAAAGCGTGTTCAGAACATCCCCTAGAGAAACGAACACCCGTCTCGGGACACACACAGCGACCACAAAGGATGTAGGATGGAAGGTTCTCGTCACCGTAGGAACATCGCGCGCTCTGCCAGGGACAGAGATGGGGAGAAAGTCAGGGAAATTTAAAATAGGCTGACAGCCTGCTCATCGGTTCAGTATGGCTTGTAGGTAAGAAAGTCAGCGGCAGGGGGATGGGGTAGCCCGCAGGTAGAGGTAAATCCCGAGAGAGGCCCCCCAGCACCTCCAGGAGACCGTGGAGGCGATCCTGCGGCCCAGGCTGGGGGGACCAGATGGGGAGACGTTCACGTGGCCGGAGCAGCCCGAAGAACGGATGGCAAGGCGCTGCTTTAATCACTAAGAACCGGAAGAAAATAAATGCAGAAATATTGCTGGGTTTTTATATGAAATTCAAATATGCAAATAGAATTGATACTTGCCTATCTAATAAACTACACTGTCCTCGTACATCTACGCTATGTAATATTTATATACACAGGATGACCAAGTATGGAAAAGTAAGGCAGGGCCACTTCTGAAGTCACGGACGCCCTCCCCGAAGCCGCCCAGCCGTGGCTCTGACGTCCCTTCTCCCTGCCTCACTCTCCGCACAACGGACTCTTGACGCCACCGCTCAGCACAGGATGGCCTCCAAAATCTACCTTCTGCAGGTGGCACCCGGCGTACGCTACCAGGGGCCCCGCACCCACCCCAGGGGCCAGTGTTGCCGAGAAACCGGGGGACACGGAGGAGCCACGTTAACCCCCAGGTAGCATCCATGTCACTGTTTGCAACATTTGGGGGTGAAGCAACAGCCTCTGATCTGTCGGGACAAGAAAGGGGGAGCCCAGGAGCTGGCGGTGCGGTCGTGAGCGGGGCTGGGATTTCTGTGAGAAGCGCCCCCCCCATCTCCAGGACCCGGTGACCCCAGCCGTCTGGCCCGTAGGCCCACACCCCTTCCGGCTGCCTCACGAGGTCCCGATCCCGCAGCCCCTGGCCTCACGACGTTTCTCCCTGATGCGAGGCTGTGGAAACTCCAACGGGGTCCCGGCCCCGAGCCACAGCCTTGTGTGAAGTCCCGCCGACGTCCCGCCAACTCAGCCAAGACAGGCCGTTGCCACATTTCCACCCCGGATCCTGACATAACGGAAGCCCTTGGGGAATGAGAAAACGGTTTGAGGGAAATGGATACTCACTGAAAGTGGTGATTTGGGCTGTGTGTTGGACCTGAAAAGGGAAAAAACAAACAAGGCAGGTTATTAATCCTTCACGATGTGGAATCAAACCTTCTTCCAGCCCCACCCACGGGGAAGCAGCCACAGCCCAGTGGGCCCGTCTGCGGTGAGCCGACCTCGGGCCCAGACTCCGCTGCGGCCCGAGACCACAGGCCCGGCAGGCAGGACACCGCGGACTGTGGACGGGGCCCGCTCTCTGTTCATGCAGAAACGTTTGGAGAGGTTTTTGGAGCTTTTGCTCTCTTTTCTCACTCTCTGCTCATCTAACCTTGACTCACCAGGTCTGACTCCCAGCCGGGGCCCGCGCTGTCTGGAGCCCGTGGGCCGAGGCTGGGGCAGTGCGGGGACCACCCCCCCACGGGGGTCAGAGAGGACACATCCTGCCCCTTCGCCCCCTGTGAGGAGCGCGCAAGTGGGGGACTGTCACCGCGCTCTGCTGGCCCTTCCTCCCGGCCGGGCCCCGTCTTCTGCGGACAGCAGCCGCCGATCCCCCTCAGCGTGGCCGGCCTGGCCGTGGGTCCCCCCCACCTCGAAGCTCCCATTTGCATCTGGGGTGAGTTTCTGCTCGCCGGGTTTCCGGACCCTGCGTCGGTGCCTACTTTCTGTTACGACTCGTAAATGGGGACCAGGTCAAGCCCGGACCTCGTGCACAGTGAGGGGCCTCGGGGAACGGTCTGATTTCCTTTCTGCCGCCCTGCGCGTGCGTGGTCAGTGTCCAACGGCAGGTTCGCGTCCTGGGGCGGGGCCGGGAGCGGGGCTCCCTGCGAGCCGCCGGCCCGCGGCCCTGACTCACCGAGCCGCACGAACAGCACGCCTGTGGCGGTGATGGTCTTCACGCCGTTGGTGGCCACGCACTGGTAGTAGCCCGTGTCCGTCGTGTCCAGGTCTTGGATCCGCAGCCGGGAGCCATACTCCGTCTTGCGGACGATGACCCGCCGGGGCTCCTGCACCACGGGCGCGTCATTCTTCAGCCACCGCACCGTGGGGGTGGGGTTCCCGGCGACCTTGCAGTGCAGAATGGCCGTCTGGCCTTGGACTATGGTGATGTTGTTCACCGGCTCCAGGAAGTTCAGAAAGTAGCCTGCGGAGGACAGTAGTCACAGGGCAAGGCTGGGTCAGGGCCGGAGGACGGCGCCGCCCCTGTGACCTCTCACCTAGACGCACGCCATCCCCGTCCCCGGCGGCACTCATGTTCTAGAAGGTTCTAAGAACACTGAATGAGCCAACCCTGCTCCCGGGGAAATGCGGACAGGGTTTTCGTCAGTCATGGCACAACCTCATTGTGCCCGTGTTTCTGTCTGAAGACGCCTCGTTAACAAGTATTGCTGACTCTGACGCGAGGTCACCGCCAACACTGCGGCCTGAAGGACGCTTATCTGACGCGTGTCTTCTCCGTAAGACACGTCACCGCGTTCTGGCGCTTAGAGCGCGAGACAACACTTCGGCACCATTACTGCAGGGGGTTTAAAACAGCGAAATCACCAACAAAAAGCCAAAAAATGCCAAAAGCCTGAGACCACATGGAGACCACAGAAAGGGCACCTGTTTCCAGTCCGAGCGGGAGGCACCGGCGGGAGTCGCCTGGTTGGGCCTCTGTGAGCGATGTGCGCATCAGATGCACTCACGGCTCCGGGCAGGTCCACGAGTGGCCACGCGAGGGCACCAGGAGGCCTGACTTGGGGGTTACGGGAACACCCTGGACGGCAGGAACCTGGAGCCCCGGAGACAGGATCAGCTGGGCTGCTCTGTGCCAGCTCCGGCCTCAGCGGGTCTCACGGACGCACGACGCAGCTCACGCTCAGAAGAGCCGTCCCCCGTCCAGCCGCACCACCAAGTCAAGCCTCAGGAAGAACAATTTGTCACCGGACACCTCATCAAAAATCAACAAGGACGTCAAGGCTAGTGCTGCTGAAGCGGGAAGAAGCTGTGCGGGGCTCCCCGCGGGGCTGGAATGTGGCTCAACCCGACCAGGGCTGGGGACTCTCCGCCGGTGACACAGGCCACAGAGGACAAGAGGAAGTGAAACCGATGGCGGAGGAGAGGGGTGTGTTTGTGTGTGTGTTTGTGTGCAGGTACGTATGTGGAATGTGGTGTGCGGGTGTGATGTGGTGGTGTATTGAGTGTATGTGTGCATGTGGTGTGACATGTGGGTGTGACGTGGCATGTGTATTTGTGGTGGGGTGTGTGCGCGTGTGTGTGATGCCGTGTAAGTGTGCGCACATGTGTGTCGGGACGGGGAGGTTATGCTGTCAAGGTGAGCACACACGCTAACCCTCCACAGCACGCCCTGCGGTTAGAGAAGACAATCAGGCACGAGGAGATGAACTCACCGCAGACAAAACTAAGACACCAGAGCAGTCTGGAAATGGCCGTCAAATACAGCCACGCTCTGAGTCTTCTGGCCTGATTTCTGGTAGGTTCCTATCCTTTTTTAAAGAAATGAAGTGGAGACGGGGCACCTGGGTGGCTCCGTGGGTTAAGGCCTCTGCCTTCGGCTCAGGTCATGATCTCAGGGTCCTGGGATCAAGTCCCGCATCGGACTCTCTGCTCGGCGGGGAGCCTGCTTCCTCCTCTCTCTCTCTGCCTGCCTCTCTGTCTACTTGTGATCTGTCTGTCAAATAAATAAATAAAATCTTAAAAAAGAAAGAAAGAAAGAAACGAAGTGCAAAGATGGCCCGTATCTGTTAGGAATCCGTCAGCCTTCACTGCATGGGAAACACAGCGTTTCCAGGGGACCCTCGAGGTACGTTCCACAGGCTGGGGGATGGGCCCTGATGTTGGGTGACGGGAGGTGGCAGAGGGGATGGGAAGCTGGGAGTTTCATGAGGCAAGGGCGGTTCTTCTTGACAAGGGAGAGTGGGCAGACAGCTGCCTGAGAAGGTTCCCTAACTAGCACTAATCTTTACTACCCACACCACTAGGTCGACCCTGATTCTCTCAGTGCACTGGATTCACTTGTGGACCAGAACTCCCGTGGAGGACACAAAGCTGTCATGTGAGGGACACGATGACACCCCCTGGAAGTAGGCAGGGGACGCGCTGCCTGTACACCCTTCATGAACTCCACTGCTCACTGGACGGGGGGAGACCTGGTTCCTGCAGCTCCCAACCTAGACCCCGAGACCCTGGACACACACCCAGTCTGATGTGACCGTGTCAAGGGGTTCCTCTGATATAATCCCCGTCACAGGTGAGGGGACACTCACCCCTTCACTGTGTTCTGGCCAGAGCCCCACTGAATCAGAGGGTTTCACAGGAAGCACTTTCAAGTTGTTTAATATTCAAATGCTTCATCTAGGTTTGCAGAGTAGGGCTTATAAAATACTCATCACTTTGTAACGTAAAATAGCAAACGACACATTAAAATAACAATGATCTCTTGTTGGCCTAAGAGGAATTACAATTCTCCTCTCCACACTGATGACAGCTCCTCCAAAGACCGGTGACAAGACTCGCCCCCGTCTCCATACCAGGTCTCCAGCTAGTGACTGACTCTTCGGCCTCCCTCCTGTAGGACCTCCGTGGTGACCCTGGGCCCACCTGGATCATCCAAGATCATTTCCCCTCTCAAAATCGTCAACTGACTCCCATCTGCAAAGTCCCTGCACCACGCAAAGGACATGTTCCCAGGATCCCGTGACATCTTCGGAATGGCAATATTCTGTCCGCCACGTGTATTATCCTTTTATCCTGGCACTTTACTGAACGATCTCGTTAGTTATAATAGCTTCTAAGCGGACTGTCTTGGATTTTCTATGCAGGCATCTTCTTCAAATAGTCAACAGTGTGACCGTTGGCTATTTGCTTTAAAAGTTCATACTGCTCGAATACCCTTTTACCTAATTATTTTGCTCAGTGTTAGTTCCTCCCAACTTAATTTTCAATACTGAAACGGTACAAACACACAACAAATGCGAATAGAAATATGATAGAGACCAGCGCACACAACACCGGTATCTTATGCTAACATTTACCATAATTGACTTAGAACACTTTTTTAAAAAATTAAACATTCTAGGATTCAACGAAAATCCACACTTACCTATCTCTTCCTCCCTCTCCTGAGAACAGGTATGCACCATTCTGATGCACATTTTTATTGTTCTATATTTTTAGAAATTTTCCCTGAAAGATCTTCTTTGCTAGTTTTTTTCTTTTTTTCACTCAAAGTCAACTTGGGATTTATCTTTGTGGATGTTCATTTATCTTAATGACTGCATGTTTCACAGTACAAACCAACCATGATTTCTTTACCTTTTCCCCAAGTGAGGGGCAGTCAGCTGTGTTCCATGACCCCCTGTACACACGTGTCATCTCACACACATACAAAAATCTCCGGAAAGGATCTACCCGCATGGAGAAGTGATGTCACGGGGCCAGTGACATTTTATTGGTAAGAATGTGTTTTCTTGGGCTGCCTGGGTGGCTCAGTCGGTTAAGCATCTGCCTTTGGCACTGGTCATGATCTCCGGGTCATGGGATCGAGCCCCACGTAGGGCTCCCTGCTTGGGGGGGGGAGTGTGCTTCTCCCTCTCTCTCTGCCTCTCGGAGCTAGTGCTCTCTCACTCTCTCCGATGACAAAATAAATATAAATCTTAAAAAAAAATGTATTTCTCTAACTGCTCAGGACGGGGATTTACATATGCCCATTAGATTAAGCTTGTCAATTTTTTCAAATTTTTCAAGTTTATCTCTTACTCTCAACGGCACCTGTGTTCACTGATGGTGTGTTGGTCAGATGACTATTAGTAATTTTGTCAAGTTGTGTCTATATATTGGAAACTATGCTGCGGGGTGTCTAAACGTCCCTCTTTAGACCACTGGGCAAGGCTTCCGTCTAAGAGAGAACTCGTCTGACATTAAGGTAGCTACCCCAGGGTACTTTGATCTTACACCATTTTTAATTTTTACAATCATTTTTATGATTAAATTTTAGAGATGAATCTTCCAAACAACATGTAATAATTTAACGTGTTATTTGATGTGTCTGTATGTGTGAACTATGGGTTTTTAACCGGCAACTTTGATTTTTGATGTTTTCATTATGCATTTTATTTCATTTCATTTTAATCCTCCTTTCCCTTTTTCTACTGGATTTCCTTATTCTCCACTTTTCCCTTACTGATTTATCGGCCTCTAAACGTTCCTCTTAGGGAAGAGCAGGTTACTTAGGTGTTTTCTCATCCTGATTCATATTTGCTCTTTAGGTAAAAGACTGAGGCTGTAAACACCCTCAGTCCTGGTCCGAGGGTGACAGTTTAGCTGGGTATGGAATTCTAGACTGGAGGTTACACTGGCGTCTCCGGGCTTGTGTTGAGGGCTGCAAGTCAAGCTAGTTCTCATTCCTTTGTGGGTTATCCGACCTTTCCCCTCGTAGGCTGCTTTTCCATAGTTCCCCTCTGTCTTTGCCATTCCCATGTATCCCTAGCTGTGGATTTATTTGCATGTAGCATTAATGGGTCTTAGTACCATTCCCAATTCCATAATTCTGTAAAATTCCCCATCAGTCCCTCATTGTTTCTACAGCCCCTTTTGTCTCTCCTCGGAAATCTTCCAGTCAGATGCCGAACGTCCTCCTGTCTGTGGTTCCTCAGTGCACTTCACTGCTTTTAATTCCCTCTTTTAATCTCCAGCTGTGCACCCTCTGCTCCTTGACCTGCCCATCAATTTTCTCAGTTCTCTGACTACATTTTTTTATTTCTAGAAGGTCTGTTTGGTTTTCAAACCCACCACGGCCTTTTCTTCCTTTATCTTTAATCCTTCTGGCTTCCTTGTTTACTAGCTCACCACTCATCCTAAGCCTCTCCAACTGTGCTTTGTAATTTTCCACTGTAGGGCTGGTTTTCCTGCGGGAACCCTTTCAGGACTGGCAGTGCCAAATTTTCATGTTTCATGTTTTCTAGGGCCTGGGATTCCCCGAGAACTTTCCCATCACATAACCTGGGTTTCCTGAGGTGTGGGTCTGAGTGTGATTCCTCATGGTAGTGGCTTCTGTGCTTGCCCCTTTGAGCCAAGGTTCAGGCGAGGGCTGTAGTCCCTGGGTCTCCTAGCTTGTTGCCATAGGCTCACCTACCACACTCAGCTCTCTGCACCTCCCAGGTTCCCTCCAGTTTGACCCTGAAACCCAAGACTCCTGCTGCAGCTGAGCCTTCCAGAACAGCCTCTGTAGCAGAATGATCATTCAGAGGCCTTATTGAGGGAGTAGGAAGAGTAAATTCTTTCATTTTCCTAAAGGCAAATTTGATTTTTGTTGCGATTCCTATTTCTTCTGATTGAAGGAAATGTAATACCTCCGATTCCAAGTGAAATCGTGACATGCAGGGATTTGTTTATTCATGGGATCTCAGCTAGCATTTCCCCCTCCTGGGTATTCTCTCTAACGGGCATTTATGCTCAGGGCTGGGGGAACGGGTGGGGGGTCTTCCAGCATCTGGAGAATCTGATGCACCCGCAGAACCCCACTGCCCACCCCCACTTTTGTCAAGGTGCCCAGACTTCCTGGTGCTCCTCCTCCTCTGGAGTCCGGGGATCCACCCAGAGCCCCATGGGGACACCGTCTTTTGTGGCCGGGGAGCCCATGCCGTGAGCAGTGACACCTGCAGGAGACAACTCTTTGTCTCGGATGACCGAAACCCGGGACATTTTCCCAGGCTGCAGACAGAGCGGAACCACCTCCAGCTGATCCTGCCCAAGGCCGTCACAACTCTCCTCCTGTCTCTTCCTGGCCCCTGGGCATTCCTCCTTCTCACTCTCTCTCTGCAACCTCATCTAAGCAGTGACCTCTTTTACTCATTCTTATGGAACATTTGTATATAATTTAAGTGGGACGGCGGCCACGTTAGTTCGGTCCAACGCTGTAACCACCGCTAATTCTCGGGGGCCGTCATGAAAGCCAGAAAGAAAGTTCTTTCAGGGTGAAGTACAGCGCTGCCTCGGCCCTCGGCTCTGTTCCCAGGCGCCCATTTAAACTCCCAGCTTCATTTCTCATTTGTGCAAAATACGGGGTCCGTACTAACTTTTGCTGACCTCTCTTCTAGCTCACAAGGCTCGCTCTGGGTGCGCCCCCAAACTTCTCCAGACACAACTGAACAGCCCAAGTGGGCAAACCCAGACAACCGAGGACCTGGCGGACGGGTCAGCCGGGGCCCCACAGCGGGAGAGGGAGGACAGAAGTCTTCCCGTGTCATCGCCAAGAGCGTGTCTCCTGCTGCACAGCACGGCGACTTCTAACCACCATGCTAATGGACTCCGTGGCCAGCTCTCTGCTCACCCCTAACTCCGGACAGCGGCGCCGAGTCCAAGCGTGAAAACACACCGAAGGCAGAGGCAACGGGAGAAGCCGTCACCGTGGGACGCCGCGCCTGCCTCGCAGACAGATCAGTGATGACCGTGTGTGTTTGTTTTCTTAAAGTCCCTGCTGACCGCCCACAAGTCCGCGGACTTGGTCAGACTATCTAGGCGTCTGAGGAGTCCCTTGTTCCCAGGCCACGCTGACTGGTCCGGGAAGGAGACAAGGAAAGCTGCGCGCGAGGGGTCGCAGGCCGCAGGGCTTTGACTGGGGGAAGATAAAACAGACAACCCGCCTGGCCAGGCAGGTGAGGAGGAGACCCAGAGAGCCCCGCCAGAGCACGTAAAGGGCTCTTTTCTAGGGAAAGCATTTATGGGTCAATAAATCAGCCGGGGGCCGGGGCAGTGGGTCACTCCGGCTCAGACGTCCCTGCTGAGCTGTCCAGTGGTCTGCGCAGAACCGGCGGCAGATGGGGGCAGCAGCGTGGGGCAGACGAGCGGAGGAGCCACGGGGAGGAGCGAGAGCAGGAATGACGGCACGAGAGAGCGTGGGCAAACAGGAGCCAAGGAAACGTGCGGTCCCGAGAACAGTGCAGGGCAGGGGTCCGTCCTGTCATGCGGTCAACAGTGGCCCCAGTGACGTGTTGGCGCCTCATCCCCGGAACCTGAGAATGTGCCCTTATTTGGAAGCAGAGTCGCGGCAGATGTAATCACATTAAGATGAGGTCATGTGGGTGGGTCCTCGTGCAAGGGCTCACGTCCCTCTCAGAAGAGGGACATCTGGGCAGAGACACACAGAGAAGACCGTGTGACAACAGGGGCAGAGATGTGAGAGATGCAGCCTGGTGGACATCTGGCCTCCAGAACTGGGAGACAGATTTCTGTGGCTTGAAACACCCCGTCTGTGGTTGCTGGGTACGAGAGCCCTCGGGAGCTGCAGCAGAGGGTAGGGATGGAGGAATGAAGGAGCCCGTGTGACAGGCCACCACCTCCCCACGGTTCTCTCCTAGCACTGTGCAGTCTGGCCACGTCCTGGGCGGCCCACCCAGCTCGGTGGACTCCTGGTGACGGGAAGGAGCGAGGCAGATCCGTAAGTGCCCCCCACCACCACGGGGAGCGGCACTGGACTCAGAGCCCTTGACCCTGTGTCTGCAACAGAGGGTGAGCTCTCAACGTCACCCGTCAGCTTGGCATCCTCATACCTGCGTCAAACTCCAGGAGACCGTCACACGCTCACATCGGCAGTTCCGGAAACGCCCCCATCACACACGCTCCTCAATCCTTGCGTCCCACAGGAGTCGGGAACCCAAGGCTCGGGCAGCAGAGCAAGGGGCCTCATCCACGCCAACGCAGAGCTCTGCTGATTTTTCTGTTCCCTCTGCCCCGGGAACGCTGCACATGGCAGGGGCGGCCCGGTGGGTAAGGGTGGACGTCTGCCCCGTGATTTAGAAGCCCCTGGGGACAGGAGCCCATGGGCTGTGCTGGGAGAGGCCCGGCCGCAGCAGCCCAGCAGCACCGCCCCCAGGCTCTCAGAAGCGATCCACTTCCCACAAACATTCCAAAGCACTGATTTTACAAAACCCGAGACGTGTCACAGATGCGCTTGAAATACAGCCTTGGAACGCAAGAGCAAACAGCCGCCGGGCCGGAGGTACCTTCGGCAGGCGTCACGCCAGCACCAGCGAGTGACAGAACGCCGCCCACCGTCTCACCCGCGTGTCTACGCAGCCCGGAACACGGGCTCCGGGCGAACACCCACCCGGCGCTGAGGCAGCACTTTTCCTGGAGCCCGCGGGCTGGCTGCAGGCCTGTGGGGACGGGCCCTGGCACGCGGGAATTTCAGGCAAACTTTTCAGCTGTAAGTCACCATGTCTGTCGTGTTTATTCCCTACGCAGGCTTTTTGCTCGGGGATCTGTCTCAGGACCGGCCACCGACCCTACATACGTGACGCCCTCTCTGTGGTGCAGGGGACCCGAGCACAGACGCCGTCTACACTCGGACCTCGTGCCCAGATCCGAGTCTGCTCGGAGGACGCACCGCGGTTCTCCCTCCGAGGGCCCGGCCCAGCGGCTGTCTTTATCCGCCGGCGGTTCTAGAGAGATGGGGGGAGGGGTGGGGCCCGCACAAACGCCGACCGGAGTAAGGAAGTGGCTCCCACGGGCCGTCCGGCTGTTCTGAACTTTCTGTACGATTTCAGCCAAAAGGGCCAAGCAAGGACGCTCCCTGGAGTGGCACAGAAAAGCATGGGGATTAGTGAGCCCGGCACGGCCAGGCCAACTCCTGTCACTGAGCGTAGCAGGAGGCCGGGGAGCAGAGAGAAGGGCAGAGCCACAACCCGAGAAGAATAACGTCACAGGAAGGAGCCAGAGAACAGGGCCATAAGGGAACGACTGGGGTCCCTGAGGCTCCCCATGGCCGTTCTCGGGGATCCTGTCCCCAAGGGGTGGCTGAGGTCCCGTCACCTGGAACAGGGGTTGATGCTGACGGCCACACCTGCCACACAGCACACGCGTCCTGCCACTGGTGCCTGGTGGGCACCGCACATTGAGACCCCGTCCCTCCGACGACTAGGGGCACTGGGCCTGCTGTCCCGTCACAGTGCGCGCACACACACACACAGACACACACGTGTACACACAGACGCATGCAAACATCCAAGCACAGACACACGCACGTACACACATGTGCAAGAATACATACTGGGACACACGCATACACACGCGGGCACACGCGCAGGCACAGACACACAGAGACACACACGCGCACATGCACACATGTGTTCAAGAATACCTGCCGAGACACACGCACGCACACACGCACGCGCACACACCTCCACATACACCTGCTTCACCAGGGAGCCCGCGCAGACGGTGCTCCTGTGCTCTGGAGAAGGGAACACAAGCTTCCAAATGCCTCCGAGCCGTAGACGGGAAGCAGCCTGGTTTTCCCACAATCCCATGAGGTTAACAAAAACAGACCAGAGGCCATCGAATCCGAACTCAGCAGACGGCGTGACAAAGTATGCAGCTGTGGGCTTGAGGAATTGCTCGAATACCAAAAAGGAGGACCAAGAAAACCACCCAAGGCACAGACCCGACTCCTCCGTGTTTGGAGCCGGTGGCCGGGTGGGGATAAGTCCTGTGAGCGCCCCCGACGGGCACTTCCGCGCCTCGGCCAGCGAGGCAGGGAGGGCGTCGTCCCTCCGGGGACCTGCGGGACCTCTGCCCCCCACGCTGCTGGCAGCACAGCTGGGACTGGGCGGTGCCCCCCCACCCCAGTCCCTCTGTCCCCACAGACCCAGCCTGGAGGCCTGCGCTCTGCACCTGGGCGGGGGGCTGGGGCCGCTGCAAACGCGGCTCCCCGAGGCGCACTGCTGTCTGCAGCTGAGCTCACGCGGGACGGGCTCGCAGGGGTGTGTCCAGCCTCCTCAGCCGGTGCCACCTCCCGCCTGTCTTCCCCTTCACGCTCTCCTGCTGCCCCTTCCACGGTCCCGCCATCACTCTCCAGGCCACCAGGGCGATCGTCTCAGAGCGGGATCTGGCGACACCGTGCCCCAGGCCAGCATCTTGCACGGTGGAGAACGGCGCTCCCCAGAATAACAGAACCTTCTTCTGCCACCTGGGGAGCTGTGTGTCCTCCCCTGGGCTGCCTGACACAACTTTCTGTGGTGAGGGAATGCTCTAGATCTGGGCCATGACTGCGTGAGCCCCATGTGGCCACTGACCACTTGAAATGCAGCTCAGAGGACTGAGGAGCTGGAATCTTAATTCTATTTTAATTGATTTAAATTTAAAGACCCGCACATGCCTGATGGCCTTGGTACTGGGCCGTGTAGGTTTAGCTCCTGCTGACCCCAGCTACCCCAGCCCTTCCTCTCAGCTGCCCCAAGACAATGAGTCGTCTTGACCTCAGGGCCTTTGCACGGGCGCCGCCAAGGCCCAGGACACCCGCTCCTTGCCCGTCAGCTCTTCAGCTCTCAGAGTAACATCCTGTCCTTTGCCGGGACGTCCTCCCCTTCCTTCCGGCGGACCGTACCCCTGTCTCTTCCTCCGAGCCGCTCCGTCAAGGACTCAGGATGCTGACTCCCCAGCATGGAAACCTCAGGAGGCAGAGACCACACACAATGCTGCTGGACTTCTGGGGTCCCCGGCATGTGCCTGGGCCTCACACAGCAGCTGGATATGTGTGGGCCATCTGGACTGTGGGCTAAGTCAGCCTTTTGAGAAATGATTTCAGAATCGAAACCACCAGAACGATCTTCCTTCTTAAGAAATGTTGCCCGAGACCCAGCATCCAGAGCACAGGCCCTGCTCCCCAGGGACGCGTCCCTGTCCTGATGGAGGCCTGCCCCTACGAGGACTCTGGGTCCCTGTGAGGTCACAGCGAGGTCTACGCACCATCGCCATCAACAGAGCAGGGAGCCCGGTGCCCTAGGTTCAGCCAAGTGACCCCTCAGCTCACCGCACGCGCTGGTGAGCGTTCCAGAGCCAGGAGGGAGGTGAGCGCCCCTGTGACCCTGGAAGCCTCTCGGGACTTGCAGGGATGCGTCAGCCCCTAGACGAGGCCGGCAGACATGAGTCCCAGCTGCTCGATGCTCAGAAGACCCCACCGTGGACACTTGGAGGAAAACACCTTCCTACAGGGTCATGGGAGCCTCGAATGTGCAGGCCCTAAGAAATTACGATGGCTTTCTGGTTTTCGAATAATTGGAGGGTTAGCAGAACTAACCTGTTTTAATAGACAGGCGTCAGGCTTTGTACCGAGTCTCCCCAAACCGTGTATCTCAGGGCCTAGAGCCCCCTGGGGGATGGCCTTTGATGGTGGACGTTTGGGGGCGTTAGGTCACCAGGAGCCCCCACAAGGGGGATCAGCGCCCCGACAGGGAGAGCAGCCCTCTGTCCGCCGCGTGGGCAGCGGGAGAGCGCCCATCACACGCCCGGCAGAGAGGCCTCCCCAGACCCGACCCTGCTGGACCCCCTGCCAGGACTCTGGGGAGCGAGTTCCCGTTGAGGTGTCGGCCCAGGTGCGGGGTCTGGTCACGGCAGCTGGGCTGAGACGGTGATCTCAGACGACTCGGGGACGGAGGGTGCAGCAGGGGGAGAGCCAGCTCCCCGAGGAAGCGGGCTGTGTCGACTCTGCCTCCCGGAGAGGCTGACACGGCGTGCCTGTGCCCACGGTGACCCGGACTGCGGCCCACGGGAAAGGCGCAGCACGAGACAGAGAACTTGCCACGATTGCGCCGCCGCCCACCGGCCACCCGCCCCGTCTGGGTGACGAGTGACCCCAGGAAGAACACCCGTCCGCAGGCGACAGCGGCCAGGCCACGCGTCCCGACCCTCAGGCTCTGCCCACGGAGCTCCCCTGAAGGCCGCTGCCTCCCTCCAGCGGCCGCCCGCCCCCCTATGCCCTGTCCCCGGCCACCGCCACCTTCCAGATGGCTCTAACGGCAGTGCAGCGGCAGGCAGGCCACCACCCCTGCCGACAGGCCAGCACTGGCTCCTGGTGCCCGCCCCGGGTCCGCAGCCGCCCCTCCGGGACAGGTGCCCGCCGCGGGGGGCCTTTCTCGTGGGACCCCGAGGACGCTCTCGAACACCTGCCCCCAGAGCTCCTCACACTTTACCTTTCAGAGTTGGGAGGGGGCTGTCCGGTCCGTCCAGTCGTCCCAAAGCGTCGCTCGGGTCAGGAGCCTCCGGGTCCCCTGGGCAGAAGAGCACAGCACAACGTCAGTGAGAGCTCAGGGCAAGGCCTTTCCTCGGCTTCCCGAGCAGACACGACCGTGTTCCCGCCCAGCTGCCCACGGTTTCCAGAGCTGCTGCAGCGTGGGGTATGGGACGGAAGCACCAGGGACCCCCAGGGCGGCAGAGCGTGGACACTTGGCAGCCCGCGCCGATGAAGTGTGGGAGCCGACGCCGAGCCCCATGCAGGGCGGGGAGAGGCTGGAGCACCGGTGGCCGAGACAAAGCCCCGCTGCAGCCCGTCCACAGGCCGCCCCCCGGACACTGGCCCCGCAGCTCCGAATCCACCCCGAACCGCGGAGCCTCCCAGGCCTCTCCTTCTGCGCCCGGCTCCCGGGTCTGCTCGCGGCCGGCAGCCACGGACCGAGGGAGCCGTGACTGTGAGGACTGAAGTGTCTCACCCCGCAGCACCAGCAGCCCACCCCGTAGAGACGGGGTCCCAGGAGCGACGCCCCAAACTCACCCACACCCCGTGCAAGTGCGTGTCTGGTCTGCTGAACCAGCAGCACCGCACACGGAGGTGGGCGCCCATCCCCGGGTCCTGGGGGAAAGCCGGGGGGCACGACGCACGCCGGCCCCACGTCCCCGTGTGGCTCCTGTCCCTTCGCTTTCCGACTGTCACCTGGCAGCCAGGCCTCGACCCGCTCCCTCCAGTCGGGGGCGGGGGAGGGCGGGGGAGAGCCGGTGACGCCAGAGGTGGCTGCGACAACACAGCCCAGCGGACCCGGGTTGGTGTCGTCAAAGCCGACCAGTGAGGGAACGTCCACGCCGAGCATCGCCTGGTTTAGAAAACAGGAGATCCTGCCCGGGGACACACAGACGAAGCTGACGGAAACAGCAGGACACGGAAGGACCGACCCGTGGCCGACAAGGTCCCCAGCGTCGTCAACCTCACAGGCAGATGGTGCACCCCAGGGCGGGGGTGGGCGGAGCTAGCGTTCAGTGGGGGCGGGCTCATCCGGGGAGACCGACGGAGCAGCTCTCGGAGTGGACAGCGGCGGTCACAGACGTGCCTGGGATAGGAACCCGTGGGTCGTGCGCGTCTACCACCGTGGGTTTAAAGACGTCCACAGGAGACGGTTTATGATTCGATACGGATGGGGCCGCCCCACTGTGTCTCTCAAATGAGAATCGAGAGGGGACAAAGCAGCAGACCCTCCAGGCCGCTCTCAGGGTGAAGCCTTGCTCCAGGCCGCTGAGCTCTGAAAGCGGGTTCGAGCGGTCCGCAGAGAACCAGGCGCACGGGGCCCTCTAACCGCGGAGCCGAACGAGCGCGGCCGGCGGATCCTTGAGGCACCGGTGTCACTCTGCCGATCTGTCCCTCCCACCAGCAACTGCATCCCAGGACACACCGGTGACCACGGGCCTGCGCCCTTGGGTACCAGCCCCGGCTCCCCGACAGCCGACAGCCGGCAAGAGGCTGTTTCTGCCCCGGCCCGGGCTTCCTGCGGCCACTGAAGGACGGTTCCCTCTTCCTATCACTTCCCGTCCAAACTCCTCCGGCCGTCCGAAGCCAGCTCTCGTCACACATCCCCAACCAACCCCTCGGAAGTACCACCCGATTCTCTGAGACGACCCCAAACGGCATATCCCTCCCGGAGCAGACCTAGCGTTCTCCCCTGACTCATGACCCAGCCCAGGGGACCGGAAACAGCGGTCAGACATCGGGGGCTGCGTCCCTGGGACGGGCAGCAGCTCTACGAGGCAGTCGACGCGTCCGTGCTCAAGAATCGCACTCCAGCTGGTTCCGCAAAGGCAAGTCGGCACCTTACACGTACCGTCCGTCAGCACCGTGTAAGGGCAGAGAGGCCGCAGGAAATCACACATACTTGCCCTGTGTACACACCCTGGGAGAGGCGTGAGCGCTAGTCACTGCCGAGAAAAGGGCCAGTGGTGTGAAGCCGTGAAGTAAACGCAGCCCAAGGAGAGGCGAGCACGACTCGCCCGGCCGCACCGTGGAGGACGCCGGCTGCTCCGGGCGACTCCCAGGCCCGAATCATGTACCTCCCCCGCACCCGAGGCGCCGCCCAGACCAGCGCACTGCCCGCGGGGAGGTGCCTGAGACGATCGCCAAGCTCTGCTGGCCCTGGAGAAACGGGAAGGTTCTGTCGGAAAAGGTCGTGCTGGTCAGCACGGAAACGGGGGTTAATCTCTTGTTTCTTCCAGCCTCCAGCTTTGCCCTAAACATTTCCATTAAGATTCAGTAAAATTCAGCGCAGGCACTGCGGCGGCAGAGCGCCAGGTGCGTGTTGGAGACACGGATGAAGTTTCAAGGCGCCCACCAGGCGGACCCCAGAGGCCCCGAGACAAGTCACCTACGTGAATAAATGCGGAACAGCCCACGGCCACGTTCCTTCGTGCGGACGCCTGTAGTTTGAGCACAACCGGGCCCTGTTGCTGCTTCCCACCGAGAAATAAGGAGCCCATTGAGAGTCTGACGTTAGAAACCGCCATTCTCCTGCACAGCAGTAAGTCGGACGCCGCACGTCCCAAAACGTGTAAGCCAGAGGTACTGGGCCAAATACGAGCTTGGGGACAGGTGACAGGTGGCAGCACAGGCCCACATTTCCAGATTCCAAAGGGTCTCTCCTGCCCCCCAGAAGGCTTGCAAACACCCCCAAAAATAAACACAAGCCAAAACCAACTAAATGGCCACAAAACTCTCCCCCAAACCCATCAAAATGTCACTATTATGTATCTGGCAAAGCGACAGGAGCACGGAAACCATTGCTGGTGTCAGGTCGGCGTGATTATTAGCCCCTTATTATTATTACTATTTTTTAACGTTTAGAGAGAGGAGAACACCTAATATGAGTCCAATTTCAATGAGGCTGGTTTATACAACGATACGTGACATGCATAGTTTGGTTCCTGTCAAAATTACCCTTTAATGCCTGGAAGCAGAGACCCGATGCAGAGGCCAAGGACACAGTCACTGCACGGATCGGGGTGAGAACAATGACCTGGCCCAGGCCTGTGACGGACGGACCGCACCCGTGACGGAAGGCTTAACACAAGGGGAGACGCAGATGCACAACACGGGACCTCGTGACGCCCCACGGCTCCCTACGACCCTCCGTGGAGAGCTCAGGGGAGAACGAGTCCGCGTCCGTCCCTCGGTCCCAGCCCGCCACCAAGGCTCGCCGGTGAAGAAGGGCGGGGAGAGCCGACCTCCAGCGCCCTCACATTCCTGACGCCTGACTCGGCCGAAGCCGGGCAGGACTGCGGGAGGCTCAGGTCCGCGGGGCCGGAGACCCGCTGGGTCGCATCTAAGCCGCGCAAAGACGCAGCGGCAGCCAGACAGCTCAGACTGAAGTCACTTGGGAGAAGCTGGGTTTTGAGCTGGATCCGGCCTTAATCGCCAGGCTTGGGGATACTGGCTCTGACCCGGGAACTCGGGGCGTCCCCTTGGCCGGGATGAAGCGGCCGCCGTCTGCAGGGTGACCCGACGCCGAGATTCACCAATGGTGTCTGGTGACGCTTGGTAAGTCGTCGGGGTTTTGGGGCGGAGGGCGGAGCCCAGCTTGCCCCGAGGCGGGGAAATGTGTGAAAACCACAAACCAGGCCCCGGTCCCACGGAATACCCCTGGGCCGGCTCGCAGCATGGGCCTCGGATGGGGCACCGGGACTCGCGCTGTCGGAGGAGGAATCTGTCTCCGCAGAGCTGGGTCGTGGCGTGTTCTGTTCGCAGGCTCCTCTCCACGGAGACGCGGGTGCGCTCATTAGCGGCAGAGACACCATTAGGCAAAATTTACTAATGAAGCTCGACCCACGCTCTGGGACTGGGGTCCAGGCCACCTTCCTGTTTGGGTCCGTGTCGCTCAGAATGTTCTGTTACTCACACTCCCCACCCACTCATCTCTACCTGTGATCGGAATCAGGGACGCTTGCTGTGATTTAATTGATGTACTCCCGGCATATCTAGACAACTTCAAAGCAGGGCTGCTGTTTAATTAGCGGGGGCACTTTATTCACCAAAGCCTGGCGCTCTTGGATGTGGCATCCTCGTGAAAAGGTGTAATTTCCAGGATCTGAGAAAAACCGCAGTCAGGGCCCAGAAAACCCCCAGCCTGGAGGGCTGACTGTGCAGCAGGCCAGGGGCTTCCGCAAGGGCGGACACATCTTCCAGGGACAACTCAGACGGCCCGTCCGCTCGCAACGGGAAACACCGACCACGCGTTCCAGAACCATCCCTCGGCTCAGCCGACACGTGCAGCGAGAAGCAGCGTGATGCCGGAGATGCGGGGGCCACAGGAAAGAAACTAATTACTGGGAAGGAGCCGAGGGAGGAAGCCCCCAGAGGGGCGTCCATCCGTCTGCGCACCCGGCCAGACAAGGCAAGTCACTAGGAAAGAGACCCCGCAATGTCGGCGTCGGGGAGGACCGCGGTTAAAACGTCGCACCGTGCGTCTTCACGGAGCTAGAACACCACCGGGCAGTGAGGCGAGCCAGGGCCTCGGCGCTGGAGGTCCTAACGGTCTCTACTGTCTGACTTTCACCCAGGCTAACGCCGGGTGGAGTAGGTGCCGGCCCGTGCCTCCCTCAAGGGCTGGCCCAGCCCTGCTGTGTGGACTCGAAGTCAACTCCAGCCACCTGACACAGAGTCAGCACAGACCGTCCCCAACTTAACTCGCTTTGATTCCGCTTGGACAGCAAACATGTCAAAGCCCCCAGTGAGCCAAGTGGAGACGCGGCTCCCCCTTCCCGGGCGCGGCCTGAAGCGAGAGCTTTCTCCCCTCGGGGCCTCGGATGGCCCCCGGGGCCGCCAACAAAGGCCGCACTGTCAGGCCTGGTGAGCCTGTGGCTGAATTGGGTCGTTCATCCACCTTCTCTCCTCCCGACACCTAGAGCTTCCGGCCATGGCAGGGAAGGTGAGACCAGCCCCCCTCCCCCCCGGCCACCGTGAGGCCACGCCTGGGCCCCGCTTCCCCACGGGGCTGCCCGACACTGGCCCAACACGGTCGAGAAAGAGCAAACAGAAACGCGGGGTGTGAACTGCTCGTGCGTTCTCGGTCTCCACTTCGTTTCGTGGAAACTCTTGAATTACTGTTCCTACACCAAGGTTTTTGGCTCAAATCCCTAGATTTATTTAAAGGCAAAGGAGAAAAAGATACTTTTTTTTTTTTTTAAAGAATGACCCTTATCGGGAAGAGAACGGAGTCGGGCGTGATCCCAGGTCAGCAGGAGAGGCTCCCCTTTCGGTGCCTAAGGGTGAGGTTGACAGGCCCGGCCCTCCGCACGCTGCAGCCGGGACCCAGGGCTGCGAGACCCGGGGGCTGACGGGAAGGCGTCCAAGGACAACAGGCACAGGTGGCCGCCAGCAGGCTCCGTCCAGTGTCTGTGTCCCCGTGGCCTCGTCCTGCTGCCCTTCTGCAAGTAGGTCATTCGTCAGCAGGGATGGCCTCAAGCTCGTGGAAACAAACAGCAAACGGGGATGGATGTTTGCTCGAATCAAGGTGGTGACATGGACTGGTTTTTTTTAAGTCGCTTCTGGATGAGTTTGCTAGTGGGGCTGCGCCGCAGCCTGGTGGCTTAAGGCCGGGGACGCCGGTGTGAGCAGGGCTGGTGTCTCCGGCGGGCCGCCCCCCCCCCGCCCCGGGGCAGGCAGCCTCCCTCAGGCGCCCTCCCTGCCGCCGCCCTCACTGTGCACATCCGTGTCCTGATCTCTTCGTATAAGGACCAGGCGCACTGGATCAGGGCCCAGCATAAGGACCTCGTCTACACTTGATGACTCCCGTAGAGACTCCGTCCAAACAAGGTCACACTCGGAGATGCTTCGGGCTAGGACTCCAGCAGGCCTGTTTCTGGGGAGCCGGTTCAGCCCGCAGCAGGGGTGTTGTTTGTCGGCAGCGCTGCCTTAGAAGGAATGCCGATCTATTTTAAATGTTTATGCACCTAAAAACACAGCCCCAAAAACACAAAGCAGAAACTTACAGAAATGGGAAAAAAAAAAGTAGCTAAGTCAGTAATACTAACTGGAGATTTCAATAACCCACTTTCGGTAATGGATGTAAGAACTGGGCAGGCCAGGAGGGGAACAGAAAACTTAAATGGCGCCGTCCGCCGACCGTAACTAGCACATTAGAACACTCCACCCCTCCAGCAAGAGACACATTCTTCTAGGGCTTACAGACAATGTGTTCCCGGACAGACCGTGTTCTAGGTAGTAAAATAAGATTTAACAAACCTGAAGGGAATCAAGCCAATGCAAACTATGTTCTCTAACAACAGAATATAATTAGAAATCAGTAACAGAAGGAAATTTGAGAATTCACAAATATGCAGAAATTAAACAAAACATTTCTAAATAACCAGTCCCAGAAAATACCACAGGGAGGTTATAAAATACTTGGACAGGCAGGAAGGGACACATTTAACAAAACTTAAGTTGTACAATTAAGGTAGCACTTAGAGGGAAAGTTCTAGTATTGTATTTAAAAAGATCTCGGGCGCCTAGACAGCTGGATTGGTCAGGTCAGGTCATGATCTCCAGGTCCTGGAATCGAACCCCGTGCCGGACTCCCTGCTCAGCAGGCGTCTACTTGTCCCTCTCCCCTAACCCCTGCTCTCCCTCAAATGAATAAATAAAATCTTTAAAAAAAAAATCTCAAATCTATAACATAACCTTACACCTTAAGGACTTATAAAAAGAAAGGCAAACTTTTATAAACTTAAAAAAAGAGCAAACTTATAAAAAGAAGAGCAAACCAAAGCTAGCAAAAGAGAAGAAAGATAGGGCAGAGACAAAGAAATAAAACAAAGAAATGGCAGAGAAAATCAGTGCAACAAAAAGCTGGTTCTTTGAAAAGATCCCCCAAACTGAGAAAGCTGCGGCTCGGGTGACCAAGAGCAAAGGGGAGGAGACTCGAATCCCTGGGGTCAGAAATGGAAGAGGGGCCATGACCACTGAATGAGAAGAAACGGAAAGGACTGTAACAGTGTGAATGATCGTGGGCCAACGCGTTAGTAACCCAGACGAGATGGACACAGTCCTACAGGAACACAGCTACCAAGGCCGACTTCCGAAGAAACGGGACGGTCCTGAACGGGTCTGCAGCACGTGGAGGCACGGAGCCAGCGGCCAGAAGACTTCCCAGGAAGCAAAGCCCAGCACCAGATGACCTCTCTGGTGAATTCTACCACATGTTTGGACAAGAATTAACACCAATAACTTCACAGACCCTTCAAAAATATATAAATAAAAGAGACGACACGTTCCAACACGTTGTAGGAGGCCAGTACTACCCGGACACCAACACACTCCCCGGGGCTTGGGGCACGGAGCAAAGGTGCCCACGAGGCAGACAGGCACAAAGACAGACCCCGGAGCGAGCAGCGCATGGGCAGAGCCCACGGCGCCCTGTGGCCTCCCAGGCCACGGCCGGGCACGCAGAGGTGCGGCGACCTAGAATGCGGGGAGCTCGGCGGGAAACGCACCTGCGTGCAGACTTGGAGGAAACAGCGTGTTTGAATCATGTAGCGGACTCAGACACGTTCTTTTAAATTAAAAAACCAAAAACAAAAAACATAAAAACTAGCCAAGTTTTTTAAGCAGAACAAAATAATTCACCTCGGAAATCTATAATTGCCGAAATTCTCTAGTTTTTTAAGAATGTTAACATTTCGGGGCTCCTGGGGGGGCTCAGGCAGTTAAGTGTCCACCTTTGGCTCAGGTCGTGATCTCAGGGTCCTGGGATCGAGCCCCGCGTCGGGCTCTCTGCTCAGCGGGGAGCCCGCTTCTCCCTCTCCCCCTGCTTGTGCTCTCTCTCTCTCTCTCTGTCAAATAGATACATAAACTCTTAAAAAAAAAAAAAAGCTGAACAACTTAATGAAACTATGTAACTCAAAGTGCCTGCGGCGCAGCAACATGTAGCCGCGGTCAGAGCTCCCGCTGCTCCGCCTCCTGCATTTTAAACAACCCGGGACAGTCTCCACATCTACTTCCCACACATCCCGCACCACCGTCTTCCCACAGTGAGTGCGGCGGCAGAGGGTCTCATTCGTTCCATAGAAAGGGCAAGGACTGGCGACAGCGACGCAAGCGTGTGCATTTCACAGGCACGACCCTGGACGGTGCGTACCGTCCCTAAGTCACGGTACGCCCGATGTGGGGCCGACCATAAAAATGCACGGAGTTGCCAGTTATCTTGTTTTCTGTAAGTTCATGTCTCTGTCTTGTCTGCGCTTCTCCTTTTGAATAATTTGCTGAAGGAATTAAGCTGGCAATCCTATCACCACACACTGCCTCCTTCTCCACGCTGGAGTAAAAAAGGACACTTTTCAGTTCATTGTTTTTACCTAAGTGGGACTCTTAAACTCATAAATCACGGTTGTTTCAAAGTTTTTTTTGAGGCTTTTTTATTTTCGCAGCCAGAAGCCCTAAACGAATCCATCACGGAGCAACATCATGGGTAATTACCGCGGGGCTGACTCGCGGCTCCAGCCCTCCGGGCGGCAGGTGTGCTCTCTGCCTCGTGTCCGAAAGCACCTCTGCTGCAGCAGCCCCACGGCTCCAGGAACCCCTCCCCATCATTACCACGGAAACATGCGCCACCGTGCAATGCGGGGACACCCAGCCAGCGTGCATGCGTGTGTGCGCCTGGGACTCAGATGGTCCCTGAGGCTTCGTCCTCAGGATGTGAGGCTTTTGGCAATCGCAAGCAGTTAGATTTGGAATAAAATGGAACCAGATGAAAAGAACAAAAGGGCTAGCTTCCCTGGACACATGAGAGTTGGCATCTCCGGACACACGGGGCTGACATCCCTGGAGACACGGGGGCCGGCATCTCGGGACACAAGGGGTGCTGTCTCTGTCCCCGGGCCCATTCCCCTTCTGGCATCCCAGGGGGAGCCTTCCTTGCCCCACTGTCTCAATGGGCAGGGGGATTCTGCACCCCACCCCGACGTCCAGCAGTGCCGGAGACATCTGTGACAGTGAGACCAGGTGGGGCATGGTGGGACCCGTCACACACGTTCAATATGCAGGAAAACCCCCATCAAGGGGAATTACTGGGCCCCATAAGTCAACACCATGAGGCCGAGAAATGGCTCCAGTCCACCGTGTTTCCCTGCGTGCTCTTAGTCCCGGTCAGCAAGTCTGAGCACTGAACAGAGCTTAGACACAATCTCGCGCGTCATCTGCGCTCCTGCCTCCCCTTCTCCAACTTCAGAAGTGCCGTCTCCGCCTCTCCGACTCCTTAAATGCCAAATGGGAGCGAGGGGCCCTTCCTCCCCGGGTCTCCTAGACTCTTGAACCTCCTGTGCTTTGCTTCACATTCTCTCCACGGAAGCGGACAAGCGCGTCTTTTCTCCATCTGTCCGTTTCTCTACGTGTCCCTCCCTTCCACCGCGACGCCTACGAGGCCGCGGCCACAGTCACCGCCCTCCTGGCCGGGCACCTGCTGGGGACCGCGGCTGCCGCTGAGAGATGTGGGGTCGGGAAGACTCACGCCTGGGCCCCGCTCCCCTCAACCCCTGCCACGGCAACCACAGCCACGTATGTGCGTGTTTCTGTGGCGTCCCAGCTGCTCCAACGGCGGCATCACTACGAACGTCCCAGGCTTGTGGCTGGAAGCCTTTGGGACACCGCCCAGCGGGGCCACGGAGGTGGTGGGGCCACCGTAGCTGGCCACGGACAGACTCCAGTCGCCCCAATGGCTGAACCGTTTGAAGAAACACGCACCCTATGTGATGGCGAGAAGGACTCGTGCTCTTGTCGGCCGGTGGCTTCTCGTCCTAATGCAAGTGCAACCAGGAAAGGGAAGGAAGACAGCACCAGGGCTGGCTCGGGGAGGGGGGGGGGGACGGGGTCGGGGCTCCCAGCGCCCACGCGGCCAGGCAGACACACAGCTCCAGACCTGCACGCCCTTCCCCACTCGCTCCCACGTCTAGTCCACTAAGCCACAGTAAAGTTCACAGCCGTGTTTCCAAAGAGACCCGCTATTTATGCAAACAAGCGGTGTTCCTCGTGTGCCGGCTTCCAGACAGCAAGGAGCTCACAGTGGGCCCCAGCCCTGCTTTCAGGATTTACTAAAACAGATGCCGAGTCTCACACCACAGGAAAGTTGAGGGACGGAAGGCCTGGAGGACCCCGACCCTGGAGGGTAGAGTTTTGCATCAACGGGGATGCAGCGCGAGTCGCTCCGGCAGTGGGGAGCGCCTAGGAAGGCAGCGGGACTGGCCCCACACCACCTGGCTTTCCTTCCCACCCTTATCCTTACAGCACGGACTTCACAAGCACAGATGCCGACGAGCCCGTGACGGGAGCTGAGCCATCCTTTCCGCACAAGAACTGGCCGAGACCTACGATTTGCAGGGCACAGGGCGTGACGATTCTCCTCCGGAGTTCTGTTTGGACCTAACTCACCCCAAGCCTTGTGCTAAAAACAGAGAGTAAAAAGGGAAGAACCCAACACCCCCTGGACGGCAGTTCTCAGGGGGACGTGCCGTGAGGACTCGCGGCGCATGAGTTCTCTGCGGGAACAGAAGCGGGAGGGCTGCCCAGCGCGGCGAGGAGAGGCAGCGCCCACTCAAGAAAGTCCCCCGGAGGGGCAAAGAGCCCGCACCTGAGCAGCCTGTCAGCAGTGACGGTCCCTGAGGGCCCTCGGCAGCAGCCGTGCGTGGAAAGTGGGCGCGAGGGCTGCTGCCGCCTGTCCGGCATCCCTGGGGCCATCTTACCTGCCTCTGCCACCCAGCCCTGAACGACACGCACACACACACCCACGCACACACACACACACACACGGAACAAAACCGCCCCTGGCAGGCTGCCAGAGGCTCTTTCCGTTTAACGGGGGAAGCAGGTGAATCTCTCCCTGGAAAACCCTCCCATGCAGGAGGCTCCAGGGACGTGGCTCTGGCCCGTGAGCCACCACGGACCAAAATTCACCTGACATTTCAAAACTGTGACGCGTTCCCTCACATCGGCTGGCAAAGGTCCCAGGCCAGGCCGGGGACGGTGCAGACACGCAGTGGGTGTGTAGGTGCGGCAAAACCGCGCGGCAGCCACCGACATCCACGCCCCACGCCCGTCCCCCAACTGTTCCGCCACCAGGACACGCATCCGGCAAAATAAACTCACGTGTGTGAAACGGAACACACTCAACCCGTCACCGACGCACTGGGCTTCTGTTTCCGTTTGCATTTTCTCTCTCGGGGTACAGGCTTACGAATTTGAACACAGGAATAAACCCACGTGTCCACAGCCTCAGCCGACAGAGAGAACAGTGTAAGAGCCGACACGCCCTACCCGTCCTCTCCCTCACACACACACACACGTGCACACGCTTTTTCTGCATCACTGTCGTCTCGACTTCCTTGAGAAAAGCGGAACCACACAGGATACGGTGGTAGGGATCCGACCGCGACGCCCCAAAACAGCCCAGTTTGGCCTGAGGATTACCTTGAGCTGAAGACAAGGGAGAGCGCAGAGGCAGGAGGAGCCCTGTGCCTCCACGTGTCTAAAAGCAGGACAGAAACGTCCCCTTGGGAGGGCGTCCCTCTTCCGTAGCACGAGGGAGAACGACGATTTTGCTGTGGGTGGAGGCAGCGCCCGGAGGAGTCTGAGGTCGTAAATCCCAAAGAATAATCCTCACCGACCATTAGCCTCCCACACACACTTCCAGTCGCTCTGTCGTGACCTACCACCCCTGGAAGCCCAAACGCTTGCCCTGTGCTTAGTCTCCACAATTTATTGCCCTTTGTTTACAGGGCGCTAACCATCCAAACCTACCCAGTTCTTCGGGTTTCCACATTTCTTCTGTGAAGTCTTCATGCACTTAACGTAACCCAGTGAAATCTGCCTTTGCTACCGTGAAGCTGCCCTTGTCCGTTCACTTCCCACGCCTCAGTCACAGAACCGAGGAGAGCAGCAAACGTTTTCCTTCTCCCCCACATAAACTTCGAACCACAGTGCCTGTACGGGGTCATCTAATTTGGTGTCTGTAGAAATAACTCACTCCTCTTTTCTGCAAGAGTATTGCCCGGTGTCGACGGCCCAGGAATGCGGAGTCTCCGCACGCTGGGCTGATCCCTGTGGACAAGCCTTAGACTTCAACAGGCACACAAGCCGCCCAAGAGCTCGTGACGCGTGGATTCTGACTCTGCGGGGTGGCGCCTGGGATCCTGCATTCCCGACAGCTCCCGAGCCGTGCCCTGCTGCTGCTCTGTGGGCCACTGTGAACGGAGAGATCTTGGCTTCCAGGCAAACAGGCCATGCCCTCGTGCACCCTTTCAAGTTTGGGTGAATGGGGTTAAGACCAGCAGCCACCGGGTCCTTTGGTCAGTGCAGCTCCCCACAAACAGAGCTTTCCCTAAATCGGAGGTTTTATGTGAAGCCTGCTTGGCGTCTGTATTCACCCACCGGAGCCCTGCAGGTGTTTGGGTCTGAGACCCTGCAGAGTCTCCTTCCAAGAGCACGACTGTTCCAGACCCGGGAATAAGGGCCGCGCGTCCTCCGCACAGTGCAGTGTGTCTGAAGTCCCTTGAACAGGGGCGAGTCCACCTGCGGGGCTCAGCAAAGACAGAAAGAGAAGGAGCCATGGTGACCCGGAGGGGATCCTCTCAGAACACCCATTAAAGACCTCTGGAACACGTCCCCTTTCGCCCACGGGAAATGGACCGAATCTAGCCCAAACAGCACGTGTGCCAGGAGAGCCAAGGTAGGAAGAATGTGAGGTTCTCCTGGTTCCCCGACCACTGGGGAAGTACAGGACCCACCACACCATTACTCCCGGGAGACGGTGCAGGGCCTCGGAGGGCCATGCGGGGAGGAGGCCTTGTGAAGCCCCCAAAATGGGCAAAGGACCAACGCAGACATTCCTCCGAAAAGGACCCACAAACACCCAGCAAGCTTGTGGGAAGATCACAGATCACTGCGGAGATTATGAGAACGTCACCCATCATCTGCGGAACGAACGAGACGCCACCTCACGTCCATTCACAGAGGAGCAGGTGTTGGGGAGGACGCGGCGGGACTGGAGCCCTTCGGCGCCGCTGCTGGGAAAACCGGACGGCAGCTCCCCCCAAAGCTAAGAATGGGGTCACCACATGACCCAGCAATCCCACTTCTGAGCGCACACCCAGAAGGACCGAAAGCAGGGCCCTGGCGAGCCGTCCACACCCACACCCACGGCCGCTCAAACACGGAAGCGTCCCAAGCGCCCGCCGACGGACGGAGGGAGCGACCCAGCGCGGTGTGGCACCCAGGAAACCGCGCTCGGGCTCACCAAGGAAACTCTGGGCCACCTGGCTGGCTCGGTCCGTTGGGGATCTGACTCTTGGTCTGGGTCCGGGTCATGGTCTCAGGGTCTTGGGATCGAGTCTGCGTGCGGTTCTCTCTCTCCCTCTCCTCCTGCCTCTTCCCCGCTGCGCACACGCTCTCCCTCTCTCTCAAATAAATACATCTTTAAAAAGAAAAAAAAGTAATTCTAACACGTGCCGTGACATGGATGAGGCCGGAGACAGGAGGCAAGTGAAATAAGCCAGTCACAGAAGACCAGAATTCTGCGATTCCTGTGAAGGATCTCGAGGAGTCGACTCCCGGAAGCAGAAGGAAGACGGGGAGTCGCCAGGGGCAGGGCAGGGCGGCCCCGAACAGGAGCTGCTTCCTGGGGATACGTTTTCAGGTTTGCAAAATGAAAAAAGTTCTGGCGATTGTAAACCACTGCGAGCGGACTTAATGGTGTTGAACTGCACACTCAGAAATGGTGAAGACGCTAAATTGTGTGTGTGTGTGAGTGTGAGTGTCACCACAACTGCAAAACAAACCCGTGCGTGCCGGCTGGAGACACGGCTGCAGTCGGGACACCCGTGCAGGGCGCTCCAGGCAGAGAAGCTAAAGTCACATGGAGCTACAGTCACGCCCCGGGGGACCAGAGCCGCAGAAGCTCACCGAGTCACTGTGTGGGGGTCAAGACCCCCAGCACGTGGGATCCTGTCTTCTCCTCTTTGGATGAAAACATTTTACCCTTTATTTTAAAGTACTCTGACCCCAAGGAGGCCATCACCACCGGAAACACACTTACTTCTAAATGTCTGACATCACCTCGCAGCTCTGTGTCCCCACCTGGACGTGGACACAACACAGCCGTGCCCACCCGCGAGAGCCAGCCGCGGCCAGTGTCGGCAAACGCAGAGCTCACGGTGGTGCGTTCGGCACCGTCTCGTCTCCGCCCGCTCTCTCCAGTAGCCCCGATCTCAACCCCTGAGCCAACGTACACATCACCAGAGGCCATGCCTGTCCCCACAGCTGCAAAGTCACCTGCCTGCCCCTGGAGGAGCCTCGCCTTGGCAGCCTCTTACCCTGAAGCCCTGCCCAGCTGGGGGCTCGCCAGGGCGGGAGGCTCACTCCCGGCAGCCCCGGCCAACGGAGGCTCCGCCCAGCCTGGGCCTGGAGGAGGAGGAATCCTGGCGCCACGCCTCGGGGGCAGGATTCGCCGGTTGGTAAGAGCCGGCTCCCTGGCACACACAATCCCGGCGTCCTTCTGCGCGTGGCCGCTCGGCACCGTGGCCGGGTCCTGCCCGGTGCTGATTCCTGGAGATGCCGGCGACATTCCCAGGAAGCCACCAGGAGCCGATCCTTAGGGATGGAATTGGAGCGGGGTCCTGAGCTCCACAGACTAGAGGTATGGACGAAGATCGCGGTGACACTCCTTCCGCACGCGACTGCTTCGTATTCCTCTATTCATTAACCGGATCATCCGAAACCTTCGTGTACGTCACCAGCCGTCTCCATCCAAATCGTCCCCCCAGGAAAATTCCTTTTCCCTTTTTGTGTGTGCAGTTTACAGGCTTAAAGCAAGATGCTGTGCAGGAATAAGGTACGTGCCTTTAACCCCCGACGTCCCTAACGCACCTCACAGTGGAAGTGGTCCGTGACGGCAGCAGTGTTCGCTTCTGGCCTTCAGGGGCCACACGACCGTCCTCAGGGCTCCAATCCCCTGGGCTTCCCCTCTGTGCACCTCAGTATCCTTTGCACACAGACACACGGAGCACAAAGAGGGCCAACACGGGCCCCTGGACACCCGCGCTTGGCCAACAACGGTCACGGGATCACTCTCCGGGCACTGAATTCAGGGACTGACTGCAAACCCGAGCCCCTCCTGGGGCCCAGTCACATAGCACGGACCCCAAGCCGGCCCAGAGTGGCCAGCAGCAGAACCAGAGCCGCCCCAGCGTCCTGCCCTCTCCTACCCGCCGCTCCCCTGCGTCAAGTACGGCTCCCCTCCCTCTCCCTCTGTCCCCACGGACGCCGCACTCCTGCGTGTAACGGGTGTGTGTGCTGGGGAAGCAGCACTTACAGATGCATGTGTGCACCCACGCACACGCAGACGCTCGCACACTCACCTGCGCACACACGCACAGGTGGTCGCACACGGGCGCACGCGCGCACACTCACATGCACTCACACACCAGCTGCCACGCACAGACGCACGCAGGACCACCCGTTTCACAGCACCTCGTCAGGAAGCACCCGTGAGACCCCCAGGGGCTGAATGAAGACAGACCGGGTGGCACGGCGGGAGCCCATTCTACGTTTCCACTGCATCCCAGTCCCTCATCGCCACGGCTCCCAAAAGGACAAAGGCCAGAGCACTCTCAGCTCGCATCCCCGGGGAGAGGCAGGGTCCGTGAGCATGAAGGCGGCGCGCGTCACCCCACAACCGTGGACTGAATTCAGTGGGAGGTGCGGCTGGAACCGGGTGTGGGAAAAGTCCGATGGCATCCGAGGTGCATTTCTGCCGTGAGACCGGCCGTCTGGGGCTGCTGGCTGAGTCACCGCGGGGAACATGTACACGGTGGTTTGGGGCGGAGAAGAGACAGCCACGTGGGGCCCATCCGGGGAGGCCGATGAGGGAACTGCAGACTTTCCGGGAACATGACGGACCATCGCCAGGCCAGCCAGCTGCTCCCCTGGGACAGATGCAGGCCGGCCTCGACCCCGGGATCACGGGGGGGGGGGGGGGAGGGAGGAACGGGGGGGGGAGTAAAGGAAGGGCAGGAGAGGGAGAGGGCGGGGAGCCCGGGAGGAGGCGCAGACCTCGCCGGCCCCGCGGCCGCCCCCCTGCAGCCGCTGTCCCCCACAGCTGCCCCCACGGCCGCCCCAGCTCCCGCTAACACGGAAGGTCCGGGCCAGAACCAGGCCGGTCGGTTCGCGCCGCGCGACGCCCCGACCTGTGGCAACGCTGCGGGTTTCCAGGGACGGGTGGCGGCAAGGGAGAGCAGAGGCCATGGACATCCCCCACGCTGCAGGTGTCCCGAAGCACATGTGCACCCAGACCAGGCCCAGGGGCTTGCGTGAGCTTCCAGGAACCCCGAGGGAGTCGGAAAGACCCGTGTTGGCCTTGAAGAGACGAGGTGACCCTCGGGGGACGGCTTTAACGCGTTCTGAACCAGGAGCCGTCCGTAAGGACGTCCGCGGCGGTCAGGCGCCCCTCCGGACACAGGGTTTGTGACGCCCCAGCACCCTGACAACAGGCACGTGGAGGAAAACCGCAGGGCGTGCTGCACTGCTCAGCCCCGGCGACAGCCAGCCACGAGGGCGGCGGGTTCCACCCTCCGAAAGGACTGCACAGGAGACGGTGGCACGGAGCGACCTCCCCACACGGCCCCGAGGGTGCCGGCACCCACACACCGGGCTGGGACTCGTCCCACCGTGCCTGAGGCTGCCGCAGCCCGGAGTCTGGAGCGGGCCACCATGATTTCCCCACGTTCAGGGGCATCTGGGCAGCTGTCCCTACTCTCTGGGGGAGCCCTGACGGCCATCCTAGATCAAGGCAACACAGAGCTCGCCCTGGACCAGGATGAGACCCGGACAGGCAGCAGGCGAGTGCTTTCCCGACGGCCAGACTGACAGGTGTGGTTTTGCGGGACGTGTTAGCAAATGTTTTCACAGGAATTACGGACCTGTGATTTGCGCTCCCAGGGGTCTACAGGAGGAGACAGAAGGCGGCAGCCAGGGCAGGTCCCGGTCCCCACAGCTGGTTCTGCGTTGTTAGCTGGGGAGAGCTCACCTGGGGGCTGGGGAGGGGGGGCGCGTGCGGCGTGCCAGGATCAGAACTCCTGACCTGTCACCAGCAGCGCCTGTGCATCTGACCCCGGGGTCCACGGGCCTCCTCTGGGTACCACGTGGGCAGGAACCCAGGGCTGGGGAAGAGAGGCCGGCTGATGGCGGACTGTCTGCCCACCACGCTGGCGTGGGACGTGACATGGGGCACAGCAGGGCAGGGGATGTCCCAAATGGCTGGGAGCCAGCTGACCGGGCATGGCTGGCCATTCGGGTCCCAGACAGAATGCGGCCCCTGGGGGACGGGCCCGGGTGGGGACCCTGGGATCCTCCAAGGACCAGGCCTGCCACGGGGGAGAACGTGGTATCCAAGGTGCACTGGGACCAGGCAGAGCGACTCCGGCCCACAGGGCCCGGCCATGGCGCACGGGGAGGAGGGGCCCCCCACGCGGCCGGAGCCCTCCCCAGGGAGCAACGGGAGGGGAGGCCGGCCAAGCCCGATGTGGGTTTATAACGAGCTTCCCCCGCCCGCTTCCTCAGGCCGGCCCCTGTGAGGGGCTGGAGGTGCGCCCGCAGTCCGTGCGGGGTCCCCACCCAGCACCTCCGCACGGCCCTGTCTTCGGAGGCGAAACATTTAAGGCGGCGATCGAAGTAACAGGAGGTTGCTGGGGCGGGTCCTGATCCTGCGGGAGCCTTGGGAGAAGAGGAGACGCGGCCACACACAGGCCCGAGGGAGGGGCCGTGAGGACACCGGGTGCCCCCCGGACCTCGGACCGCCGGCCCCAGGCCCGACAGGTGGGCTGTGCGAGCCGCCCGGGCTGTGTCTCGTCGTGACTGCCGCCCAGTCAACGAGCACGGCATCGGGAGTGGCCGCTCGGTGGTAAGAGGGTAGAGGTGCGGACAGAGGCCACCGACACTGCGGGGGGCAGGAGGGGTGCACGTGCCCCTCCAGGGAGCCAAGAGCAGCCGGCCTCCTCCTCCCCAGGGCTCTCGCACCTGCGACCACGCGTCCTCGGCTTCTGGTCATCCCTGCAGATACAGAGGGGACTTCCAGCAGAGGCAGATCGCCAGTGCGGTCCCCATCCACCAGCCGCAGGACATCGGAGCTGGACCTCCACACACCTGCTGGCGGGCTGTGGTCACCTGCGCAGACACAGCGGCCCCCACGCGTGGGAGGGAAGCTCTCACACGCCTCCCAGGACAGGCGGCAAGCGGTCACCCAAGCCCCCGCTGCAGGGGGCCAGGGCTGAGGTTCATGGGGCCCGAGGACGCCCACCAGGACCGCAGGAGCAGCAAGACGAGGCGGGAGCGGGACTGCGAGGTGGCCGGCTGTGGGTGGGCAGGAGGCCGGGGTCACCCCTCATGGACGGGGCAAGAGTGCACAGTGGAGACGGAGTGGGGACTGAGTGGGTGCCGGCGCCCGGCCCCAGCAGCCACCCCGAGGGACGCACGCAGAGTCAACAAGCCCAGCTTCTAGCGTCGCTCCTCCACGGCACGAGGGGGGAACCGGTGAGCAAACCGCGAGGCCCACCGGGGAGGACATTTCTGAGGTCGTTAGAATCCGAGCATAACCTTAGAAGAACAGGTAAGAGCAGAAATCAAGGGTCTTTAACAACAACGGATTCCAAAGTGTGTGTGTGCGGCGGGACACGAATCCCGAAGCGCGTCTCCACGCGGGACCTCACCCTCAGGTCTGAGTGGCCCGGGAGACGCAGCGGCATGAGCCCTCGGCCGCGGCAGGAGCAGGCCCCGGGGGGTGCCCTGGGCCCATCTGCGGACCGTGCCGGGTGGCAGCGCTCAGAAACATGGGGCCGTCGCGCCTCGAGGTCGAGAGAAAAGAACCAGCGCGCGGGGAACGTGTTTTTCCAGAACTGTGTGGGAAACATGGGGCCGTCGCGCCTCGAGGTCGAGAGAAAAGAACCAGCGCGCGGGAAACGTGTTTTTCCAGAACTGTGTGGGTGTCGAAGGTCACATGCTGCGAGCACCACGGGAAATACGCAGGAAGGAGCCGCCGCGATCCCGGGCCGGGCCGGACCGTCTCTCTGCAGCTCAGGTTGAGCCACGCGCGCCGAGTCAAGGGTGACGCCTGAGACTCTCCCCCGGGCCTTTCCTCAGAAGGATTGAGCTTTCTCCCTCCCTCTCTCTCTCTATTTGTAAAGATTTTACTTATTTGACAGAGATCACAAGCTGGACAGCAGCAGAGAGAGGGAGGGGAGACGCAGGCTCCCCACTGAGCAGGGCGCCCGATGCGGGACGCGATCCAGGACCCTGAGATCCCGACCTGAGGTGAAGGCAGACGCCCAAACCGACGAGCCCCCGGGCGTGCAGCTGCTGCTTCTTCGCGCAGAACCACGCGCTTGTAAAGAAAGCCCTCGGAGGCCAGTGGGCGACGCATCCTGTGAGCCGTCACAGTAAGCCGAGATCCAGCGCAGGAACACAAAATCCAAATATGCTGAATCCCCACCACACACATACGCCGTGGGTGCATTTTACCGTCTAAGGGAAATCCAGGGGAATCTGAGACTACGTCCCTCTGCACACATCCCCTTGCCTGGTCCCTGCTCCACATTTCTGTCCCGAAGAACCCGGTAAGCGTCCTTCCACACCTGTCCCCGAAGGACGTGCCAATGCCGCTGGGCCTGTGCCCCCAGCTCAGTCCTACCGGCCGCGGGACAGTGTGCAGACGCTCCGGGGGCCGTTCAGCTTTGCCCCTGGACCGCACACTCACGTCCAGCAGCTCCCCACACGCCTCACGCCCCCGTCTCCCTCACTCCGGGCCCAGCTCGCCTGCCCTGGGGCTCGGATCACCGGACGCTTCCTCCGCGCTAGACGGCAGCCGCTCCCTTCAGCTCCGTGTGCGTGAGCGCGCGTGTGTGTACGTGTGACACCAGGATTCGCGTCTCCCGGACGCAGACACACGGAAGAAAACAAGCAGAAAGCCGTTGACGACTGATCCATACACTTTTCCAAGTAAGTGACTGTAAAGTAAACACGTCCTCAAACCCCTGCCCTGGGCTGGGCGTCTGCGGACGGGGGACGTCAGGGAAACCGCAGAGGCCGAGCCACGAGCCTGGAGTGACTGAAAATCGACCCACACGCTACGCACACATAAGGCAGGATCCGCGGCTCGAGGGTCAGGCGCGCCCTCTGTGTGGCCGCCAGCCCTCGGGGAGCCTCGCAAGCAGGCCTTGGACCGCAGCCGGGTACCACGAACTCTGCCGGCGTTGGGGGAGACCAGCCATCCCTCCCCCGCTCCCCCTCCACCCCGGGGACTCCCTGCCTCCCCGTGTCTCCTTGTAAAGAAAACGACTTAACTTTACAGGACTTCAAGTCGCTGCCGCCTCGGCCAAAGAATGAAAGAGGCAGCCTTCCCTCTCCCCTCTCGCGGAGAGCGACCCACCACGACCGCGAGCGAGGGAGCCCCCCACGCCCCGGGCTGGGAAGGCAGGGAGGCGCCTGGGGCCCGAGGCTAGGCCATTCCGTCTGCTCAGTGCTGAATTCACCGTCATCACGGGCTTTGTGGGCCGTGCGGCCCCGAGCTCACCGCCATGGCCAAGCCGGCCTCGCCGAGCCCTGGTGAACACGGCCGCCTCGACCGCTGTGACTTTTGGCCCCAAAAGTAAATAAATAATTCTGGCAGGTGCTGCCCCTCGTGATGAACTCCCCACGAGGAATCAGAACCGCGCCGGGCGTGCGGAGGTGCACGGCGGGCTTTCCCGGATTCCGTCTCACGCACCGCTCAGCCGCGCGGTGCACGGACCACAGCTGCGGGGCCGCTCGCATCACCCAGCCCGCACGTGTGTTTGTGCGCTGGGTAACGGGGGGCTCGTGACCAGACGGGGGCGGAGGCGTCCGGGACCGGGAGGGTCTGCCGTCTGGGGACCGCCCCCGGAGCCCACAGACCAGAAGGAGCCAAGGAAGCAGGCGGCGCGGAGATGAGGACCCGGGGCCTGTCGGGTGGAGACGGGCACGCGCTCCCAGGCCGGCTCTCTGGACCCTCGATGAACCACAGAGCGAAAAACATGCAAGCGTAGAAAGCCGGCCGGGGCGCCTGTCCCGGAGCCCAGCACAGCCTTCTAGAACATTCCCTCGTGCCCTGTGCCCTTGGCCGCACGTGTGACTCCGCGTGAAGTCAGGACCCGCTCTAGGGGTTTCCCTGAATAGGCCTTTCCGACTCTCCCTTCGCAGACGTCCCGTCACAGAAGTTCATGCACGTCCACGGACGGCCCCTGGGCACTGGAAATGAGCCCAGTCCACGGGGAAAGCGTAAAGATGGCGGCACAAGAGAGCTGAGGGCCTGCGGGGCACCACGGCCGCTCACGAGAGTCCGAATCGTACCACATTTTCTCTCTCAGAGAAGAAGAAATGGCAAAGGAAGGTCTTCTCTCAAGAAGGGGGCAGACACGGAAGGAGGAGAGCGCCTCGGAAGGCATCGCCATCTCCGGAGGGCAAGGGCCCGGCTTCGTCAGCGACCCCGGGCGCAGAAGACCATGCCCGGCCGGCGACATGCCCTCCACTTGCCTCGGTCACGGGGCGAAGGTGGGAAGTGACCTGTTCCCACCAAGGGCCTGGTCAAGCGTCTGCCGTCCTGCAAAGCTCACCCCCGCACCTGCTCCCAGCCGGGGCTCGGAACATGGTGAACGGTTCGACGCCAGGACCCCCGAACGCAAGCAGCTTAAGTCTTCTGCTGAACAGGGAGTGTAAGGAGACAAAGTTCGTGGTCACACAGATTACGTTTCGAGAAGGAAATCCAATCACGTGAAGCTCCCCGTCCCGTAACAAACCATGTGCGTTACGTTTCCGGGTCCCAGCGCTCCGGGTCCCAGCGTTCTGGGTCCCAGCGCGCGCCAATGGGGGCGTGGCACATCCGCGGTGACTCTGCTCCGACGAGGACTCGGACAGACCAGAACTGCTCCGCTCAGGAGCCAGGAAGCCACCGGCATTTTCATACGTAACAAAAGTCATCCCACGGCTTGAACAAGAACCCTTAGGGCAGTTAGAGTTCGCGGGTCGGAAACGGCGCTTCACGGAGAACGTGATGGATTTGGAGGTAACGGACGGCACCTGCGGGACCGCGGCATTCAGCCAGGCTCCTCGCGCTTCCGACAGGCTCCCGCAGGATTACAGGATTGTCACTAATCCTCAGATCAACCGTGTAAACACGGCTCCTAGCTCGGAAGTCGCCCGCTGGCTATCGAGGGGGGTTCTTGACGGAAAATGTGACGGCATCGTGACTGTCAGCCTTCGAGAAACGGACGGGCGTCCTGTGAACTCCCTGCGCCCCACAACTAGTTGATGGGGTGCCCGAGAAAGCAAAGAGGACCGCTTCGCAGTGCCCGGTAGCTCTGCGGGACCCTTTAAACCCACGAGGAGAAAATCAGCACCTCCCTGGGCCACACCCAGATGCCTGGAGGACGCCCAGTGAGGAAGAACACAAACCAACGACCCCTGACGGCCCCTGAGTCCGCTTTCCAGGGCTGCCCTCCAGGTGCGCTCCGGGTCACGGGCAACCGGGAACAGCCCAGCAGAACTCCCAGAGCCGGTGGCTTCCCCTCTCAGAACCCTCTTCCCAGTGGTTAACATGGGGCGCCTGGGTGGCTCCGTGGGTTAAAGCCTCCGCCTTCGGCTCAGGTCATGATCCCAGGGTCCTGGGATCGAGCCCCGCATCGGGCTCTCTGCTCAGCGGGGAGCCTGCTTCCTCCTCTCTCTGCGCCTGCCTCTCCGCCTGCTTGTGATCTCTGTCAAATAAATAAATAAATCAAATCTTTTTAAAAAACAGAAAGTAAACACTAAACCGCTAGCAGCCCCGCCTGCGGCCCGGGTGCTCAAGGCAGACGCCATCTTTCTCCGGCCTCCCCAGCTCTCGGCAGCTGCCCCAGGACGGCTCCCGGAGCAGGATCCTTCTCTCGGTCGCCCCCTGCCCCCACCCAAACACCAGGCACAGGCCTCCTTGTCCTGGTCCACCCGTGCCTTCCCCCAGGCCCCCTCCTTCCACACACGAGCGTCATGACCCACGCGTCTGCACAGGCCCATCACGAGCCCCCGTCCTGGCGTCCAGCTCTCCAGGGACAGCCCGTCCCGCTTCGCGAGAGCCCCAGCTCCTCCCTCGGGCAGGCTGCGGTCCTTCCACAGTAGCAACCGCCTCCCCGCCGGTCTCCGTCCAACCCAGCTCTCCCCTGCGGCCGGACCTGGACCTTGGGTTTCACGGGCCCGGCTGCCATGCAGAGCTGCTTCCCGGGCCCCCCACCCCCTCCTGGACGGCCGCCCACGCCCTGTCACCGCGCCGTGTGCCCCAACCCCTCTCACAGTCGCGCTGCCGTTACCCGAGCCGCAAGCCCTTTGCTGACCGCCTCCTCGCTTACGTGTCTGCTCTCTCCAGACCTGGGGTTGGCTGCGCTCCACGGGAAGGAACGATACCCAGAGGACGCAAGCATGAGGTAAAGAATCCAGGGCTCAGGCCCGCAGGGGAAACCTTCCTGCACCACTTGTTCCTGGTTTTAGCCCAACTTCAAAGAGAAAGGACACGACCAGCGTGATCTGAGAGACACAACCAGGCACTGAGAGGTTGTGCGTCATCTTAACTGTCCTCAAAACGTGACCCAGTGTGTGCGCACCGACTACCCGCCACCCCTCACCCCTGCTTCGAACACTTGGACCCACACGCTCTTGAAGCTCGGGGTTGGGGAGGCCCCGGCCGCCGTCTTGGCGTCCACATCTGCGGCAGAGCGTGTGGACGGCTTGGACCCAGCTGTGGGACAGACCGGGTGGCCGTGTCCCCGCACTCCCCAAGCTCACGGCAGGACAGTGAACCACCTCCAACAGGCAGGAGGCCTTCCGAGGCGTCCAGAGACCCCAGAGGATCCCACGTCCCCATAAATGAGCGAGGCCACAACAGGAGCCCCGGCGGCCTGGAGCCGTGTTTGCATCCCGGGACAGAATGTCTACCCCAAGGAGCCAGGGAAGAGGCTCTGTGTCCTGAAGGCTGTCACCTCGTCTTCCCACCCCCGGCAGGCCCCACCCCGGCCCCAAGAGGGGACTCTCACGGTGCCCACGGGTCCAGGAGCCGATGCCCGGGAACACAGCTCCGTGGCCCCTGTGGACCCGGCAGGCCTCTGCCCCCATCTCACCGCGCCGCGGCCCCCTCCGGCGTCCTGGGAACAGAAGTCAGGGCTGGGCTCCACGGCCATGATGGGGATTTACGGAGGGAGTAAGAGCAGGAAGACACCCAAGCCCAGCGTGTTGTTAACGGGAGGGGAGAAGGCAGGCAGAGGGCGGGCTGGGGGAAGGGCCAGCCAGGCCTCGCCGTGTCTCCCCGAGTGCGTCTGTGGCCCCTCCAGACGGTCGGAACACGATCCGGTCGGGCAGCGCGAGCCTCGGCACGCGGGTGCACGGGGCCGTTCAGGAAGCATTTGCTCTTCTCTGGGGCCGGCGCGGGGTCACACGAGCCTTTCCTTTCTAAACGCCGTGTTTGTTTTTGTAGTTTCTGCCAAACTAAATCAATCCAGCTGGTGGCAACCTTGAAAGGCACGACTCGCTCGCGCCGTCTCCACGCTTGACTCCCTGCCAGGGACGCCGACCAACGTCTGTCACAGGCCTCACATGCCCGGTGATCAAACCCTCTAATTACTCAAATCTGTGTCACGGAACTCTACATTAGCGACTTCCGCGATGACAGATTTCCACCCTTTGATACGCGCGGCCAAACGTCTTTCTTTCATTCAGTTCGGCGGAAACGCTCTCCTGTCCCCGCAGCACCCGCCGGGCGGGCACTGGCGTCCCTTGCGCTACTTCTGACAAGAACACAAGGCTCCACGTCCCCACGCGTCCCGTCTGGGCCCCCATGAGGCCACGGCGGTCCTCCTGTGGAGCCTTGCGGTGTGGACACGGGGCCTCTAGAAACCTGAACCGTCCCTGACGGAGCCTCTGGGGACAGAGAGAGGGTGAATCTGTCACAAAGGGAACCCCCACGGCTCTCTCTGCCAGACGGAAATCTAACCCTTTTAACGCAGGAGAAAACAGAAGGTTGAGGTCAGGAGCACGTGGCCTTCTGGACCCTTGACATCCACGGAAGAGACCCGCACCCGCTACGCTGCGCTGGTGCGGCCTTTGGGGGTGAGCAGGCCGTGGGGACGGGGCCCTCACCATGCGATGAGTGCCCTTTCGAGAGGCTCCCAGCCCCCGCCCCCCCGCCCCACAGAGGACACAGGGAGGAACCGGCGCCCGCCGCCGTGAAGAGGCCCCCAGCCGTGCCGGCACCCCGCTCCCACACTTCCAGCCCCCGGAACCGTGAGGAACCTCAGCTGCTTCCGTCAGCCGAGTCTGCGGGGATCCTGGGGGCAGCCTGGACGGACTCGGCCGGCCTGGAAACACAGCACCAGCCAGAGTTGGGGGCTGCCGCGCCTGCAGCCCAGGGGTGGGGACAGAGGTGACCCCGGGGTCTTCCGACACGTGACCGGCAGAGCGTCAGTCCTTCCAGAGGCAGGACCGCGCGGCTCAGGCCTGCAGAGCTCCCTCCCTGCCCCTCCTTTCTGCTCCTGTACCCGAGGCCACGTCACTCACCCCTGCACCCCTCCTTCTGCTCCAGGAAGAGAACAGACAAGAGACCCGGAGGAAAGCGAGCGCAGGGGCGAGCCTGGGGGGCTCCGTAGGTTACGCATCCGACCCCTGATTTTGGCTCAGGTCGTGGGACCAAGCCCCAAGTCAGGCTCCGAGCTCAGAGGGGCGTCTGCTTGAGAGTCTCCCTCTCACCCTCCCCCTGCCCGTCCCCCTGCGCCTGCGCTCGCTCTCTCGCCCCCGAAAAAAGAGACAGAGAGTATCCAGCCGACAGCGGATCCCCGCGCCGGCTCCCCTTCCTCTGTGTAACGACCGCTTTGCTACAGTGCACCCGAGAGCCATCATTAGGCGCTCCGTGCTCCGGTCGGGGAAATGTCACAATTCAACAGCTGATTTTCAAACCGTTGAGCACATGATTTTTATAAAACGTGTCTGCAGGAACAGCCGAACCCTCAGGCTGCAGGGCCGGGCCGACAGGCTAAGCGCGTCTGCTGGACCGTCTCCTGCGCTTCCAGCGGCTGGAAAAGCTGCACCGGGGGAGGCGGGGAAGCCCAGGGAGCCCCACTTGGAGGGGAGCAGTGGCTCACGGGGTCTTGTTCAGTTCGGGCGGCTCCCAGGAGAGCCCTAGGCCTGCACGCCCCGAAGTCCCCAACGCACGTGGGTTCTCATCTCCCACATGTCTCTGACGTCCGTGGTCCTGCTGCATTCGAGGTGGCCCCTCTACGATGCTGAGCTGGTAGACGCCCTTCCCTGCCACCCTTGGGATCACGAGCCCAGAGACACGCACGCAGTCCCTTGGCTGCCGACGGCACATCGGCCAGACCCCCTTCCTGCGTCCCCAGTGCTCCTCACGACCGCCCCGCGGGGCAGAGATGGCTGGGGGCCCCTTCCCCATCAACAGTGGGCTTCACGGCGGTCAGCGGGTGCTCAGGGACACGGAGACGTGGGCAGGCTGCCACGGCCCATGACCCCCGCCCCCTACGGTGCACGCAGGCCCAGCCCACTCGCGGTGAGGCCTCTCGGGCAGCAGCGGCGTCCCCGCTAGGGCACACGAGGCATTCCAGAGACGTGCTTATAACAGCAACACATGCACAGGAAGAGAGAGGAGAGGCAGGAGGACTTCCAGTCAACGAGCCGACCGCAGAAGGCGGGAAGAAAGGCCACCAGGTCGCGGTTCACAGCGCGCCCCAGGCTGCTTACGCACGTGCACTTGGGAGCTGAGCTGAGCAGCCGTCCTCCGTCCGTCCCTGGCAAGGGATGGTTCCCTGTCCTTGGGGAGAAACAGGGTGAGACACACACGGCTCTCAGCGGGCACGACACGCTCGGGAACCAGCCCACGTGTTTGCAGTCAGGAGGCAGCCTGGCCCAGCAAGGCTCTCACCCGCCGCCGGCCGCCAAAACAAGGCCCCCTTAGTCCAGCCGACAGCACCGCCCGTGCGGCACCCAGTCCTCTGGCCGCCAGGAAATGAAGGGGAGGGAGCTCTGGGCTTGGGACATGCGCCCAGGTCAGACGGGCCACACGGCCGAGTCCCAGTTCTGTGCAGTCGTCCATGTGTCTCGCAGACTTAGGGGACAATCAGAAAACACACACATCTGTTTCCACCACTGGAACGGGGCTGTGAGGCACAGAAGTCCCTAGAACAAAGGCCCCTCCCGGACGAGGAAGCAAGCCTTCGGTCATCCCGGAGAGCGCTGGCCTGCAGCGACATAAAACGTGGGCTGCAGACCGTGGCCCCACACGAGCCGGGACAGGGAGAGGAGCGGCCCGGGGCCCACGCCTACCCTGCAGACCCGGCCCGGACGGTCGGGGACGCTCCAAACTCGCTGGCGACCCCGTAGGTCCTGCTCACGCTAAGCTCATCCCTAATCACGCTGAGGTGAAAACATCACCTGAGAACCCGTCCGGGATCCTGCCCTTGCGGGACCTTGGAGAGCTGCCACGGTCCCGATGACTTACAAAAATCTCTACAAGATCCAGCCGGACACCGGAGGGGAGAAGACAGGTTTCCGGATCCATCCCGACGGCCAGCTTCCAGGGTGCCCCAAGGAGACCGGGGCGCCCTGAGGGACAAGATGCCGGTCACGTGTCACATCTTGATAAACCACAGCACTTCTGAGTCAGCTCGGACTTGGGCCGGGAAAGGAAAAGCACCAATTGAGCAAAGCCACAGAGAGAGGCCTCTGATTTTCTCCATGGCCACAAAGTGCTGACTTGGGCAAACACTGATTTTCAGCCGGGAGAAGACAAAGTCTTTTCTTTGGCAAAGGCACCCGCGAAGGGCCCCAGGGCTCATCAGGTCAGCTGTGATCTGTGAGGGACGCGGCCTTCCGGGTCCGCCCCCACTGGCCTCTGTGAACATCTCCTGCCTGGGGAAACGGGAAAGCGGCCCTGGGGGCTCTGGCAGCCCCCGCGGAGCACTGGCTTTCCGGGGGGACGCTGACAGCACTGCTGGAGTCGTCCTAGGGTTTTGCTCCCCAGGCTCAAGGCTCAGTTCAGCCGAGTACTAGCCAGGCCAAGGACGCTCCCAAGGAAGGTTCTGTCCCGGCTCAGGGGACGAAAAGCACACAAGTGTGCATGGAGCGTGACACGCAGAGCCCCCACCCGTGCTGGTGTGCATTTGTCGACACGTGTGTGTCCTCTCACAGACCCCAGACCTGCCTGTTTCGCACGGTCCCTTTACCCCGGCACACCTACATCTTTCTTTCCATTATGGCCAAAATGCTCCTAAAAACCCCCGGATATCGTGGCTCGGCTCCGCGACCGGCAATCCTACCAGGCAGCCAGAAGTTCAGCATTTCACCCTGTGGGTGCGGCGAGCGATCTTTGGCCAACGGCACTAAGCGGGTAAGTTTCCGTGCGTCTCCGTCAGTCTGTGTGACCTTCGGAGAAGCAGCGCCGGCGCGGGCTTCCGTCCTGACTGTTCTGAGGACCAAACTAGGTCAGACTTCACGGAAAAGTGGGAAAGTACTGGAAAGCACAGGGGAGACACAACAACCAAAAGACCTGCCGGACTCGGAGCCGAACCAAACCAGCGTGGAACACTCGGTGCGTTTCCTGTTGACCCCCAGCCTGCACACCTCCGTGCCGACACGCACGCTTCCCGTCGCAAGAGGAGAATCATTTCCTACACTGCGTGTTTATTACTACATTACCACTGACCACCCAGTAAGAATTCCTCCCCGACCTCTACGCCCCAAAATGAAGGGAATCCTCCGTCGCTCAAGCGCAGCCTGACGTGTGGGGCGCGTCGGGCCCTCAGGTGTCCCGGCTGAACCGATGATCGTCACACGGTAACGTTCCCCGCGTCACAGCACATCCCCTTAGACTGTGAAGGCCGTGCCGTATCATCACTCATTTATTCCTCGAAATGTAATTTTTTAAATGTCGACGACACACCTCTCTACGGGGCGCACCGCGCTTCCGTAACCCCTCCTGCGGCGGACGCGCCTCTACTCGCGACCTGCCGCAGCTGAAGCTGGGGTCAACGTTCCTGCCGACGGATCTTTATTTCTCTCCCCAGATGCCCAAGACGGATTCCTAAAAGTGAAACTAGTGGACCCGGGGCTCCCACGGCCACACTCTTTATGTTATACCTAAGAACATAATTACTGAAAACCTCATAACTCAACAGGCAAAACGTAGCCCGTCATTAAGCTTCATTCCTGCGTGCGCGCTCTGACGGACTCTGGGGAGCTTTCAGATCCCTGCAACGCCCGCCAGCACGTCTCTTCTGTGAAGTGACCTGTGCGGTTTGCCTATTCTATCAGCAGCCGTCACTGGGGCAGAACCGCACCGTGTCAGTGACTACAGCTCTAGGATATAGTTCAGTATGGACAGAAAGACGTTAACAGCCACACTTTTTTACCAAAAACCATGTTTCATTGCTGCTTCTGTACGGATAGAGAAAAAGGCTGGAAAGACAGACACGGGAGACGGTCACCAGGACTACAGCCGGCCTCTGAGGAACCAGAGGAACCGACAGGACACACAGGTCACGACGGAGGTACTCGTGAGATCTGCTTTCCTCCTTCTGTAACACAAGTTTGTGGCGTTCAAGAAAAAGGACGCACGCCGGAAGTCCCACTCTGGGGACAGACGAAGCAGGTGACTTTCTGGAAGGGACCTGCAGAGTCTGGATTTCTCTGCCGCTTCTCAGAGGCAGCCGTGTGCAGAACCTCATGCCCCTTACGAAAAGCAAAGTGCGAGGCTGGCCGTTTCCCAGCTCCGTAAGAGGAGGCTCCGGGCGAGGCCAAGGCTGACGGAGAATGTCCCAGAGTCCAGAAAGGCAATCCCGAGCAGGACTCCTCACCCAAACACGCTGCCCGTCGGCTGGGCCCCGGGCTCCTCTTGTCCTGTTGGCCTCGTGGGCGGACCCCATGGTGGTCCTGCCGGGTCCCCGCCAGCCGATCTTGCAGAAGTGGTTGGAGGGACGCGGACAGCCCACAGAGCACTCACGGAGCCCTGGACACGGGGGCGGGGGGCCCACGTCATTCTGGGATGGGGGCATTTCTCTACTTCAAAACTTGAACGTGGAATTGGCTACTGAAGAAAGCACTGACTATTTTTTAAACACCCGTGAGAAGTTAAATGAAGCACAAATTCAGTTATAAATCACACACTTCAGGTACGATTGCCGGGTGCATGTGGCCAGCCTCGGTCTGGCCGCTCGGTCAAGGACAAAGGTGTGCGGCTAACATGCTTTACCGACTGCCTTCCCGAACGGGTCATCCTGAAGGCCTGGGTGGGCCTGAGCGCTCAGCAGACCAGCCCCGAGCAAGGCTGAGTCTTCTCCAAGGAAGGAGCCCTTCCCTCGCTGGCAGCCACTCGAAGCCTGCAGGCAAATCTCTGCACACACATCTCCTCCTGTTTTTGCTGAACCCTGACTGATAAAGCCCCAAATCACCCAAAACAACAGAGAAACAGAAACGCAATCCCCATCTCGGAGGAATCCAGGAGCCGCCGCCTGCGGACCCAAAGCTCAGCGACCGGGCTCGGGAGGCCAGGTAAGGAGAGGTCCCCGGGGGAGGCCGCAGTCCCAGCACCTCAGGACTCCACAAACGCAAGCAGGTGTGCGGGGTCAGGAGGGCTCTCCCCAAATGCCAACACGGCCCAAAAGGGCAAGGGAGGGGGCACTGCCCGGAGGCTCCCAGCCCCCCACGCCCCACCCACAGGGCAGGGCAGCCACATCCTCAGGTGCCCGGCATCCCTGGTCTCCCGCGGCCCACACAGACGCCAGCTCTGCACGCTTCCCCTGGGGCCTGCCCCTCCCTGGAAGAGCCCACGTGCCACCTCAGGCTGTGGACTTCACGTGACCTGACCACCACCCGGATACCCTTCGTGACTCAGGTCCTGCCCGCTTTCTCCTGGCCCACCTGCTGGACCCCACGGTCCCTCCTCCCCGCCGAGACGGATCAGGGAGCCCCTCGGGCCCCGAGCAAGCATCAGCTTGAGTGCGCGGGTCAGAACCACCTTCTCCCAGACCAGCTTTTGGGAAAACCGAAGGCGTTTGTGAGCAACACGATCGCTTTCAAAGGTCTCGTCCCCGGTCCCCAGCATTGCCGGCTGGGGTCAGGGATGGGGCCAGAGGCCAGGAGAGGGGGCTGCAAAGCCCATCCAAGTTCCCCCAGCTGGAGGCTGTAAAGTACAAATGTGGCTCAGGTTGCAAATTGAGTTCCATGACAAAGAGCAGTAAATCTGGTTACCCAGAGGCACCCCTGACTCCGGACAGGACTGGGAGCAGGGGCCTGGGGGCCTGGTGGGGTGTCTCCCTGGCCTCCCCCTGTTGTCTCTGGGGGTGGCGTCTGGCCTCCCCAGTGCACCAGCTCCTCAGAAACCACCAGGACCAGCTTCCTCTGTCCGAACTACGGCTCCCGCGACGGCCAGCTCTTCCCGCCCACCCTGTTGAAGGGCACGGTGGGGCTTCGGTTTTCAATCCAGCCGTTGAGCAAACACGAATTCTGGACCCGGCCTGGTGTCTGTTAGCTGAATTTTCGTTACTTCTAACTCCAGCAGAGGCAGGGGACTGGCCGCCAAGCCTCCCGTCGGGGTAACGGGAGAGACGGCCTCCCCAGCACGGTCAGCCCGGCGCCCCCTCCGAGCCTCGCAGAGCCGACGCCAGCCGGATGGCTGATGTTCCAGCCCAAACAAACCTGCGCCTCCAGGTGACGGGCCCATCTAGCCAAACACTTAAAATTCCAAAATGAAAAAAACTGAAGTGGAATCGAATTTTTAAAGCCTTCTTGAGAGGTTTGGGCCCCAAGTAGAAGCTCTTGGGATTTTTAAGCTGAGAAAAACTTAAGTGAAATCCTCAACCTAAGGAAGGTGTGGCCCATCAGACGCGCAGGAGGGTTAGGGCTTTACCTGAAAGCTCCCTGGAGGAGGCGAGGGCGCCCCAGGGGCTCAAGGCAAACACGGCCCTAATGAAACCCGAGAGCACAGGCTCCGCTCAAGGAGGCCGCTTTACAACCGGGCCCAGCCCTCTGCCAGGAACGACTGCTTTTCCAACCCAGCACAGGAATGCGCTCTGCCTTATGTCTCCGAGCACAGACATCATGCAAACGGGTGGGCCGGGGCAGAGGGCCAGAGGCCGCCCGGGTCTGAGAGCCGCGATGCACGCTCCCACGCCCGACAAGGACCCTCCGGGAACACGGCCCCATGTGTCTGGGGTCTGGAAGCAGCAGCAGCTATGGAAGGGGGCCAGGAGCCACCTCCCTCTTCCCCAATCCAGCCACTGGCTAACGAAAGCAAAGACGTGCTTCATTTACCGACTGTGTCCGAAGAGAGCCTGCCTCTCCTTCTGACAGCGTTCCAGTCCTGTGCGCCTTCTGCAAGTCACGGGACGGTGGCGTTGGTCTGAGGTCTCTCTCCCCACACCCGCGGCCCTGCCCCATGCATTCCTCGTCCCAAAACAGCAGCAGCAGCAGCAGCACGGGCAGACCCGGAACCTGGGCTGCGTCGGCACGTTTCAGTTCAACGCACGTGGAGACGGGTCTCTGCAGGGTCTGGCCGCCTCCTCACCTACGAGGAAAGACGAGCGCTCCCCCCACCCTTTGCGGGCATGGGCTCAGATGCCTGTCGCACAGGTGTGGGCGTCCTTTCCAGGACACTCCTGAGCTAATGGTGCCGGCGTGCCTGCGGGAGGGCCAGGAGAGGTGTGCAGACACGGGTGCCTGCGCCCGCCGGCCGGGGGGACAGGGCTCTGCTGCGGAGATGAGGCGGGGGCCACAGAGGCAAAGCCACACCCCCCAGGCTGTGAAGGCCACCTTGTGAGACCTTTCTTGGAGAGACACTAAAAACACTCTCCAGAGACAGCTCGGTGCCTCCTTCCCACTCACGGTCCTGTTCTCTGAAGCTGTGCCAAGCCCTGGCGCGAGGACGGCGCGTCGGGGTCACCACCTCAAGGCTCCTCCCCACACCTGGGCCACCGGCAGCAGCTGCGTGTTGCCGGCAGCACCCGTGCTGGGATGCCGCGCCCGGGCCGGCCGTGGTCTCTTCTCTGGCTGGACACCCGGTCGGTGGGACGCGCACGCGTGGGTGAGTGCTGGGACTTCTCGGGGCCACGCTCGCCCAGCCCGCCCACCCCGACTCACGGTCCCAGCCCAGGCCAAGGCACATGTGCGTGGGTCTGTGACGCGCTCAGTCCGCTGTGTGCGGCCCCACGGGGGCTCCTGCGGAAGCCAGGCTGCGAGGGTCCCCAGACCAATGTCCCTCGGCAGCCCCTGCTGCACACAGACTTCGCGGGTCCGAAGATCGTCTCCCCCGCATTCATGCCCCCCGCCAGCAGCTCTCTGCCCCCACAACCCACCCCCGAAGGATTCACTGAGGCCCTACTATGTGCCCCAGCTCACACGCCAAGCACCCACTTCTGTTCGACGGTAAGAGCAGCAGCTAAGCTTGGCTGCACCATGGAAGGACGTGAGGTCTCGTCGTGCACATTCCCAGGCCACGGGCCGTGGAGTCACAGTCTCTGCGGCGGTCGGAAGGACGAAGGCTGCATCGGGTGGGGCCGCGGGCGGGCGGCAGACAGCGCCCAGCCGCACTCTGCCCCCGCCGCCCCCAGAATCTGAGCAGGCTCCAAGGCCGCCCGGACCCCAGGGACAAGGCAGAAGAGACACAAACCCGTTCCCGGACCGGCCGGCCGAAGCAGGTAGCGCGGGGCTGACCCGCTGGCACCTCCGGTCCGTGGCACAGCTTGTGGCTCCGGAGAACACAAGTTCCAGTGAGTTCAGATCACGGATCAGAACCAGGAGAGAAAATCCACGAACACGTGCTTTCTCTAAGGAACCTGTATCCAAAGAAACCACCTCAAAAGTTCATTCCAGACGTTCAAACAATTATATATACGTACATGTTATTAAATCTTCCCTTGAGAATTTCTGTTCTGGGGTCCCTGGGGGGCTCAGTGCGTTAAAGCCTCTGCCTTCGGCTCAGGTCATGTTCTCGGGGTCCTGGGATGGAGCCCGATGCGGGGGGCCTGCTTCCTCCTCTCTCTCTCTGCCTGCCTCTCTGCCTACTTGTGATCTCTGTCTGTCAAATAAATGAATAAAATCTTTTTAAAAGAGAATTTTTGTTCTGAGGTTTAAAATAGGAAAAGCATGGAATGAGGTCCCACCTAGTGCTGCAAAACCCGAAACTGTAACACTAAACACAAAGTCACCAAGAGTACGAGCTGCTGGAGGGGAGAGGTGACCCGGGGCTATGGGAACCCCCACCGCACCCCTTTACAAGCACCATCCAAGAGTGGGAGATCTTCAGGGGCTTGGGGAGGGGCGGCCGTCACTCTCAAATGCTTCTCACAAGTTCTCCATTTCCAAACCGTCTTGTTTCCGGGATGCTTCATGTGCTTCCAAACGAGGGAAAAAACATCCAGGTGTGCACCAGAAAACGTCTCAGGGCCCGGGGTTTGTAGATCACCCGTGCACATTTGGCAAGTGGGAAAAAGCCCGTTTAAGGGCTTCCCCCACCTTGATTTGAGGCGACACAGCCGATGTGAAAAAGTAAGAGACGGGGTGAACGTGCCAGTCGCTCGCACGCGCTAACGTAAGAGACGGGGTGAACATGCCAGTCGCTCGCACGCGCTAACGGAACACGGGAAAGAGGAAACAATCTCCGAGGCTCGATCTCACCGTCAGACGGCGACAGGAAAGACTGACTTCAGGGACACGAGAAACCCCACACGCTCTCATTGCCCTCACGAGACCGGTTTCGTGTCTGCCCGTTGGCTGGGGCCTCTTTTCTGCCTCGTGCGGAGGTTTATTTTGGGATTCACAGTTTACTGGGCAGTTAACATCTTCCCGGTATTCCTTAAACTGGGCCCAGCTGACCCGAAGCATGTTCCCTTTGGATCCTGAAAGACGCCGCGCACACCAGGAAATCAGTGTCCCTTTGAGAAGGTGAGCGTCGCTGGTCGGCTCGTAAAGGCCCATGGAGGCAGGCGGGGCCAGCCGTCTGGGGACAGAGCACGCCAGCGGAACCACAAGTCTGAGACCGCGTCACCCTGAAGGCCCAGAGGGAAGGCACGGGGGCCCAGCCGGCCCACAGCCCCGCGCCGCCCACTCTGCACGCCAGGCCTGCTCCCACCGGCAGGGGGCCCAGACCCCGGCCGCAACGACCCCCCTTGCCGGCTCTCCGCGAAAGGCACCTTTGTCCCCAAGCAAGCCTACCTGTCCTCCATCAACATGAATCACCTTTTTATAAACAAGACACAGAAGCACTCAGACGTCAAAACCCAAGGGTTCCCCGCACCCCCCACGACGGAGGGCCTCACATTCAAAGTGCCCCATTTCTGGGCGGGGCTGCGGCTGCCCAGGCTCCGTTCCCCCTAACCGGACAGGCAGGGGATGCCCCCCGCCCCGGGCGCCTGTGTCCTCTCCGGAGGGGAGGGGGCTGGGCTCCGGCGGACACAAACCCCGAGCAGTCCGAAAATGGGATCCCTCGGACCGGGCGCTCTCAGGACCCCCGTTGCTCACGCACTCAAGCCCCGCAGAGGCTAGAAGCTGCGAGGAACCCGGCCTTCATAAAAGCAAACGCTCTGCCGCGGGGGTTTGAATAAACGGGCACAAAGAACAAGAAAATCGGTTTTTGGCGCACAGTGGAAGTCTGCTTGGGCAGAAACTGCAGAGAAGGTTTCTTTGTGAACTGGGAGGCAGAAGTGGATGAATTTCCCTCTGGTGGAGGAAACCCTAATAACCGACCCCAGGCAAAGCGTCAAAAGGACATGGAAACACAGACACTTAGAGCTCGGTCCCCACGAGGCGGGCCTGCCGGGCGGAGGGAAAGGAGCCGCCATTCAGCCGAGGGGCTCACCGGGCGCGGGGCAGGGGCCCATTTGTCTTCAGCAAAACCCCTCGCCCAGTAGCCCAGGCCGACTCCCGGCGCGGCCGGCCTCGAGAGGACTTGTGTGTGCGTGCGTGTGTGCGTGTCTCTGAGTGTGCGTGTGTGTGTCACCGGGTGTCTGTGAGTGTGTGTCTGCGTGTGTTGCCAGGTGTCTCTGTGTCTCTGTGTCTTTTTGCAAGTGCTCGTGTGTGTCACTGGGTGTCTGCGTCTCTGCGTGCCGGGATCTGGGGCGGGGGTCAGCAGGGGCAGCATCAGGACCCCGCAGCCCCTCATCTCGGCTGCGTCACCGGGCTGCCCGGAGGCCCAGATGCGGGGCAAGACCCCTGTCCCCCACCCCCAACCCCGTCTACACATCAGCCCGTGACCCTGCACCGCATCCTTGTCCGTACCCAGCATCTGCTTCAGCGGCTCCTCCGCACGACCGAGCTCGCTCCTCCTGGGGGACCAGCACCTCGCACCTGCGCCGGCCCAGGAATACTCCAGAGCCCCACCAAGACGTGTGCACGCCCCACAGGCAGCCCGACGCACGTCCAGATGTCCGGTGGGGGCGGGAGGCCGGGGCAGGCTTGGGGAGTGGCCGATGAGGGCAACACAAAGGTCCCCGTCCACGCGGCTGACGGAAATCGGAGGGAGGGAGCGGATCGGAGCAGAAACGGCCAGCTGTGCAGTCCCGCGTCCTCGATCAGAGCTCACGTCCCCGAGCGGATCCCCTGTGCGCCTGTGGTTATGCTGGACGCGTTCGAGGGCTTCTCAGCCATGTGGCAGCAGCTGTCCACGGCACCCAGAAGCCCGAGTGTCCGGCACGGGGGATCTGTACATAGAGCACAATCCAGGGCGAGCGTGGACCGCAGGCTGGACGGGGCAGCACCCAGCAGACTGGCTCCGGGGCCCCGTGCCTGCCAGGGCGGAGCCAGGAAGCCCTTGAATCTTCGATCTTCAGGGCAGGGTGGGAGGGGTCTACACGGACAGCCTGGAAACTGGTGGGTTTTCGTGCCCATGCTCATAACCCCAGCCGGTCCGTCCTGGGTCCACAGGCCATCGGCGTCCCCTGGGCCCCGACCCCAGGCTCGGATGCCAGATGCGTTCTCTCTCCAAGTTTTCTGTGGCGTCGGTACTTTTAGATGCTCTTCGCTGAGTGTTCCGTGGCCTCAGAATGCAACGTGGGCCAGACCCAGGGACGCTGCACACGGCAGCCCCAGGACGGCTCCTCCTCGCCTCCTCCCCAGGCCGCCCGAGGCCCGAAGGCCTCTGGAAGTTCACCATCAGGGACTGCCGGCCCGTCTCTTGCAAGGGAGGACGCGTGATATCGAGTTCTGGGTGCCGGCACGGCTCTGGGGCTGCCAGGGCGGATCACGCAGGAGCCACGCTCACCGGCACCAGGAGGGCTCCTCTGTGCCCGCCCCCCAGGAACGGCCCGAGTCCCCCCACACGTCCGTGGCCCCCCCCCCAGAAACGGATGCTCCCGTGCAGGCTCCTGGCCAGAGGACACGTCCCGAGGGCCGGCCGCCGGCCCGTGTCCGCCTGCTGCGTCCAGGGGACCTCACTGTATTAAGCAGCGGAGCCCGCGGGCCCTGCAAGTGCTGGCCTCGACCTCCGTCTTCACGGTGAGGACACGGCCGCCCGCCATTCCTGTCACCACAGCCTCCCTGAGTCCCAGACGGGGAGCAGGAGCCGCCTGAGGGTCAGACCCAGAGGTTCAACGTTCCCCTGTGCTGGGCCCACGAGGACAGAGCTGGAGGGGACGCGGCCCTGGCCTCGGCAGAACACCGGAGAGATGCCCGGATCTGCCGGTCCGCAGAACTCTGAGCTCCTCTACCCGGGGCAGCGCCGAGGGCCCGGCAGGCAGGGATCCTGGGGAAGTCCGCCCTCGGGTGCGCCCCTTCCCCGCCCTCAGCCCCAGGGTCCACACCCACCACCGGTGGAGGACACACGCCTGCAAGACGCCTCTGGACTTGCTTTTCATCGTGAGTGTTGCTGGGGGACGAGGAAGCCGCAGCAACAGGGACAGCAGACGCGCAGCCCATCCTGAGTCCGTCTGCGTGGCCCGAGCCCGCTGGGCCGACGCGAGCGCCCACAGTTCCCCGGGGAGCGTCGCATGAGCAGCGCATCTGGGGGCCACAGAAGGGCCCCAGCACGATCCTGACCGGCTGCACAGAGAGGCAGCCGGCTTCTGCCAGGAGGGCCTCCGGGGTCCCCGGGACAGCACAGGAGCAGAGCCGGCCGGCAGCCCTCACGACCCCACCCAGGCCACACTGACCCGACCCCACCGCCTCCTCCAGACACAGTTCATGCCCCACACGACGCACCGACAGGCCACGGGCCCTGCAGGAGGCGCGGATCTAGACCGCGGTGGCGGCTTCCCTGCGGAAGAGCCTCCTTCCACGTCATGACCAGCTGCCCGCAGACCCCACGTGGCCATGTCCGTCCACGCGTCCATCCGCGTCTGTACGTCGCAGACCCGGGGGGGAACCAGAGTCGGGAGCACCTGTCAATCCTCCTTCTCAGCCCCTGCTCCTCTTCCTGGGAACCCCCCGACCCCCGGCACTGGGAAGAGGTCGCTTGTCCCGGGAGGTCAGCACGCCCCCTGGCTAAGCTGTCTGAGGAAAGGGGCAGACCTGCTCCCGGCCAAGCACCCACTCCCCAGTTGGAGGAGGCGGGGCAGAGCCAAAGCGGACGTGCGACCGGGTTCCCAAGAAACGAAGGGAAAGGTGGCAGACACGGAGGGAGCAGCCCGTGCAGAGGCACCAGGACACAAAACCAAAGGCCGACAGCCCAGACCGCAGGAGGGGAGGGGGCAGAAGGGCCTCCACGGGGCCAAGGATGCTGCAGGAGGCCAGGGAGGCCGCCGGGCCCGCGCCGTGCACGCCTCCCACCCCCAGGACCTCGGCCCGGGGCCCCAAATCCACACCCGCCTAACGGTGGACTTTCAGACAGCCCGGTCACTCGCGGGCAGACGCTGCACAATCCCGACACAAACATGCCGCCCTCCCGGGACGGCCTCCAGGAGCCCCAACTTCGAAGGCTCCTCGGTGAGGGGCGGAGGGCCCTGTTCTGCAAACCTCAGCTCAGCACAGACAGGCTTGGCGTGCGCTTCCCTGTCTGCCGGCCCGGCTCAGGCCAGCAGGGCCCCCTTCCTTTCAACAGCCACTCACTGCACCCAAGGCCCCAGAGCTCCCCTTCTGAAGTGTTTTTTCATCCCTGGAGCGGGGAGGAGACTCCCAGCAGCGCCTGAGCCAGCGGCATAAATCAGAAGGCGCTTTAGCATTTGGGGCAGAGGAAATGGCTCTCCAGCTAAGCTCCCTCCTGTTCCTTCAAGTGATTATTTTGATTTAAACGCTGCCTGGTGACTGGACTTGCGGGCTCCCAGCCGAGGCCAGAGTCCCGGGAGCCAGGAGCACAAAGGAACACTGTTGGCAAGGTCTGCGGCCTCCCGCAGGAAGGTGCGGCAGGCTCACCCCGGCTGCTTCCACAGACCGGCACTTGTTCCAGCCCGAGGACGCGGCCACCACCGGCCCCTCTGCCCGCCACCACCACCCACACGCTCCAGAACGATCGGCCAGCCATGCGCCACCCGGCCGCTTCCCGCCGCTCGGCACCAGAACCTACACCGCTGGGAAGGCCGACGGGAGAACCAGACCCGGGTGCGCTCACTGCGGCCAGAAACAAAGGCTGCATTTCATGCTTCTGGCCCATAGCCCCAGCCGTCACCCAAGGTCAGGGCCGGACAGAAATGTGGGGAGGAAGGAGCCCTGCATTTTGCACACGTGCGTCCTGATTCAAAGCAACCATTTCACGCTTTGCAAACTACTCCCAGGCAAAGCAAAATGCATTCTCGACACGGTTCAGAATTACGGATCTGATCAAGAATGCGGGGGCCAGTGGGGGGGCTACAGTGTCCTGCTGGTGACGCTGGTCGTCCTCTCTGCCGGCCAGGTGGCAGCCCCCAACCCCCACGTGTTCAAGGCAGGACCCAGCAGGTCCTCCCGGCATCCCTAACCCTGCCGTCCGGCCTGGGCAGCTCGGAATCAGCGTTCATCCCAGAGGATCCTGTGCCGGGCTCCCTCAGAAAACTTCTGCAGAAGGGCAAGTGTCCAGAGAGGACCCCGCGAGGGGGAGGCCTCACCAGAGCACCCTGCCGGTGCCCTGCCGGTGGACTCAGGGCCCCAAAGCTGAGGGGTGTCCGTGTAAGCCGCCGGCCCCTGGTGCCCTTTAGGGCGCTGAGACAGAGCGCGCCCTGCCGTCCCCAGCAGCCCCTCTCTGCTCCCCGCCGATTTCCAGTCCTGCTGTCTCCTCAAGGGCCAACTCCCCACCATCCAGAGCTCGGGGGCCCCCACCACCCTGCAAGGCTGTTGGGCTGGAGATTTCGTCCTACTGATCATTCTTTGCCTTCTGCGGAAGATGAGACGCATTTCCCCGGAAAACGCCAAACAGCAATGACTTCTGGAGCACCGTATCTCCAGAAACTATGCATCCAAATGCAGAGGGACACGCTTGAGAAGTGCCCATTAGATGTGGGGCGAAGCAGAGCACACGTGGGGGCGGGGGGCGGGGCACAGAGCGGAAGCCGGCAGGGCACTGGGTTTCCCAGGAAATGAGGAGCAAGACCACAGAGGCTGAGGGAACAGCACATGCAAAGGCCCTGGGGCACGGAGTGGCTCCGGGTGGGGCGGGGTGTGGAGCGACTGGGCACGAGTCCAGGGAGAGGCAGCAGCCGGTCAAGGGAGTCAGAGCTGGAAGTGGGCGTGACCCCACCCTTCCCGAGAGGGCACGGGGGCTGCTGTGGTCAGGAGGGCCAGCCACGCACAGGAGCCCCGGGCAGGACACTGTCCTCAGCGGACAAATGAGCGGAGACTCCAAGTGCCGGCATCCTGAACCGAAGGGGGCCCACGGCAGGAGCTGGAGGGAGCACCGCCCCAGCCAGACCAGCCCGTGAGCTGGGGCTCAGGGCCACGTGCCCTCCCCCATGGGGCCCCGTCCGGTCACGGCCTGCGTTAACGACAGCAGGCAGCGCACTGTCCCCTGCACACCAGTGCTGCCGAGTGTCCACTGGTGCCGTGCCCCAAACTGGAAGGCTGTGCTCACAGACTACACAGAAGCCCAAGCACACCCCCGGACGGGCCACCGAACCTCGCCCTGTGTCGGTCAGCTCGGCGGCCACAACACTGCAGCCGGGGGCACGAGGCCGGACGCTGCGGGTCGGGCCCGATGAGGGGCGCGTGCGTGCACATGCACAGACATGCACAGAGAGACACACACGCACACACACACAGGCAGGCTCCCAGGGCACCAGAGCAGACCAGGCAAGAGGCCACAAACAAAACAACCCCAGCCTTGGACAAGAAGTCTGACCCAACATCACCCGCCTCCCAGGCTCCCGCAGTCCTTGACTCCCTGCGGGGGCTGCCGGGCTGGGGAATTGGGGGACGTCCGTGAGATTGACCCCGGCCCCCCGCGCCCCTGCTCCTGCCTTCCGACCCCAGCAGGAAGGCCCCCTCGTGTCTCGGCTGCCATCGCCGCTGCGCTCCCCAGAGCCCCGGCTCCGCTCGGCTGGACGCGCATCTGTCTGATCTCCGGGGCTGCGGGACAGGAAGCGCGCGGGTACCAGCCTCCGCCGAACTCCCAGCCCAGCAGTTCCCGCCACGCAGGGCCGAAACCGCCTGGAAATGGAAAACAGGTGAGCCTCGTAAAGGAAAAAGTTATTTATATTGTGGACTCCTCCGGAGCGAGCCGAAACTTGAAGAGGCTTCTGACCTGCCGCACCAAACAAAGGACACTCGAGTCCTCCTGCACCGAGGGGCGGAGGTGTTTTAGGGAAACACAAGACGAGGAAATGTGTTGACTTGAGTCTCTTTCTCGATTTCTGTTTCCAGTAACGCACGCTGTCTCGTCCATCGCGGAAAATGCCTTTCGGGGAGAGCATTCTTTCCTGAGAGTCCCCTGAAGGCTGGAGGAAGAGGCAGGTTTTAAGGCGCTTAGACCAGGGCAGGGAGCTCGTACCCCAACTCCGCCGGTTTCTCAGGACGGGGAGGACATCGGGGGTCCAGAGACGGGATGAGACGCGGGCTTGGGGGCAGCGGCCCCTGCGGGGTCTCCCACGTTCTTCACCCCCCGCTGAAACTCTGTCACTTCTACAACAGCTGGACGTGAGGCTTTCGTCCATAATATCACGCTGGCCTCACGCTGGCTTACGATTGGGGCCACTCTTACGATAACCTCCAGGCCCTACGTTACAGGATACTTCACGTTCAAAGACTTTCAAAGCAATTACAACCCTCAGAAACTCAGGACTGTTAACACTCGACCCCAGAGAACTGGGAGGTCAAGTCTACGGCCACTGCTGTCCGCAAGCTCATCCACGCGTCCACTTCTACACAGGGTCGCTCTGGAGGCATCCACAGGCTGTGCACTGTGCAAGGTCACCTTGGCCAACGTGACCGTGGGACCAAACCCTTCTTGTGCCTTCGTGCGTTTTTAAGGAGCCCTGCAGGGAACGTACCCAAACTCCGCTCACACCCCAACCACAGTCCCACGCATTCTTGGGTCTCTCTTGATCTCAACACAGAATCCCAGGAGGGAAAAGAGAAAAAGACCAGAGGACCCAGGCGGTGGCAATAAAACGCAACGTGAGATGCATCTCAACAGACGAGCAGATGGTCTTGGAGGCGAGAAAACGCAGACCCTGAGCAGCACCGTGAGCTTCCGGAAGGCTCTTCGGCTCTTCGGGTGGGACTGACCCCTGCAAGGAAGCCGGCCACAAACCCCGGTTCCAGCCCGAGAACTGGCTTGGCCGCATGGTCAGCTCACGCGGAACCCGGAGCCCAGGGACCAAGTGCACGGCCCATGAGCCCACGTTCCCGGGGCCACTGCGGGGCACGCGACTTCTCTCTCAAGTTCGCGGACTCTGCTTTTCAGACTCCCTGGCGTACTGTGCAGCTGCCCGAGCCCTGCCGCAGACGGAACGGAAGCTCGCCCAGGCCGACCTCTGCCTCCCACTGGTCCGTCCTTCGCCGCAGATGTTTCGTCTAAAGAGCACGCCCGGGCGTCGTGCGTGGACCAAAGTACAAATGACTTCTTTAAATAACCGGTTTTTTTAAGGATCCGGATTTATTTATTTATAGCCCTCCCTGGGGGTTGAGGCTGGGCCGAAAGCTGAGCCTCTAACCATGACGTGGCCTTTCGGTGACCAGCCAATCTGAACACAGGAGACGGAGACGCTCCTATTGCCCGGGAAATCGAGGGACTTACGAGCTCTGGGTGACAACGGGAGCAGAGACCAAATCTCGAGTTCTGTTGTCCCACCTGGTGCTGCGGAAGGACGACGGGACAGAAGCCCAGCCCGGCGGCCTCATGAGCAGGTCACGGGGCTCAACGGCACTGGGCCCCCCGGGGACGCCGAGCAGAACACCCGCTCAAGACGCAGCATGGGGATTTCTTCTCCGCTGGTCGGAGGCCTCAGGGTGCCCTCCCCGTGCAGCCCCCTGCACCCCCGCACTCCGGGAAGCTTGCAGGACGCAGCAGGACGCGGCAGGAAGCAGCAGAGGGTCGCGGTGGGTTGCGATGGCGGCCGCGCTCTCCCCCGCGTGACGACCGGAATGAGCTCCTCCCCTGGCGCACGTGCTCTGCCGCTGCTGTGCCCAGGGCAGACTCTACCCGCCCGCCGGGTCCTCGGGGCACAGGGGCAGAGCGAGAACTCGCTTCCGCCCTGATCACTTCTCAGTAACGGTGACGCGCCTTCCACATCCCTTCGCAATGACTTAAGTCAAGGAACTCAGATCCCGGATCCTCTCTGAAGGACCTCGAGGCCAGGGGCAGCCGTGGGACCCTCCTAATCTCGGGGCACGGGACCTGCCGAGGCCTCCAAGAGCGTGGCTCCGTGGCAGACACTTGGGGAGCCGAGGGGCGTATCCAAAACGTGATCAGGCAAAAGCACTGTGAGAAGAAGCCTTTCCAGCACCAAATCTAGTCAGACGTGAGGTCTGACCTGCGGAGAATCGCGGAGGCCGACTTCAGCTTAAAGAAGCCCCCAGAGAACACAAAGGCCTTGTTTTAAAAACCGTGATTAGTAGAGACGCCTCAGTGGTTCTGCAGAAGGCACGTGAAAACAGCTATCACAGGCTTAAAACCACACTGACAGTCTTCTTTCTTTAAAGTTTATCTTTTCAGTAATCTCTGCCCCCAATGTGGGGCTCAAACTCACAACCCCAAGATCAAGAGTCCGGGCTCCTCCGACTGAGCCAGCCAGGCGTGGCCCCCACGGAGAGTTCTAGAACGCTTAAAATGTTTTCAAGAAAATGAATTAGCCCCACGTCAAGTTACTGTTCCACGCACGGGAACATAAACTCTAGCTCAGCTCCTCTCAGAAGCACCCCGGCCTTGGGCTCAATTCCCAGCCACACCCCCATCTCCAAGAGGACGGCTGGCCCTTCCCACTGGCGGGCTGCAGCTCCGTTCTGGCCATCCTGGCCCGTGTTCCCTGGGCCCAGGAAGCACCCACCAGGTCATCGAACATCTGTCTTCAAGTCAGCCCTGCTCCCAGACGAGGCAGCAGACCAGCATGTTCTCAGAAGCCTCAGTAAAAATCTCCAGGCCCTTTTGCCACTGAGAGCCTGGACGGGCCATGGCAAGGCTGGACAGGACTGGGCCCTGATGTGCCCTCGGCCCCGGGGCTGGGCACCCGTCCCACCGCGCATCTCCACCTGGCCCAGGCTCCCGGGCTGGGAAGGGGAGAAGCTTCCACACCCACCTGCTGGCTGGGGTGCATGGCCACAGCAGCGATGACCCCATGAGCTCAGCACCCCCTGAGCCGCCCGCTCGCAGGAGGCAGGTAAGGATCTAAAGGGCAGCCAGGCCCCAGGGCAAAGCCCATGGCAAGCCGTGTGCCCGGTGCGGGTGCACGCGGGGCTCAGTGACCGTCGGCCGAGCCCTCGACAAACCGGCATCCTGTCTGCACCTGAAACAGACGACCCGACAACCGCGGTCATTCCGACCTTTGACGGGTGCCCACGGCTCTCAGCGCCGGAAGGACACAACCGCAGCCCATCAGGGCAAAGATGCCACGGGGCAGGGCCGAGCCGTGGGGGACAGGGTCCCGCCACCCCGGGGCAGGCACGTGCTCCGGCTGCCCGCGGGCCCTCGGGCTCCCCAAAGGCCAGGGACTCCAGACGCCCTCGCTTCCCTGCAGGTTCAACAATCTGGTTCTCATCGCATGCAGCTTGGAGCACGCCCGCCACATTTTTCTTTAATTATGATAAAAGAGAGTAACTTAATCAAGCAAACATCCTGTTGAAACAAACAGGAGAAAATAAAGGGGTGAACGTGGAGAAGGGGTAGAAACCGCACCCAGGGGTTCTCTGGACTTAGGAGGAAGCCTGCGTGCGGCCCCCAGGCCCAGTAAATAAGAACACCGCCTCGTCCCCCTCAGGATCGGGCTTCGGTCCTGCTGCGGGAAGACGGAAAACAGGCAGCCTGGCCCTGTGCGACTTCAGCACAGGGGACAAGGACAGCGTCCACCCAGGCCGGCCCCACGAGGCCAGCCTCTGTCCTGCAGCCCCCAACCTCGGCAACGGAAAATGCACACACGCACGCACACACAGGTACACACATGCACACACTCGCATGCTCACGCACGCACACCCACAGGCAGACGCGGAAACACACTCACACGCACACGCACACACATGTACACGTGTCCACTTGATGCAAACACACGGCAGCACTTGCACGCACACGTGCACACACACGTGCGCAGCTGAACACGCACTGACACACGCACACACACGTGTGCACACCAGCACATGGATGTGCACAGATATGCAGATGCACATGTGCTGCACACGTGTCCACACACACCACAGGGCAGTAGCTCCCAAAATTGCAGCCCAGTGAGTCCTCAGAAACGCAGGGTCCCAGCCAGTCCTCGGGGCCGGGCCACAGAGTGTGCAGCCGCGCTCCGGGCTAGAGGAGAACCCAGACACCTTGCACGGTCTTGTTCACGCAGAGGCAAAGTGCTGGCTCCTAAAACAAGACGGCGAACCAGAGGAGGGAGCAGCACCGAAGGGAACGAATCCTCAAGCCCTTGAGACATGGGAAGACGCAGGAACCTTCCACGCCTGCCACGAAGTGCCAGAAGCCACGGGGAAGAGGTGACGCACTATGATCCCAGCTCTAGGACGCTCTGGAAACGCAGAACTAGGGAGACAGGAAAGGGACCAGGGAGCCGTGCGTGCTGAGCAAGCTGAGCCCTGCCGTGGTGGGGTCGTGGCATCCCACACGCGTCCAGACCCACAGAGGGCACGCCGAGAGCCCCAGGGTCAACGCCGGGCTCCGGGGGATCACGACGAGTCAATGCAGGGCCCTGGACTGGGACGAATCCAGCAGGTGGCGGGAATGTTGACCGTGGGGAGGCGTTTGTGGGGTCTGGAAGCACAGGGGAAATCCGCGCTTTCCCCGCAATCATCGGTGAATCGACAGCTGCTCTAAAAAGAAGGTCTATTTCAAAAGAAACTTGGAGAAGGATTTTATGACTTCACTTAACACTTTCTGTGCCCGTAGGCGGTCAAAATGAGACCTTTGAGCATTGCCTCGGGGGCTCCGAAGCCCCACACCCGCCCACGGACCTCAGAGTGACCCCTTGAGGCTCGTGCTGCCTCCTCTGCCCTACAGCTGAGGGACAGGAGCACAGAAAAGTTGAGTAACGGGCCCGAGATCACACAGCGAGGGACCCGTCAGGTCCGTGTCCCTCCCCAGACACACAGCCACAGTGGGCATCACACAAGCCACCAGCCCACCTTCCAGAGCTCCTGAGGAGAGATGGACAGACAACGGACAGACTGGCGGACAGGGGCCTCTGAAGCCTGCAGGTCTGAGCCCGGCCACACGTGGGGCCCGGCGCTGGCAGGTAGGCCCACGAAAGCGCGGGGCACCCGTCAGGAGACACCAAGCCTGGCCCGGCCCCCGGTGAAGGCCCTCACCAGGCAGAGCATTCCAAAGTCCTGCTCTTGGACACCTGAGAACATCTCTGTTGAAGGCAAGGGTCGTTGCTCGAACAATCCAGACGCGACGCATGTGGCATCTCCAGCCGTGGGAGCACTGCGAAGGGGTGGCCCCGTGAGGACCCGCCAGCCCAGCCCCACCCCCTCCGAGAGAGGGTGAGCGCAGTCCCGCAGCACGGGGAGTTGGGGAGATCCCAACAGGGACGGATTGGGGGGTGCGGGGGAAACGCACCTGCGGGAAGGGCTGGCTACAGGCCCCCCGGCAGGGACTTCTGGAAGAGCGAACCCCTGGCCTGTATTCGGAGACGTTCAGCCTCGGAGGGAAAGGCTAGAGCCAAACCCACTCTCCTCTCTGTGACAGGGAGGCAGTGGCGTCCCGCGGGGCCCCGACACTTCCGCGCCCTCCCTGATGGTGGAAACAAGCCGAAGCCCACCGGGGCGGTCCCCTGCTCTCCGGGCGGACGGAGGGGCCTTATCAGGAACGGGGAGTCGGGAAGGAGAGGCGGCCGTGATGCTCGACACACGGAACGGAGACCCACAGGCCGACCGGACTCCCAGGCACTGCGGCGAGGAAGCTGCAAGTGACATTAAGACAAAAATTCCCCATTTGCAAGAGTCCCAGAGACAGCAAGTCCTCAGGAGTACAGGTCGTCCCCCAAGAGGGCAGGACCTCACATCTGGGAGCTACGAAACGCGGCTGACGGACGTAGGAAGAGCTCGGTAAACAGAAACGCGCCCCATGCTCGGGCAGACCGGAAGGTTCGGTTCAATTGGGATGGAGACACTCCCCCAAATTCTTTTTGGACACAATCCCTACGGACACCCCAACTCTTCCTTCTGCAGAAATTGACCAGCTTCCCTTAAAACTCATATGGGAACGTGAGCGACCCAGAAGAGTCAGAACAATCCTGAAGCAGGACAACGCCGGGGCCTCACACTGCCCAGCAACGAGACGGCTCAGTTACGGCCCAGGAGGGACGTGCAGGTCAGGGCAGTAGAGCCCCCGGTGCAGACACGAGCCGTCACTCTTACGGGCAACTGGCTTTTGCCGAGGCTGCCAAGACAGCCCACTGGTGCTGGGACTACCAGACGTCCACGGGCACATGATGGAGCTGAAGCCCTTCCTCAGATACAGAAAAAATGAGCTCAAAATCGACCCCGGAAAACCGACCTCGATGCAAGAACTGAAACTATAAAACGCTTAGAAGAAAACACAGGTGTAGATCTTCATGATTCCGTCAGACAATGGTCTCTAAGAGGTGACGCAGGAGTTGAGTTTCATCGATACGGAAAACGTCTGTGCTTCAACAGACGTCATGAAGAAAGGGAAGCGGCGTCCACGAAATGGGAGAAGAGAGTCGCACGTGGTGTATTTGATGACGGGCTTGTATCCAGAGCATATAAAGAACACTGTCATGGACCAAATGATTACGTCCCCCCAAATTAATTCTTGCAGCCCTAATGCCTGGATATTTAAGATGGGTCTTCTGGGAGGTAATGGGGTCTTGAAGGGGGGCCTGTGATGGGATAACGGCCTCATCAGAAGAGGAGGGCATCAGAGCTCGCGCTGCCTGTCCCCACGCAAGGACACAGCGAGATGGCGGCCAGGAAAGCAGCCCTGCCCAGGAACCAACCAGGAGCCACCTAATCCGGGGCCGCCCAGCCTTCGGAGCAAGAGACGTGGTTCCGCTGCCCCAGCCACTCGGCCTGTGGTAAGTCACCGTGGCAGCCCAAGGGGACTGGTACGAGCACAACTGAATAACCCTTAGACGAACACGGTCAAAATGTGATCCAGAGATGGTCGAGATTCCGAACGGGCCGTCCTCCAGCGATGACACGCGGACGGCCCAGCAGCACGGGCAGAGACGCCCGACGCCAGGCGCCCCTGGGACGTGCCGACCCGCATCACAGACGGTTCCGCCTCACCCCTAACTGGGCAAGCCAAGAAGACGCGTCGTGTCAAGTTCTGGCAGGGGACGGAGAAACCGGCGGGACCCCAACACGGCGCTGCTGCTGTGGGGAACGGCTCGCAGTCCCTCAAAGTACTAAACAGAGTCACCAGTGGCCCAGCAAGTGCATCCCGAGGTCCCCAAGAGAAACTAGAACACGTCCCCAGAAAAGCCTGCGCAGGAACGTTCACCACAGCCTTGTGCCTAGCGGGCAAAGAGCAAAGGCAGCCGGAGTGTCCACACGCTGGTAATGGATAAATAAAGAGAAAGCCCCTTCTGTGCCCGCCGCACCGGGCACGCACCGTGACACAGGACGCGAAGGGGAGGGCACCCCCTCGCGAAGACGCCTGCGGCCCGACTCCGTCTGTATGAAATGTCCCAGACAGACACGTTCCTGGAGACCGACGTGCATCCGCGGATGACAGGGCCGGGGCTAGGGGTGCCGGGGAGGCGGGGGGGAAGGGGATCAGGCCCTTTCTGGAGTGATGGTAACGTCCTGAACCTCCATTGATGACGGAGATGTGAACGCGCTCCGGGTCCCCGAAGTTTAGACCTTCCACGGTGAGCTGCGTTTGTCTGGGAACTGCCTCTCTGCGGGAGTGTGTCCCTGAGAATGACGCATTTGGAGCTGCCGGAAAGAAGACGGAAACACGCTGAGGCGACGTCACATCTAGCACGGAAGCAGGGAAGCAGAAGAGAAGGTGGTTTCGGGACACGGCGGCAGTGGCTCCGCTCAGGCTCACTCCCATCTGCAGGGCAGCCCGACTTCATGCTCGTGTGCAGACCAGTGTCCTTTGCCACCACACAGCTCTGGGAGCCCCGGATTTAGACTCACCCCACAAAGCCCCGGCACGAGCGGGAGACAACCAGACACTTGCCGGGAACGCGGGCTTCCTGCTGCGGACGCTGGTCAGCAGCTCGGGCCAGACAAGACCTGGTTCTTGCAACGGAGAAAAACCTACATTTCCGTCTGAGTCACCAAATCCTCCCTGGACCCCTGCTACGCTGGGACTGAGCTCACAGGCCACGGGCATCGGGAGGACAAGCGCAAGGGAACGAGGAAGCTGCCGCTCTGTCTCGGTTACAGCTCAGAGAGGCGAGGACGCTGGTGCCGGGGTCTACAGGAGAACGTCGCCCTCGAGCAAAGCGTGGGGAAGGCCCCGGCCTGGGCTGCAGAGTCGAGAGGGCCCCTTCCCAGAGTGGTCACTCGCACAGTGTCTCCTCCCAAACAGAAGCCCGAGGACCCACGGCATCCGGCGGTGATGAGGGCGCGCCAAGGGAGCGGCGGGCGCCACGACATTTTCCAGAACGAGCTCACTTTCGGCAACAGATCATTTTCACCTTAACGGAGCACAGAAGTAGCAGATAAATCAGATCTCGGCAAATTCAGACGCGCCGTATGTTTTGTCTCCGCTGGTCCCGCAAACCCGTCGCACCCTCCTCCGGTCTGCTGCTCCGAAGGCGAGGGCCGGGGCTCCCGAGAAATCTCGTCTGCGTCCTTGTGGCCAACGGACAGCCCTCCTCACACGAGGACTTCAAATGACCACAGCATTTCCCACACCAGGAATTTTTTGTGCTTTGCAGAACACTCCCCCCACCCCGCGAGCGAGGTCTTCGACCCCACTGTCTGTGACGGACAAATCCCCGAGGGACACGCGGAGGCTGAAGTCATTTTCAGTACCGTTTTCAAATACAGTCATTCTATACGGCAATAAGAAGCTGACAGGCTCTCCCCAGCCCTTCGAGGGACAACAAAGGGAAAACCACATGAAGGGCTCACGGCCTTCAAGCCCGTCGCTCAGCGTGCACGAGCCGTCTGCACGCGTCCCAACAGCGTGCCTCCTCCCGTGTCACCTCTCTGTGCAAGTGACACCTCGGCTTAGGACAGTCACCAGACGACAGACCCACACAATCTAATGACTCCACTGTGAAGCCAGGTTTCGTTTTGTTTTGTTTTTTAGTGTAACTGAAAACGATGTGACTTTAACCACATCACCTTTATGTCTCTTCACAAACAAGGGTCGGCTTCCCAGGGACGGCAGAAGAGGCATTGCATTTCCAAAAGCGCACGGAGTACCCGGAGCGATCGAGTCTCCATCTCATTCTAAGCAGGAGGGAAATACCCATTTGCAGGGGCGTCCTTCATTGTTCCTTTAAACGCTAGACAAGGGCACGGTAACATCTCCTTTCCCAAATCTGGGCCAAGGACCCGAGTCGGATTCAAACGCACAAGTATGAGCCCGTGGACTAAGTAAGTTCCACTTCGGGGCACAGCTCGACACCTGGGTCAGGGGCACGGCGACAGAGACACTGGCTTCCGTGGGGGCCGGGTCAGCCTGCCCCAGGCGATCCCTAAAAGAAGGGGAGCAGCTTCCTCGGCGTGACCGGACGCGCTCAACAGCCAACCCCCCTCCAAGTGAAATACGGACGTTTCCTTCAAGCTTTTCCAGAGCTTATGCCCTGTAACGTGGGCCACTCTCCAAATTTAGCAACACATGTTGAAAAAACAGCCACTTCCTGAATTACCTAAATCAAAACACGCCAGCTAGGTGTCGTGTTACAACAGGGGCGTCCGTTTCAGACACAGAAAATGCTTTCATGTGAGCTGGCGAAAGAAGAAACAGAGATGTTCTCTCACTTGACCCAAATCCAAGCTCGCACGTTTCCGAGCGGCACTGTAGCTCGGGGCTCTCCCACGCGGATGGGGCTGCTGGTTTAAAATCCACTTACGTGGTCCCACTAGCTGCATTTCCAGCGGAGCAGCCACGTGAGGCTCTTGGCTACCATACACCGACCAGGAATGTCGCCACCCATCCCTGAACGTCTGTGGGTCAGAAGGGAGGAGGCGGTCCTTTACTTTAAGTAGGCTCCACGCTGGGCTCTACATGGGGCTCGAACTCACAACCTGAGATCCAGACCTGACCTGAGCCCGAGAGCTGCATACTTAGCCGACTGAGCCACCCAGGCGCCCCGTGAGGAAGGAGTCCAGCAACCCACTGCATGGAGACACTTCTGCTTGGGGGGGAAAGAGTGGGCTCTGGATACCACCGAACATCCACCAGCCCTTCCAAGAACGGGGTTGGTGCTCTTGCCTTTTAAGGCAAAATAGAAAATGAGACTCGCAGATGGTGTACAATGACCAAAACACCTCGGGGGCTGTGGTTCTGGACAAGATGGGGAAAACGCACAGTCTGCCGGGGCGTCCCAGGGAGCGGAGCCAGGCGCCCAGACCTGAACTGAGCACAGCCCGACACGCGCGTGGGCTCCGGCACAGGAGAGCGAGCGCCAGGAAAAAATGCGTCTAGCCCTGCTCGAGGGTGAGGGATAGGCACAGAGCAACGCAGGGAGCACCCCCGATTAGTTTTCATTTTCTTCCTTTCCCGGTTCGCTTGCACACCAGCTCCATGAGAAGCCGTGGCCGCGGTGCTGGGACGGCCAGAGATGCCTGCGGGAACCTGAACTTCTGAGGAGAACCCACCTCTGTGATCGGAGGGGCTGACCTCCCGGGAGGAGTCAAACCTGTTGTCTTTGTCTTCTTCTGTCCTCCGACTGCTTGGCCCGAGACACTGGTAGGAAAGGCAGTTGAAGCCCAAGGTTTTGTACCAGGAAACTGGATGTGGGAACCCCTGGGGTCCAGACGGTGTAGAGGAGACAGATCATGGGAAGGAAGAAATTCAGGAAAGTATTCTCTTCAAGTTGTTTATGAACTCCCCGGGTCACCCAGGAGCTGGGTGTGTGGAAACAGAAACAGAGAATAACTAGGGAACAGAATACACCCCAGGTCCCCGACTGGCCACAGCGAGGTGCATGCGTGTGGGGGACAGACCCGGACAGCACTACAAAGGCTTTGACAGCAGAACTGACACTGGAGACACAAATACAGGAGGCTGCTGGGAACCCTCAGCTGGACTCAGACGGACCAGCTGTGCTCAGCCAGCACCGCCCCCACACAGACTCTCACAGCCAAATACAACACCTCACGCCTCCGTGATACCATCCAAGGATGTGCAAATACAGAAAACCAGGGAAATCTCAAACCATCAACAGACATTAAGAACAAGAGGATGTAGACGTTGGAGTGATCTGACAAAAACTTGAATATAACAAATACAAAACACTCCAACAAGTAAAGATAAGCACTTTGGAAAGTAATAGAACTAGGAAATGTCTTGGCAAAGAAAATGAAGGTATAAAAAGGAAAAAATTGGAAATCTTAGAATGAAAACACAATAAATGTAAGCAAAACCTCATTGCATGGGATTGAAACTAGTACGGAGATGACAGATGTTAATAAAAATTAAAGAATCTGCACAAAAAGATGGGGAAAAAGAAGTGAGGACAGCCTCACAGGCCTGTGGGAGGACACGACACAGCCTGACACCCGCATCCTCAGAGCCCGAGAAGGAGCGGGAGCAAAGGTGAAGAGATAATACCTAAGGGGCACCTGGCTGGCTCATGAGTTCAAGCCCCACACGGGGCAGAGCTGGAAGACAGAGAGAAAGAGAAAAAAGAAATAATAGCTTAGACCTTCCTAAATAAGGCAAAAAATATAAAGCCACAAAATAAAGACTCAATGAATCCCTAAAGAGATAAATTCAATGAAATCTCTCCCCAACTACACTAATCAAACTGCTAAAGAAACTAACGACCAGGACAAAGTGAAAAGATCTTGAGAGCCGTCAGACAAAAATTATTTATGAAGGAAAAACTTATTTTATGGCCGCAGATTTCTCATCAAAAATAACAGAGGTCAGAAGGGTGAAAAACAAAATATTTAAGTTCTCAAAGAAACAAACTATCAAGATAGAAATCTATACCCAGCCAGTGAAAGCATCCCACCAGATGAAGAATTTTCATTTTCTTTTCTTTTCTTCTTGAGATTGTATTTATTTGAGACAGAAAGCAAGAGAGCCGGCGAGAGCATGAGGGCGGAAGGAGGAAGGGCCAGGGGAGAGGGAGAAGCAGACTCTCCACGGAGCAGGGAGCCTGAGGGGGGACTCGATCCCAGGACCCTGGAATCATGACCTGAACTGAAGGCCAGTGAGTCACCGACTGAGCCGCCCGGGGCGCCCCAGGATTTTCATTTTCAAACAAAGGGAAACTAATAGAACTCACTGTCCGCGGACTCGCTCTGCTAAAGGGAGCACATCACACAGAAGGAAATTCGTTTCCCAGAACCTGGAAGATCAGGCATGAAGGAAAAGGAACAAAAATGGAACAAACTATTGACAGCTGGAACCACATGCGTGAATCGCAAAGGTTTACGCAGACTCAGAAGGCTAAACCCTTGATGACTGCGCGACACGCCGCTCTTGGAAAACAAAATAAAGGACAGAGAACAGATCAGTGGTTGCCACGACTTCTGGGTGACGAGAAATGCATCTATACTTGTGATGTTGAAAGCAACTCGAGATCAAAAGTGATCTTTTTTTTTTTTTTTAGTGGTGAATAAAATACTGAATGCTCAAAGTGCAGATGTCAAAAGAAAAAAAAAAGCCTTCATATTTCAACAAATCTGGACCGCATTATTTCATGCAGCCTGCAAATGGCCCTAAGCCACAGATATGGAACTGATTTTAAGGAGAGTCTGGGTAAGTGTGTATAACATTTTTATAAACCTGGGGAAAATACTGATGATTCTAAGGACAAGCACAGGAGAAAGGGAAGTCTAGACACAAGCATCCTCCAGTTCCCAGAACGCCAGCAGAGCTCATACTCAGTAAAAACACTGCAGAGAACTCTCAATGCCAACATTAGGAACAGTACAGTCCTACAGCTCAGTCAGCTTCCTCTTTCCGGTACACCTTCCAGAAAGAGCACAGTCCGGGGCTAGGGACTCTGCCCACCAGAGCAACCCCTGGTCCTTCTTGCAGCCCACAGCCTCACAGTGCAGCATGTTCTCCAAACGAGAAGGCACAGCCAGAGTGCTGCCTCAGCAGCGCCCACATGCCGTTCTCCCCCGGTCCACGACTCCCCCCTTGCTCTGCTTGCACACTGGGCTCCCCCACCCCGGCCCTGTGCAGAGCGGCTGTCCAATACACATACCGCTGGGACTCTGTCTCTGTCTGGAACATTGTCTGTGTCTTTTACTCTCTCTTTCCATCATTCTTCCATCTTGCCATTCATTGGCCATGATACATCCAACAGCAACACTAGATAAATGTTTGTTGAATGAACAAACGACAACCCTCAGACTGAAAGAACATGTTCATGGGCTGTAATATACAAACGTGTATGTGCCTCGTTTAAAGGGATTTTATATCCCGTTTAGAATTTCAGATCTTCAACAAGCTACAATTTCCAAAGACGGCTGCAACAGTATCTTCTATTTTAGATGTTCTTCTGCAAGGTGACCTTGACACTCCCCACCAAGAGCTGGGATCTATTTTCCCAACCTTCAGAATCAGGGTGGGCCCTGGGTGCCTTTGACCCACGGAATATACAGGAAGTGACCCCGTCCCCGTTCTGAATGAAGCCCGGACCAGGCCAGATTCCACTTCCTGGCCCTAGGACACTTACTCTGCAGAGTCCTTCTGGAGCCCAGCCACCACGCTGAGAAGGTTGAGCCACACAGGAAGGCCGCAGATTAGTTCTCAGTCAGGAACCCCCAAGTTCCAAGCCAACGATCAGCATCAGCACAGGCTGCTGCTGCTGCACCGTCTTGGGTGACAGCCCAGATGAGCCGTCAGATGAGAACAGGGCCCTAGCTAGCATCTTACGACAGCTCACAAGAGGCCCGAGAAGGAACCACGCCAACGCAGAGAAGCTCGGCATTAATGACGACGAAGGATCATTCCAGCCTCGTAGTGCGGCGGGTTTCCTTACACAGCAACAGAGAAGCAGACAGATCTGAAGAAGAGTCTCGTTCTCTCCGCAAAGCCCAAATATGGAAGGTCACATGACTTATCCAACCTCATTGTTCTTGCTTTTTTCTTTTTTTCTTTTCTTTCTGGGAAAAAGCCAACATAAAAAAGACACCCCCCCCATCTTTGCTGGGTGAGGCTGAGTCCTTGGAGCATGGAAAGTTCTCTGACCCAGGTCCCTTATTATAAATGCATTTGCAGTGACGGACTCAAGGGGGCGGTTTACCCCCTGATCCATCTCGTCCTGTTAATTAGGAATAACTACGTCACCCAAGGGAAGCTGCTGTTCTTCCTCCTGAGGGGTGGGCAACCCCCAAGGCTTCCCACATGTGCTACGACTCTTCCAGACTCTTCCACAAGCCCGCGCTCGGCCTGGAGGAGGGAGCAGGCAGCACACACACGTGGCCGGAATCAACTCTGTTTGTGTCTGCACGGATTTTGTAGGTTACGACTCCTCCCGCCTCGGTATTTCCCAGACCCTACTTCTGGCTGGCGTGCCCAGCCAGCGCATTCCGTGTGGCCCCCCCGCTGCTCGCCGCACGGGCAGCACCGTCTGCTGCCAACACACAGGGCACACATTCCGCCAGGAACCCAGGGGCCGGGCCGGAGATATAAAGACGTGCAGAATGGGCGCTCCTTCAGCAGCTCCTCCATATAAATTAGGGGCGCACGGCTCACAGCCAACGTGAGAACACGCGCTGGGGACAGAGAGGGACCTTACACACTGTGGTCCTGTTCACACTGAGAAGAACAAAAGGCACCGGGTGTGCTTTGCATAAAACTAAAGAACTAGACCCACAGGAGGCACCAGCCTAGTGTCCCCTCAATGGGGTGTGACTCAAGGTCATGACCCCAAGGAGAACCTCTAGGATTCTTCAAGTTCATGGAAATTCAACACCTTCGTATGACTGTCATCATCATACTTTCTTCTGATTCTGACAGTGAGGACCTGGGCTTGTCCCCCGTGGGAGGGCTTTCTGGACTTGTGGGTCGGGTTTACCCCCCACCTCCAACTCCGTCATCTTTCAGTCGGGAGACCTCGCGTGGACTCACGCCCTACTGCTTGCAAGTCCCTCGTCCCTACGTCCCTCGTCCATCATCCTGCCCCCGCCAGAGCTCGAAGACACCACCCGCGGGAACGCGGGGCACAACACGGAGCCTCTGTTGTGGTCTGAGAGCCCTGGAACCAGCGCACACACCGGGACCCCCTGCAAGTAATCCGGTATGTCCATTGTGGGGACAAATACGGCCGCACGGACGGTGCCGTGATGGACCCAGTGCCAAGCGGCTGAGTCCCGGAGTCTACTTCTATACCCAGATTCTTCCCCAAAGAGATGCCTCCGGGAATCTTTACTTCCCCTGAGCATCCAGGCTGTAAATCACCTCTGACGAATGAAGCTTCACTTCTCCTCGGAGATAAATTCCAAAAGGAGAGCATCTGAGAGTCCATAAAGGCTTTTCACATCTGGTGGTCTGAAGAATTGGCGGGGGGACCTGGCTTCTGCTTTGACAAAGACCTAGACCAGTAACTCAGAGTCTGTCCGCAGAAAGCCCGATCAGGACGTGCAGACATGAGGACGGCCGCCTGGAAGGGGAATGACAAAGCGGGGCCCAGAGAAGGACCTCCAGGAGCCGTCAAGTCTGGCCTCACCCTGGGCGGACAGAGAGCACCCCTCATTTCCAGCGGTGGGAAACTGCGTCTGCTGAGAGCAGGACGGTTCCAGCAAGATTCGCTCTACGACTCCGACTCGGGCAACTGTTCTGGTTATGGAAGGTCCTGGCGGCCCTTGAAAAATGCACCGAGCCGTCACAGAGGCCCACACTCCCCACCTGTGCTCCGCGAAGGGACGCACAGTCACCAGGGACCAACAGCCTCGGTCCCAGACCTGTTCACACCCGTCGCACCCGTCAGACCCCCAAACTGCGTCATTAAATGTTGTGAGTCTGTAACCGTTCCGCACAAACACGTGGGCCAAAGGAATTCTTTCTGGGAGAACTAAGTCAGCTTTGGAAAGCGACTGAAACAGGGTGTGGGAGACGGAGGATCAAGGAAGAAGACCTGGTACCTGTGGACCTCGACCTGCGTCGCAAGCTCCTTTCGTTTTTCATTTCATTTCTAAAGAAAACTCTGGTCGTAGTTTAAGCGAAAAAAGGCATCTGGGGACTCGCATCAGGTGCCCCTCCCTGGGAGATGCCGGCCAACACCCAAAGACCAGCGGATGCAAGGTCACTCACGAGACGTAGGCTGAACGCAGCGTTTAACTCCCGGACGTGCGGTTTGACTATCTTTTGCTGACATCAGAAGTCGTGTTCTCGTTAGCCGACCCGATCACAGACCCTGCGGCGGAGCGGACGCTCCAGCTTCAGCGTGCAGGGCTGCCGGGGGGTGCCTCAGGATGGGCTCCACGCGCTCTCATACTTTCGCTGACGGCCGTTTTTTAAAACGGACCAGAAGCTGCCTCTATCAGAAGCAGGGAGAAGCCTATGCGGAAATCCCAGCAGGGCTCTTAATCCAAATCCACGCGGCAAAGACGCAGAAATGTCAATGCTTTCGGAAGAATTCCCACGTGCCCTTGGGAAAGGAATTGGTTAATTTTCATATTTTAACAACCAGCCTAAAGTAAGAAAGGCCTGTTGTGGTGCTTCTCACATTATCCTACGCAGCAGAGAAAAAAATGCTGGACTGACCACACGCTTTTCTGTTCCCCTCTCTAAATGCGTCACAAAATAACGGGAATGGAATAAAATAAGGTACGAACCCACAGCCATGGAGAGAACAAGACAATGGGGAAAGGAGAAGGGAAGGTGCACGAATTTACAGAAGCAAGCGAGCGTCAGGCGTGTGGCACAAAAGGCAGGAGAACCCACAGCCTTGGGGATCTACGGGAGCGCCCAGAAGGACAGGTAGCCTGAAGAGGCCAAGTGGCCAGCAGAGGTGAAGAATGAATCAGAATTCGGAGACGGCAGGTTCCCCAGAGAGCTGGTGGGGCCGACAACCGCCTACCGCAAACACAGAAACCGCACCACCAACTCCATCCCGGTGGGGCGACACCCTCCCCAGCCCGAGCTCGGAGCAGGCCAGGCACTCAGGTCTCCACGTCTTGCCCTCCTGACCGCTGTAAGGGGCATAAAAAGAGGGTGCCTGTTAATCAGGAGGAAAATGAAATGCACCACTGCGGAGAGAGACTCGTACACCTTGCACAGTGCCCAGCCCCAGCACTGAACCCAAAGTGAGTCCCTTGGAACTCAGTGGTTATAGGCTCTCTTTTCTACTTTGAATCGACCAAGGATGGCCAGACATTGAAGAAAACCCCCATTCTCAAGCCAAAGGACTCAAGCATCCAGAGTAAAAAAGCTAACCAGTGCTCAGGAGAACGAACCCGAAGACATGCCCCTCTGCCCCAGCATCATGAAATTTCAGAACGCCGAGGAGAAGGAATAATCCTCAAATCTCTCTAAGTAGAAACAAGTCCCCGTAAGAGAAAGGAAGCTCCCAAGGCAGCGGACCTCTAAGAACACAGCACAAGGTGTGAGGCGACTGTCGGGGACGTTCCAGGGCGCTTGGCCTTCGACTGAGCACTGTGTCCAGCCAAACTATCAGCAGTGCGTGTGCGTGTGCGAGGACTTACAAGGACTCAAACGTCCCCGTGGTGCCACATTTCTTACGAAGCTCCTGATTCTGCTTCCCTGGCCCCTCCACTCTCCTTCTGACCTCGGTCACCACCACACACTCGAGTTGGAGCCACACTTCCCAAGAGGAGATCGGGAAGTCCCAGGGCGTGTGCCGACCCCGGAGGCATGTGCCCAGCCCTGACTGATGGGAGGCAGAGAGACGCCCCCTCCCCAAATGGGCTCCCGAGGACGGAGGGGTTCTGAGACCAGACCAGGATCAAGAGGGTCAGACAAAGACTGACATTCAGGGAAGGGAGAGGGTTACTGTAAAGGGAAAATCGTCATCCAGACGTATCCGAATAGCGGGACGTCCAGGGACGTACTCCGTGCGGCCAGAGGGCATCGTGCCGTTCCCTCCCCCGAGTTGGCCGCGCAGCCCCCGTGACCCTGGAGAACCATCGCGCAGGACGCCGTGACACCGCTTTCCGGCTGGCGTTCGCCCTCTGCGCGTACTCCTGTGGCGTGTGCTGACAGAGCAACTGAACTCGGGCAAGTCGCTGCTTCTCCTGCATTGACATTTCAAGCTCTGACTCTCGGGGAAGGGGCCACGGAGGTGATGACACCCGACAACCCCTCGGTGGGAGGCTGTCGGCCCTGCCATCCGCCGGCCTGTGCACAAGCGCAGCTCCCCAGGAAGAAGGGCTATAAATAACTCAGGGTATTATTATCCCCAAAGATAATCAATTATTTTCTCATCAAAAGCAGGCTGAAAAAGAAAGACTTTAAGGATGAGGACCCTTTCATTTGTCTAAGCCGCCGGGATTAACAAGATTTCAGAGCGTTTAGAACTTCCCAGGCCCCAGCTCCAGCCACGGCTTCCTCCACCAGACGGGATCGTTGCAATTCCTGAGAAATCCCTTTCCTGCTAGAAAAATACAAGAGCAGCGCCTTGTGCATGTTCATCAGTGTACTTCCTCCACAGACCACAGACGCGGGAGGCCGCGGAGGCGGGGGCTCTGACCTCCGCAGACGGCAGCCGCTCCCCGGGTCCGCGGTCCTCCTCCGCGTCCCCGGGTGAACGGGCCGCAGCCCACTGAGCAGCCGCGCCACGGCCGTCCTGCAGACACGGCGGCTCCCTGCGCAAGTGCCCAGGCTGAAAAGACCGGGCAAGAGCAGGCTGAGCCACGTTTCAGACGGAAGGAGCCCGGAGAGGCCCGGGGCCTGCCCGCCCGCGACCCTGGACGGCGTCCTCCGGCGCAGACGGACAGACGGACCTCCCCAGGACCGCCCAGGACACTGTCGTGGGTGGGGTCACACGGCAGTCACACGTCAACGCCTGCTTCCCGGTTTGGACGGTGGAGGCGTACCGGGATCACGGACGAGAATGTCCTCGTCTGTAGAAAGCACACACGGGCGCCTCTGGGGTGCTGAGGCGCCCGTCAACGGCTTCCTTTAAAAAGGGCCAGAGGGAGAAAGTGCCGTGTTCTGTTCTTGCAGCTCTGCGCTGAGTTCCGGACTGCACGGGCAGAGTTCGTCCGCTGAGTTCCGGACTGCACGAGCAGAGTTCGTCCGCTAAGTTCCGGACTGCACGAGCAGAGTTCGGAAAAGCTGGAAAATGCTACAGGTCTCAAAGCAGCGGGGGTTTGGTCTGTGTCGGGCCACCACGCTGGACTGGACCGGGGCAGCCGTGAAAAACGCTGGCGCTACAGAGGGACAACAGGAGCGAGCGGTTACCGAAAGGCAGCCCGTTAGGTGTGTCTCAAGGACGTGACCGGGGACGCAAACACCGAGTTTTATACACGGTTAGGACATCTGCAGCAGCAACTTCCAAAGAATTTTTTCTCTCCTTAATCTGGTTTTTCTCCCCAATATTGATACACATGAACCCACTTTATAATCAGGTGAAAACGCTCAGGGGAGGGGGCTTCTCTGAGCCGGGGGGGCTGTTGGCGTCTTCCGGAAAGTCCACGAGCCAAGAGCACAAGCAGGACCACGGGGAAGCGTGGAAAGAAACGGCTTGTCGGGAGGGTCCCGGAGGCACGGAGAGAAGGTGTCAGGGGACGTGCCGGGAGGGCGGTCACGGGCCAAAATTCCGACATGCAGCCTGGGAAGCGCGTCCTGCTCAGAGGCCCGGAGGCCACCCGCATGCCGTCCACGTGCGTCCACATCTAACTGGGCAGAGGGAGCCCGCGGAGGCTGCTCTCTAGGTCGTACCCGGGCAGAAGCCTACTAAGCCAGCAGTAAGCCAGGTCTGACTCCAGCCCCTTAAATCCCGAAGGAACGAACCCCTCAGCCCACAGAACCACCCAGGCAAGCAACCCCATCTGAGCCGCCCGACGGTCTCCCGGCGACGGTGCAGACCAGAGGCGACACCGAGGAAAGGAGGCAGCTGCAGAAGCCCCCCGCACGTCTCCACAGGCGACATGAAGGCCCACACGGGGGACCCGCAGCCGTGCGCTGGCTGGGGACGGTCATGGCTCCGTGTGCGCTGACACCCTCGCCCCCAGCATCTCAGAAAGGAACCGCCTTCGGAGACAGGGTCTTCCAAGAAATGGTCGTCAGGGTGGGCCGTAACCCACGTGACTGTGTCCTTAGAGGAGGACAGGACACGGAAAGCTGCGGAGGGATGACCAAGGGAGGCACAGGCGAAGGCAGGGACCGCACGTCGGGAGACAGACCTCGGGGGTACAGACCCGCAGACACCCGCTTCCCGCCTGTGGGCCGTGAGGAAAGGCTCTACCCTCGCTCCAGCGCCCAGCCCAGGGCTTCGTACGCGGGGACACGGGCCCGCGAGCAGCTGGTGAGGCCCCCAGGGTGAGCGGAGGGTCCCTGACACGAGACCCGGCAGCGACGACGGTGGGCGACGAGGGGACGCGGAGGGCTTCGGAGGAGAGACGGAAGCGCGGTTCCCCGGCGCGGGGGGAGGGCGCGCAGCCACCCACCTCCTCGTCCCTCACGCTGTGCGTGCGCATGTCGCACTCGCTTCCACGTGGGCCACGCACGGTGTCCAGTGGGGAGTGGGAGCCGCCCCTGCCAACTGCGTCCTCCGAGATGACAGCCTGAGCGCACAAGTCACCGTCACTTGCACCCAAGGAGCAGAGTAAGAAATCCAGTCCCAGCTCATACCAACAGCCACACGGGGCTGGTGGGGCCGATTGGGACACCGCGGATGGGGAACACTCCATCCCAGCGGAAAATCCCTACTGGACGGCGCCGCTCCCGTGACGTCACGGAGGCCCCAGGAAGGCACCCAAGGACCAGCGTCTCTCCGCAGATGGGAAACCTCCACCTCTGCTCTGTGCTCGGGCAGCCGCAGGCCCCGGCACGCGGTGGCCTCACCACTGGAAACGCTGCACGTGGGGCCCCCTTTCCAGAGGGTCCGTCACGGCAGCGGAGAGCCTCTCCAAGGGGACCGCCCCCGTCCCCCGTCCCAGCCGCTTCCAGCAGGAGCTCCGGGGGGGGACCAAAGTCTCGGGGGCGGGGGCTTCACACCCGCTGGGTCTTGCCGCGGCCCATGCATGTCCTGAGAAGCACATGTTGTGGTCACTGCCAAAGCCGCAAAGGGAACGCCAGCGAGGGAACACGCTCACTGCCCTGCCTGTTGGCGAGAACCACCAGCCACCCAGGGATCTCCAGGAGTAAGCCCAGGCTCTCGACCACGACCCTTCCTTCCTGCTTCCCCGCAACCTCTGTCCGGCTGTCAGTCCGTCAGCTCCATCGCAGGCCGTGACACACGCAACAATCGGAGCACGTGGTGCTGGCCTCGTGGGCTCAAGCAGCTCTGTACACGGGAGCCCCCAGGACACGGTCACCCCGTCCCGTGATCGTGGCCTAGCATCGGGGCGACGGAGGCCGAGCTGACCTCCAGAGAGCTTTCCCTAGTCCTCGCTTACCCGTGACTGCGTTTTCTCTTCCGGCAGGCCTTCCACCTCGGAGCCGCGGTCTGCGTGCGGGCCTCCAGTCGTCGGTGCTGGTGCTGGAGGCCCGCCTGGGCGACCGGGGCGTCTGATCCCACGGCGTCTGACACTCTCCTGCCTCTCCGGGGTGTGGCTTGAACGGGCCGGAGCAACCCTCAGGCCGCCAAGTGCGTCCCACGCTGCCCCCCACTGAACACGCTTCCATGTCCAGTTTGACAAAGCCTCTGGGTCTTTTTTTCCCCTTAATGAATGTCAGGATGTAGCCAGCAGGGGCCTAAACATGTCCTGAATCAAGTCCAAGCAGCTTCTGGACCAAGGTTTTTAAACCATATTTTCTAAATTAAATCACCGGTTTCCTGCGCTGAGACGGTGATTACCCGGCAGGGGAGCCTAGGGAGGGCACGTTTTACTGCCTAACGCAGCGTTTTCTGTTCCCAGGCAAAGCTCACTGAGCCGTCTGTCTCCCTACAACGCTAAGGCGCCACCGAGCTCAGGGGCCGTGGACCAGGCGGCCCCAGCGCCCAGGTCAGAAAGCCAGCGCCGCCCTCTCTCCGCACCCCCACCTCCCCCACGCGCGCGCGGGACGCTGGGAGGCTCTGGACCCCGTCTCTGCCCCACCAGCGCAACAGGCCCAGGGGACAGCGGCGGCGTGGCTCCCGAGGGCATGTGGCCCACAGCTGGGCCGAAAACAAAGGCAGGGCGACAGGGCAAGGGCAGCAGGAAAGTTAAAAAGAACAAAACGGCTTTGCTGATGGAGGTGAAGGGGGTGGGGGTGGGGGAGCCTTGCGGAGCCTCCGGGGCCTCAACGGGGACAAGCCACACTCCAAGAAGGGTGCTCTCCTGAAGCCAGACCCCCAGCGTGGGGCCCCTGAGGCAGCTGCCTGACTTCCCGCCCTCCGGGTTCCTTCCCCTTCGGGGATGGGGGAGGGGCGGCGGGGGGAGGGGCCTTGGGGGCCAGAACCAGATGTGGGGGGGGGCACCGCCTGCGCGCAGCACCCGGACGAGTTTGCTCGCGGGTCATTAATGGACCACGAGCCTGGGACACGGAAGGATCTGGAACTCAGGGCCTGGAATCCCGCAGGAGACCCACCCGAGCCCCTCCCCGGGGGCGGTTTTCTTCAGGCCGGGACTGAGGACATTTACCCTAACTTCACGTGTCTTGAGCCCATCAGCCAGCGGCGGTGTCCAGGCCTTGTGTCCATCCTGGCTGCCCAGTTAAAAGTAAAATATCAGTAAAATGTGGACACTGGCATTTTATATTGTGAACGTACTGTTCCCTGTTTGGGGTGTCATGAGGGCCGTGAGGCTCCTCTGTGAAGGAGCCCTTATCTTTTAGCGACACGGAACAGTGTTTCAGGAACGCGGCTGGAGGGAGGGGCCATCCCCACCGGAGCCAGCGGGGCCACGGGGTTCAAGCCCCTCTCGCTTCCCGTTCAAGCCCCTTCTCGCACAACCTGGGCCGGCCTGGCCCAGGCCGGCCCCACAACATCCATCCCCAGGGGCTCTGTGGACCCTGTAGCCTGTCTACACCGGAGTCTGGGCCCCGCGGGAGCAGCTGCCTTCTGGCTCTGAGACAGAGGAACTTCCTCCTCCTCCTCCAGGGCAGGATCCCACTCCCGGGGCAGTCCTGGAACGGGAGGAGGGACCCCGGGTCACCCCATGCTTCTCTGGAAACACAGAGTTCCGTTCCCCGGATGAGGTTTCTTTGCTTTTCCCCTCAAGAAAATCAGGTTTTCCAGCTTGGGGTGGGGAGGCTGTAATTGCGGCGGCGTTCTGGCAGCAGCAGACCCAGGACCCAGGGCTCCGGGGGTCTGGCCCGCAGCAGGGTCATTAGCAGATGAAAGACAAAGGTAGTATTACCTGCTGGGGGTCACCTTTCTTCTCACCGAGGGTCAGGAAGCCCCGCAGGAGAGGATCCCATGAATGTACAAATCCAGACCCAGGAGGGGCTCCCTTGACAGATGGGGCGGACGCCTGCCTTTCTTTTTATCCAGAACCACAGGGAAATTCAACCTCTTCAAGCAAGAATCCGCAGCCAGACAACTTCTACGTCTCTGCTCCCAGGCAGACCCCACGGAGGCAAGGCTGGACGGACCCGCGGGTTTGGCTCCAGGAGACCAGCTCTCACCCCGGGCCCTCGACAATGAGGCAGAAGAATAAAGTCTTCTAGTTCCATTTCTAACATCCAGTTACTCCAAGGTTTCAGGGTCCATCTGCTTTTCAGGTTCGAAACCATTTGGTGTGACACATTTCCAATGTGCTCCCCCGGAGTAGCGACTGACACTAGAGCCACATCAAAGCCCTATTATCCCTTTCCCAGTCCCCCTCCAAAGCTCCCCCTCGACTCTGGCCATATATTAATTTAGGATGCCCATACACAGCTTCACGTTTCTCCGTAGGCCTCCATCCCAAAGCAACACGCAGACGAGGCCTTGGCAGACATGGAACCTTCCCATAAGCAGGACGGGCCGTCCGGATGCTGTCGCCCCAGCGGTGGTGCCGGCCAGTGGTCCTCGGAGTCAGGCACACCCGGCTCTCCTGCCCCGAGCTGCCCATCGGCACGGCCTCTGTCCCCCTCGTCTCCCTGTAGTCTGTTTCCGTGCACCCCTGCAGCTGTCAGACTTCCAGACGGCTGTGAGCCTGGTGGGGCCAAGCTGGACCTCCTTGGGGCGGGAACTTGCGGGTCCCAGGTGAGAGGCCCGTGACCCCGAGTTCCCCTGATCTAGAGGAGAGCAATGCGGGTGCTCACACGGCTGCAAAGGCACAACGCGGGGACCAGAAAGCGCGTGGACTGTGGGAGAAGCAGGACCACGTCCGGGGGGCCACAGGCAGGAAGAGCCCCGGCGGGAACCAGCGCCTCCTTCTCCCCGCGCTGACACCCCCGTGCCGGTCCGCTTGTTCGCACTCGCTCCCCAGCTAATGGCGGCCGCGCTAAGGGCCCCCTTGGCTCACGCACCCCGTGCACGCACGCACGAGTGTGGCAGGACTGCACACGGTGAAACCGAAGAGAACGCCTCTCCCCGCCGGGCCCAGGCGTCCCCGACCACTCCGTGCTCAGAGACAGACCACAGCCGAGGCCGCCTTCAGGACGGACAGGATGAAGCGTGTGTATGCGCTCGGAGCCGGAGACGGGGATACCCGGACTCGGTTAATACAGAGAAACCGGCGGCCTCGGTCCAGCGGCTGCACCAGGCACATGGGGGGCGGGAGCCACCAAGCCTCCTCTGCCCCAGGGCTGGGGGAGAGCTGGCACTCCCCCGCAGGCTGCGCCCCAAGGGGCCTCGTGGGCTTCTCTTCCCACTCGCGAACGTTTACAGTTGCTCATTTTTCTCCGCTTTCTAACTGGGTCTGGACAACTCCTCATTAAAGCAAATGATCACAGAACAAGCCTGTTTGAAAGAGAAGCCACGTAATAAACCAGAGATTGGGGGCTCGGATCCCCCAGCCACAGCCGACACAGTCCTGAGCCGTGACTCCTCTCCAGTGGCACTTGGGGTGACCCGACAGAGCGTGCCAGCCCAGGGTGCCGAGCAAGCAACCCCCCTGCCTGTAGAGCTGGGGCTGCCAAGTGCGCAGCTTAGGACCCCCGACGCACGAGGGCTGGGCCGCGGCACCTGTCAGGCCCAGAGGTGGACACGGCAAAGGCCCAGCGTCAGACCCCATCACGAAAGTCACCCACAGGAAACAGTGAACGTGTGGACATGTAGCCAAGGGCTCGGGGTCCCCAGGTCAGGAGTCTTGGGCCTGCCCCTGCTGTCCCTCCATTTGAGGATCCGGCGCCCAGCTCTCGCCTCCCCCCCTCCACGCTGACCAGCGCAAGTGGACCAGAAGGCATCCGCTGTCTCTTCCCTGAAAGCAATCGCTCATGGACGTTCTCAACATGACACCCTGAAAGCAATCGCTCATGGACGTTCTCAACATGACACAACAACCCCCTAAAACTGAGCACAGAGAGAACCAGCTGCAGAAACGCCGACTTGGAAATTCCTTGAGCTCTAAAACTTTAGGATCTGCCTGTGTGCACCTCGGCCCTCCAAGGCGCCTGCAGAGTGAGCGAGGCGTGCTCTGTGGCCAGTTCCCCCAGGAAATTCCCTCCCGACAGACAGAGTAGTTCTGGCGTGAGCCCCTGAGCGCGGGATGTGAGCTGGGCCTGGGCGGTCACCGTCCCTAAGCAAAGCCGCCTTGGCAAAGCAGGCCAGAGAGGCTCGCAGCTCTGTGGCCTACGCGCGGCAGGTCCGCGCGACTGCAGCCCAGTGGGGGCCAGAAGTGTTCTCCTTCCGGACTGTTCTTTACTTAAAAATGCAAATGACCTCCTGTCCTCAGTTTCCTGGAAGAAAAGGCTGAAGGAAGCATCAGAGGCTGGAGAGCAGTTCAAAGGCCGCCTCTGGGGACACGGACAGCCGGACAGGGACCCCCTGGGAGCAGTGACTTGCTCTCTGGGAAGCCGTGTTCAGCTTCCAGCAGGGAGATGTGAACCCCAGCTTCTGGAAACCTCTGGGGGACCCGGGCACCCTGTCCTGCGGGACGATGGTGTTTCCTCCGGCAGCGTGCGTGCACAGCCTTCCAGACCTCCCGCCCTCACCGGCGTCCCAGGCCCCCCACACGGATGCCCCAGCCTCCCAAGGTCTGCAGTCCGCGAGGGCCCCTGTGAGTGCACACAGAGACCGTGCCCCCCTCCCAATGCCAGATCTCTGGGACAGGCCTCAGAAGTACAACTCGCAGAACGCAGCTGGGCTGCAGAGGGCTGAGAAGATGTTTAAAGACCGAGGTTCACGCACTCCAAGTCCACCAGAACGCGATGCCCGCTCGTCCCGCAGGAAGACCCCCTCCATCCACAGAGTCGTCTCCTTGCACGTTTTGGGGTCACATGTTGATTCCGTGCCCGAGAGTCGGGGTTTAAGACGAGGCTTTGCAAGGCAGCACGGACACTGGCTGCCCCGGGACAGAGCAGGGTCGGGCCCGGATTTCAGTGGTTCCCCAACAAAGCCCCGCACCCCCTCCTGTCTGCGCTGGGGTCCCTCCTGTCCCCTCTGCCCCCGGCCTCCCTCCTCCAGGACAAGGAAACCCTGAGTCGGGTATCAGAGGGGAAGACTTCTCGGGGAAATGAGGAGAAAGGCCCTTCCGGATGGTGTCACGGAGCAGCAACGCTTCCAAGGCCAGCATCTGCACCCACGAAGATTTTTTCCTTGCGTTCACTAAGAAATCTTCCCAGACTTCGATTATCAACGTGACCTCGTAAGTGCACTTTTCAAGCTTTAGCTCAAAGGGCGCCTGGTGGCTCGGTCCGGGGAGCGTCCGACTCTTGCTTTCAGCTCTGGTCATGATCTCGGGTCGGGGGATTGAGCCCCACAGTGGGCTCCGTGCTCGGGGGAATCTGCTTGGGATTCTCTCTCTCTCTCCCCCTGCTCATGCTCGCTCTCCCTCTAAATACAGAAATAAATATTTTTTGAAAAGTAAACTTTAGCTCAAAATCCCATCTGGAATTCTTTTTGTAAACGGCGAAGGGAGAGCCTCCTTTCCCCCAGTGGAACACGCGACAGCCCCGGCACCTTCACCGCAGGAAGTGTCGGCGCCGGCGTGAGCTCGGGCTCTCCCGCGCGGCCGGTGCTGCCTGTGCTCTGCGGCTCCCACGGCGAAGCACACGGCCCGGCGGCGGTGGGCAGGGAGCGTCGCTCCTCCGGGTCCTGGAGGCGGGACGCCCCCGATCAAGGTGTGAGCAGGGCTGCTCTCCTGAGCGTGCGCACGGCTGGCCTTTCCCCTCGCGTGGCCTCACCTGGGCGTCCCCCGAGGAGGTGTGTGTCCTGACGCCCTCGCAGCCGGCCTGGCCTCACTGGATGAGGACCCGCCGTCAGGGCCCACGTTAACGTCCTTCTTGGAAGCCCCTGTCTCCCCATGCGGTCCCACCCCGAGGACTGGGGGCCGGGACGCTAACCCGCGCGTCCGGGGGGCAGCTGTCTGTTCCCACGGCAGCACGGCACCATCTCAACCAGTGGAGCCGGGACGACACTAGACTCCCTCGGAAGATCACCTCCCCACTGTGCTCATGTTCAAAGTGGCCCGGTCGCGCTGAGGCCGTGCACGCCCACGTGAATTTTAGGGTCACTCGCTGAGTTTGATGAAGAAGCCGTTGGGGACTTTTCCGAGGGATTCGGTGAATTTACAGACTAGTTGTCGAGTGCTCACAGGCCCTGGTTTTGTTCCAACAGGGTCACCCCCGACGCAGCCGGAAACTGGGGGGCTTGCTGTGTCAACTCCAAACCGTCACTTTGCCAAACACTCTCATTTTAACACTTGTCAGGTGATGCTCTTCAATTTTCCTGGTTACCGTTTCTATCGCCACAGATAAGGACGGAATTCGCTCACACTTACTCGCTGACCGCTGGCTGGGCCTTCCACGACGGCGCCCACAGCCACGGCGATGGACAGCAGACCTCCCTCCGTGGCCACTGCCTTCCCGTGTTTGGCCTGAACTGTAATGGTCCCTGCAGGTTTCCAGAAGATTCTTTTCATTGACATAGCCAAGCCTATTTTGCTAAATTTTTCACCAGGCAAGAACTCTGAAACAGCACAAGCACACAGTGTCCGCCGAGATTTTTCCCACTAACCTGTTGGTGTGTGTTTTCAGGCGGAATCGTGCTAGAACTTCCCGGGCGAACCTTCTTACTACTCTTCTACCACGCCGCCCGGCGTCCCTGTCTGAGCCACACGGGAACTCTGCGTCCATGTTTTCGAGGGCTCAGTCGACTTCCACGGCCGCACAGTCCCCTCCATCTTCAACATGGACAACATACATCAAATCCTTCTCACGGTTCAACGCCCGGCGTCCTTCTCGGACCTCCAGACCCAGGCGCGGGCCAGGAGACAGACCCAGGAGGGCTGCATAACCTCCCTCTCCTGACACAACCCGATGAGGAGTGGAGGCCCACCCTAATCGCAGGTGAACTCCGCTCGTCACCTCCGGGAGGCAGACCTGTAGCCTGCCGGCTCCGTCTTCAGCCGCTCCTGGCTCTGCTCTTGGGCAGCGAGCTTTTTTATTTTTTTTTTAAGATTTTATTTCTTTGCAGGCAGAGATCACAAGCAGGCAGAGGGGCAGGCAGAGAGCGAGGAGGAAGCAGGCTCCGCACAGAGCAGAGAGCCCGATGTGGGGCTCAATCCCAGAACCCTGAGATCATGACCTGAGCCAAAGGCAGAGGCTCAACCCACTGAGTCACCCAGGCGCCCGGGGCAGCATGCTTTTCTAACGTAAAACCAGATCACAACATTCTTCTGCTCAGAGCTTCCCAGAAGCTTCCCAGTGCACACAGAATACAACTCTACACCCCTCCTGGGGCCTGCCAGGCGCACAGTCCCGGGGCTGTTCCAGGAGCACTCTGCCCTTGTTTTGGCCTCGGACCTGGCCCGTCTGCCTACAGGGGAAGCTCTTCCTGCAGCTTCTGTGTTTCTGCCCCGCATCTCCCCCCTGCATTTGTTCGACACGCTTCAGGCACCCCTGGTCCCCACTGACATCAGAGTACAGGACCCCCGCTCCCCGAAAATAGAGTGCCCCATGGAAGCTCTCATAAGCCAAAACGACACAAAGCAAAGAAGGAATTACTATCCATTCCAATGGGCGATTTTTTGAGTGTTCTCAGACGCAAAAAACCACTTGACCTAAAGGTCTCTGAAGAGCTTATCTTGCTAATGGATGCACAAAATAAATTGAGATAAAGCACAGATGCTCCAAGACACAGTTCAAAGCCCTGGCAGTGGGATGCGGAGATGTTCTGAGTGTCGTTCCCAGGGAGGAGCTGGGTAGCGCCACTCGCTGCCCGGGTGTGGCCTCTCCCAGGGCTTCCTCCAAAACCAACCCTAAACGTGCTTCACACTTCTCGCCTTTGTTCGTAAAAGTGAGAATCCGCATCGGATTTCTTCTGACTAGTGAAAACAGGTACTACTCTAGGTCCTGCATAAAAACAAAGCGGTGTAAGGCCAAGCTGTAAGAGCAGGGGACCCCGGGTGTGCGCTTGCTAACAGAGCAGCCCCCATCTCAGGTTAGAGTCCACTTGAGAGACACAAACACGAAAGTTCTCAGAACGCACAGGTGCCCCCGAAGATGCCCAGGACCCTCCCTGGAAACCATGACTGCCCCTTGGCATTTCCATGGTTACTCCTGGGGTGTAAGAGAATCCCATCCTGTCTGGTCGCCTTGAGGATGCTCAATTATTCCTGAAAACCCTCCTCTCCAGAACACGGACACCATCAAATGCCGGCAGGGACCCGGAACATCTGGAGCTCTCCTTTATTGCTGGTGGGAATCAACACTGGGGTGGCCATACTGGAGAACAACTGGCAGGTTCTCGAGAAACTAAACGTGCTCTTACCACTCAATCCCACAAGCTTTCCTTGGCATCTGACCGGAGCAAGTGAAAATCTATGTTCACGCAAAACCTTGCACGTGGATGTTTACAGAAGCTTTATTCATAATTACCAAAATTTGAAAGCAACCAGAATGTCCTCCAGGGGGTGGGTGGGTAAACAGACAGTCGGACAACCACACAATGGAGTATTTCTCAGCGCTAAAACGGAATGAACTAGGAGACCTTGAAAAGACACAGAAGAAACCTAAGTGCATGTTACTAAGTTTAAAAAAAAAAAAAAAAAAAAAAGCCAATCTGAAAAGGCTAATTCTGTAGGATTCTGACTCTATGACACTTGGGAAAAGGCAAAACTATGGAGACAGTAAAGAGACCAGTGGGTTTGGGGCAGGGGTAAGCAGGCAGAGAAAGGGGATTTTTAGGTACCGAAACTACTCTGATACTCTAAGGGTGGACACGTGTCACTGTACGTTGGTCCCAAACTATGGAATATACAACCGTGTATTTTATATTGACAACATAAAAGACAGACTTTGTGTCAGCGTGGATTCATGATCGTAACTCTGGAGAGGGGTGTTGATAATGGGGGAGGCTGTGCATATGCGGGGGCAGGAAGCATACGGGAAATCTCTGTACCTTCTGCTCAGTTTTGCTGTGAACTTAAAAGTACTCTAAAAAATAGTCAGTTAAAAAACAAAGACCTTGTCCTTCATTTGATGATTCGAGCATCGGGTGATGGAGGGAAGCCAGGGGCTCCCGCAGAAACCCTGAGGCTGCCAGACCACTGGTACGGCATGAACCCACGTCAAACCCCTAAGAGATTCAAGGTTTCCCCAAATGCTGGAAGGTTAGTGCTGTAAGCAGTTATAGCATCCAGAGAGTCCAACAGAAACCAGGACCCGTGACTGGAAAAGTTTCCCCAGATCTGTCTACCTTCTTCCAAACGGGAAATTCAAGAGTCTGCACCTGCGGTCTATGAGAAGAAGCAGCAGCAGCTGCCCCATCAGGCCAGGTCCCGCCAGTGCTGCTCCAATGGGCATATTCATAGCCTCAGACTTTGTCTCCGACCGAATCTTCTAGATGCGGCCTTAGACCCCTGCTTCCCCACCATTCTGTCGCTGTTAAGTGTATTTTCAGAAACACTACAGACACACCTCAGAGATGTTGCAGGTTTGGTTCCAGACCCTGCGATAAAGCACGTAATACCTCACTCAAGTAAGTCAGATGAAGCTTTCGGTTTTCCGGTGCACAGAGAAGTTATGTGTACACTATGCCGTAGTAACACCGTGAACTAAAAAAAGTACGCACCGCAATTTATTACTTTATTACTTTAAAATGGTAACCATCATCTGAGCTTTTGGTGGGTTGAAAGCACGGATCACACAGGTCACCATCACGAATGCAATAACGAAAAAGCTTGCAATGCTACAAGAATCACAAACCGGGACACGGGGCACGACGTGAACAAACGCCGCTGGAAAAACAGCGAGGTCAGACTTGTGCAAGCAGGGCTACTGCAAACCTTGAGACGGTAAAAACAGCAACAACAACGAAGCCCTGTATCGACAGGGCGCAAGGAAGCAGAGAGCGGTAAGAGGAGCGACGCTTTAAATCCGGGAGAATTGGTTCTCCCTCAGACCCTCAGCTCTCCTAACTAGGGGATCCGCCCCAGGCTTCTCTCCTGGGCTACTGGAAAGGTCGGGCCCCATCGGATCTTGTGCGGCCCACAGAACCGTGAGTCACCAGGTGACATTTCCTGCCCACGCGTCCATCTCACACTCACCTCTGCCTCTGGCCTCATTACAGAAACGGCCTCGTCCAGGTGAGCCGTGAGCCCAGAACCAGGAACAGAGACCTGACCCGCCCCTTTCCCCGAAAGCTTAAACCCGGAAAGTAGATGGAAAAATATTCACGTGTATGTCGTAATCCCTTTTAAAATGACTTCTAAGGGTCCTTCTTTTTTCCTTTTGGACTTAGAACTGATTAAACAAAACAATGTTCTGTCCAAACCTGCGTTTTTCTTATTACTTCCTAATCATTTTACCACCGACATAAAGGCCTGTTCTTTTCCAACACTGGGCTCTTTAATCATTCCTGACAGGCCTGCTTTCCGCTTGGCCAGGCCCCAGCAAACACCGCTGGGCTGCGCCGCCCTCCGAGGCTCTCCTCAGACCCTCTCCTGGGGGTAACGGCTCACTTGGAGAGAGTGGGGAGGCAGGCAGCGAGAGGAGGCCGCTTCTGCCCCAGAAAGCTCCTCTTCCTTGTCTGTTAAAGTCAGTCCCAGGAGCCGGGCACACTCTGGATGGGGCTGGAGGGACACCCCACCGAGCCCCGAGAGGGGCTGGGATCAGAATCGATGCCCCCGAATTAAGTGGGAGACAGGGAGTCTGCAAGTCCCATTAAACTTGAGACTCAAGCCAATTATTAACGTTAGCAATTAAAACGATACTACTTAGTTTTCAAAGTGCATCCAAATACGGTCTCCCATGTGAGGTCAAAATAATTGCATAAACTCACGGCAGGTGTTCCCACCCATCGGCACCAGCTCTCTGGGTACACCCTCTCCTTCAAGGGGCCGCCAGATGTCAGGGGCTGAAAGTGGCACAAAAGCCCCGTGTGCTACTGAAGAGGAGCACAGATTTGCATCCCCTCAGAGCCCTTTCATCGGATAAAAGCGCGCGAGCACGGCAAGTGGTGCTCAGAGCAGGGAGCAGGGCTCTGAAGGCAGAAGGAGGCGGGCAATCTAGTGGGGGGGAGTGGCCGGCCCAGGTGTCCGGGCTAGGATGTGGGGTGAGGCTGAGGAGCCCGCAGTGTAGACAACAGTCTTCCCGGAGGTGGGCGTACGGCTGAGTAGTCATTGGGGTCCCCAAGGAGGGGCCTGGGGCCTGGGGGAAGCTCCCTCTGAACCCTGAAGCTTCTTCGACGTCAGAGCCCTTGAGGCCTGGTGACATCCACTCCAAAGCTCCGCCAGGCTGGTGTCCCCAGGGTGGACCCGGGCCAGGACACCCAGTCCTTCCCTGGGGATGGTCCTCCCCAGAGCGTCCTGAGCCCCATCACCAAGTGCACGCTCGTGTTCATGGTCACACACGGAGCGTCCCTCAGGCCTGGGAGCCACCGGGGGCCACAGTGGAGGTGCCCGAGGATGGAGGGAGTGAGAGAGACGGGCCGCATGGACACGCCACAGGTTCAGAGCAGAGCTCACCACAGCTGGGCCCCCAGACTCCCGGGACGGCTCCGTGACGGTCACCACCAGCGTTAAGGGAGTCCCGGACGGCTACACACAGTACGTGAGGCCTCCCATGTCCAGCTGCATCTCTGCAAATGGTCACTAGAACCTCCCTCGGAGGAGAAGTGACCTGTGGCCTACGTGAAGACGCAGGGCGAGCCGCACGCTGCTGGTGCGTGGCAAGGACGTGTTCTCTTTTGCAGACCCGTGACGTTAAGTGACTTGCCCAAAACAGGCAGGACGAGGGAGGAAGAGAACCCCGAGATCATGCGTGAGTTCACGCCAGCTGTCACACGACGACAACTTGTGCCTGTTGTCAGGGGTGACAGACGCACTCGCCCGCGCAGCCGGCACCACACAGAGCCCCCGCTAGGGGGTCCGCTCCAGGTCCCTATGCACACAGGGGACCCCAACCCAGGTGCCCATAACTCATGGATTCTTGCAGCAATGCCCAAGGCCCGTCCTGTTTACAAGCGGAATCCGTACCCCATCTCGGGGTGAGGCTTCGGTCTCCGCACCCTGCTCCCACAGAGCCCCAGCCAAGGCCTCATGCAGAGGACAGACCCTTGAGCCCTTGAGGACCCCCGCCCACCACCTCCACACGCTCTCCCAGCCCGAGCTCCTGAGGAGGCTGCCGGGGCCACGGACCCCGCACGCCGAGTGACCCAAGGTCCCTCCCACTGGCCTTGTCCCGGGTCACCCTGTTCTGCTCCAGAAGCAACGGAAGAGGCAGCTCTCCCGACCAGGGGCGTGGCTGAGAGCGACCACTGAGTCACAGTCTTCTTCCACTCACTGGTGGAGCCATGGCCGAGTCCGAGAACGCAGATGACGAATGCCCCGGGACGTCGTGGACGAGCAGGTGATGGTAGGAAGGAGGGTGGCTTGGGGACTCCCTGCGGACTCCGGACGACACGAAGACAGCAGGGAAGTGAGGGTGGGGGCAGGAGGGTCTGGGGGCTAGAGCAGAACAGGACCCTGGGACGAGGCGGGCCCTGGCCCTCACTGCAAGGACGACTCCAGGCAGAGCCTCTCTGCCTCTCGACACGCAGGGAGCGAACGCCCTCCCGGCCCCATGGTCCGGTGCAGGCGTGGACGGGGCGACTTACACCTGGACCGAAGGTGTGCTTAGGAGCAGAGAGCCCCGAGAGCCAGGACAGGCATCTACCTGAGCACAGGCCCCCACAGTGTCCCCCGAACTCCAGCCGCATCCCGACCTCGACCCCAGCACATTCACAGACCAGGAAATACGCACGAAACACACCACGCGGATACACCCAAGCCACACGCGTGTGCCACACACACAGACATACTGGGAACCTACACACAGGCACGTAAACACACGGGGAAGAACGGGAAACCACACGTATACCAGGAAACCACACACAGAAACGTGTGTGCACACACGACACACACGCAGTGCACACTCACACGCAGGCACCAGGAAACCAGGAAGAAGGGCAGTAAGAGGAGACGGTCTGCATGGCCCTGCCTGCAGCCCGGCCTGCGGAGCCAAACATTCATCTGCACGTGCCTGGCGCCCACGGCATCCCAGCCTCGAGCCCAGAGCCCCGCTCCGGGTGGAGATCAGCGTCTCCTGTAACGTGTGGCTGCTGGGCCATGGGCAGTCGGGGGGTGGGACTGGCCCCAGCACACACCATGGGCCTGGGCCTCAGGGCAGGCACGGAGGACACCCAGAGCTTGCAGCGGGCAGAGAGGGCACTGGGGTCCCACCCTGCACAGTGCGCAGCTGGGACCCGGCGCCTGGAGCCCTGGCATTGCACAGGAGTGACAAAGACACGAAACCGAGTGGACTCGGGCAGGTCTCCCAGGGACAACAGTGGCCCCTAGAAGATGGTAAGCTGGTCGCAGAGCCCACAGGTTTCCAGCAATGCAGCTGGGAGACGACACCCTGCACCCACGCCCCAGGGGTCTCCCCACTCAGGGCAGGTGGGGGCGGCCCCGGCAGGGAAGGCTCTGCAGGCCCCAGAGTCTGCAATCTCGGGCCCGTTTTGCCCTGAGGCTGAGGTGGGGGGGGCGCCTAGGGGTGTATCCTCAGTGGAGGGTGGTGGAGGTCGGGGTACAGGGAGTGGAGAGGGGGCAGGGATGCCAACACCCTTATAGGGGGCGCGGACAGGGCCTGAGGAGGAGGCAAAACGTGCAAGAGCCCTGTAGGAGAGCTGGCAGGGGGCACTTCACAAGGCCTCGGCCCCGGGCGGAGAAGCAGTGAGAAGTTTCCACGGCCTCACGGGCTGGCTTGCTAGAGAAAACCTTTCAAAAGCAGCCGCGGAGGGTTGAGGAAGGCCGACAGGAGAGGGACGGGGGCGTCCTAGGGTCCCGCTGGGCCGTCCCGGGCAGTGGGTAGGGCGGCACAGGGGATGGTCCCTCATCTACATCCTGAGACTTCAGCCTCAAACGTCCCCAAATTGTCTCTACAACTCCACCACTTTGCTTCTCGATGCCACAAGATGGAGGAACAAAAGCCCCCTCCCAGAGGCCAAAAAGCTGGAAGTCAAGAACACCCACCTGCTTCTCAGAAGGGAATCCTAACCGAGAAGCCGAACTCCTGGGATTAAGCATTAGCACCATGTAATCAGGTACCAGACTGTTAAATCCCTTTCCCGGGGAGATTCTTTGAAACAGAAGGCCGGAGGGTCTTCGTGAGAAGGTCAGGAAGCTGCCCAGCAAGGGCCCGGGTCGGCCGAGGACGGTGCACGCTCCACGGCCACCCGACATCTCCCCGCTCCGTCTCCGTCGTGTCAGAATGTCCGGCCCAGCGGCTGACTCCACCCTCGCTCCCCTACAGGAGCGCACGCGGCACTAAGAATAGGGATCTGTGAGCTCCAGCGCTGGAACACATGGAGTCCGGGTAAACACACAATGAGTTACACTGTATCCAGCTCCGCAGCAAATACAAAATTGCTAAGAGCTCCAGACGCCTGCGGGAAGTCATTAAACCTGTTGCAGCCAGAAGACAGAAAGTTCACAACTTGCCTCCCAGGTAACCAAGTCAACAATGTCACCAGTTTATCTACTTATCTACGCCCACCCATATAAAAATAAGCTCTAAGATTCCCCCACAGGACAGAAAGCTCTGGGTATCTGCACATGCCAGCTTAGAGACCCTTACTGGTCGGCCCGGGGCGAGAAAGAGAAGCACTCGGACATTTCTCAACCTGAGACACAGGAGGACCTTCATTTCTTCGTCACAGCTGCTGAGCACATGAGACCATCGGGACCTGAGTCAGGTGCTGGCCAGCGTCTGGGACCAGAGCTCCGGGCCAAGAGTGCCAATGGACCTTGAAGGAGGTTCTCCAAGAAGCTTTCCCTCAACTGGGGTTGTCCCTCCCATTTCGCAGATGGAGAAACAGAGGCTCATGGAGACGAAATGGCCCATACGGGCTCCGGCCGGCTCAAGGTCCCAGCTCTGGGACGTGCTGGAGCTTTCTCCCCCGTGGTCTGAACAGGCCGGGGTCTCCCCTCCAGAAACATGAGCCTCCTGGGCCACATCTCAAAGTGGCTGACTGGTGTTTCACGAGCTCTGCAAAGAACTAAGAGGTTGGGGCTCCTACAAAAACACAGAGGAAGGGGCGAGAAGCAGCCATTTTCAAAGTTTTCCTCATGTTTTCTTTATCGGAGTCTTTCTTCCATGAGAGAAAGCTCTCATTTCTAAGGCAAAGCAGAGGGCTCCACCTTCTATCCTTACTTACCACAAAATGGAGCAAACCTGCCCCTCCCTCTCAGGCCCTTCCCTCTGACCCCCGGCATCGGTGGTCCTGGCCGCTTCCTCGCCACTTCCCCAACCTCAGCCCCGTGGGCCTGCGGCTGCTCCTACGGAAACCAGATCCCCCCACCAGCAAGTCCCTGATGGGGAGCTGAGGCCGACATTCACGCACCGGGGCCTCCAAGCTGCTGGATGTCCGGGGCACCCCCCGGCAGCTCCAGACCCTCGGCGGGGCCGGCCCTGGCAGACACACCAGCCCTCGGGCCCCACAAACACCGCTGGCCTCTGTTCACGTGAACAGGGTTCACCAGCCTGGAGTCAATTTAGGAACACCTCGTCCGCACCAACTGGACCACGGACCCTGTGAAAACCAGGTAATCGAGCAAGAAAGCTTGTCACGTGGTACAGCCTGGTGGAACCTTGAAGAGGCGACACCAGACGCTCCACTCACAGGAGGAGCCCAGAGTCACCAAATCCAGAGACCAAAAGTAGGGGGTGTTTGCCTGGGGCTGGGGAGGGGAGGAGGGGGCTCCCCTGTGACGGGGCCAGGGCTAAATGGTTAACATGGTCGCTTTATGTGTATCTATTTTACCAAAAGAAAAAAAAACCCTGCCCATTTAAAAATAACAAAATATGAAAAATAAAAATTCTCCCCTCAAGTGTGAGTTCAAGGAAAGGCAAAGCAGCCACCCGAAGATGGTGACGGGGCTTTTCTGTGCCCCGTTCCGGAAGGGCAGCGGACAGGCCTGACTCCAGCCCGCTGGACAGAGCTGCGTGGACCCTGCTGGGTTCGCGGGGAGGTCTCGGGCGCTCGCCCGCACACTCGCTGTGGAAGCCCAGGGAAGCCCGGGAGCTGGGCTCCCTCCCCACAAATGGGTTCCCTCCCACACCCCACATTCTCCATGTTCCAGAAAGAAGGCAGCACCCTGCCCAAACCCCTCAGGCGGCCCGGTCACCCCGGGCATGGCGAGAACGCTGGCGGTTCTGCAGACAAAGGAGCTCACAGCATACCCCGGCGGTTTCGGCAGCAGGCTCACTAGGCGCTCATAAAACCCTTGAGTCTTAGGTCTGCTAAAAAGTAGACGGCAGTAAAATGCCCGAGCTCGTTTTATGTGTACGAAAGCACACTGCGGCAGTCTCAAAACAAAACCCATTTGATTTCCACAAACACGATCTGTTGAGGGCTGAGGTCCTCATGAAGGAGAGTATCTGAGTGCTACAGACTCAGAGGAGCAGAATCAAGGGGGACCATGGTCAGGCCGGGCACCGCTGCCCCCCGGGTCAGAGTGGGAGGTTCGTGCAAACCCGGGTCCGAGGGAGCCCCAGGCTAACAGCTGCATATCCGAACCTGAGAACCCCCCCCAGCTGCGTCCCGTGGGCCCAGGTCCGCCCAGGAGGAGCCGGGGTCCAAGAATCCTCCTTCAGGCGGGCTCAGCTAGTGGGGAGGGGAGGGCACTGTGTTCCTCCAGGTCGCCCTGCAGGAGTGGGTGGCGGGCGCTGGGCCAACGCCGGACATGCCCTCACACTGGAGAAAAATCTCGGCCCTTCTGCCTCCCAGTGGGAGGACTAAGCAGGGGCTGCAGGAGTCCAGGCACGGCGCCAGCCGCCTGGGGCTACTCCTCAGACAGCGGGTGGGGCCTCCTCCTGTGCTCTCGGGGAGCCACCAGCCCTGCAGAAAGGCACGGGGGTGGACAACGACCAGAGCCACTCGAGTGGCTTCCAGGCCCGCGCTCTCCAGTCTCCAAAATCAGACCCTCGGGCCCATCACCGTCCCCCAGGGGTCCCGCATCACGGTGGTCTCTAATGCCTCCGATGGCTCCAGGGCCCCGTGGGTCTTGCAGAGGAAAAATCAAACTGCACGTTACGGACACCCGCTGCCTGGTCTGCACCTAGCCCGTGGCCGCACAACGTGCAGACGTGTATGTGAGGGCACACGCACACTTGAGTGCACGTGTACAAATCACACGTCACACTGTGCGCACACACGTACACATGCGTACATGCACGCACACGAAACAGAGGGGGAGCCCACCAGCATGTGGGTTTGGGTTTGCTTCCTCTTTATTTTGTTGCACTGAGAGTGGAGCCTTTCCTGGAAAATTCCAGATCCCAGCACAAGATGGTATATTAGAGAAAATGCAGAAAATTATAGACTACGTTTATAGGCTACTCCGAATTGCTGGTTTTCAAAGAAACAATTATTAATGAAAAGGGAAAAACGCTGCTCATTTGAAGAGAATGCCCGAAAAAAAAACCCCAAAAAACCCAGCAATAACTGCTGAGCCGGGGTAATAAAAGAAAACTCAGGCGGAGGCTTTTTAAACCAAACCCGGAGGCGCGGCCTTGGTCACTGTCCCAGCAGTGACCTCAGCTCTGGCCGCAGGAGGTGCTGGCAGACTGGAGAGCAGCCTCCCCCGGGGAGCCCTCCAGTGTGGCCTGTGGGGCTGGGGCCAGCGGGGCCTGTGCTCTCCAGGCCGTCGGCGGAGCTCCCCAGGGAGGCCAGACTGACTTTCCAGGAGCTCATCCCAGTGCCGGCGTGGCTGTCGACACGACAAGCTCCCCGGTTAGAAGCAGGTTCCTCCCTGACCCACAGGACCAGACCTGCGCCCAGCACGCTCCGAGGAGAAGTCCGCACGTCTGGGGAAGAGAAGCGCGGAAGACGGCCCGCAGTCTGCCCGGGTCCCCAACCCTGACCGACCCCGGGGCGTGGGGCCACGAAAATCACCCCACTGGACCCCTCCCAGCCAGCCCCTCCAACACGCCACTAAGTGAAAATCCCTTCGGCTTTGTTTTATTGGGTTTTAGCGTTGAATCCTGGTCACCTGGTCTCCGCATTAGTAAACGGACTTTGTCCACTAGACCCTGTTTTACTGGGTCACAGCAGAGGCAGAGCGTCAGACCGGCTGCCGGCGCGCACGCGTCACCCGCGCTTGCTGGATTCCGACGCGGCCGCTCCTCGGGCTGCCCATCCCTGGGACTTGCTGATGTCCTACCTGTCCGCCTGCACTTCGCGACCCCTTGCCCAGCCCCCGTGCTCCCCCGGCGACCCCCGGTCGGCTCTCTGCATTTGAGTCTGTTTCTGTTTTGTTCTCGGGATCCCACAAAGAAGTGAGAGCACGCGGTCTTTGTCTTTCTCCGGTCACTTCCCTCGCACGGTCCCGTCTAGAGCTCCCCGTGTCGTCACGCACGGCGGGTCCCAACCTGTGAGACGTGTGGTGCTGCCTGTGCACACGCCACGTCGCTCCCCATTCATCTACGATACCTTTCACCGGGACTCAGAAAAGCCCTTGTGTGCGGTGACTCGTCCTTTCCCTGACAGTCTGGGAGCACACAGCGCCGCTGACGGAACACCCAGGCTCCAGGAGGGCAGCTCAGTCGGGGAAGCGTCTGCTTGGCTCGGGTCATGACCCCAGGGTCCTGGGATCGGGTCCCGCCTCCGGCTCCCTGCTCAGTGGGGAGCCTGCTTCTCCCTCTGCCTGCTGCACAGCTCTCTCTCTCACAAATAAATAAATAAAATCTTAAAAGAAAAAAAAAACACAAAAATCATCCAGGCCCCAGAATTACTAAGTCTCCACCCAGCCCCACATCTCCGGTGCTCTGGGCTTTTTTAACCGTGGAGACGCGTCCAGCAAGATGGGCCTTCTTCAGCCCTGCCGGGGCACCGCTGGGTGGGACGAGGTCCATGCCCGCGGCCGTGCGGCCAGCCCCACGCTGCCCCACACGGCCCTCTTCATCGTGTGAAACGGGCACCGTGACGCTCGTCACCTTTCAGGTGGAGGGAACAGAGCGGCAGGGGCCGACTCACCACAGCCAGTGCGACCCCCGTCCGCGCGGAACCTGCTGGACCACCGTCAGACCCTCCCCAGGAAGTGACGGGGGACAAGTGCCCCACACTGTCAGGGGCCAGCACGCCTTCCTCCCGGCCCGGTGGGAACGAGGTGAAATCCGGCAGAATGGAAACCCAAAATGGCCACGGGAAAGGATCAGAACTAAACGAATCCAGCCACTTTCCAAGGAGAGCACCCTCGGAGCGGCTGTCCCGGGACCTGCACTCACCTCCGTGTCTGAAGGGCACCAGCCTTGTCCCAGCTCGACCGGAGCACCCTCTCGGCACCTGTCCCGGGAGCTCTTCTCTTGCACACGCACCCACAAACGGAGGGGAATGAGAGCAGAGCCTCCCGGGACACCGAGGTGCACCACAGGCTCGGCGTGCCCCGCAGCCCCGCACTCGGGGATGCTCGGGACCCCCACCCGGAAGAGGGGTCTGGTCCTCGGAAGCAGGTGGGAGTGGGTGATCGAACGGACATGTACGGGAGAGTCACCTGGAGAAAGCACATACCATCATGCAAAATCTCCACAAGGAAAAATCAGAAACAGGAAGGCCCCGCGACGCGATGTTCCGCTTGGGGATCTGCGCCGCCCACGTTCACAGCAGACGGATGGCCACGGACAGAAGGGGGCGGCGACCCTGGTGTGCGTGGGTAGAGGAAGGAGTGAACAAAGTGTGCACTACACACGCGGAGCGCCGTCAGTCTCAAGAAGGAAGGACATGCCGGACCTGCTCCAGCGCGGGGGGCGCTGAGGACGCTGTGCCGAGAGCAGTACGCACGGCCCGAAAGGGCAAAGCCTGGCTGGACGGGCAAGTCCACAGAGACACAACGTGGCACAGGCTGCCGAGGACCGGGGACGGGGAGGGAAGTCCGCGTCCAACGGCTCCCCGGGGAAGACGGAAGAGCTCCGTGGACGGAGGACACAACCACACGAGTGGATCCAATACCCGCGACCGTTTACCTCCACTGCCGAGCGGCTGGAAGCGGATGGTTTAAAGGATGGATTTTCTGTCCTGTATCATCTGCCACGATTAAAAAACTTTCAAGTGTGTTTTGTTTCATTTTTAAACCAGGACAAGTTACGAAGGGTCTTCTGTGTGCCCAGGCATGTGGGATCCAACGGGGAACGGAGTACGAGGTTCTGGAAACGGGGCTCGCACCCCCTTCCGGGTTCCTGGACCAGGAACAGAGCAGGTTCATGAGCAGAGACGTGCGCCGAGTTACGGACCTAAGACCATGGAGCCTTGATTTGCAGAGATGCTTCCAGATGGCATCAGTCGTAAGCTTTGTCTTTTTGTCCGAACTTGGCCTCTTGTGAGGAAGGTCAGTCTCGGGCCTCCATCAACACATGAACAGAGGAGACTGAGGGCCGCCGGGATGAGGAGGAGGGTCCCCAGGCTGCAGGAAGCAGACGCGAGCTCAGACGAGTGTCCATCCCGAACCGAAGCCAGCCACCCTCCTAAAAGCACCAGTGCACTGCGCTTAGTTTGGGGCGTCCCGCGGGGAGCCAGACGAGGTCGACTCCGGGAACCACCTGGGAGAGAAGGTGCTGGTCAAAGAGGCGGCCACTCTCGGGCCTGAGGATGCTTCTAGAAGCCACTTCTGAGTTCCTGCAGCAGCCTGGGTGCCACTTCCAGGCCCTCGTGAAAGGCACCCTCCAAAGTGCCCGCGGAAGAGCGGCCTCGTCCACGTCCGCACAGCCGGGTGAGGCAGGGGACAGGCTCGGGAAGAGGGACAAGATAGCCGCGAGTCTAAAATTAGCCTGGGGCTGAAGCAGACATTGCCCTGTTATCAGTTGTGGGGCTGGGGGGTGAGGCGGGCGGGCCGGAGCAGTCCCTGGCTTTTGTCCTGGTCACCCGAGGAGTGGAGGGAACCCTCGCTGTGCCTTGAAGGACAGGCTGGAGACAAGCCTTTCAGAGATGCAGCCCAGGAGGCCGAGGTCCGACGCAGCCCTGCTCTCCCGGAAACTTGTACCAAAACAGCTCCCGCCCGTGGAAGCACGGAGCGTTTTATAAATAGAATATTTAGCTAGGGAAAATTCAAGTTTTTAATTTTTAATTTGAGTGACTTTTTCACAAGGAGCACCGACACACTTTATAGAAGTTATTTCAGCAAACACCAATCTAGCCCTTTCTGCAAGCCAAGCGCAGCCCTAAGGGCTTTGTGACTATTAACCCCTTCACCCCCAAGTCGAGCAGCCCGTGAGGTCTGCAGGTGCCGGGAAAGGCTGTTTACCTGGGAGCCCAGAGCACACGGCTACCATGGGAGAAACAACCACACCCGCCCCAGAGTGCAAGCTTCAAAGACTCCGGCACCTCTGCTCCTGGTGCCTTCGGAACTGATTGTTAATTCACAGGCATGGCAAACAAAGTTAATCTCGTGTTTAAAACGTTATCCAAAATGAGTTCCACTGAGATTTTTAAAGCACTCAATGGAGCCAAAAGAAACAGCTCTAAGATTTCAAGTGGAAGGTGCCAATTAAGAAAGTGACTCAAATCCTTGGAAACGCAAACCCTTATAATTTCATTATGAGATCCTATAAAGCTGACACCTTGGACAGTTGGACTCCGCTAACCAGGAGGGAAAGTTTCCCTTCCGCCAGCCCGGAGTAGCAAATCACGAATCACGGCGGACGGGGCTGCCGCGGGCCTCCAGCCAACACGAGGAATTCAAGAAGAAACCACAATGCTCCCCAAACCTCTTTAATTTACAGAGCACAGGGGTCCATGGGGCCTAACGCAACACGCCGCTCTGCCAAAAACAACCTATAGAATTTCTTTCGGATGAGAAAACGAAAATGCCTTCTAATTGCTTTTCCTCTCCCGGCGACCTGTCTCGGAACCGGAGGGCCTGGGTACACTCTCCCACCGCGGCGGGACGAGGACTCCTGCGGCACTTTCCTGACCTGTTTGGTTATTTTTGTTTTTGTTTTTTCGTTGGCTTTTTTAAGTGTTATGATTCTCGTTATTTCTGACCCATCGATTCAGCAGAAACGGAAACGAAGCAGTGGCGCCCGGGGCCGGAGCCGGAGACGCCGCGGACGGGAGGGCGGCGGGCTCTGTCTAACCACCAGCCCGTCCCGTGCACGTTACTGCGACGGCCATTGGCTGCAGCCCGAGGACAGGTCACGGACCTCCTGACTTCCCCAACACGAATCTACGTCGGGGGACGCGCACTGGGTGTTCTAGGTCACCAATGAGCCGTTGAACACGACATCAAAAACCAACGACGTACTATACGCTGGCTAACTGAACATAAATAAAATAAAATGAAAACACAAGAAAAAAGAAATAGCTTCAAACATGGAGAGACGGTCTTATCCATAGAGAATCTGGCTTTGGGGCCCCTGGGGGGCTCCGTGGGTTGAGACTCTGCCTTCAGCTCAGGTCATGATCTCGGGGTCCTGGGATCGAGTCCCGTGTGGGGCTCCACGCTCAGCGGGGCCTCTGCTGGAGATTCCGTCCCCTTTCCTTCCCCTCCAACTCTTCCCCTGCTCTCACGCTTTCTGTCTAAAACAAATAAATAAATAAAATCTTTAAAAAAACACTATTCTGTATTCCCTATAAATAATATTTCTGTACAAACAGTTGGGACCAAGCAAAGGGTCCCACCACTGTGGCCCCATCAACACCGTCCGCTGCTCCTTCTGAGAACAGACAGAACTTGGCACTCTAGTCACAGGCTCTCCTTGAGCGTAGGGGTTCCAGTTGCTGAAGGTAGAGGGACATGGAAAGGGAACAGAAAGCCAACGCAATCCAAAGCCCCAGTAATTACTACAGTGGCTGAAAACCAACAAAGAAAACGTGAAGAGACACGGGGTGTTCACTTAGGCTCGAAGTAGCTCCCAGAAGATATAAACGGATCAAGAAACAACAGAAACGGTACAGCAGAGAAAGCCAGCAGACAGCAGTCGCCTCCCTCGCCGAGGGACCGGGCTAACGCCGCAGCACACGGCCCCGCGGACATCACACGCCTCCTGAGGAGACACCATCAAAGCGCATCAATGGACTCTGATCCCACACGTAAGACAAGCCCGAACGGGGAACGTTCCACACCAGTGCTGTTCACAAGCGTCGGGGTCGAGGAAAACCGGGCGATCCTGAATCACGGTCCTGATCGGAAAAGAAGGAGCAAATGTGTGGATTCAGGGGAAGGTGAGGGTCCTGGATGGGCTCCCAGACGGACAACAGACATTAGTGCAAAAGCCAGCAAGACTCAAACACGGCCTCAAATTCAATGCACGGATGGCACCAGTGTCCGTTTCCGAGTTCTGATAACGTGGTCTTGATGGGCAGGGTTAACGCTGGAGAACGCCGGGGAAGGGTTTAGGAAATGGTTCTGTTTTTGCAACTTTTATCCATCTAGAACAATTTCCAAGTAGAAAAGGGTGTGTGTGAGCATGTGTATACGTCTGTGTGTTTTCTCCCAATGAGATGCCGTTCTTCTAAGTCAATGCACAAGGTTCTATATCGGAAAAAATGCAAAGGATAGATATTTCAGGGAAAAAACATTAAATCCCCCAAACAGGCAACAGGGGAAAATTGAGGATCTTCCTGGTTTATCAGTTATAGCTGTATTCTTTACGAAATTTTTAATGTCATTTTTTAAAAAAGTATTCTATTTCCCACATTGTGTTAGAGTTAATAGAGTCATTAGACCTTTAGTTAACATTATCTTGAGATATGTTAAAGAGAAATAGAAATACGTATCACCCAACAGGCCCACAAAGAGCATCACGTGGCGAAGCCTTTTAAAGAAAAAACTGACAATATTTATTAAAATGTAAAATGAAGACCAAAACCTAGCCTATGGGGATTTCTGAGCAAGGGCACTGGGAGCCAGGACCGCGGCTGACGCCTGCTGAGCAGACTTCTACTCCTCGGAACGAGTCACACTGAAAAGACACCGTCTCCTTTCTCTCTAGGGAGGCTCTGGCAGCCCGGAACCGGACGGTGCCCCGGCTGGGAGAATTCAGAGCATCCCGGCCACTTTCCAGAGACCCAACAGACAAGACCGACCAACGAGAAGACAGAATTAGCAACAGGGGCCCAGGACCCACCACCAAGGAAAAACAAGACGCCAGCCTAGTCTACCGATGCTCGTCGGCAACGGGCAGGGGAAAGTGAACATCGGCCACAAGCGGTTCTGAGTCCCAGAGAGAGGCGGGGGCTCCACACGGAAGGATGAGCTCCGGCAAAGGCGGGACTCCCTTTTCCTGCTCCGTGGAAAGGCCCGGAAGCTCTGCTCCCCATGATTTACTTAAAACCCCAGACAGAGCTCCTTTCCGGGCCATCCCCCCAAACCAGCTCTGCTGCGGCCAGTGGAGAAGTCGTAGAAATCAGACGTCCGCACGACTTTCACGTACGCGACACCCAGTGTCAGAAGAAAGTGGGTGAGTGAGAGGCGGCGGCCGGGGCGCGGAAGGGGGGGACGTGTGTCCCGCTTGCGGGGTGTGAAGAGTTCCGGAGGAGGACGGTGAAGGCGGCCCACGGCGTGGATGCACTTGATTCCACCGAACACTGCCCTTAAAAATAGCTAAACCAGGGCGCCCGGCGGGCTCTGTCGGTACCGCGTGGGACCCGGGCTCGGAGTCTTGAGTTCAAGCCTGTGCGGGGCATGGAGCCTACGCAGGAAAAAATGGTTAAAATGGTGGACTAGCATATCTGTAACCACAAATTTTTTTAGTACTTTAAAAAAAAAAAGCTTTCACAGAACAGCCTGCAGCCTGACACATGTTCTCTCCCCACAGTCCCCACAGAGAGTTCGAGGCCGCACGAAGGTTTCAGTCCTGTCCTGGGACGCAGTTCTCCTTGGCTGCAGGAGCCGGGCTGTTGGGGCTCCACGGAGGACAGAGAAATCTGAACTGCGAGGTCCTCACCTGGGCAGAGGTCTGCGGGGGGATCCCAAGACCCACCTGTCCATCCTATCAATCTTAGCAACGACCTTTCACTGCCCGTTGGTCACCTCACGGTCTCAGACTGAGCTGCATCAGAAGCCGCACGACGGGACGGGCAGTGGCCGAAGGCTTCTCCGGCCCCCTTCCTGCGCAGCTCACCGGTCAGAAGCCTGGACTGGCCCCACCACTCACGCACCAGGAGAGTGCGGCCGCCGCACACGTCTTAGCCAATCCCGACGGGCACTCAGGGGACGGACCTCAGAGCCTCACGGGCACCCGGACACACCTGGACACGGTCGCCCCCGCCCTCCCCACCACCCCCGAGAAGACGGACAGGGCGGGCCTCAGGGAAGGTGGGCGGAGCTCACAGGGGGCTGAATCTTCTGTGTCCTGGATAATCAAGGTGGTTCCATCCTCCGTGTCAGACTCTCCGTCCCCCATCCGACACCAGGGCTGCCTCTAAGCCCCGGGATGGCCACTCAGACAAAGGGACACACGCTAAGAACAGTGGTGGTGACCCCAGGCGTTCTGGGAGCTGAAATCTCAACTCAAGCCCAGCGTCGATGCGGCGGGGATGGGGGCAGAGGGACTCGAGGCACGGCGGCCTCCCGCAGGGGACGGAGGGGACGGAGGAGTGTGGCCCCGCAGATGACGCGCACCCGCCCTCAGTGGCCCCTGGGACCCCTCCCCTGCTCCGGCATCCACGGGGTTAAAGTCCCTACACGTCTATTTCCCGCTGGAGGAAGAAAGGTGCCAAGGGCCGGCTGGCGGAGGCTCCAGAGTGGGCGCTGGGCGACCGGGCCTGCACGCCTGTCCGCCACGGCATCCGGCGTCCGTTCGCAGAGCTCAGACACCCCGGCCTCTCCGAGGACCCAGGCCACCCAGCAGCTCCTGGGAGGTGTGTCTCACGTCTCGGCTCCGACGGCCCCGCTCAGGAGCAGCCCAGGAGGAAGCAGCCGGCGCTTGATCAAATCATGGGGATTTGTTTCCCGGGCCACTAATCGTTCTGGCGCCTGGAATTCTTCCACGGTCTTGCCAGAAGCCACGGACTCCGGACGGAAGTTAGAAACTCGCCGTACCGGAGAAGCTCCTGCAGATTTCAAGTCCACGGGCTTCCCTGTGCGGAGGAAGCGGCCACGGCCGTCCTGCCGGTGAGCCCTTCATGGCGCTGAGCACCTCCCACGCCGCACCCTTGCCACGAACGCTAGGGCGGCCACCAGCACCCGACCCCACCTCTGCCCCCCCAAAGTCTCCACGGGGCACGCCCCCCTGCAGAGAAACCCCGAGGGACCCTGGCCTCCCCCTGCCCCCTCTCTTCCACCTTTGTCCTGAAGACCCTCTGCTCCCTGTGCCGACGTCTGCCGGACTTCAGTCCTAAACTGCTCCTTTGAACGGTCCGAAAACTCTCAAGGGAAGGACTGTCCCCCAGAGACGGCCGACCCCACCTGCAGCCGTGACGGTCACTCCAACCTCCCGCGAAGGCCCGAAGGGAGGACAGGGACCGTGTCCAGGCCTGCCGGGTCCCCGCACCAGGTCCCTCATGCGCGTCCCTCTGTGTAATTACCAACAAAACCGTAGCGTGGACCGCCCTGTCCACGCACAGGCCAGGAGGAAGGAAGCTGTGCCGGTGCCACCGTGTGGGAAGGCTCCGAAGAGGCTCGGTCCATGGAGCCTGCGACTCTCGATCTCGGGGTCGTGAGTTCAAGCCTCATGTTGGGTACAGAAATCGTTTAAAAAATTAAACTGATTTTTTTTTTTTTAAAGATCCTCACGGGGCACCTGGGCAGCATGGGAGCGTGAGGCACCTCGGTTAAGTGCCCAACGGTTGATCTCAGCTCAAGCCTGGATCTCAGGGTCACGCGTTCAAGCCCGGCACTGGGCGCACGCTGGCGTGGAACCTACCTAGAAAAATATAATTAATGAATAAATAAATAAACAAATAAATATTTAAAAATAAAGACTTTTAACACGAACAGGATTCTCCAGCACCCAAGGTCTTTTCCTCTGTGGGTGGAAAGCATTCGGGGCCTCCGAGTCTATGGGACCGCAGGAAACCCCGGGACACGGCGCCTTCCGCCACTCAGCTCTCCCCTCTCCCCGCGGCTCCAGAGCTAATCCCCGAGTTCGTTTAAGTTGGTTATCTGCTTCATCACCAGCCGCCGGGAGACCGTCACTCACCTCCTCCTGCTCCCCGGCAGGCCCAAGGGCCCCGTGTGTGCTCAGCGTTCCCAGGCTGGCACGGGACTCCGGACTCGGGACTTGAACACACTCTTCTTGGAGTAGAACCCACCGGCCGCCTCTCAGGCTGCCCTTCCCTGCCCCCCCCCATACACGAGTCTCCAGGTTTCTCAAGCCTGAACTGTGGCCACTACGATCTGAAAATCAAACCAGATTTTTGGAAAAGAATCTAAAACCCAGGAGGTAGGGGGACAAGAGATCTGGAGAGAAGCTGCCAGGAGAGAGGCTTCCTGGAGTTTAGTCCGGGTTTACTGACGGCGGCAGAAAAACGCATGGAGGGCGCCCAGATGAGACGATCGTGAGCCCTCGCTGCCCACGGCGCCTGTGGCCGCCCCTCCTGCCGCTGCAGAGTGCCCTGTGCCAAGGGAAGGACAGCAGAGCCAGAACGCCGAGAAAGCCGCCCAGGGTGGCTGGGCCACCGGCTTCCCAGGCTGCACAGTGTCCGCTCACCGCTGCTTCCCAGCTACAAGACAGATGAGAGCGTACGTGACACCCAGAAAATGCCTCGGGGGCACTTCAGAAGGTCAGTCCTGGGTGTCTTCAGAGGAGAATCTGCTGAAAAGACAGGCAAGGAGCAAGTGTGGGGGGCGGCGTGGACGGGGACGGCTTCACCCACGGCTGGCGGGTGCGTAAGATGGAGCACACACCATGGAAGAGTCTGGAGGGTTCTCGAAATGCTGACCGTGAATGGCCAGAGGACCCCGCGGTTCCTAGGAAGGACCTGGGATCTTCCTCCATGAAAGCCGCAGCCGCCGTGTCACCGTGAGAAAGATCCAGATGAGCCCTGTGGGGCGACGTTCTACAACCACCTGACCGGACGCCTCAAAACCAGCTCCGGCGACACACACCGTGGGACACTGTCAGAGCCGAGAAGGACCCTGAGAACGTGGTGCCGAATGAAAGAAGACGGTCACAGGAAAGGCCACCTCCTGAGGGTCCCATTTATAGGGAAGGCCTGGGACAGGTAAACCCACGGAGACAGTGAGCCGGGGCTCGTGGCCAGAGCCGGAGGGACAGGCCTGCTTTCGGGGCAACGCAAATGGCCCAGCACGGACTGTGGGGGCTGCGCAGCTCCGGGAACATGCCAGACACCCGCGACCTGTGAACTTCAAACGGTGACTTCCCGGTACGTGGGCCACGTCCAGCTGTGACTATCGGGAAGAGCAGAAGCACCTGGCAGAGGCAGGGCTGCGCCATCGGAGCTAGAGGGTGTTTCAGAGCAGCTCAGGGTAGAGAAACAGAGCCAGAAGCACGCAGCGCTCCCAGGTGTGTGCTCCCAGGCGCCCCCCAGCCCGCCCAGCGCGGCCCCCGCGGGCTCCCGGTGTCACCGTCTTGCCCTGATGCGGCGGCTCTGTGACCGAGCCCCAGAGGGTTACTCGCTCCAGCTCAGGGGCCCTCAGGGCTGGCTCCCGTGTGAAGCCCTGGGGGTTTTAAGCAAAGCTCGCCCTGCGCCTGCCGTTACGGCGTCCTTACAGAAAGGCTTCTCCGCCCCGTGCCCCCCATGCGTCCGGCTCCCCGCCCTGGTCCCGCGGATCACTTTCAGACCGGCTCCTTTAACCCATTTAGTTCCATCACTTCTTACCTACAACGTTGTCCACTCATTCGGCCTGACGGGATTCTCCGCCCGTGCACACGCGCCTGCGCATGAAGCGGGTCCCACCGCGCCTCCCAGCACACACTGAGCCCCGGGGTCTGTGCCCGGCGGGCTGGGGGTGCAGCCGTGGGAGGGGGGCCGCGGTCCTGTCTTCAGGAAGCTTCCGCCGCAGCAGGGGAGCTGGGGCCCCTGGACGGCCTGGGGTGGCTCCACCCCGACCTCTGGGACCCCACGTGAGGGCAGACACACGTTTTGTGAGAACAGGGCTGGCAGGGAAGCACGGGCTTCTCCGCACAGAGGGTCCCTCGGGGTAAGGGACAAAGGTTGGCATGCAGAGCCGAGCGGAGCCGAGCGCAGCCAGGCGAGAGCGGGCGCTCAGCAGAGCCCCTGCACAGGTGAGCAGAAGCCAGAGGCCAGCAGGGGCCGCTCCCGCTGACACCCCAGATCGGTGATGGCCGGGTCACTGGGTAGGCCACTTTGTACCTAGAAAGTTCTGGCCGCATCAACCCAAACCCTGTCCCGCTCAGCTTCACCCGCTGAGGTTACGATCCTGTACTACTGCGGCCCCCAGACGCCACGCGGGGCCACAGGGCAAGCTCTCCCATAAGACTTCAAGGATCTGAGCACAGCCGATAAGTCCCCTTTAATTCTGTCCACACGGGCAGCTCCTGGCTTCGAACCCTTTGGGGATGGTTCACAGTAAGATGGAGGGAAAAGCTCATGCCGGTCTTTCAAGGCAAATGTGTGGAAGCGGGACCCCACGGGAGGGCCACTTCTGTAAGCTGAAAATGGCCAGCAGCCGGCAGTGTCCTCCGGCGGGTCCTCATCTCTCATCTAAACAGGCCCTGGTGACGGCGTGTCCCGCACGATGCTGTGAACATCGTAAAACCAGTGAGTTCTAGGGAGAGTTTTATGGTTTGTGTATTTCTACGGCAGTAATTCTGGTGTTAAAATAAAAAGGGCAGGAAGCACGTGCAAATGGCCTGGGCCACAGTCACTGGTGGCACCAAGCGCTTGCTTCTGTGTAGCAAACCCAACCGCCCTTCCAGATGACCGGACGGAAAAAACAAACGAAGCAGAATCAGCCCTCGGCCCCCTCTGGCCCTGGCCAGGCCCGTGACCGACCCTGGCCGCCGACCCCGGAGCTCCCCGAGCCGCCCAGCCCACCACGATGTCTCTACAGTGTCGGCCGCCCCTGCTGACCTTACCCCCCGGGCCGTTTCTGGGCACAACCGCATGGCCCAAGCTCGCACGCGCGTTTAAAGAAACAGAATCCAGCTTCCCGCGTGCTCTGGAAATGTCTAAGGTCCGACGCGTGTCGTGCTCGAACGTCTCTGCTCTTCACGGGCTCCGGTAACGGCGCGCGATCCCCGCCGACATCAACTAGGGGTTGACACAAGGTCTCCTGCTTCGTCCGCAGCCGGCCTCTCGGGCAACCAGAGCTCCTCGGCCCGGTGTGTCCCACCAGGTGCTTTGGATTCCAACACGCACCTACTTAGTTCTGACTCTGTTCTTTAGAGACCAAATTCGTGCCGTATAGATTCGTATTAAAGCGAAGTCCGGCTCGTAGTCGTGACGGATCGAAGAACTCAGCCGCCTCCCTGTCTCTGAGGGAGAACCTTCCAAACGCTCCTCCTCCGCCTCCGGCTCACTTCCACGACTCACGTTTTCAAAATCTCAGAGGATCACTTCATGTGCTAACGGCCTTGTTGCATTTTTTCCTTCTTACCAAGCGTGTCCCTGGTTCCTACCCGACCAAGGGAGCCCAGCGTCCGGGACGGCGCACTCCTTCCGGCTCCGTCTTCCAGAACTGACCGGCAGCGACGAACAGTGAAGGAAAACCAGGATAGGTCAAGAAAGGCCACCAGAATCCCAGCAAAGCATCACCTTGTGCCTGACGCAGCCAGGCCATATGCGGGTCCCACCTCTCACGTGGCCTCCGCTCCCTCCCACGCCCCCCTGCAGGCCAGGAAGGCGCGCGTCGACACCCCTGCGGGGATCTCTTCTCCCCTGTGGCCCTGGGCCTCCCCTTCCGGCGCCCCGTGAGCCGACACCAGGTGCACACTGGTGAGCTGCCGGCCGTGTGACCCTGCGCCCTGCCAGGGCCCCCGACGGCAAACTGCGAGCCAGCTCACAGCCTCTCCCCGTCCACCGGGAACGCCCTGCAGCCGCCGGAGCCAGCCTGCGCTTTGGAACAGGACACAAGGGAAGAGGGAGACGTGTCCCTCCGAGAGCTCCTTCCCTCACCTGTCCTCCCGGGAGCCGCGAGCCCAGGGACCCCACAAGCCACCCGGGGCCACCTGCCCCTTCCTCTCCATTTGGCGCGGGTCTCGCTTCCCCACAGCGGCCAGACTTCAAGGAGTCCCAGCCTCCTGCTTCAAAGGCTCCCGGCGGATACATCACACGTCTGACCGCGGCAGCCCCAGCGCCCGGGGCGTTTGCTCTGATTCCTGTTGTGACTGTTCCCGCGCTTTCCCCGAGGGAAGCGGGATGGGCACCTCGAGGCCTCGACCCGGAGGGAGCATGGGCAGACCCTCTCTGCTCTGACCCCGGGAGCCAGGCAAGCCGCGGGAGGGACGGGGGACAGACGGACGGGCCCCACGGCCCCCCGAGAGCCGCCTGGCCGCCGTGCTGTCTAGGGGAGCAGCAGGGGACAGCACGCGCCCCGGGAGGACGCACTCGCCCTCTGTGCCAAGCCACTCAACCCCACTGGGCCATGACGGTCCCTCCGTGGCCGTGACCCAACCCCTGACCCTGACGCTGACCAGCCGCGGGGCTCCCGGGGCTCCAGGTAGAAGGGGCGTCCTGACAGCGTCGGGGTCAGCGCGGGCCGTGCTAACGAGCAGGAGCAGCGGGACAGCTGGAGCGAGGGACGCTGTCACCTCACGGACTCGGCGGTGGGCGCTCGGCCGGCTGCGGCGCCTGCTCCCCGCGGCTCCGCGTGCCCTGCATGCGACGGCGCGTCCGTCTCTGGGCCCAAGTTTCCCCCTTCTGTAAGGACCCCAGTCACAGAGCATCACGACCTTTGGAACTGGATCCTTCGGAGCCACAACACATCCTGAGGTCGGGGGCCTCCCGTGGACCGCGCTGTGGGGAGACATAACTCCCCCCGGAACCGCATGGCCTCCTCCTTATGAAACGCCATTCGGTGACCGCAGCGGCCCCGCAGCCAAACAGCCAGGAACACCGAAGGCGGCTCGTCCTGGAGGACAGCTCTGGTTCTATTTCCATCCTAACCTGCTTTCGGACTCCCCTGGTTTTCGCTTTAGCTTCAAAAGATCCAGAAAAGTCTGGTTCTTGTGGCCATTTACACAAGGTCTACATACGGCCACGGCCCTGGCGGTCCAAGGAGTCACGGGGCCGGCTGCCCCCGCCCAGGGCCGGCAAGCCCACCTGGAGGGTCTGGGGACAGCTTCACAAATGATGAGCCGTTAAGAACGGGGTGTGGATCGAGCACCAAGGGGGCCACCAAGAGACGCCCCACTCCGCGGCGAGCGTGAAGACCCAGGGAACTAGCAGGCCTGGAGCACGGGCACCTCGGGCTTCCGGACCTTTACCTGTCCGTGAGGCCCTCCAGGTCAAGACGCACCCCGACGGGCTGGGAACTTCCAGGGCCTCCTTTGCCCTGTTGCGGCCAGAGCAGGACAGAGCAGGGAGGAAGAGCACGGTACCTTGTCTCATGCCGGACACGGCTCCTTCCCTGGGGGCTTAAAGAAAGGACCCAGTGAGGTGTCCCTGGTGGGGGAGACGCAGCGGCCACAGAGACCCCGAGACTCCTCTGTCCTCCCCCGGGGGCGCCGCTGCTGTCGGTCTAGGCCACCGATCCCCGAGGCCTGCGTCTCCACACACCCGGGGACGGAGGTGGGATCGTGCAGACCAGCCCCACGTGACGCGAACCCTCCCGCGGCCAGACACTCGCCCCAGCCAGGATCGCGTGCGGAGCACCCCCTGCGGCACCCACGGGTCCTGGATTCTGTTTCGACGCTATGGGAACGCCGTGCTGGCAGCCTGGGTCCCGTTAAAGGACACGTCACTACCGCCGACTTGTTTCTGTTAGAAATGGGGCGGCAGGGACAGCACGCCTCCCAGCGCACGTACGTCCTGCAGCAGCCACAGAACCTGCGCGTTCGGAATGTTGACAGTCACCGCGAACCGCCCTCCAAGTGGCCACGGACACCCCAGTCCCCGCGCCGGGGCCCCCACATCACCCCCTGCACAGCCCTCCATGCCTGCTCCGACCCAGCCAAACGCTGGAGCAGGCCGAGGAGTCCCGGGGCCGCCGTCTCATCGCCTGCGCCGTGCTCAGGCCAAGCGGGACCGAACGCGCTCCCTGAGGTTCCGGCCTTCAGCAAACGGCCTGCGGGACACGCCGCGGAACGCTGCTCTTCCCATGCACCTGCGGGTACGTGATCTGGATACAAACCTCCTCCTCTGTCCTACCGGGTGTGAACGGGTTTCTGCCACCCGCGGGCTGGATCTTAGGGTGGTCGTCAGACCCTCGGCACCAGGACGCAGGAAACACGGTGTCTGGAAACGCGGCTGCTGGGAAAACGGGAGGGGCTATTGGGACCCAAAGGCCCCAGGGCCCACCTCCGCCTGCCTTGGCTTTCCAACCTTAGCAGCCTCGGGCTGACGAGGCCGGGCCCTGATGACTGTGATGGACGATCTGCTCCAGGCAGGGCTCCGCGAGGCACCTCTCCTGGACAGGCCAAGGGGCACCTGCCAACAGGGGCCACGAATGAAGGACCAGCCCAATCAGTGGGGTCTTCCCGGGGTCCCCACACACCTCTGCACCAGGATGCGCTGGGGTCCTTCCACACAGGATGCCCACGGCCCCGGCACCTGCCGCAACGCAGCAGCCCAGCCCCAGCGGGACCCCCAGGTCTGGCCAGAGGCCGCTCTGATGGTGAAGCAAAGGGAGCCTGCATCCTGCCACCAACAGAGCCGAGGGTCCAAGGCCGGTCTGCACCGAGCCGGAAGACATGGGGGGGCCCGGGAAATGGACCACTTTAACAGAACCTGTCATCTTGGAGGCTGCAGGGAAAGCACAGCAGGGGTCACCGTACCGGTCTCACTGCGTGGACATCTGACATTTTCTGTAATTAAAAAGCTAAGGGGAAGCATGTTAGACGTCCCGGCGGTCCAGAAACGGGGGACGACCGGGCCATTTTCAGTCTCGTCGGAGAAACTGGTCAAACCCACGGGAGTCCTGCCCCTCCCCAGTCCTGTGTGAGGTCTGACACCGTTTCCGATGAATACGACCGTTTGTGTCTTTCTTCTCAGAGATGCTGCCCCGGTCGCGCCAGTGTATCCCCGTCCCGTCCTCGATGTGTCAATCCTTCCCAGTTTACAGAAAGGTCGCAGGATTGTTGCGGGACCGTCCCCCAGACCAGACCCACTTATTGCTCACGTCCAGCCCATACGTCCGTCCTTCAACTCCACACTCACACGGCGCTCTCGCTCCGAGGCCGCGGCGGCAGAGTGGACACTGCGCCCCTGAGCCATGAACACACAGCATGACCTTCCCCAGAGCGGGACGTGCTCCTCCATGACCTCCCACAACCCTCGCACTCGGGATCCTTAACCCTGACCACACCTCTGGAGAATTTACCCCCCCATTCCCGTTTCATAACCATTTCACCGACGCCCACGTCGGCGTGTTCCCGCGGTAGCCCGGACCCGTGTGAGGTCACCCTCTGCGTGGGGCCCTGCAGTCTCCTTCAGGCTGGACCCGTTCCCTGGCCGACTCTGCCCTTCATGACCTGGATGTTTTCTACTAAAAGCCAACTGTGTCATCAAGGGCCCTTCCCCACGCTGGGCGTGCTGGCTCAAGTCCCGTTTTGTATTCCCGTTGGAACAGCACCCAAGGGACACACACCTTCTCAGGAGAGCGACTAACCCTAACCCCGAGCAGCCCGTTAGCGTGATGTTCTATGTCTCTATCTTGTCCCTAACTGTCCCCTTGTGCAAGAAGGCTCTACGGGAGACACCCCCATGCCCCCCCCGTTAGACTGGGCATTCGCTAACGGCACGTGCCCGGGTCAGTGTCCACGATCACCACCGCTCCTGTGAGCCTCCCACTGGCTGCACATTTACCGGCTGGCGTTTCACTGCAGGGAGGCGGCCTCACCCCACCCATTCATTTGTGGAACGTAGTGGGTTAAACGGTGTCTCCCGAATTCAAATCCACCTAGAACTTCAAGGTGTCCTCACGCAGAAGCAGTCTTTGCAGACGTAACAAGGGAAGGCCCCCGGAACGAAATCGTCCCGGATTTAGAGTGGGCCTAAGCCCCGTGGCGGGGGTCCTGACACCAAGACCGAGACACCCACCCAGGCACAGGGGAGAGGCGGCCGCATGAGGCGCACGAGGCAGCGCGCTGATGCCGCACGGGACGCCGGAAGACACAAGAGGCTTCTCTGGAGGCGCCCGGCGGGGTACGGACTGCCGACATCCTGACTTTGCACGCGGCCCCTGTACGTTCTGTGCTTTAAGTCACCGGGTCTGTGGGGCTCTGGCCTGCAGCCCGGGGAGACGAACCAGGGCATCCGGTTCCTCGCGGGCCCGTGACGGGTGTGAGCCGCGGCTGCTCCGGTGCCCCACGCAGGACCCTGGGCCGCCCTTGGCTGGGTGCTGAACGCGCCCCCAACCCGACCCCCAGAGCTCCGGCAAGTGGGTGACCTGCATGCGTGTGAAGTTCCCGCTACTCCTCATCACTTCCCTTCTGGCCCGAGAAAACGCCCTGGGCTCACCCAGGACTCCTCCGCGCCGTCCCCACGGTCAGTCCTGCCTCCGGAGTCCTCCCCGCCCCGAGTGCGCCCAGGACCCTGCAACCAAGATCTGGGCAGTGAGAGTGCTCACGGCTAGTCAGGAACCAGGACATGACCGTTACCTATGGGAAAACAGGTATTTTACAGTTTACGAAGTCCGAATCTGAACATCCGTGTGCGCGTGCCCATGTGGTGTCTGCGAGTGCAGGAATCCTGAGTTATACCAACGTCTCCAACTCCACCCCGTGTCTCCGACCTCCCGCCGCGGGACCCCGGCCTGCAACACCAGCCGCGCGCCCACACGGCACCCCAAACAGCATCCGAAGCATTACGCCTCCTCACAGCCAAAGACAAACCTAGGAATGCAAGATTTGTTTTCACGTTTTGTCTTTTTTTTTTTTTAATTTAATTATCCATGAGACAGAGAGAGCGAGCCTCGCGTCCCCCCACCACCCGCCTCCCCGCCAAGAGTGCCAGGGGCAGAGGCAGCCGGCCGGAGTCCAAACAGACCTCATGCAGAGCGGAGCCTGCCAAGGAGCTAGATGCTCCACCAGGAGATCAGGACCCAGGCCAAAACCCAGAGTCCGGCACTCCACGACCGAGCCACCCAGGGGCCCCGGGTTTTGTCTTTTTTTAGAAGATAGCTTAGGTCATGGTCCTGGGACGGAGCCCCACATTGGGCTCCCTGCTCAGCGGGGAGTCTGCTTCTCCCTCTGCCCCTCCCCCTGCTTGTGCGATCTCTTTCTCTGTCAAATAAACAAAACTTTTAAAATAACAGATAAAATAAAAATAAAATAAATAAAAGATCTGAGATAATCCACATTACTTTCTGATTTCTCCTTTCCTTATTTGTGTTTTGAGAACTAAGCAGAAGGCACTCCTGGGTGGCTCAGTCCATTAAGTGGGTTTCCCCGGGGGCGCTGCTACTACACCCCCAGGGTTGGGGAAGGAGGTGCCCAACAAGTCAGCGGGAAGGTGTCCTGGCCCTAGCCCTCCTCACACGTGCTGCGCGCCCCGGGGGCAGGGCCCTCTGGTTCTCCACCTTGGTTAGCGTCCATCCAACTGGGTTCTGCCTTCCCAACTCCCACCAGCAACAAAGGAAGCTCTAGCAAAGCAGGTAGAGCCCCTTCTGGCCAGGAGGAAGGGGAGGGGCAGGCGCTGGGGGCTGGGGTGCGGCAGAGAGCTCCCCGCAGCGAGGGGGTGTCCTCTGTGTGCCTGGACCTGAGGAAGGCGGCCAGGGCAGCGACCAAGTGAATCCTGCGTTTGAGTTTGATTAATGTTAACCTGAAGAGCTACATGTGCTGCTGACGACTGTCCTTCAGGGCTCAGGTCTGCAAAGATTTCTTTCACTTCGGTGCACGCTGGGTTAACTAGCACCCCCCAGGGCAGGGGGCACCGGGCTGGGGAAGTCCCGGGGCTGGGAGCGTGGGGGATGGGCGAACCCTCCCCCACTCACGGAGGACCTGAAGAAGCAGCCACATCCCCCCAGATAACATCTTCCAAGTGACAGCCTCCTGGAGCTCCTTCCAGCGACAGTTAAAGACACACACACACACACTTCTCCCGGAACAGGAGACTTTCTAGAGGACAAGCCACTTAGTGTAATTAGGCTAAATTTTTCTGTAATTACTTCCTTCCCTTGGGCGTTTGATTTTTTTGGGGGTGGGGGAGTTCTTTCTGAGATACAACTTTAAAAACAACAACAACAAACAACAACAAAAAAAACACCAGAACAGAAACCCCCCCAAATGGTGCAAACCACACGAACACAGTCCCCCATTTTCTAAAAGCTTTCAGCAAACTTCCAGCACTGTCCGGCCAACCCTTGGCCACTCTGTTAGCACGAGTTCAACCAGATCACACACCCAGACCCGTTCTCAGGCGACGGCACAAGCGAGCCGCGCCGCCCTGCCCTTCCTTCCTGCCCCACCGGGAGAGGCAGGCACTGAGCCCTGCGGCCGCCGGCGTAGCTGCCGGCATAGTTACGGGCCTGGAGCTCCTCTTGTGGCTCCACAGCTCAGGAAGCCCTCAGTGCTCGCCGGACCCCGCCACCTCTGTTCTGGAGCCGCGCTGATCTTTGAACCCTGCCTGTCCTCCCACGAAGCCACGGCTGGCCACGCCAGCCCCAGGCCTCGCCCCAAGGCTTCCTCTGCAAAACCAAGCCCCTCTGCTCTGAAAGTGTTCCTGCAAGGCTTTCCTGGAGGTCACCACAGAGTCCCCAAAGAAGGATCTTTGGGACAACCTTCTCTAGCAGGAGGGGTCAGAACCCTTCAGGAGCCCCCCCTGGCCCCCCCCACCACGGGCCCAGCAGAGCAAACTCAGTGCTTCCCCACCCTGCCCTGCTCTCCTTGGTGACCCCAGGATGCTGCAGCTGGGGAGGCAGACAGGCCAGTCCACAGGGAATGGACAAACAAACACCAAAAGGCCTGTGGTATCAACGAACGTTTCAGAAGAGGGTCATAAACCTTGGGTGGGGAGAACACTAAGAGCCACTGTCTCTCCCCTGACTGCAACTTGGAATTACATAATTAGAGCTCTCCGAGCTCTCCGGGGAACGCGGTCACAGAGCACACCAACTCCCCGCGCTTCGCCAGGCTGGCCAGGGTTCCGCAGGCCCAGGAGGCCAAACCCTTCACACCCAGGCCGCATTGCAATGGTAATAAGTTTCCACATCCTGGCCTCCCCCGAGGGGAAGCCTTTGTAAAGGAGAGCCCCTTCTGGGCGGAAACCTGCCTTCAGAAATCCCCCTTTAAAGGATTGCTCCTCCCTCTCTGTCAGAGGAGCTGTGGCCCCAGACATCTCCAGCCCATGGATCTGGGGGAAATATTCCAGAGGAAAGAGCCGTGTTAAACCCAGGCTTGGCCAGGCTTAAATGTCTCAGAGGTTAAACCAAGGCTGACTGACTATTCATGGCAAACAAATACTTCACCGCAAAGAGGGACACAGAAACACCAAACGAGGCCATACTTGGTCCCAACAACAGGAAACGGGTTTCACAATAAAAACAGAAAGGTCGTTCCCTCTGCCTCACGTCCATCCACAGATCCTGCCCCCAAAACGACCCTAGGAAGCGTGTTCCGAAAGTCACGTTGATTTTTGGCACACGAGCCGTTATGCAAAATTCTGGTCGTATTTCCAACTGTGACTTGCTTTGGTAAGTCCAAGTTCAGCCACACTGCCTAGAGCCCCGTGGGCACCCACGCGGCTTTTGCGGACACTCACTGCGGGTGTCCACGGGGGCAGCCGTGTCCGGGTCTCGGGATGGCCTTCCCCACTGAGCACACGCCACAGTGCTCGCGATGTTAAACATGAAAATATTTCCCACGTGTGCTGCTCTGCTACGCACACAGCTGTAACAAGAAAAACATGCTGTCTCACTATACACAGGAAAAGTCGTCTTCTTCCAAAGTCTTCTTACTCAAGAGGTTTTCGTTTGCTTGCTTCCAAATGGCCCGCGAGCATTATTTAATACGACTGTCAGTCCACGGATCTGGGCCAGAAGTCAAGGCAGCACGGTCAAATGGGGAAGGGAGAACCCCAAAAGCACCAGTCCCAGCCTGTCCCACGCAGGCGAGGCACACAGCGCTCAGGAATCTGTCTCCTTAGGGAAGAGCCATCTATGAAAGTGTAGAATAAGGACTTACAAATCCTTCCACAACCACCTTTCCCAGTTTTTACATAGTAACGTTTTTGGAGTCTAAACCAGGCTCGGTTACAAGGATTTCTCATCACAGCACAGAAGATGCCAAGCACCCACATCTCCTGTCCCCGTGAAGCTGTATCCGTATCTGAACATGAACAAATGTGGACTCTCCGCTAACCCAGCACTGCAGAAGGAAGAGGCGGTGAACACGCCTCCCACTCCCTCCCCACACTCAGACACGAGTGTTCGCTGGGAAAACGTAGTCACCTCCCCTCGGGGCTCAGGAGTTAAGGAGGAGGACCCAGGCTTGCTTTGTCCCTGAGAGATTTCTGAAATTCGACTGGAAAGGGCGGCAGTGTGCGGACTACCGACCCGAGGGTAACCATCCCGTGCTTGCGCCAACCCAGATCTGAGCAGGAGGGGGTCGCCTCTGTCGCAGCGCCCCCCGCCCCAGCCCTGCGGGCCGCACAGCTCCCACCCTGCGCGCGCGCCACGGAAAGCGCCGCCGCAGCCGCAAACCCGCCGGGCTCAGGGGCGAAGACCACCCAGCCCCAAGCGGCCACGTCCCGGCGCCGACCTGAGCCCCTGCCGCCCCATCCCGCAGTGAACAGATCCCCCGCCCTAAAGGGGAGAGGGATTCCGGCGGGGAGAGGGGTGCAGAGCCCCGCAGGGATGCGGCGAGACTCCCCAGGCGGACTCCGGATAGGCTAGCGGGCACCGCACCCAGGACCCCGGGCGCTTTATGCTTTCAGGGCCAGCGACACACTGGCGCGCCCCCTTCCCAAATCAAGTAGCCCGCGCGGTCTGACGTAATCGGCATCTGCTCAAACCCAGACGACTCCCCAGAAGGGCTGCGCAGCATTCCCGACCGTGTAGACGGTCCCGGGAGCGCGCCGCTGGCAGCCCGACGCGGGAAGAGGGAGCCCCTCCCGCGACGGCCCCCGACGCTCACCTGCCCGCAGGAACACGGGGACGGGGGGCGGCACGGCGCGGGGGGCGGGCGTCCCTGAATCCCCCGTAAGTGTAACATTCCTGGCCCGGGAGACCGGCCCCCTCGGCCTCCCCGCGCCCCGGCCCGCAGGCAGCGCCGCCCCCAGCCCGGCAGGGTGCCCGGAATGCGGCCCCGCGCGCGGCCGGAGGTGCTCGGGGTCCGGACGGCGTGGGCGCGCGCCGCCCCCTCGGCTCCCCAGGCGGGTCCCCCCGGCTCCCTCCGCACCCCGCGGCGGTTCCCGCAAGCCCCGAGCCCACGCAGACAAGCCCGCGCGGGGCCCTCGGGGGCGACGTGCGCCCCTCCAGGAAATGCCGCCAGGAACGCGGGCCCGACCGTCCCGCGGCCTGACTCGTCCCGGGTCCCGGGGGGCCGCCCCAGCCGCCAAAAGGCCGCCCCGCGACCCTCCGACCCCAGGCAGGAAACGCCACTCGACCACCTCCCGGGAGTGGAGGAGGGGGTGGACGGGCCAACAAAAGGGAAACCAAAGTCCCTTTCGATCCGGCAGCGGGGGGCGGGGGGGGCGTCCCCGGGCGTCCCCGGGCCCCGCCCGACTGCGGCGCCGCGCGCCCTGGGTGGGGGGCTCCGGCTCGGAGCGGGGCGCGGGGGCCGTGGGCCCTGCGGGAACCTGGGGGGCAGGGACCCACTCGAGGTCCTAAGAAGTAAAGTCCCATCGGCGGGCCGGGGCCGCCTCCACACCACGACCCTCGCCGACCCCCGGCCGGGGCTTCCCCGGCGCCGCCCGCGCGGCCTCTGGAAAGGCTGAGCCGACCCCAGAGCGCGCCTCAGTGGAAGCGGCGCGGGGCGGCGGGCGCGGGATCGCGGCGGCCGGGATCCGGGGAGAGGCCGCGGGCACAGCCGCGGGGGCGCAGACCGAGCGCGCGAGTCCCCGCCCCCGCCCCGAGGCGACGGGTCCTACCTGCGGTCCGGGGCGCGCAAAGCAGGAGCGCGGCGGCCACCCAGACGGCCGGAGCGCACAGCGGCGCCAGCGCCGAGCCCGGGGCCATGCCGCGGGCCGTGGGGGCCGGCGGGGCGCGGGGGGCCGGCGGGGCGCGGGGGGCCGGCGGGGCGCGGGGGGCCGCGCGCGCTGCCCTTGCTCCCGGGCTCCGCGCGAGTGGGCGCCTCTCGGAGAACCGCTGCTCTTCGTCCGGTCCCGGCCCGGGGGCGGCGCGCGCTGCTGCGAGGATCCGGGGCGCGGACTGCGCGTCCCGCCGGCCGCCGGGAGGAGCGCGGGGGGCGGACCGCGGGCGCGCAGGAGGCAGGGTCCGGGGCCCGCCCGCCCCGCGGGCACAGCAAGGCCGGCGCCGGCGCCCCCTGCCGGACACACGCGCCTGCGGCGGGCGGGGCGGGCGGGAAGCCGGGCGCTGGGACCTGGGGCCGCCGCTGCGCCCCGGGACGGGCCTCCCGCGCGCGCCCTCCGGACGCCTGGACGCCGAGGGGCGCCTTGGCGCGGGGCGGGGGGGGCGTCGGGCCGGACCTCGCCGGGACTGCCCGCGCCGCAGGGGCGCCCGGGGCAGTGGACATCCAGTTGTCGGGGGCGGGGGGTCGGCCCGGGGGCCTGGTCACAGGTCGGTAACTCGGGCCCACCGCGCCCCGTCCGACGCTGCTCCGTCCCGGAACCGGCTGCGCGGAGGAAGGGAAGCGAGGGCGGGCAGGAGCGAGACCGTCCAGGGGAGCGGCCGGGCCGCGTCCCCGCCGGCGCCCTCCCGGGCCCTCCTAGCCACGCTGCGCGGTGGGGACGCCCACGTCCCTCCGAAATGCCCAGAAACCGCCGGCGCTAGGGCTGCGTGGAGGGAGCGCGATGCTATCTGCAGCCACCGTGGCTTTCGGTTTACTGTTAAAAGCAAATTGTGTAATTTTAGCCATTAAGGCAGAACAGTATTTGTTCTCTGCAGGGCCCCAGAACATGCAGAAGTAATTTGCTTCACTTGTAAAAGACGTTTTGAATGCAATTCAAATAGCATATTTTCTTGCTTATTCTTGGTTTTGCTTAACACATGCCAAGGTCTGGAACTGGAAAGCCTGACCCTCCTGTTTGTAACGTAGGAATTCTCTTTGTTTTTGCTCTTGGAGAAAGGATCTGGAACCATCAGGTCTCCGCTGTTTGGTGAGATTTATCTTTTAACTGGTTATCAAGCACTTTGTTTGGCGTTTTTTGCTCAAGCCCCATTTCCTGCTACTTGGGGTGAATTAGGGAGAGCCCTGGTCTTGGGTGCCAGACCCGGAGGCGGCGGGCGGCCCCCCTCCGCCACCCCACCCCCGATGGCCCGCCGCTGTCGCACACATGGCAGGAAATACAAGTTCTCTAGCTGTGGTCTGCTGCCAACATGGCCGAGCCAGCCCGGCGCATTACCCTGTTAAAATGATTCAGGCCCCGACTCTGCGAGCCTGTGGGGAGCAGCATCCTACACACTTCTCTTTCCTAAGGCGCACTGCAAGCCTCGAGCCAGTGACTGGCCAAGGGGCCTCCGGAAATCCAGGGAGAAAGGGAGAAGGTGGTGAAATAGTCCCGGGGGTGGGGGGCGGGTCGCTGAGCAGAGACAGTCCTGGGAACCCAACAGGCCTCGAGGCTGCCACATCTTGATCGTTGGGGTTTTCCTCAGTTTTCTTCCCCTGGGGGCCCTCCAGGATGCTTGAAGAGGAAAGAAGGCTTTTCGAGAGTTGGTCTTGAGGCCTGTGGTTCCGGATGAATGGTGACCCATGGAGGGCAGAGAGGGCAGGCAGAGGAGGTCCCTCGGCTGGATCCGAGCTCCCTTTCGCTTTCTGCTCCAGAGGCTTGACCCTGCTGTTCTAGAACTTGGGTCAGGGCGCCGATACTTACGTGTGGTGGGAACTTTGGGGAATGACCTAACCCTGCTTCAGCCCTCACCTGTGTGTAGTTTTCACACGACTGGGTTCTTCGCAAGCCTGACCTGAGAGTTGAAACAGCAACTGTATATTTTGCCAGCAGTTCCCTGGGTGCGGTCAGAAATGTGGATTATATCACATGTGATTCCTTAACGGTTTATAAACATCATCTTTTCAGCATTTCTTTCTCCACAGTTCCCCTACCTCGAACTCTGGCCGCTCCCAACTCTCCCCCCCCCCCCGACTTCTCTTCCTCTCTCAGGTTCAGAACCTACGGGAACAAGTGCAGTACATCCCCCTCATAGATGGGGACAGTCTAAACAATGTGCTTTCTAAGTGGCAGAATGTGGCTTTGATCCCGAGTCAGACGAAGGCGGCTTGTTCCCTCCAGCTTGAACCGCACGTAACGACTGTTGCAGGACGCTTCACCCCCCACACCTAACCGCGTAAGCCAGTAAACATTTAGTATTCCATGTAGTATTTATTAAACATTTAGTATTCCACTGCTCTCTGTGGGTCAAGAATTCAGGAGAGGCTCAGCTCGGTCTGGGTCCGAGTCAGCCAGTGCTGTCTCACCCCCGGGCTGAGAGGCCAGAGGGGTCTTCACAAGGGAGCCGGCACTCCTGCCCCACAAGGGCGTGCTGGGGAGGGGGAGCCTCCCTTCCTCCCGCACCGCACGGGTCTCTCCTAGGGCTCCCTGAGTGCCCTCCCTACATGGCCACGGACCGACCCCACCGTGAGAGCTGGGGGCAGCTTCAGCGTCTTATAACTGAGTGTGGAGGTCACACCCGGAGATTTGCACAGCAGCTGCTGCTTTCATGGGCCTCTTGGTGGCAGGAGGGGCTGCGTGCGGTGTGTAGCCCAGGAGGCCGGTGGCCGCCCCACCTGGAGGGACCACAGCCACACTGGCCACGACTGGCAGCAGGCAAGACGGAAAGGAACCCAGCGTGGTGGGCCTCCGGGGAGATGGTGTGGGGGGCCATGGCGGAGTCTGGAGGAGACCATTCGGGTGGCGTGACGGGCGGGTGTGAAGGAGGAGGGGTCTGAGCACAGCCCATCGGCCGCCTGTGCCCCCTCTTGTGTGGAACGTCTGTTTCCATCATCTGCTCCTCTGCTAACTGCGTTGTGTATCTTCTTACTTTTGAGTTTCACGAGTTCTTTGTCTGTTCTCAGCAGAGACCCATTTCAGGCAGATAAAGAACGTGTTCTCCTAGCAGACGGGCTGTCTTTCGGGGTTTTTTTTAACAGTCTTTTCCTAAGAAGCAGGTTCTCATTTTAATGAACTTTTTTCTTTTGCGAGTAAAGCTTTTTGAGCATCAGTAATGCCGGGTCAGGCCAGAAACCCGAGGAAGGTCCGGGGTATCAGCGCGGCAAACGCGGCGCCGCGGGGACAGCTGGGCGGCGCCGCTCACGCACAAGCGCTGCGGAAGCCCACGCACGAACAAGCCGGCCCACGCGCGGCCTCATTCGGCTCCCTGCGGCCCGGCTCTGACAGCCCAGCCCTTGAGGTCTTTCATGTCCTCAAAACCCCAGAGAGCACCGAGCGCCCTCCCGCGTGGGCCTGTCCCGGGCTGCTCTCCCTGCCCACAGCGTGCTGTCGCCCGTCTTCCTTCGCCCAGGTGGCTCTCACTGACCCCTCAGGGACGCCTCCATGATCCCCGTCACCTACGACGGGTCGAGGCTGCTGTAGACAGCGGCCTGGACCCCACCTGGAGGCACACGTCACGGGGATCGTGGTGCCGCGGCCGTACTGGGTCAGGTCCGTCCTCCTGCCGCGAGAGCTGGTGGGAGCCCACCGGCCCCGAGACGCGGTCGTGGCGCATGTGGCAGGGCCGGGGGGAAGCGGACCGCGGCGTGCTCCAGTCTGGTCCAGGACAAACCCGGGCTCCCTCACTCCCAGCCGCTGCCCTGCTTCCCTGCGTGGAGCCATCTCCGCCGTCATGCCGGCAAGTCCTCCGTCTCGCGCACACTCTCGCCCGTCCCCACTGAGAACCGCGCACTTCCGGAGCCCGCGCAGCTGCGGCCGACCACGGCGACCGCGCGACCTTCCCCTGCGTTCCAGTCCCGCGCCAGCAAGTGGGGGCGGCAGGACGACCCTGACGGGAAATACCCCTCTCGGTGGGTCAGCGTCTCGCACGAAGACGCCCCCCAGCTGGCGTGGGCACCCCGAGGGGTCCTCCAGGGCGGAGGTTCTCGTCCGCCTGGAGGTTTCTGTTGTCCTCTCCTGACAGCAAGTCCACGGTGTCTTTTCTGTCTCGAAGATGTCCAAGGAGCGACCGCGGGTCCCTCCACGCCGCTGGCTTCCGACCCTGAGCGGCACCCATCGGCACCCCGGCCCCCACGGGTCACGGCTCAGTCCCGCCACACGGCCTCACGTCGGACGCCTGCCCCAGGGCCTGGTGCCCCGCGTACCCCAGCCGGGTCCCACTTGGCTCCTCGGGGCTGGTAACTCGCTTCGCGGCTCTCAGCACTCGGGAAACTGCTTCACTGACGACTTCTGGTCCGCTACAAAGGATGCGACTGGGGACAGCCCCGGGAGAGGCGCAGGGCACCGTGGGGGGCAGCGTCCCCTGGTCCTCCATGTGCTGCCCAACTTGGACGCTCTCTGCAGCCCTTCACTGGCGGGTCTCCATGGAGTCTTCATTACGCAGGACCAGGTGACTGACTCTTCGGCCACTGGAAGCCCACGTCTGGCCCCTCTCCCGTCCCCTTTACCCATGGCTTGGTCTTTCTGGGCACCAGCCCCTTCGGAAGCTGGTCAGGGTGCCTCGCGCGGTCACCTCATTAGCATGAACTCAGGTGTGGTTGGGAGGAAACTCATTCAGAAAAACAAGAGACCCTACTCGGGGGATTCCAAGGGGACTAGGAGCTCTGCGCCAGGAACCGGGGACAAAGGGCAAATGGAAATGTCCCATTAAACACACGGACGGTCCGAACTCTCTCCCTGACACGCGGACGGTCCGAGCTCTCTCCCTGACAGGGCAGAGAACTAACGGTCCCTGCTCTTCCGGACGGACAGTCCGTAAAACCCGCAGGTGCTTCTATCACCGCGGTCACGACCATACCTTCCAAAACCCTCTTTAAAAATAACTTATTTCTCAGTCTTGAAAGCAAATGTGGACTCTGCCTTGCAGGTCACGAGCCAGGCCCGCCCTGGCTGGAGTCGCCGACCGGTCCTGCCGGCTTCGCCGTCTCTCCCAGAGGTGGAGGGCTTGGTCCCCCGGTCGCCGGCGTCTGGGAGCCAGAGAGCCACAGCGACACGGCACGGAGGGTCGCCACGGTCTGCCCTGTGTCCCCAGACGGCCTGGGAGCATTAAGCCGCTGCACATTGAACTGACGTGGTCAGAAACGGGGTCTTCGCAGACAATGTACAGGGAGACGAGGTCATTATCTCGGCACGTCCACGCGAGGAGGGCGCATCGAGCTGGGCTCTGAAGGGGGAGGGGACCCCGGTCCTTGGAGCGGCGTCGGGGCGTCCACAGAGGGACTCGGCGGGGCTGGCCAGGATGCGAGCTGTGCGCCCTCGACGCGGCCTCCCGTGGTCTGCGCAAGAGACGGGTCGGGTCACCCGGCTGACCGCGGGGCCGCGCTCCCTGCTGCCGCCCGCCGGCCCGTCCAGCAGCGACGCCACTAACCCCTCGGGCTCCCAGGCTGACCGCGTTCAGCTGGGGGTTTCTCCCCGGGCTTCGCGACCGGAGGCCGGACTCGGTAAAAACGCCCAACGTGCCTCTTCAGCCGGACGGCCGGCCCGTCGGGCTCCTCCCCGCAGCCTCCGTGTCCGGGGCGGGGGCTCCTCCTGGGCCTCGGCCGCGGCCTCTGCCCCCACGTGGGAAACCCGGCGGTCAGCTCTGAAGGCCCAGAGGCGGAGGCGGCCCCCACCGGCCGAGTCCTGGCACGGCGGCTAGCGCCGGCGTCCCCACCCCGGGGTACTGTATGTTCCAGACTGTGAGCCCAGACCCAGAGTGGGCGGGGACGCTGAGGACGTGGGAACGGAGCCGAGCTCCGTGGGGAGCCACGCTGGGAGAGTGGCCCTGCCACGCTTGCCGTTAGTGTCCACGGCACAAAATCAGAAATCCCCCCGGTGTCCTCGAGAGCGACACGTCCGAGCGGACACACAGCTGTGGCGCACATGAATGTGCTACGGGAAAGCGCGGGCGCACGAACTCGGGAGAACGTGCGCGGCCCACGTGCGCGGCTCAAGACACTGCCAGGCGGGGTGGGCCGGTGAGGGGGTCCCGCGCTCTCGCCGGCGGGCCTGGAAGACGCGGGCAGCTGGGAGAGGATGTCGCAGAGCAGTGAAGGTGAGCTCGGGGCTTCCCCACGCCCCGGGCCAGCCCTTCTCCTGCCTTCCCTTCCGGCTCTCTCGTCGGCTGCTCCGTCCTGTGCCACAGCTCTGTGCACTCATGAGGAGGGACAGTGACCGTGACGCGTGCTCAACCCACCTGTCTTCTGGCCGGAGCAGCCCCGGGTCGGGCCACGCAAAGACGGCCTCGCACGAGGGCCTCCCAGGGGACCCACACTCATCCGAGAGTGACGCGTCTCTGGGCAGGGGGAGTCCGGAGAATTTCCACCTCCACGGGCCCTCCCTGGGGGCTGTCCCCGGGGGTTGAGACTTGGCAATGGGGCAGGAGCAGACGAGGGTCCCTCGACCCCCAGTTCTGCTGCGGTGTCTCTGCTCTGACGGAGACCGGCCGCCTGTCTCGCAGCAGGGCCTCCTACAGTTAGGACCGCCGCCTGCCTTCAGAGGGGCCCCGTGCTCTTAGAAAGCTGACGGAGGTTCTGCCACTTTTCTCACTGCCTTTACAGGCAGAGAACTTTCGGATGTCCTCGTTGTACCGTTGCCTGCGGCCTGGAAGCCACTTGTAGCAGGATTTCACTGCGACCTCTCCGCAAGCGCCCCCGGTGAAGGGCCGTCCCTGGTTTCCATGGTGCTGACTTCAAGGGTCAGTCTAAGTGCTCATCATCTTTATGGACAGCCTTTAAGCTGCACATTTCAGGAAACTTTCTCAGTTGGCTTCCCTAGCGGACCTGGACTCCTTCTGACCCTGCCGGCCACTCTGTCTCCACCTCCTTTTCAGCCCCGCCCCCACTTCCACATGTCCGGGCGCCTCATTCCCTGGGGGTGGCGGCCGGTCTCGGGTCGGCACATGCCGCGGCGGACGGAGCATCGCAGCTGGGCCTCCCCCAAACGCCGCTGTCACAGGCCCGAGGACGCGCCCCGCGTCCCCACATGAGTTTGTGAGGGGCTGCCCCAAACGCAGCTGCTGACCTTCCCCGCTGCCTCCCCCGCCCCGGCCTACTCCTTCCCGTGTCTGCCGGCTCTGGAAGCGTCACTCGGGCCACAGGCTTTGAGGTCATTGCTGACTCATTTTCTCCCCGTGGAACCCATCAGAAGACATGATGGCTCTGCCTTCAGGCTACAGCCACCAACACGTCCATTTTTATGACCTCTACCATGGTCCAGGCCCCCGCCAACTCCAAGCTGGGTCAGCGCGCCGCGGTGGGAGCCGGGAGCCAGGACGACGCACGCGGGATCCCGCTCACGGTCCCGCCTGCGTCCCTTCCTCTCCCACCTGCCTCCTCCGCAGCTGCCTCCCCTGCACAGAGAGCAGACCTCGCCCAGGGCTCCACCGACTCCGCGGGACCTGCTCTCCAGGCACCGTCTGCTCTAAACCTCGCTCCGTCCCTCCCTCCCCGCTGGCCTCCTCGGTCCGCAGCAGCCCGGGCCCGCGTCCCTGCCTCCGGAGCACGGACCGAGAGGGCGCACGGGCGGCTTCTCCACCTCCTCCGGGTTCTCCTCAGACGTCGCCCTTGCCGCAGCGCCTTCCCCGAAATCCTGTCCTCAGAGCTGACCACTGCCGCGCTGCTCTGACTTTTCTCCTTAGCACACGTTGCTCTTTATAATGCTACACGTTTTACTTATTTTTAGTAAGTGTTCACTCAGTGTTCGACACCCCACGGGAGCTGGCCCGCACGTTCCTGGTCTTGCCATCGCGTGCAGACGTGATCTCTTCCCTTCCTCAGACGCTGGGGCAGGGCTGTAGCTTCCTGCGTCCTGCCTGTGAGGGAAGGGACGGAGTCCTCGGGTCCACGCGGCCCGCGGGTGGGGCGGCCGGATTGCCCCGCGCCCTGGTCTCGCCTGGCCTTTGCCCTGCCTCCCCCGAGGCCCGGTGCCCCCAGCGGTGGGACTTACACCCCCACGGGTCTTCAGCTCCGGAGCCAGGGCCTGGCAATCCACGGATGCGCTCGCAGCCCCTTCGCTGGAGCACACGGGACCTCCTCCCACCCCGCTGCACCAGAAGGCGTGATTATTCCTCTCCCGGGGTGGACGGGACACAGCCGGGGGTGGACGGGACACAGCCGGGGGTGGACGGGACACAGCCGGGGGTGGACGGGACACAGCCGGGGGAGTGCGCCGCGAGGTCCGGCCCTGCTCCCGTCAGTGTGTGTTTGGGAGTCTGAGGCCGAACCGTAAAAATGATGTGAACGGTGACAACTAAAATTCATCGGGACTCATTGAAACAATAAGATCAAGAACTTGTTGAAATAATAAAACACAAAGCATTTTTCTTTGCAAGGAGGGAAAGGAATTTAGCATTCACTCAGGATGGAAACTGAACCTTTTTTGGTAAATCCTGATCTGACTCACGGAGCGACGTCATGCAGCAGGACGCGTGTCGTCCTCAAGATGGATTGCGGCTCGCGCTGGCGCCTTCTGAACGACCATATATAGCCGTCCGCGCGGCCCTGCCCCAGAAGGACCGCCGGACCGTGCGGGGAGCGTAAATACAGCAACACGCGAGCCGCACTCAGAAGGCTGCCCGGGCCCCGGCAGCGCCGCGTGTGGTTCTCTGCAGACCACCAGGCCGTGGGCTACGTTAGGCATTTTTACTGTCTCCATGAAAAAAACAGCTTATAGTAACATCACCCTGAAGATCTGTCAATTTTGTCCCAGCAGCTCTTTGAGAACTTTCTGAGGCTTAAATGAACATCCGTTGCTGAAACCATGAAGAAGCTGTACTTGCATACGCTTGACTTTCCTGACTGGGCTGCATTTTAGGCGGACGTTTCACACTTACCCAGCTTAAATTTTACTTCCCTTTAAAAAAAAAGAAAGATTTATTTACTTACTTGATAGAGCGAGCGAGAGCACAGGCAGGGGGAGCAGCGGAGAGCGGCGGAAGCAGGCTCGCCGCTGAGCAGGGAGCCTGACGCGGGTCCATCCAGGACCCTGGGACCATGACCCGAGCCGAAGGCAGACGCTGAACCCACGGAGCCCCCATGTGCCCCAGCATAACCTTTCCTACCTGAAGCTTGTCAAAGGCTAATCTGAACAGAGAATTTTTGTTTTCTTGTTGCTTTTTTAAAAGATTGCCTTTATTTAGAAAGCGCGTGCAGACAGGCAAAGGACGAGAGAGAGTCTCGGCAGACCCCGTGCTGAGCACAGAGCCTGGCGGACGGCTCCATCTCCCCGTCCCGAGAGCCCGACCCGACCGAAACCGCATCAGACACTCAACTGACGGCACCACCCAGGCCCCGTCTCCTTATTTTCTTATTAGACGTAGATGAAGAGAATGGACCTCGGGTCAGACAATCTGGGCTCTAAGACCATGTGACAGAACAATTTGTGGAGGTTAAAACTCACGTAGAAGTAAAACATCCGACCGCACCTGAGCAAGCAGGGGAACCGGAAGTGTGGTGTGACAGCGTCTCCTGCTGTGCACGAAGCGCCCTGTCATTGTAAGGTCGGAAACCCCAGATCTGAAAGCAACCACTAACAGGACAAAACAAAGAGCTGTAAACATTAGCCACTGAGAGAGATCACGTGGAATCACAAAGAACATTCAACTACTCCTAAAGAAGCCGAAAGGCAGAAAGGGAGTCCAGGGCCTACGGGTCCAGGAGAAACCGGAGAGCAAGCCAGGGGCGGCCACCGCACCTGCGGCTCAGCGCCCCGACGCAGCGTCAGAGACCAGCAGAGCGCGTGACGCACAAACCTGCTGACACTCGTTCCGGAGGAAATAAACACCGAATGATCCTGTATTTATTAAAGAAATTGAAGTCGTAGTCAAAACCTTCCTCCCAAAGAACACGCCAGATGACAGTTGGTGAATTACACAAAACGTCTGAAATTCTACACGTCGTCCTCCACAAAACCGGAAAGGAGGAAACAGTCTCAACTCCACGCAGCCGGCACCGCCAGGTCACTCCAACCACATGGAGACATTACAAGAAAGACCCTATAGACCCACATCTCTTAGGAGCAGATATAAAATACTCTAAGTAATATTTCAGCAGCTCAGATCCTGTAGATACAAAACGCCAACACGGCAGGACCGCATGGAGCTGACCCCAGGGGTGCGGGTTTCGCCACGGGAGCCACGGACTCTTCCCGTGGACCATCCCAGCCCCCCCAGGAGCCACGGACTCTTCCCGTGGACCGTCCCAGCCCCCCCAGGAGCCACGGACTCTTCCCGTGGACCATCCCAGCCCCCCCAGGAGCCACGGACTCTTCCCGTGGACCGTCCCAGCCCCCCCAGGAGCCACGGACTCTTCCCGTGGACCGTCCCAGCCCCCCCAGGAGCCACGGACTCTTCCCGTGGACCGTCCCAGCCCCCCCAGGAGCCACGGACTCTTCCCGTGGACTATCCCAGCCCCCCCAGGAGCCACGGACTCTTCCCGTGGACTATCCCAGCCCCCCAGTGCCGTGGTTCCCTGACGTCGGTTACTTTCTCTGCTTACTTATTGCTACGAAACAAACCACCCCAAAACTGAGAGGCTTAAAGCAACCATTTGACTTTTTAAAAAATTCCGTTTATTTTTGAAGTGGGGCTCGGACTCATGACCCAGAGATCAGGAGCCGCACCCTCTGGAGGCTGAGCCAGCCACGGGCCTCCACCGTTCGATATTAAACAACAGCTACTGGTTTTTGAACCGTTTGATTTTATGATTGCGGGTCAGGAATTTTGGAAGACCTCAACGGCTTCGTCGGTCTCGGAGCTACGCAGGGGGGACGAGGTCGCCTCAGGCCTGGCCTTCCCTTCCAGCCTCCCCTGCTCGGCGCGGCCCCGTGCTTGCGTCTTTCTCCCCTTCCTGTCCACGCGGTGTCTTCCTCTCTGGGACGTCTTCACACAGGTCGGGTTTTCGAGGGCCGCGGGGGAGTCTGGCCGACACGGCCGCGCAGGCTGCGGGAGGCGAAGGTCGTGTCCGCCGGCCGGAAAGGCTCGGCCTGCGCTGGCGCAGCTTCACGCCCGCCGCACGCGTGGTCACGGACCGTCAGAGAACACGGCTCTGGACAAGGAACGTGGCCGTCCTGAACCCACTGACTCCACGTACTCCACTCCTGGTACCCATCTGTGTGTTACTTAGGGCTTGATCTGTGGAAAGAGCGGACACCAACCCCGGTCTCCTTAAGCAAACAGAAGGTCATGTGGAAGGGTCCCCGCACTCGCTCTCAAACCCGCAGTGCCGGGCTGGCGCTTCCTTCCGCACTCCGGGGCCGACATTCAGTCCTGCGGGTCCTCAGGTACTGACCCAGCATCTACGGTAAAGCACAGCCTCCAAAACTGGTTTGATGGCTTCTAGTGGCAACGGCTCACTCATATTTCCGTGGCGGGGTGGGTCGGTCGTCTCCCGGTTTTTCCCAGGGCACATGGGCAGGCCGGTCCCAGACGTCCTCCCGGTCACATCCCAACTACGGCCGGGGGCACCTTAGCTCCTTTCTGTCCAGCTCGGGTTAGACAGCGCGGTGTCCTCGGCCCATCGGGGACAGCAAGGGCTGCACGTCGTCTCGGCTCTGGATTTGGCGTTCGGGTGCTGCTGAGGAAGGGACGGCCGGCGGAGAGCAGACCGCACGGCCAGCCGAGGTTCCTGGGGTGCAGAGACAGACGTCACATGCAGAGGGAGAGGGAACGAGGCACAGGCTGCGCCGGACACAGGGACGCGGGACTCACGGGGCCGTTGTCTTCACTCCCCACAAATACCGAGAGGGGATCCCACCGTCTCGAGTAAATGATGGAGCGTCATTGCCTGGACGGAGCTGAGACTTCCCAGACCCACCAGCTCACCGTGTCAGGGCGCGTCCTCCGAGCGTTCGCCGTCCGTCTGCTGCCTTCCGCAACGTGCTGACTCGCTCTGGGACCTCGGGGGTCTTACCGTGGGAACACACAGAGGCTTTCTGCTTTAATTCCGGACTGACAAATCAGAAAAGAAGCACATTTCAAGAAAAGCACGAGGGCCTTTATTTGGAGACTGGAGGTAGATCCAAAGCGAGGGCCCCGGGCCAGTCAGACCGACCTCCTGAGTGGTCTTCGCATGTGAACGGACAGCGAAGAAGCCACCGACCCGGACAGTAAAATATCAGCGTGTTTCCTAAGTGCTCATTTCGGGAAACCGGTGTAATCAAGAGAAGGGGCACGGAGCGAAACGTAAGGACCCCCCCAACGCCGCCGTCACGGGGTCTTTCCCGCATCTTCACCACGTCAATAAAAAGGAAAATAAAAGTCGGAAAAAAGAACACAGAGGCCTCTGGGGAGGACATGCAAGAGGCTGAATTTGAGTTGGAGGGAATAACTCCGCAGAAAACTTGTTAGACAGTTTGTTAGGCTACAGTCCACACGCCACCCAGTCGCCCACGTGAAGTGTCCGCCTCAGACACGCCTGCGGGCTCCGCGGGTGAAGCGTCTGCCTCGGGCTCGGGTCATGACCTTGGCGTCCCGGGATGGAGCCCCGCGCTGGGCTCCCCGCGGAGCTGGGGCTTCCCTTTCCCCCTCTCCCTCCTGCCTACCCCCAGCTCATGCGCTCGCTCGCTCTCAAATAAATATGTTTTTTTTTAATTTTTTAAAAGATTTTATTTATTTATTTGACAGAGAGAGAGAGATCACAAGTAGGCAGAGAGGCAGGCAGAGAGAGAGGAGGAAGCAGGCTCCCCGCTGAGCAGAGAGCCCGATGCGGGGCTGGATCCCAGGACCCTGAGATCATGACCTGAGGCCAAGGCAGAGGCTTAACCCATGGAGCCACCCAGGTGCCCCTAAATAAAATCTTTAAAAAAAATAAAACAAACTAAAAAATAAAGTATACGACTCAGTGTGTTTTAGTATTTAGTCACAGAATTTGGGCTGTATCACCCTCGCAATGGAATTGTGAAACACTGGTCTCCCCTAAAAGAAACTCTCCCAGGCCGGTTTCCCCCCAGAACCCCCAGCCCAAGCAACTGCTAATCTCCATTCTGCCTGTGGGGACTCGCCTGAGATCCTACAGCACACGGTCCCCTACAACTGGTGCCCTTCACTCAGCAGGACGTGTGCGTGGGACACGCGTCTCTGAGTTCCTGTCTCCTTTCCCTCCGGCGGACAGACCGCATTCTGTCCGTCCACCCCCAGCCGACGGGCCTGGGTACTCGCTGAAGTGTTGAAATGAATTCTAAGCTCATTTTTAAATATATTGACCAGCAAGCTCTCTATGTTCTCAATGATTCTTTAAAAATCTTTAAGAAGCTCTGAGTTCCACAGAAGTACACGGCCCAGGAGAAACGGAGTCACTGCGGAGCGCAGCCGGAAGACACTGAACGCGGCCCCTTGTCCCCTTGTCCCCCACGCCCATGTGTAGCGTTCTTGTCTCAAGCTTTTCCCTCTGCATGTGCAAACACACACGTACCCAGCGTCCTCGGTCCTGCAGTCCGTGTGTGCAGAGCTTTCTAGGAGCGACAATTTACCTGTGACCCCGACATTCATACCTGTGACCCTTACAGCACTCTGGACGTCGGTACAGCTGCGGTCAAACAGGTGGCACTCTGCCTGCTTGTCCTGGCTCATACTGGACGCAGATGTCCTCTACGCGGTCAGCTTCCTGCCGTGTTTTTCTCATTCTCAGGCATTTGCTGGTGATTTCTCTGCTGAAAGTCCCCCCAGACACGGTGCTGACGTGTTGTCTTGAGCTCCTAAGCCCGGGAAGGCTATGACGGGTCCCATGGAGAAAACACGTGTGTTGGACAAGCTTCCTGCGGCTGTGAGGGGCGGTCCTGCCGGCTGTGCATGCAACCCTCATGAGCCAACGCTGTATGTTAAATACGGGGCCTCTAAATGGAAACACACATACAAGATTCTATATTGAGTAGGTGCGGCCAGACGCTCGCAGGAACCTAAAGCTATTTCTCTGAGGAGCGCTGGGCGGGCAGGCAGGTCCCTTCCACTGGTTGCTATTTTAGGTCGTACTGCACGGCTCATTGTCCATATTTATCCGTGTGAACGGCAACTATTTCTGCAGAAGGAAACTGCTAGTTAAACGTGTCCGCGTGTTGGAACGTTTGAGGGATCTCATACCGTCTCCCAAACAGTCCGTGCGTCTCTGCTTCCACGAGAGCCCATGTCGCTTTGCCTTTACCAACACTGGGTTGTCAAACCATCACTGGCCGAAACGCTGGGGGCAGAAATGGTTCGCTGTGGTTTCGCTCTGCTTCTCCCTGATCGCTAATGGGGAGGAACCTGTGACTTTTCCACATGCGTAACTTCACCACAATGGCTTTGGCAGTCAGACGCCTCATAATGTGGGAGGAAACACACGTATGTTGACTCTTACCTTTCCAGACAAACTTACCGCGTTTCTGTCGCCTTCGCCTTGGAACTGCCTTCACTCCTCTTTTTACCTCTTTCTCCTATATTTCACCGAAATAATTCGTACTTGCAGTTCCAGGTTTGCTTTGACTTGAAAAACCAACCGTGCATGCTTCCACTTTTTGGGAGTCCTCAGTCACAGCTGCGTCGCCGTGATGGCCGCAGTACCGCAGACGGGCCTCGATGCCATCCCGTGTCTCGGCTCAGCACTCCCCGAGGTGCGTGTCTTCCTTTCCCGACCGCGCTCCCCTGTTTCTGAGCACGTCCCCCAGCAGCTCTCCAGAGGGGCTGTGAGGGAGGGCGTGCGGGACGGTGTCGGCATCCGGTCTCCGCACTCCATTCCTTCTCTCCAAGGAAGCCTGTGTTGTCGGGGTGTTTCCCCCCTTCCGCTAGAGCGCACGACTCGGGGTAAGCAACCCCGTCCCCCACTGGAGCACCCCGAGACAGCCAGCACCGTCGCGCTGCGCAGGGCTCACACGGACGGCGTCGGTCCGGCGACACTGAAGGGACGGACGGACACCCTGCTGCCCCCTTTCTCTTCTGATGCACGTAAGTGAGGAAACCTGACACCCTCCTGGGGGCAAGTCTAAGAAGGACGCCGGTGCTGACGACGGCAGGGTGGACAGATGGACAGACAGGCCGGGGCTCTCGATGCGTCACTGGCCCATGTGACCCGGACCCTCTCTCTGGGGCTCCTGTTACTTGCAGTCAAAAACCCAACTTCGTCTTTATTTTCCCTCATCCTTTGTTGATCTTTTGGGTGGGCACAGGAGTCCAAAATAAGTTCCCCTGAGAAGGAAAGGACTTTTCCTCTTCCTCAGTGTCCGCGGTAGCGTCAGATAGCGCCCGCGGTCCGATTCTTACCGTTAACGGAACAAGCTTCTCCCACTTGAAGGTCTGGGGCTTCTTCTTTATCCTTGATCTCAGCAGCTTCTCCACGTGACCCACATGAGTATCTCTGAGACGTTTCTGCTCGGCGCTGGGTGGGTTCTTTAGATCTCAAAACTTGCGTTTACATCATTTCTAGGAAATAGTCTGACTTTGTTTCATTGTTTCCAACTCGCATATTGACTTTATTTTATTTTTCGGAGAATCCAATAGACATTTGTCTTCTGTGTGTATTTTTAGATAGTTTTCTTAAGTTTTCTCTAATTTGTGAAATCCTAGGCTTTACCTTAGAGACCATAAATAAGTCCCTTTGCCTATGTTAAATCAACAATTTGAAACTTCACATGCAATTTCCAGTTATACTAGACATAAGTTTAGATACACAAAAGTTTTGAAAATCAAGCATTTCTTTGAATCTTCCTTTTCCACAGCTGCCCGTTCTGGTCTTACCGATGCGGTATGCCCTGGGATCTAAGGATGGTCGCTCCTTTCTTTTTAAAGATTTATTTCTTCGAGGGGCAGAGAGAGAGAGTGCACCAGCGGGGGGAGGGGAGGAGGGAGCCGTCCCGATGCGGACCGGATTCCAGGACCCTGGGATCATGACCTGAGACAAAGCCAGACCTCAGCCGGCCGGGCCCCCAGGCACCTCTTACTCCAATGGTGACTCCAATCACACCGGCCTGTGTCAGCTGCCACTTTTTTGTTTGGGATTAGGGACAATATTTCAATTCTTCAATAAGCCTTTTGCTGTTTTGGATCAAGTCCATGATCTGTTATTGGAGAGTAAGCCCCCTCCCATGACAGGGGTTTTGTAAAGGGAGAAATACCGGGCTCGGGGCTCAGTCTTTGATGGGGGCACGTCCTGGCCAGCTCGAGGCACTTCCAAGTCCTCCCCGTGCTCGGCAGCCAGAGCTTGAGAGGAAACATGAGTTTGGGCAAAGGTCACTTGGTAAACGACCAGACTTTCATTTTAATCTTCTCAGGAAAAATAAGAAAAGATTCTTGTTTATATTTGTTTTTTTGGTCTTATCTAGAGAACATCTGGAAAACATTGTCACTAACTCACTCCATTTGTCCTGTTTTTCCAAGCAGGAAAAAAATAAAGGGAAATTCCAAATAAGTGTTTCTTTTGCAGAGCCAAATACTATCATACGTCTCTCCTGACTACAGACGTCTTGGCTCTGTGTACAGCCGGGTACGGATGCAGCTCCCAGCGTCCGGGAAGCCAGGACGGTAGCAGGTCACCCCTGGGAGCTGCAGAACACGACGATCACGGCCTCCGTCGGTGGCAAGTGTTGGGCGAGCATGCGGGGTGCGCAACATGGTGCCTCGGGAGGTAATGAAGCCCTGGTTCTGCCGGTGGCGATGACAGTGGCGGTCCTGCTGTCGTCTGAGGTAATGAAGCCTGTGGTGGTGGGGACATCAGCGGGGACTCAGAGCCTTAGGTACTGAAGGTGCTGCGGTTCTTAGGTTGGTCCTTGGGAGCGGAGCAGGCCTCGCTTCACCTGTGCTGCGTTCTGCTGGTCAGAAGCGAGTCCCCGGTCCCACCCACACACAAGGGCCACATCTACTGTCCCTGCTACTGGAGACTCTGCCTGCAGGAGAGAGATGACCTCTGGACAGAGCACCGTACCAGCGGAGGCGTGGGACTATGAGGAGACATGGTAGACCAGGCCAGGGACAGCCCGCAGCTCTGGACGGGGAGAGGAGACACAAGACCAAAGGCCGGGAAGCTTGCCTCAGTGTGGGAGGCGGCCCAGGGCTTCGTGCGATGAGAAGTCGGGAGAAATAGCCGTGGGGATCTACTGTGTCCTCGCCCCAAATATATTAACTCAAATCCCATCAGACCTTCGGACACGACTCCAGTGACAGGAAATACGGGGACAGGGAGCCACGGAATGCCACCAGTAGGAAACACTCTGAGAAAATCTGCAAAGTGAGACCCTTTCCATGACAACTGGCCTGGCTTCTCCAACAGGACAATATCACACAGAAATAAGGGACAGGCATAAAAACACAACGCAACGCTTGGACCGTGGTTCTAAAAGAGCAAGTATGGGAGACACTGTGGTGGACGATGGGGCATCTGGGTACGGACCGGCATCCGATTGTATTTGGGAATTATTAAACATGACCACGCTGCAATGGTCACAGAGGAGAAAATCCTTATTTCCTGGAAGTGTGGGACAGTGTAGCCCACAGCAAACGGCATGAGAACTGTGACCTATCGATAATGGGTCAGAAAAACCTGGAAGGTCATAGCAGAGAAAACGAAATGGGCTCAGACCCGGGAATGGGACTGTGCGCTCCGGCAGCGTCTCCGATAGATTCCGACAGCCACTTCCTCGCCGCCATCTCGGCCACGCTGCGCACGTGCCTCAGACATCCACGGCACTCGGCTCCATGACCTCTCGCTTCAGGGACATCACTCAGAAGACACTGGGCACCTTTGGGCTAAAAATGACTTCAATAACCAAGGGCTTAATTTTCTTGCAGAACAAGAAGTCTGGGGGCAGCAGCGGTCAGCATGGGCTCAGCGGGCCCACGACGCCCTGCGGGAGCCGAGATCTTTCTATGTCCCTGCTCCCCCGCACTGGGGCAGTGGGTGTCAGATTCACACCTGCGTCCCGTCCGCACCTGGCTCAGGAGCCGTCAGTGGGAGAAGGAGGGGACAGGCTGGCATTGGTCACCGTCCATCCCACGGGTCTTTGTCGACCATTTCCACTTTGGCCATAACTGGCCCGTGGACCACTGAGCCGGATGGGACGTCCCCTAGGGGCAAGCAAGAGAGCGGGTGTTTCGACTTGGGGCCGGGAGTCGTAACGTCCAGGCTTTACGTCCCGGCATCTCCTACTACCTCTAAGTGCATCAGCCAAGTGGACTTCTTTAGCGGGTATTCACAGACAATGAAAGGGAAACAAAACATTTTTTAAAATTTGATTTGATAAAGGATTGAATTTGGCGCGGACGGACCATTCCCTCCTCCCACTAGCATTTAACAAGCCGCCAGCGACACAGCGAGCCTTGGGCTGAAAACCCGAGAGCCCAGGATGAAGCAGGGGTGCTTCCCAGCCCCAGAGAGGGGCTGCCACAGCAGGGACCGGCGGAAAGTGGAAACGCGTAGGGAGGAACCCATCAGAGAAACACAAGGAGGCACAGATAAACCAGCCGGGGGAACCCGGTGGAGAAAACTTGGCACACATGACGGCCTGGTGACGAGGCCAGCTGCCCGCCCACGGCTGGTGGGACTCCTCTCCTGATGGTTCACGCACGTTCTTCCAAGAGTCTCCACACTCAGCCGCAGGGAAGATGTGCAGGACGTGGAGTCGGAGTCTGTTCTGGCTCTGCTGCTGATGAGCTGCGTGGGATCTAGTCTGACGCTGAGCTCGGGCAGCCCCGCACGAACCACTGGCATCTCGGCACACGTCCCGCCCCGTGGGGACACGCGTTTCCAGCGCTGGGGTCCTGCGGCATCGCCGACGTGGGGCTTGGGGGAGCGACCGTCGGCCGGCGCTCGGTATGTCGTTTTGCAGAATGAGCCGGACGTGACTCACGGGGCAGATCCGTGCCTGAAGATCCCGGGGCGCGAGGGCTGAGCGCTCTGTGGCCTTGCAGCAGGACGGCCCGGGCCACGGAGCAACCCTGCCTCCCCCGGCCGGCATTTCCCGGAGCCTCGCAGGGACAAGTGGCCCCCAAGCAGACGGCTCCCCGTGGGACGGACTTGAAGTCAGGAGGAGTCGAGGAACTTTGCATCTGCAGACTGAGAGAGAGACTACAGGCTGTCATTGCCGCTCTGACGTGAGCATTTTGTTCCTCACAGAAAGTCTTCACCTCGCCTTTTTTGGTCACTTAAGCTCTCTTGCTGGTGGTTTTAAAATGTCCTTTATTCCATGACATTATAGGAAAAGCGCTTTTGGAGCCATAGTTTAGTTATAAACGAGTCCTGCACAACTGTTTTTTATTTCCATTTTGTTTCACTGACTGAGAATGTAAATTGAACTTCAGTGCTATTGTGCTTTGTTCTCTGCTCTCTTGGAAATGTGTTCTGAATTAAAGCCCACGAATAAACCAGAGAGGCCTAAATATTGCCCTTCAGCTTTGGAGTAGCCTGTGAGCCAAGAACAGATAGAGAATGTGGTTTTATGAGCCCCAGATGGCGCAGTGGGTGTCACGGATGTCTTTATGGGAGAGGTCAGGGGTTCAGTCTCCATCTGGAGCCGCCCCAGAGCCGCTCTGGATCTCAGGGGGTCAGCGTGGATCCCGGGCCGGGACCCGGTGCCTTGTCCACCTTGGCACTGGGCCTCCGTCAGGCCGGGTCAGCGGCCTGGCTCTGGACGCGTGCCTGTCGCAGAAGCCTGCGCCCCCTCAGCGGGGGACCTCAGGGCACCCTCTCGCCTGTTCGTGGAGCAAGGGGGGCGGCTCCCAGGGCGCTTGCTGGTCACCAGAGCTGCAGTGCTTGCAGAGGCAGTAACTAGAAGTTTCAGGGACCGCTCCGCTTCTCTGCAGAGCGAACATACATCCAGACGTCGTCAAGGCCTTTTGTTTCTCTTGAACCGGAAAGTCCTAAGGGACCGGTGGGCACGTAGTTACAGCTCACTTCCTGACTTCCAGTTTAAACCAGCATTCTGCAGTTCGGGAAGAGCCCCGCAGCACTGGGAGTGCCATCCTGGTCCGAGGCGTGTTCTCGCTGCGGTCACAGCATCCGGCCGAGGCAGCCGTCGTCCTGCAAAACCCAAACTCATCCCCATGTCCTCTGCCCCCAGCCCTCGGCAGCTTTCGCTCCTGGACTCTGGCTGGTCCCATGGGTACCCCTCCCCGCCGCCTCCCGAGCCAGTGCACCAGCAAGAACCGTGTCCCGTGGGGGCAGCCGGCGGGGTCGGGCCTCTTCCGGCAGGTGGGGGGCAAGCAGAGAGGGCTGCTAGTGGCTTCTGGAGGTTTCCATCGGGTCACCGGGCCCCCCAGCTGTCTCTGAGGCTGCGGCAGCGCCCGTCTGCCCGCGAGTGGGCCTGGACCGAGGGCACGAAGAGAGAGCCGTGGCAAAGAGCTGTGGGCCATTGGGACTGGCATTTTGATCTCCGACGGTCTTGTTCGACCACCGGCTCAGCGCTCCGGAAGAGACGCGGTGCTCCCTGTGGGGCCCCCGCCCCAAACCCAACAGGGGCCTGAGACCACTGCTCGTCTTGGAGCCCTTGCCGGCGCATCTCTGCGGAGTCCCCCGCTGGCCACTTGGCCCATGGCTCCTGCCTGTCCTGGGAGCCAGAGCCGGCCCCTTGGCCGGGCGCCAGACCAGCCGCGCACCCACAATCCCCCGGGCCCGCTCCCACCGCCCGGGAGAGGCGGCCGCCGCGGTCTTGCTGGTTCTCCCAGAACCTGCTCCTTCTGCGCGGCTCCCGGTGAGTTCATCGGGCTTCCCCAGCCTCCGAGGCCGTGACGCGCTTCCGCGGAGCGCGGGCCCTTGGGTTCCCGCGCGGGTCTCCTGAGCCGGCTTGTCTCGCTCGTCACCGTCACACTGAGGCTGCACATTTGCCGCAGGACACTGTGAGCCTGGCCTGCCTGCAGCGGTGCCCTGCGCCTCGCGGGGTCGGAACGGCTCTGCAGCCTTCGTTTGACTCCGATGGGCGTCCCCGGCAGAAGTCACTGGATGTTTCCCGGCATCTCAACAGAGTGACCGGCTCATTTGTCTTGATTTAACGATTACATTTATTCAGCAGGTAAATACGGTCTATGTGCATGGGAGGCTTTGCTGGTCTTTGAGGGACTCGAACTCGTGCCCGACAGAGTGTGAGGGCTCACGGAACACCAACCACTGTGTTACTGCTGTTCACGTCACTCAAGTGCCCTATGGTTAGAAATAGGACAATTTATAAAGATGCAGAAATTAAGAAAATCACTAACTATATAAAATTATTATTACTAATACCTTGTTTTTAAGTGTGAAATGCACCATCTCCAAATATTTCTTCTTTAAAGACTGCTCCTTTGGGCATCCGGCTGGCTGGCTCAGGAGGGTGAGCAGGTGACTCTTGATCTCAGGGCCATGAGTTCAAGCCCCACAGCAGGCACAGAGCTTAAAAATAAATAAATTAAAATAAAATAAATGAATAATAAAAACAGACTGCTCCTCTACTCCCTGAACCATTCCTACTTTCAAATCTTAATAATAACTGGTCTGTTATTTCCGTGCAGCTGGGTCAGGGATGATTTTTGTACCTGATACTTTCCTGTACTTTAAAGCTTTTGGACAATGAACAGTGTCTTTCTTCTATTATAATAAAATGTTACTTAAAACACCTTAGAATGTTACCCTTAGACCCTGGTCCAAAGGGAGCGGAAATCTTACTTGGCTGCACAGACAGCCGCTTCTTCCTGCGCAGCTGGGGCCCCGCGGGCACACACACGTTTGCTTACATGTGAGAGGGGCGTCGGGGACGTTATTTTCTTAGCTTGTAAAATACACACATTTTTATTCATTGTTCTCCTTTTGAAAATAGTAGCACCAGGAAAACGTGATCTGTTAAAATTTCCCCCAATTTTAATTGCTTATGCTTTGGCTTTGGGAGAGCAGGGTGTCTTAAGCAAACTCCCTCCGGACCTCGGCGCGCTGTGGGCTAGGCCCTGGACTAAATCAAACGAGTTCAGTTTCCCCACCTACGTGTAACTGTGTAGGGGTATGAGCGCTGCGTTAAAACAGCATTTGTTCACCATGCTCTGTTAGAACCTTGAATGGATTTTTAACCCAAGTGGGTTTAATTCAGAAAACTCTTTCTACAAAGGTAAACTTCGAAAGCTCTGCTATCCAGGAAAACATTCAGAATAGGCTGCGCAGCCCGGATTCCAGCGGAGAAGGAAGGAGCCTGGTGGCTGTGAGCAGACGTCCCTGGTGGGCAAGGTAAAGCCCACCGGTGGGGCTGACGCTGCGGTGGTCTCCTCCAGGGGCCTCACACGTTCAGGTCCCGCAGCAAAGCTCATCAAAGTCCCCAGAGCTCTCCAGTGCAGAAGTCTCCAGCTCGCTACTGGCCGGATGGAAGGTAACGGCCCTGCCTGGGGACAAGGACCGGGTGACGGAGGGAGCATGGGCCCCTCCCACTGGGATCGGATCACCCCACAGCGGCATACTGATCATGGCGAGCTAAAGGAACTTGCGAAGCCGCAGACGCAGAAAGGCTCTCTGATCTCCTTTCCACCTAGAAGCAGGTCATACCACGTCTGTGATGAAGTGCCCGGCTTGTACCCGGCAGAGAACACGGCCATCGGCTAAGACTGAGGCAACACAGACGCGGGTCCGCGGCAGCAGGCCCTGACCGAGACAGCCGTGTCTCCCCACGTGTTGGTCTCTCGTGGTCGGCCACGTTCCTGGAAGCATAAGCCCCGTCCCCTCCCTTTTTAAAGCCCCTTTCCCTTTGTCTTGACCCCATGAGCGGTCGCTCTCTGCTGGAAATGCTGTACCAGGTCCTCAGAACTAACCTTTCCTTTGGAGTTTCCATTTCATCTCTGTTTAGGCCTCTCATATGAAGTAAACTTTTTCTCCCGTGAACTTTTGTTTTGTTTTGTTTGAGGGGTATTTGTGGGCAGTTCGAAATGCAGAGCCCCCGACACTGAACCTAAGAGGGTACAGAACCCCGTCCCCCGACTCTCTTTTATTCACACAAGTAAAATTCCCTCAAGGAGTCCCAGAAACTAGGGAGGCCGACACCCTCCTTAGTGTGGAAGTTAAAAGGAAAAAAAGAAGTTACGCCTGTCCGTTTTTGTGGGGGAGCTTACGATTCGGACCGGCGGTGCTGCGGTAAACGAACCTTCTCTGAGAGGATGAGCCCCTCCGAGAATGTGGTGGAAGCCGCGGCAGAAAGCGGGCAGGTGGCCGGCTGTGTGAGAGGGGAGTGCGTGGTCCCTCCCGACAGCCTCCACAGGTGTCCCTGCTAACCTGGGGGAGAGCGTTGGGGAGCGCGGCCCGGGGCGCTGTGGGCTTGGCACGACCGTGGCCAACACCCCACGTCTGGGTCTGTGGCTCCTCTCGGTGAGAGCCCGACCAGTCGTTCTTCAGAAGCTCGAGATGTCCTTGCAGTGGCGGGGGTGCCCTTATCACGGTCTCCCAAGAGCCGGCTAATCCTCCTCGAAACAACATTCCTCTTTTTGAAAAAAAAATAAAAAATAAAAAACAAATGACCGAGGAGCTGGGAGCGCTCCTCCCGGCAGAGGCGGGAGCGGAAGCAGCCGCTCTGCCTTGTTTATCTGTTCCAAGATGTCTTGGGCGAGTGTCCTAGGTTCTTTGTTTCTCGGTTTCCTCATATGTAATACTGGGGCCACCACAGTAGCTTTCGCATACAGTTGTGAAGAGTCGATGAGCTAAAAAGTGTCAAATTGGAAACTGTCCCGGGCCCGGGAGCGATAGATCATGAATTCAGGGATCAGCGGACGCAGGATCTCTAAGCTTCCCTTCCCCCGCTCCGAGGATCTGTGAGTCATGATGACTTGAGCGTGATCTCCATATATCCATCCGCCGCCCTGCTGACACGTTTTTATGTTACTTAATGCCCTGAACAATCCTGTGACTCAGGCTAAGTCACCCCATTAGACAGAGGGGAGGCCAGACTCAGCAGCTGGCCTCAGACCGCACAGCAGTGGGTTCAGTCTTGACCCCACAGCCAGACCCTCTCCTCCCCGATTCAGAGAGGCAGCGGGAGAAGTTACTTGCAACACAGAGAACAAGGGAATAGTATCAGGACACAAAGCAAAGCTGCACAGCAGAAAGGGAAGAGGCAACAAGTATTTAACACAAACAAACAGTTCCTGCAAGAAACGCACATGGCCAGTACGCGGGGAGGAGCGCTCAGCTCAGTGGGTACCAACAAGGGCAGACTAAGACCACAGTGAGCCCCCAGGGACTACCCCCGAGGGCTGGTGAGCATGGGAAGCGGAGAGTCGCTCTGCTACAGGTGACGGATGGGCTTTCTGAGCTCCAAAGCTACCCTCTTACTCCCTCCTGACCTCCCAGACCGCCGCGGAGAAGTCCTATGCTACTACTGTTTCTGATTCTTTTCCTGTGTGTTTGACGATGCTTTGGGTAGCAAGGGGCTGTGGGGGAGAAACAACTTTCCATCCACCCTCTTATGTTCTTGGACTCTGGTTTACAAATTCTATCAGCGAAGAGATTCACAGGACAAAAGGCACACAAACTTTATCTGATGTTAATCTTAATTTTTACATGTACATGAAGGTCTTCATAGAAAAGAAGTAAACACCCAAGGAGGCGGACAGAGCTGGAGACTTACAGATGATGATTATATGTGTGATTTCTATGTGATAAACTGTACGGACTCAGCTGGACAGAGGACACAGGGTTGGGCTTCCAGGGGCACTGAATGATGGGAAGGTACCCACATGGGGGAATGTGCTGGAAGACAAGGGTTATTTGTTAAGCTCTGTTCACGCAGACTCAGGTTGGGGCCACCCCACCTCTGGTCATAAACATTGCTCCTCCCTTGCTGATCTGGGAGAGGGGACACACCTTCACAAAGAGGAAATCATGCCCTATTTTTAGGGTGGTGGGGAGGACAGAGAGGGTTTCCGACATCTGCAGCTTCTCAATTGCCTTCAGCTCAAAAATAATCCTTGTGCCGAGGTGGCGCATTTGGGGTGTCCTGTTCCCATTCTCAGAACAAAACATCTGTCCAAAAATGACAAGAGTACCTTGACCGTTCCCTCAGCGGGAGGTCTGGAAGGAAGTGATCCTGAGGTGGGTCTGGCACGTCTCCACGCTCATCAAGGGCCCAGGCCCCTTCCGGCAATCCGCTCCTTCACCTCCAGTGTGTCAGCCACGGCACTCTCTGCTGGGATGAGACGGTTGCATGAGCTCTGGACCGCGCGTCCTGAGTCACAGGGAGAGGGGCAGTAAGATGAAGCCATCCTCAGCAGAGGTGACCCTGAATTCCCTTGCTAGGGGCCCGGCCATACCACACCCCTTCCAGCACCTGGCCACAGGGTCCTAGATGACCCTGTGGGCCCTGTGGTGACTCCTTCCACACGATGGGCCGTACTGTAGGCCTCTGATCTGGGTTCTACTGTTTCCCCAGAAAAGGGGAAGGGCTACCGGGCAGACATTCACAGTGTCTGCCACAATAGGGGAGCCGTGTTATTCTCCTCTGCGAAACTCCAGATTATCGGTTCTCTCCGACGCTTGGGGTGGAAGCAGAGAACTCTGAGTTCCACATTCTTTAATCCAGCCTTGGCCAGAACGTTCAGCAGAAGCACAAGTATTTAATGAGACGCTCCAAGACAATGGGAATCTGCTGAAACAGGCACTTTTTGAAAAGAACCCTGAGCCGGACAGTAGGCGGTTTTCCACCGGACAAGCCTGCGGAGTCTACCCGTCCTGTAGGTCTCATCCGGATAGAGTTGACTCTGGCTAAGTCTTCGTGGTAGGAACTCGAAGCGGCTTTCTTGGAATACCGATAGTGTTAATAGTTCCATGCAGTTTTCTCATAACCTTGGGACCAGAGTATGTTTGCCACAAGAGAGTCAAAGTTTTCAGGCTACTTGGTACAGACAGCTGTCTTTGTTCCCTTCAAGTTCAAAACGACATTTCTTTTTTTTTTTTTTACAGATTTTTTTTTTTTAAGATTTTATTTATTTATTTGTCAGAGAGAGAGAGAAGCGAGAGTGAGCACAGGCAGACAGAGTGGCAGGCAGAGGCAGAGGGAGAAGCAGACTCCCTGCCAAGCAAGGAGACTGATGTGGGACTCGATCCCAGGACGCTGGGATCATGACCTGAGTCGAAGGCAGCTGCTTAACCCACTGAGCCACCCAGGCATCCTCAAAATGACATTTCTTATTGGAGGCTGATTTTACTCACAACTGCAGTGATTCAGTCCAATTAACTCTGCCTCACAAAGTTAGAATACACTTTTATGAATCCTTATTTATAAATTGAACAGCTTAACTTTGAAACACAATTCAGAAACTTGGCTCGTTGCAATCTGTGAAGCTTCATAATGACGTGCTTCGCCACTGGTCTTTGACACTCATGTTCTGGGGCGTTCAGTGGGCTTCTTCGATACGGAAGCTCGTGTCTCTGGTTTGGGGAAATTTCTGTGTATTAATTTTTGAGGAGTGTAGATGCTACGCAGCGAGCCGGCAGTGTGAGGGGAGCACAGGCCACTGGCCCGCTGCAGTGTGCTGGGCAGGGAGCCCGGCCTTTCATTCCACATGTCAGCCCCTGGAGCCTCTCCTGCACAGAAGGGTCCGGGGAGGGGTGGCACCGGGCCGGGAGAGCCTGCCTGCCGGAATTCTAGAAGCAAGATAGGGCGAATGTGCCGGACAGACACGTCATCCAGTTACTCCTTCCAGGAAGAGCCGCCCCAGCTGTCAGCTCCTCCAGGGTCTGCCTCGGGGGCAGGGAGCCCCTTCCCGGCAGCCCTGTCCAGTGCCCGAGGGAGGTGAGCACCTGCGGTGACCCCAGCACAGCCCAGTCTGCTCACTGCGTCACCGGAAGTACACGGTAAATGCCGAGGCATCTTCTGCAAAACATAAGGGTCGTCGTAGCAGACGCTGTTGACGCCACATTTCCTGGGAGCTCATGTTCGCAGACCCACGACCTCTACAGCAAGTGCCATGGCCGCGAGAGCTTCTGGTGGGTGGACGAGGGTGTGCTGGAGCAGCCCCAGGCCCAGAGTGGCAGCCAACCGCCCCCGACCGGCTGAGCGGTCCGAGGGGAGGACCCCAGCAGGGCCGAGCCCCTACTGCCTGCACCGGGACACTCTTATGGGTGTGGCCCCTGGAGCTATGTCAGCGCCTTGGCCGCCGCTGCAGGAGCCTCCTGGGATGGCCTCCCAGAGAAACTCCTGTCCCTGCAGCCTTCATTTTAGGGCCTGCATTAGCGGGAGCCCCGACGCAGACACGCCGGCCAGCACCAAGCTAGACACCGACATGCGAGCTCTCGATCAGAGCGGAGCGTGAGGGTTAGCTGCGAGCGTCCCTCCGCCTGGCCGTCCTTCAGTGGGATCGGCGCCCTATCACCTCTGCCCCGTGGGGGCCCCACCCAGCACCGAGAAGCAGGTGCTTCCCCCTCGCTTCACAGGGGGGAAACTGAGGCTCACAATACTGCCGCAGGCCACAAGGCTAAGAAACCGAGGAGCTGTTATTGGGATTCCCTCTTCCTGATGCCAAGGTCCTGTGTCCTCAACATGGGAGAGTCTGCGTGGCCTGCAGAGAAACCAGAAGAAAAGTCATTCAGCAACAAGGCCCCAGGAGTCTCAGTGATGTTCCCCAGACTATAAACACCTATTCGGTAAAAAATCAGTTTTCCTCACATGGTGGTCTACAGGAGCCAGGTCTCATACACAGGAGGGAAACAGCAACGCCATGATTCGAGGGGGAAATGGTCCCAAACTCGGAAGCAGAATCTGTGCGTGGGACACAGAGCGTGCCGCCGAGCGGAACAAAGGAAGGCCGCCTCAGGTGAGGAGTCAAGGCAGATTCGAGGGCCCTTTGGGAAATTACCGGTTTCCTGGGATGTCATCTCTCAGGGCAATGTCTGGCCCATCCTGGACGACTGCTGTGACAGAGAAAGGGCAGCGAGGCCGGTCCCGGGTGTCACGAGTGAGTCTGGACGACACCCTGGCGGTGTCTCCGTGTCCGACTTCTCTGTGAGGAGATCGCGAGGGTGGACAGGAGACGCGGCCTTGAGACCGACACTGCAGCTGCTAAGACTCTCCTCCCCGGGGCGACTTTCCGCTGAGCCTGGGGAGAGGGACGCAGGGGACCAATCAGGTCACCGGGGTGTGCCTGTGCGCAAGCGAGCGTCTGCATTCGGACCGTCCTGGTGCAGAATCTCTTCCCAAAATATCTGTTACAAAGCTCTTTCCAAATATCCAAACGAGCCGTTCATACTGGAGGCAAGGAATTTGCTTTTGGTGAGATTCCCCGGGAAGAGGCGACGCGACGGGTTCTGAGTCAACACGGAAGAGAGAAGGCAGGTGGCTGGCAAGCTCGTCGGCCACGAAGCGGACTGCTTTCTTTGTGTTTTAGCCAGACTCTGATCCGGAAAAATAAACTTTCAGATACAAACATTCCCCATATCAGCAAACTGGACTTGTTAGCTGCTGAAAAGTGGGTGAAAGCCCAATTCTACCCACTCGTGGGATCGGAGGTGGGTGGAGGGCCGCGGGCCGTCTGGTTTCGAACCCCTGGCCACCGGGGGCTCCACGGCAGCAGAGCCTGTGAGGTGAAGCGGCTGGGAGCCACGCGGCTGCCCACACAGCGGCCCGCAGCACGCGGTCACATCGCTAGCGGCGGGTTATTTCGGACTTACCTTTTTTTATCCACTTAATAAACATTCATCGAAGAATCCAGGTAATGTCACACTTCTGAGGAAGACATTCCATGCAAATAAAATGTCCCCTCGGCATGAAAGTCGTCATCGCGGTTGAAGCATAAAGGGCGGGACGCAGTTGGCAAACGCGGCACTAGAAGGACAGAGCCGAGAACCGCAGGACAGGTGCGCCTCTGGGTTCCTGGGACGCATGCGGATTCCTGCATCATCTCGGGAACCAGCTCTGGCTGCAGTAGCAGCTCCGTCGAGGGGGGACGCCAGTCCCCCACAACCTCATTTAAAATAATCCACTCCAGACGCTGGTGCCAAAAAGGAGGTCTGCACCCTTCGCCACCGTGACCTGGATCGTATTTCAAAAGTGTCAGATCACAGCTGTCCCACAAAAGCCTGATTCCTTAACGAGTTCCTTCTGTGTTCATCTCGTGATTTCAGAGAGTGGGGTATCCACTGGGGAGGAAAACATCTACAACAACCGAACCCGCGGGTGTGACGCTTCGTGGAACACGCCTGTGCGGTGGCCTTCTTGCCGTGGAACTATGTACTGCTTCGTTAAGATGCTTTCATGTAAAAAGCCACATCTGAGAGGCGTCGTCATATTTCAGAGACGACGGAGCATGCGTGGAAGGAAAGCTTACTGAAATCTCAACCTGGAGAGGCTTTAAAAAATGCTGATGTTCTGTTGTATTCATTCAGGGCTGTTAAGGGCAAAATTTTAAAAATTTTGTCATTGCTGTGTTAAATGTTGGCCTCTTTCTTGAAGAAAGATTCTGGCAAGGGGCTGTCTTTGAGTCCTGACTTACGATGCTAAGTAATTCCGGACACTGAATAAAGCAAGTTTTTTCTTTTTGAAAAGAGAAAAGAGGTGTGATACTCAAGGTGATTAGAGAAACACTTACCCACAGACAGACGGATGGACAGAAGGGCAGACGAATACAGATGGGGGCACGGAGCAGTGTCCCGGGCCTTTGCAGACGAGCACCCCTCTCCCTCCAGACTAGCGCCTCAACGTGCTTTTGCTGGGTAAGGGGCAGCTACAAACCCCAAGAAGCATTCTTGAGTGTTCTTGTCCAAGAACCAGGGAAACGGGGCTCTGTCTTACAAAAGCCTTCAGGATACTGAAGTTAGACCATGAAAACTCCACTCGCTCCTTTAGCCCTCCAGCGGCGGCCGGGCCGCCCGCTCCACGCCTGCCCCACCGTGGCTCTTAGATTCCGTCTCCCATTCATAAGTTCTCCAATGGGACTTCCAGCTCCAGACCAAGAAAGCATAAATGCACCTGTCCACCTCCTCTCTCTTAAATATAATTGAAGAGCCTGGAAATAATCTGACAGAAAATGGCAAAGGGACCCTGAGAGCAGGAAAGAAGAGGGGGACAGGTGTGGTGATGTGCTGAGGCCTGTGATCTCCCATGTGCCCCACATCGGTGCCGAAGAGGCCTGAAGCCTACATCTGCCCACGGGCAGAGACAAACAAAACGAGAAAGGCCCGGCAGGAAGACCAGGAAAGATGGGGCCCAACAGAGCCCAAATGGGGGCTGCTAACCAACCACTCAGCAGGGAGCCCAATTTGCCTTCAAAGCCCCCAGGGCTGACCCAACCCCCACTCCACCTAGTGGGCTGACCCTCCAAGGGGGCAGGCTTAGTACAGCCCAGCAGCTCTGTGCTCTGCACCCAGTGGCAGGAGAAAACCCAGGCTCAGTGGCGTGAGCCCCTCCCACTTCCCACGCAGGACAAGGCCTCGCAACAGGGGTGGCCCCGGGAGGCAACTCCCACCCTCCAGGCAGCAAGAGGGAGGGCCGGGCGAGGGCCCAGAATCCCCGAAGAATGAGCCCAGCCAGCAGCACCTGAAGGGCTCTAAGAACCACCCTCTCCACAAAAGTAGGTCAGAACCTAGACAGTAAGTGCAAAAGGCGAGACCTGCCTGCTAAAATTGAAGACTTAAGCGGCTTCAAGGGTCCCCAAAATGAGAACGAAAATTTTGTGCAGGATACAACACAAATTCACTCATGATACTAACAATCAGGAAAACTACACTTTGAGAAAGAAAAACCACCAGATGCCAATACTGAAGTGAAAAGCTGTTGAAATTATTCGACAAGGATTTTAAAACTGTAATTAAGAATGTTTCAGTAAGGACACCGGGTGGCTCAGTGGGTTAAGCCTCTGCCTTTGGCTCAGTCATAATCCCAGGGTCCTGGGATCAGCGCCACGTGGGCCTCCCTGCTCCTTGGGGAGCCTGCTTCTCCCCCTCCCCCTGTGGGGTATTCCCCTTGCTCATGCTCTCTCCCTCTCTCTCTCTGTCAAGTAAATAAGTTTTTTCTTTTTTAAAGAATGTTTCAATAAACAACTACAAATTCTCTTGAGAAAAATGAAAAAATTAAAAAATCTCTGCAAAGAAATAGAAGTTATAAAAACTCACTGATGAGCTCAATAGTAGAATGGAGACAACTCTGGATAGAATCGATGAACCTGAAGACAGATCAGTGGAATTTCTTCTGTCTGAGCAAAGCAGAGAAAGCAGACTAGCCGGAAATGAATGGAGCTCAGGGATCTGTGAAACAGACGTCTAACTAGTATCCAAAATAGGCAACATTTATCATTCCAGTCCCAGAAAAAGAGAAAGAGGGTGTGGCTGAAAAAACAAGTCAAAGAAACAATAGTTGACCACTTCCCAAATTTGGCAAGAGACATAAAACTACACATTCAAGAACCTGCGGGAAATCTAAGTAGGATAAACCCAAAGAATTCCAAACAAAGACGCGTCATTATTAAATTTCTGCAAAACTAAAGACAAAAAACCAAACCAAAACAAAAAACCCCTCAAGAGCCAGGAAGAGATAATGCTTACCTGTACCGGAAGACCGAATCAGTAACACCAGATTTCTCTTCTGGAACCATGAAGGCCAGAAGTCGGTGATACATTTTTCTAGAAATAAAAGACCTGTCAGCCATGAATCCTGTATCTGTCAGAACTGTCTTTCAAAAATGAAGAAGTAGACTTCTCAGATGAAGGAAAATTAAAAGAATTTGGTGGCAGATCTACCTTAAAGATCGGTAAAGGAAACCCCCAAACGTTAAAAAAAATACTCTGGATTGAACTGTGCCCCCTGCTCCACCATGCGCATGTTGGAGCCCAACCCTCAGTGAGACCGTATTTGAAGACCTTTCAGGAGGTAACTAAGGTTAAGCAGGGTTTTAAGGGTGGGGGTCCCAATCTGATAGGATCAGTGGTCTTTATAAGAAGAGGAAGAGACCCCAGGGCCATGAGCACACAGAGGCCCTGGGGGGACACAGGAGGAGGCAGCCCACAAGCCAAGGAGAGAGGCCTCGGGAGAAACAACGCCAGCCCCACGCCACCTTGGACTTGCAGCCTCCAGGACGGTGAGGGCTGCCCTTGGGCTGTTTGAGCCCCAGGGCTGAAGGGTGTCGCCCTCGGCCCGCAAGGACGACAAGGAGCCTGGTTCGGTGTTAATGCTTCATTTCCGTTTATTTCATCAACTTCCAGGTGACCAATAAGGGGCCGAGCCATGGGGAGAGCCAATGAGAGTCCTGTTACTATGCGGATTAAATGTGAAACAGCCAATGACTATGTCCTCCGTTAGGCGGGCTTCCCCAGAACGTTCCTTGTTTACTTGCAGCTATTTTGCTGGCAGTGAGCCAAGCGCCTTCTTGCAATGGGGGACTTTCCGGGCCGGCGGCTGTCCCCGACAGAAGGGGGTGTCCTGCCAGCCCGAGCCGACCGACTGACGCAGAAAATGACAACAGGCAGATGGTTGTCAACAGGGACCTTCAGAGAGAAAGACAAGGTCAGGGGAAGAAGACACAGAGGCAAACCCAACAGACGGTTCTTCTTCTCTTGAGTTTAACGATACCTTACATTTGAGGTCAGAATTACAGCACCATTGGATGTGGTGCTCAATGCTTGCAGGGGAAACACTTCGGACAATTAAATTTAAGAAGTGGGAGGCTCGGGGCGCCTGGGTGGCTCCATGGGTGAAGCGTCGGCCTCCGGCTCAGGTCATGGTCTGGGCGTCCTGGGACCGAGCCCCGCGTTGGGCTCTCTGCTCGGCGGGAAGCCGCTTCTCCTTCTCCCTCTGCCAGCCCCTCCCCCAGCTTGTGCCAGCGCGAGCTCTCACTCTCTATTTCTCTGTCAAACAAAAAAATCAAATCTTAAAAAAAAAAAAGAAGCAGTGGGGAGGGTCAAAGATGTAATCGGAGGTAAGGCATCACCCCGCGGGTGGCGGCGCGTCACGAGGCCATCACGAGGCACGTGGCACAGCCAGGGCAACCGGCAGGAGGGTATGCCAAGTGGCTTGTAAAAAATATACATAAGGAAGAATCTGACGCTAAATAAAGTTCATGTAACTCTCAAGAAAGCAAGCAACCCCCCCAAACAAAACCGAAACAAACCAAACAAAAAGCCAGAGGAATAAAGAATGCGGACAGAGAGAACAAAACACCAGAGCGGCAGACCTGAGCTCTAACAGACGAATGACTACGTTACATGCTACGGTATCAATATGCCGGTTACAAGACAGAGATCTATTATCCTTCAGGAAAGAGAAAAACTTAAGAACGGAAACAGTAGAGGTAGAGCGGGCGACACGCGACTCGATGACGTGCGGTCTACGAGAAAATGACTTCAGAACAGTGCCGCAGACGCGTGGGAAAGAAGAAGATGGGGAAGCCGCGTCGCGCAAGGATGAGTCACAAGAGAAGCAACAGTGACGATAATAACAAAAAGCGCCTCACAGAATGGTGAAGGCTCCATCAACCCACGCAGATCTGGGAGTCCCCACACACAGCAAGGTTTCAAACTATGTGAAGCAAAAAACCGGAGGAGAAGAACAGAGAAACGGGTTAGTTCACAGTCGTAGCCGGGACTTCAGCGCCCCGCGCTCACGTTTACTGTTGGAGACAAAGCCCGCCCGGCTGCGGAGGACGGAGCCCCAGCACGGTCCCCGGATTTGCCTGACTTTCCCGAGGACGCCCCCAACAAGAGCAGGACGCTGACCGTGAGGAGAGGCCACATCCGTGGTCATACAGCAAACCTTAACCAACCTGAAAGAGTGCCAAGCATTCGAAGTGTGAACTCTAACCACAACAGGATCAAACTGGACATCAGTAAGGGAAAGACAACCGAGCAATCTCCCAGTCCTGGAAATTCAACAACACACTTCTAGATAATCCGTGGGCAGAGCTGAAGGCCCAAAGGAAACTTAAACATAAAAATAAATGAGGTTGAATGAAAATTGAAATGAAACTGAAAATACAACATAGCAAAGTTTGTGGAGTTCAGCCAATACAGTGTTTCCGTTAGACAATAAATGTTCACATTAGAAAAGTGAAAACGCATCAATCAGTGACCTAACTTCCAGCTCGTGAGGCTGGAACAAGACAAAGGGAGGAACGCGACAGCAACGAAACAGCAGAAAGGATGAACTTTTAGAAAGGCAGAAATCACTGAAAATAAAAACATAGAAATGAGAGAATTAGTGAAACAAAAACCGTATTTGTCAAGAAAATCCATAAAACTGACAAGCCCTTCGCTCAGCGGACAGGATAAAAGCAGAGGGCACACATCGCCACCGACAAAATGAAAGGGGCCGGACACAGGTTGTCACGGGTGTCAGAAATCTGACAACTTAGAAGAAATGGAAAACCACAAACTGCTAAACCCAGCAAGATAAAACAGTCCATGAATCTTCCTAGAAGCTTTAAAAAATAGGATCTGTAATTTAAAAGTTCCTGGAAAAAGAAACTTCCAGGGTCCAGATGTTTTCAAATAGAGAATTTCTCCAGCATGTAAAGAATGAACACCCATTTCACAAGACGTCTGCCCGTGCCGAGAAGGGGAGGGAGAACTTCCCCACCCATTTTATGGGGTCACGATCACCTGGTACCAAGGCACAACAAAGAGGACGTGCAAATGAAGCCAGACGTCAACATGTCTCATGAATTTAGATATATACGTTCTCAACAAAACAGTAGCAAAATGAACCAGTGATGTATTAAAACAACTGTACATCATGACCACGCGGGGATGGGGCGGGGGTCTGTCCTGGGGCTGTGAGGCTGGTTCGGCATTCAAATCCAACCAACGGCACCCTTCAGACCGGCAGGCCAGACGGGCCAAATCACCTGCGCGCCTGTTTCCACCCTGCTGTCTGCTTCTCAGAGAATCCAAGCTTCCTTCCCTTGCTAAGGTTACGTACCAACAATCCCACAGCATTAACTTAAGTGGAGAAATGTCACAGAGAGATTTTAGATGGACGTTCTCTATGATTCATTACAAGGTGAGGGTGCCCAGGGCCGGTGCCACCATTTAACATGGCTCTGGAGATCTGGGCAGTGCTGTGACTAAAGAAAAGGAAATAAGAAAAATAATGAACATCTACCTAGAGAAAGAAAACAGAAGAACCCCCAAACCACAGTTGGGCCTTAGACAGCATGAGGGTTGGGGGCACTGACACGTACGCAGTAGAAAATCCCCATGAAACGCCGGACCCCGTCCCCTTCGCCAACTCAACCATTAATAGCCCAGTGCTGACCAGAGCCTTAGCAAGGACACCGCCGATGAACACATATTTTGTGTGTTAGGTACTGAACTTCAACAAGAATGTAGGCCAGAGGAAAGAAAATGATATTAAAAGATCATAAAAAAATTCTTTCAGAGTACTGGGTTGTATTTCCTGGAAAAAGCTACATATAAGAGGACCCACGCAACTCAAACCCGTGCTGTTTAAATGTCAACTGTATTAGAAAATGTGCAGGAGTTGGGCAAGTTTTCCAGATCAGTTTTCAAAATTAATGGTCTTGTGCCCCCTGGGGCAGCACATACGTTAACATCGGAACAATACAGAGGTAAGCATGGCCCCCATGCAAGGATGACCCTCCGGCTGGTGGACTGTTGCAAGTCTCTGTTAGGGAGGCGCTTGTGGCCAGCACCGTGGGTTCTCCGTTGAGTGCTGAACCTCCCAATTCTACCCCTGAAGCCAGCACCACACTGTATGTTAACTAACAGGAATTTAAACAAAACGTGGGCGAGAAAAAGGAGAACAAACAACAAACGGGTAGTCTTTCTCTGTGCCAGCAATAACTCTACTACATATAATAAAACATACAAATTGCGATGGCTAAAAATATTCAATCTCTAGAAATTATAAAAGAATCCAAAATCCGTCTGTGGGGAAACAAAACTCCGACACAGGAGACTGCAGATCCGAATGAGCACGAGACACCGCGCTTAAGGCGTGTTCACGTCTAACGCTGTAAGACGGGCGCCTCCTCCTGTGAACGAAACGCAGGGTCAGCCGAAATTCCAGCTGGGTTTTTTCAAAGGAACTCAACAAGATGATTTAAAAATACATATAAAGACATAAAAATCTATGAATATGAAATTAAATTTTAGAGAAAACAAAGGGTGGGTGTGTCCTGCCAGATGTTAAAGGACCGTATTTTAATTTTTTATTTTTTAAAGATTTTCTTTATTTACTTGAGAAAGAGAATGAGAGAGAGGCGGGGAGGCAGAGGGACAAGCAGACCCCGCGGAGCAGGGAGCCCAATGCTGGGCTCGATCCCGAGACCCCGAGATCACGACCCGCGCTGAAGTCAGACTCTTAGCTGACTGAGCCACCCAGGGGCCCACGGGCCACATTTTAATAAAGACCTCTCGAGGCTGACGCAGGAACAGAGGAACAGGCAGAGAGAAAATGACCGTTTGAAGATGATCACGCGTCTGTACGAGCCGCGGTGTAAGATGAACTACAGAAATGAATTAATGGGGAAGCAACAGACTGTTTAGAGGACGACTTGGGATTATAGAATACAGAAGAAAAATAAACTCGGGCCCCTTCCGAATCCCGGGCCCAGGAGCAGACTCCAGATAAAGCCCTGAACGTGAAAGACAGAGACCAGAAGTCAGCGGACAGCAAGCAGCGCGAGGACGTGCTCCAACAGAAGCACCGACTGCACGGAGGAGGCCAGCGGCTCTCGTCACCTCAAAATGCCCGTTTCTGCCCAGTGAGACGGAGACACTGAGGGCAGGTCTGCGAGCGTCACAGCCGCGCGGCCACTGGGAGCTCCGAGGAAAATAAACCAGGAAGGGGGATTCAAACAGGAGAAAGGGGAAAGGATACGTACAAAGCATTTTCCAAACGGGGGACCCGAACTGTGACTTCAGGCTGATGGATGAGGAAAGGCGGCACCAGCTCATGCAGGGCCGTGTTTTATTCCCCAGAAGGAACAAAGGGGAAATGCTTGAAGGGTTCCTCCTGAGAGTGCGGCCGGGCCTGGGCGCTGTGGGGGTGGAAATCCTTCAATATGATTTGATTTTTTAACCCTGTGCTTGTTTTACTTTGCTGACATTTAAAAATTCCATTTTGTTTTGAGAGAGAGAGAGAGAGCGCGCGCTGCAGCGCAGGGAGGGCCGGGCAAGCGGGAGAGGAACAGGGAGAAGGCGAAGTCGGCCGCGTGCGCAGCGTGGGGTGCGACCTCCAGACCCTGAGATCACCACCCGAGCAAAATCAGGCGCCAGACGCTCAGCTCACTGAGCCACTCAGGGACCCCGCAAGGGTCTACTTTACATCAAGGGTCATAAAGGCAAAAACCCACCTGATCTCCGGGGGAACCCGTTCCCTGCCGCTTGCAGCTTCTGGGGTTGCTGGTGTCCCTCCGCCTGTCTTCATACAACCTCCCCCCCTGCCCCGGGGTGACCTTGTATGCCTGAGGGGCACCTCCTTTTGTTTCTATCTTAGAAGGACACGTGTGGGGGCGTCGAGGGCGCTCCGTTGTAATCCACGGCCATCTCATCTCAAAATCCTTAACGGCATCACAGATACACAAACCCCCTTTTCCAGAGAAGGTAAATCGACAAGTTCCAGGGATCAGGACTGGATTCTCTGGGTGGCCGTCGTCTGATCTCCTACAAGACACAGTTCTCTCAGCAACATTCGTGGAGAAGGCCGCCCTTTCCCTCGTGAATCGGGATTGCGCACCGCTGAAACCAACTGGCCAGAAGTGTAAGGGCCGATTCCTGAACACTCAGCTCTGCTCCACAGGAACCCCTCGAACCAGTACCATAACGTCTTGCTGACTGCAGGAGGTACCGTGGCAACTCTTTAAATTAGGTAGTGTAAACCCTTCAACTTTACTCTTCTTTTTAAATACTGTTTTGGCTACTATAGGTCTCTATTTTCATATAAATTTTAGGATCAGCTTGTTGATTTCTGCATAGAATCTGCAGGAATTTTGGTAAGGACGGCACTGAATCTGTACATCGATGTGGGAAATCTTCCAGTCCAGGAACACGGAATGTCTCTCCATTTATGTAAATCTTTAATGTCTCGTAGCAATATTCTCTACTTTGTATACTTTTCAGTGTACAGGCCTTACAGCTATTGGTAAATTTACCGACTTATTTTGATGCTATTATTCATGGATTGTCTCCTTAATTTCACTGCACATTGCTGCTGATGCACAGAAACACGGTCCCTCCTCATGTACGGGTCCGGCATCGCCCGGTCTCGTTAAACACACATCGCCACAGCTCTTCAATCGGTGCCTGAAGAGTCTCTGCATATGGAGTCGCTGCAGATGAATTTACCCTTTTCCGGCCCAGTTCCTTCCCCGCTCCTCACTGCACAGGCCAGATTCTCCAGACAATCCGTGACTGGCAGTTAGGACTTCCGTACCCATGTTCAAGAGGGAAATATTTGTTTTCTTTTCTTGTAGTTGGTCTGGCTTTGGGGTCACGGGTATCAAACAGGATGAACAGAGACGGTCCCATCTCCTCCATTTGCCCTGAAATAAACCTGTGAATGATTGGTATTGCTTGTGTTTTAAACGTTAGATACGATTTACTAGTAAAGCCATTTGGATTCGGACAACTTTGGGAGAAGATGTGAAATTACTAATTCAACGTATTGGTTACCCTTTTACTCAGACTTTTCTTATGGAATCTGTTAGTCTGTGTCTTCCTCATTCACGCTGGCTAACCGGCCGGCATAAACTTGTGATCTCCTTCTGCAATCTTTCCAATTTCTCCGGCTCTGTCGTCCCTGCAGGCCCTCACTGGCTAACCTGTCTCCGCGGCCAGTCCTGCAGGCTTTGTCAAGTTCCACTGATTTCCTCTATTTTTCTGTTTTATTTCCTCTACTCTTTATTTTCTCCTTTCAGGCCTCATTTGCTCGTCTTTTTCCAGTGTCTTCGGGGAGCAGCTGAGGTGACTGATTGGGACGTTCCCCTCTTTCCTGACACGGCATTTAGCGCTCCGGAGCCTTCTGGCCCCTGCTCTCGGCGCGTCACGCGAACTCTTCCACGTGCCGGATCAGCAGGTTTAAGAAGCTTCCTTTGCGGCTTCTCTTTGATCGCGGACTTGCGCTGCCGCAGCCTTTCCGGTTTTCTTTTGAGAATCTCCGACTGAATTGTGTTGCGGGCAGAGAACATAGATTTTTCTATGGTTTCAATCTTTAAATTTATTGAGACTTGGTCACAGCCCAGCACGCGGCTTACCCCAGAGGCGCCGTGTGCAGCGGGAGACCATGTCCCGCAGGCTCCCGGCGGACGGCTGCACGGGCGCAGGCCGGTGTCCGCGAGCTGGATCACGCGCCGCCCGGGCCTTCCGAGTCCTTTCCTGGCCGGCTGTCCCGTCAGCTGCGGACGACCGGTTTGCTCAAGTCTCCAACTACTACTGTTACGTGATCTGTTCTGCCAACTACGCTAGTTCTGCTTCAGGATGTCAGGTCGCTGCTTTTAGGGGCACATACACCTCTAACTGTTGTACTTTCACTACACAGACACTTTTTATCATTCCAAAACATCGCTATTTGTACTAGTATTTCTTGTCTTGAGGCCTTCTGACGCGGATACTGGTCACTCGAGCTTGTGGTTCTCGATCGCGCGGCACATCGGTCGCCTCCTGACTTTCCGCTTCTTCGTGTCTCTGAATGTGCTGTGTCCCGGCATGCTCTGTCGCTGTGTAGTTGACCAACCTCAGCCTTTGGATGAAAGTTTTGTCCATTCACGTTCTAACGCGATCATCTCTATGGTTGGTTGGGCTTCTGCTCCCCGTTTCATGCGGATTTTGTACCCGGTTCTTCCTTATATTGCTTTCTTTTCTGTTAAAGACTTTTCAACTTACTCTTTTAATTCCGGTTTCCCCAGGTATTTCCTGACCCAATGGAGCGGTCCCCCAGCAGACTCTTCAGGAAGGGCTTGTGAACAGTACTCAGCTCCAACCTAACATTGTTTTCGACCAACCCCTTACCTCAAAGAAAGTCTGGAGACTTCACATTTCTTTTCCCTCAAATCTCTGGACAGTGTTGTTTTCTAGGTTGCTCTGCAGAGACGACGCTTTACTGCATGCGTGCTCCGCCATCATTAAACCTTCCAGCCCCTCCTCTTCACGAGACACTGGGTAAGATCACGAAGGCTAGGTCTTCTCTATGACAAAACTCATACTGTAGATGTGTTAGGAGTGATTTTATTTGATGTCCTCGTAAGGACAGTGTTTTGGGAAGACAGAGATAACGGAGATGGACTTGGCCATCATCGTCCTCACACGTTCTGTCGTCTGGGATACTACGGTTTTGCGTCCACAAGGAAAGATGGCGTCAGGCCTGCACATCTGATTTTTGTCTTCTTTCATGGATATAAAAATGCACATTATACGATTTCTGTTATTGAAATACAGCCTACAACGGGGCAGCGCATTTCCGTGGTGCACAGACAAAGGCGTGTGGCCCTGTGCCGGAGTTCCAGCTTTGGAACACTGCTCTTCTCTGTCCCCGCTTGTCCGGGGCCCCACGTTTCCCGAGTTGGAGCCTGGCTGTAGCCAACGGCCGGGGAGCAGTCACCCGGCTCTTCCCACCCCGCGGGCACCTGTGCCAAGTGAAAACAGTCCCCCAGTGGCTTCCGTGCTGCTTGCCCCAGCCCGGTCACAGACAGAGCCTCCAGAACCCCGAGTCTCCGAGAAACGTGTGCCCTGCTTCAGATTCGAGAGTTTTCTCTCAGCATCCTGCCTCACTTCTCTACAGCTTTGTTGTTTCTAGCAGGTATGTTTTGTGGCGTCCATAACTGGATGTTGGTCACTGTGTAGTTTTAAAAGAAAGACTTTAGTTTTGCTTTTTTCTTCAAAATGCGGACTTTCCCAAGGGCTGAAGTTAACCACCGTGTGCTGCTTCCACCTTCTTTCCAGGAGCTTCTGTCATTGTTAAAACACAGCCATGAGTGTCTAGATGCTGAAATGGTGACTCAAGAAAGTTGCCATCACCACCTGCCCATGCCAGGCACAGCTTAGGGTGGCCCAGGCGCAACCAGCAGGAGCCGGCAGGAGCGCAGATACTAGACACTGAAGAAAGGCACCACGACATCTGATTAATAATTTCTAAACAGACACCAAGACTACCGCCCAATGTACGCAAAAAAGTCAAGAGACCATTCTGTTGAATATATTACACGTGCAAATAGACTAGTTATTAGGAATGTAGGTTTATTTCATTAAAATATAAAGCAAAAGATTCATCCCCCAAGAGAGTCCCGTATCCTTTAAAGCAGCAGCAATCACAAGGCACGTATGTACGAAATACCTCCAGCAAAATAGAAATTAAACATTAAAAAATAGGTTATTCAAACAGACGTTGAAGATCATTTGTTAATATGAACACACACTATAAAAATGGCATTCTTATACATTTTTTTAAACAATTTTATTCCTTTACCTTTACTAAGACAAGAAACAATGGTGTAGTATTTACGCACAACCCCGTGGCACCAGGCACAAACGTTGACCAAACCTGGTTTGCTAAGGAAGAAACAGATCGCTAAAGAACAACTTAAAAACGTTACGTTTGGTGCGTTCACATTTTCAGATATCTGAACTCCGTGAGCTCCCAGGAAAAGTAAATTTCCTTCACTTCGAGAAAGGCTGTAGTTTACATGTCCTCAGGCAAACCCACTCCACAAAAAGGACTACATTCAGGATATCCTAAAACATCAAGGACACGATTTCTATTCTGGGAACATCACAGTGACCCTCTTCCTAGGACAGATTAGAAATCAACACACGATAAATGTGAAGGTCCATTCTATTAAAATAAAGCCGTCCTCGACTTAAATTAGTGATCACTTAAGAAATACAGCGACTACACCCTCCCTGGTTAGGGATGTTAAGATTAGCTATCAGAAATGCCGTAACATCAAAATTTAGTGTATGTAAAAATTCTGGGATTCAAATATATCACAACAGGAAGTTTGTCATAGTCACACAGATGTGTTTCCTCATACATCAGCCGCCGCTGAGCTGTGCAGGGCGAGGGCTGAGTCAGACCCTCGAGAAGCGGGCTGTGCCCAGCCGGACGGCGTCCCTCCAGGCGCGAGTGCGGCAGAGACGTAATTCTAGGAAACACTAAGGAGTGCTGCGCGCTCTGCTACTGGAGAGACGAGATGAACTGAGGCTCCATTCTCGAGCAACAAAAAAGAATATAAAATGCTAGCACAGTAGATCACCTGAATAGCACAGTTTAAATACCAGTTATCTGCGGTCATCAGTTCTCTTCTTGAAAACAAACCAGCTCCTGGGCTTTGAATGTGTTTCCTTCCTAAAGCCAGCCAGGATCCTCTCGCGGTTGGTGGCAAGTCCGCACCCACGCAGCCGGCGGCCACCCCCGCAGGTCCCCGAAGGTCCCCGCAGGCCCCGCCCAGATCACAAGGCTTGACGCGGAGGCCCGTGTGTGTGCTGTGAGGCGGCCGCGAGGCCCCGGCCTAGAGCAGCACAGCCCGGGCCGCCTCCTTGATGGTGCGCGCGGCTCTCTCCAGCTCCTCGTCCGTCTGCTCCACCGTGACCACAACCCTGATGCTGAGAAACAACGACACAGGACATGGTCAGAGTCGTCTCCCGCACCTGCTTCGGCCCGTCAAGTCCTACTGGGAGGCGGCGCGGCCAGCAGCGGGCCTGCCGCCTACAGCCCCCTCCTCCCAGCGCGGCGCGTGCAGCAGGGACGAGAGGGCAGGGCCTTCGGGGCACCTGAGCGGCCGCCAGCGGTCTTCCAGAAGCCCAGCCTGGACCTGCACGTGCTTGGGACTTGTGTCGCCCCGGACCCCCCTTCTCCAGGGCCCTCTGGCTCGTCCCTCTCAAGCTCGTGCTCTGGCCCCGCAAGCACCCGAGGGTCTGGACACCACTGCCCGCCCTGCTAGAAGGGGCACCCGCGAGTCTGACACACTTGACCACACGTGAGGCCCGAGCACCGCCTGCTCTTGGCAGGCTGAGTCCCTTCCAAGCGGGAACGGCCCGCGCCCTCCACCTCCGGCCTCGCCGACCCTGCGCTGCGGCCCCGAGCACTCCCGTGTCTCCATCTTCAGCTCCCGATCCTACATCAGGAGTCCGAGCGCTCCCCTCCCGCGGACGGCTTCTCGAACCTCTCCAGATCTTCCCCACTGCTGCCCGGTTTCCCTTGGGTGGTTTATACGTGTTTGCCAGCTCAAGTGCCACACGGCACTCCGGCCAGCTGTGGGGTCGAGACCACTGTCTGGACACGCCCCTCCCAGGACGGCCCTCGTGGCGGACAGGGTCGGCACAGTGCGTGCAGCTTAGGGGCGTGGCAGACCTCTGCGGACCGGAGCCCAGTCCTGGGGTCTCACACGTCTGGGTTAACTGAGGGAGGACAGCGCGTCCGGGGGGGGGGGGGGGGCTTCAGCATGAAAAGTTTCTAAATGGCTGGTTTAGGAACAGAAACCCGACGGCGTACTGTGTAGTACAGCACACACTCTTCCGTGTCCTGCACAGCCTTCCCAACATCTCCGGAACAGAACACGTCTTATCCCGAGTCCCGAGAGGAGGAAACCCAGGCCCAGTCACCCTGTAACGTCCACCAACCTTGGCGGGGGGAGGCACTTCTCTTCCTTCTCCAGGTAGCGCGCCTGCGTTAGTGCGATGCCTCTGTTCATGCACTGCGGGAGAGGAGGGACAGGTCGGCACCCGGGCTGCGGACACGGGTTCACTGCAACAGGAGCGGACGCTGGGATGCGATCCGCCACCGCAGCGCTCCTTCCCTTCTCCAGTTACAACTGTGAGAAGGCAAAACGGCGACACCAGGACCCCAACCCGAGCAGCCCCAAGCGGCATGACCGTCCTACGGCGGCCTCCGCTCCACGCCGCCCAGGGCACCGCGCCAGCCGTGTGGCTGTCTGGCACCGCGAGACAGGGCCAGTGCCACCGAGACCCCACTTTTAATCTGACTCCATTCAAGTAGCCACAGGTGGCCAGGGCTTTCCATTTTAAGCAAAGCAGAAGTAGGACACGGGGAAACAGTGCCAGCAAAGTCCTGGACACCACCCCGAAGTTGGACTGCACAGTGACACCGGGACGGTCGCAGGGACAGACCACTCCCATCCCAAACACCAGCAATTCCTTGCATTCTGCACCTACCTTCGAGCAGGTCCTACCAGGCTACAAGAGTCTGGAGTCCCCCACTGTCTGCGTCGCTTTTCCATACCACAACCATCTGCCAACATTTTTTAAAAAATTTAAACATTCTCTCTCAAAATAAAGAAAATATAAAAATCACACTGAAGTCACGGTTTATCAGGGTTTCTTTTCAGGAGATGAAAATGTTCTGGAAGGGGAGCCTGGGTGGCTCAGTGGGTTAATCGTCTGCCTTCGGCTTGGGTCGTGATCTCAGGGTCCTGGGATCGAGCCCCGCATCGGGCTCTCTGCTCAGTGGGGAGCCTGCTTCCTCCTCTCTCTCTGCCTGCCTCTCTGCCTACTTGTGATCTCTGTCAAATAAATAAATAAACTCTTTAAAAAAAAAAAGAAAATGTTCTGGAGGGAGGGGGGTGTACAACCTTGCGAGCGTGCTCACAAACACTCGCATTTCTTGGTCTGTGAATCATGAAAAAGCATCCGTCGGAGCCAGGGGACTGATGAAGGAAGAACAGGCATCCCCAGGGCTGGGCAGTGAGGGTGTCGGCCCGAAGAGGGGCCACGCCGTCCGCAGCCAGGCTGCCCTCCCGAGGCCACACCCCCCACCGGAAACCCCCAGCGGCCACACAGCCGACGCTTACTGACGCAACAGCTGGAGTGTGCTGGGGGAGCTAACTCCTGAAAACATCTGGACTGGCTCTGCTCCTAGCCCTGGCCAGCTAAGAAACACAAACCATCGCTCAGTTTAAAAACAGGGTCTTGTCCAGCCACTCAACAAGCCCCTGGCGAGAGCTCTGTGCTCTGCAGAGCTCACTGGAGAGTCTCCTCTCTCTGGCACCGACCAGCAGGGAGGCAGAGCCTGGGGCGCGGACGCAAGGACAGAGCGCTCTTTTTTGCGCAAATGCAGTTTCCAGACTGTTTTGTCCCTCCCTAGACGCCCTGCTCCCGGATTCAGCTCTCATGAGGATTTCCTGGAGACAGCAGGTCTCGGGCTGGGGCCTCCGACAGAGTCTGGTCTCCATGAGCTGTGCAGACTCTAGCCCTCTCTTCTGTTCTCAGGACGAGCAATGCAAGCATGGCCTGTGTATCCGATGCTCTTCTCGCTCACCCTCTGCAGCATCTCTGGCACCAGTGGAAGGAACCCCACTGCTGGGTCTCTCATGGGAACGAGCGCCCCGGCAGCAGGGACGGCCCAGGTCCCGCAGCGTGGAACCAGGGCCGACAGCCGTGCAGAGGGGGCCGGGCGAAGGAGCCTGGAGTGACGGGGCTTGTGGCTCCCGGAGGCTGCTCTGCAGAAGTCTGCATCCGGCCCCACACTGGAAGGCAGCTATGCTCACCACTATACCACCAACGCCCGGCCCCACACTGGACAGTCTCAGCGCACAAGCTCGCCTGTCACAGAAGCCACTGTGACGGCTCTGCCTTGTACGCTGTGTCCATTAAGCTTGCACTTAATTTATACACAATTCTGGTGCTGCACATAAGCACAGGGAGGCTGCACTTTCTCTCAGGTCTGTATGTACTCGAGTGACATGGTGGTCCAAGTGCCGAGGTGGTAGAAGGTGTCTCTGGGATGTTTCATCCCGTGCGAGGGCGTCTGTCTTTCCTCACGCTTGCAGAGCTGAGCCCAAGGGAACGCCTGTGGCATCTCTGCACTCGGAAGGGGAGAGTCGCCGCAGCCTCACAGCTCACCATCTCCCACACCTCCTCAGCGGGAATCTCAGAATCTGCGTCTACTTTGGTTTTACAGACGACCGACTCCAGAGGGCCTGCGTGGAGCCCTCCATGGTGCATCTTTCTAAGTGACATAGTTCACACTGTGGGACGCAGGACAGCTGAAGCAAGCTGGGAAGCAGAGGCTGACGTCACCTGCGTCTCCATACTGAGCAGCCACGCGACCAGGGACAAAGGCATGACCACATGGCCACAGCCAGGCAAAGGGACACCACAAAGGACAGCCCTCGCCCTGACATCCAGTGGCACAGGCTCAGAGCAAGAGCCCTTGGAAGGAGCGTCAGGACGAGCAGGACAGGGAGGCAGAATGCAGCTGCTTTCATTCTCACATGCGTGCCAGCTGGACCGAAGAATCAGGTACAGGCAGGGCCCCCCAGCACCTTCCGCGCGCCCGCGGTGCTGCCCGGCCACTTCCGACCCTCCGTGAGGGAGGGCAGCGGGCAGCCGCGCGGAGCAAGTGAGCGGGGCCGGCTCCGGAGACGCGGCTCTGCTGAGCACGGACGGGCACGCGGTCTTCCCCAGAGAGGCACTTCTCAGTTAATGACGAAGTTACAATTAGTGGTAAAATCACCTTCGGAAGATATTTAAATCGACCTCCAAATTAGGCCTGGTAAAGGAGCGAGTGGCCTGTCCTCCTTTCTGGTTACAAGACTACTCTGTCCTGTCTCCGGGCCACGCTGGGGGTTCAGCCCAGACAGCTGGCCCCGCTCTGCGGGAGCGTCGTGACTCCTGACGTACCCCGCGCCTGTGCAAGCCTGGCCTGGACTCGCCAAGCGCGGGGAAGGCTCCCGGTTCGACGCTGAGACACGGCGTGGGTTCCGGGAAGAAGAACTACATACTTACGTGATTTACAATCTCCTGAAGCAGTTTAACGTCTTCTTCTCGAGACCCGGTGCTGTCTGTTAGCTGCAGGTGAAGCGCCGGAGAAAGGGGCTCCCCCACCACTTTCAACCCAGCAATGCTGAAAGGAAACACACACACAAGCATTAAGTCCCTTCTGGGCACAAGCATGTCCCACACCTAAGTAACCGACCGACGCCGGCGTTCCTGGCAGCTGGTGGCTTTTCCAGGAAGCCTCACGCGGCGGCTCCAGCCCCGAGAGGGGCAGCTGACATCCGCGCTCCTGCCCGGGGCCGCCGGTCTAGACCCTCCTGCAGGGCGCTCTGGGAGTGTGGCTGGGAAGGCGATCGCTGCCCCGCAGACGCCTCTGGCTCACTCCTGCAGGCGCTCCCTGCGCCCTGGCCTGCAAACCTCTACTCCTCTGCCCCCTCCCTCTGCTCTGCAGCCGGTCAGGAAGCCAGGTCCCGGCCTGAGGACCACTCCTGGGCCTCCCTCCCAAATCCCTCCTCTAGGGAAGCGTCTACACCCTTGTCCCTATCGCGGTTTCCTTCAGGACTCCCTAGGATCGATGATGTGCCTCAGTGACTATTTTCATCTTTCTTAGGACTTAACAGCACAGACATCTGTAGCTTCTCAGGTGGGGAGAGAGCGCTCCTTAGGAGTGAAATCCTGCATTTTCAAATGTTCACTATAGATGGCAAGAGAACCGCAGCACAGGTTCATTCAAAGTTCATTTGTATCTGGTACTAGTAATAGTTTGATTTTCGACTCATCTCCTAGGCTACAAATGGTGACATACGACTATTTGAAATTGAGCTAAACATTTTTAAAATTTCTTTAAAAAAAGGCACTTTTATTTACTTGAGAGAGCACCCCTGCACGAGCAGGGGAGCAGAGGCAGAAGGAGAAGCAGACTCCCCGCTGAGCAAGGAGCCCGATGTGGGACTCGATCTCAGGACCCTGGGATCATGACCTGAACTGCCCGCAGACGCTTAACTGACTGAGCCACCCGGAGGCCCCGAGCTAACATTTTCGATTGCCTCTGATTAGCCAGCTTCACTTAGAAGGCTCTGCTTCTCTCTCAGAATGAGATTAGCACAGAAGGTACTTCGTAGCACATTTAGGACTCACCAAGCTCTACTGAATGACTACCGTGCGTCAAGCATCATGTGAGATGCCAGAAGCCAACTTCAACTGCCTTTAAAACCACCAATGAGCACTGCAATTTGTGTCTCCTCTCCTTAAATGTAATCAATCCTACTAGGACCTTTCAATAAACCAGGCTGCAGAACAGGCTGCAGATCAGTGCCCCAAAATACACCGTAATCAAATAGGGATTCACTCCAGAAGCAAGCATGGTTTAATACCAGAAGAATCCTAACAACGTAATTCAGCAAAAATCTATGATTTTTAAAAAAGCCTTGAAATCGAGGAATAATTTGATAAGTACCATGTACAGAAAACTTTCAGTATGACATTTCATACTTACTGAGGAAATGCTTTTGTACTAGGAATGACGGGGGCATCACCCCTGTGCCAGAAGATGTCAATAGTGTGTTAGCGACCTACACCAACGCAGTAAGAGAAGAAAAAGAACTAAGATGTCTGAGAAGCTGGCAGGAAGACAGAACCACAGGACTCATACGCATCATCACGAACAGAATGAAACAGACCACCAGGCGTCTGGACAGACTGCTGGACAGCAGATCGTGAGGACAAAGTGCAAACTGCAGAGAAGACTGGCTACAAGGAGAAGCGACAACGGGCAGCTTGAGGAGAAGGCGGGGTCTTCGAGGGAAAGAGGCAGTTAGGAGACAAGACGGTGGAGTGTACCCAGTGCTCATCAAATGACTCCGGGAAGGGTGACAAAAAAGAGGGGACAGCCAAAGGTGCTGGCCCTTCATGCGGAAGCGCTATGATGGCAGGAGACAGCTTCTCCAGGTGTAACTCGACGGAAGACTGGTTCGGATGCCCGTGCGTGTACGCACTTGCGAGAGAAGAGGAGGGAGTCTGAGGGAAAGCAGTGGAGCCCGGCGGGGCGCGGACGGCGCGGTGCGCGGACGGCGCGGGGCCTGGAGACCGGGCGGGAGGCAAAGGCAGAAGAGCAGGGAAGGGGCGGCGGCGGCCGCACGAGGTGCACACGCTGACACCACTACACAGAATGCAGGGCCCCAAGTGACTCGAACATGCCGTACTGTGCTGGCATATGAATATTTTATAAACCGAGTAACTGGAACCAACGCGAATAATACCTCCTAGCCATAAATCATGCAAGAAGAACTTTTGTTACTACCGTGTACACACACCCAGAACGTTAATCATTTCTGCCCTTACTTTATCTGGAACAGCTGCGATCTGCTCATTTACTCACTGTCCTTGCCCTTTAGAAAAGCTTCCAGCTTCCACATCTGTCAACAGGTGGGACTTTCATGACTGAAAAGACATGTTTGCACCGTAGGAAAGGCAAAGGGAATACCTCGGGCGACGTGAGGTCATCTGTAAGACCAGGAATCTGCACGAAGGTGTGACCCACCTGAACTTTTTTCTCCATTCCAGAGAAATCTTAAAGAGTTTCTCTTGTGTAGTTAAGACAAACACAAGTAAAAATTCCTAAGGTTCATTTCAATTCCACCTGTTTTTCTTGTTTTAATTTAAAATAAAACTTAGTAACTATTTTCCAAGAACTATGGCCAGTACGAATCCACTGTCAACTAATTCTATAGCATATAATGATATCATTTTATCTGTGCAGATGTGATATAATAGTATCATTTTATCTGTGCAGATGTGACATGATATCATTTTATCTGTACAATGTGATACAATGGTACCATTTCACCTGTGCAGATGTGACATAATGACATCATTTGATCGTTACAGATGTGTAGCGATTCTCCCACGTTCACCCGAGCGTGGTAGCATGTTTGGTGGTTATTTTCGCCTTTGTACTGAATGTATCACTATAATGCCAGTGAGCTTGTCCCTTTTTTAGAAAAACAAAGTCATGGTTCTTCAACCAGAAATGGACGTTCCGGCTCCAAGCCCACAGACAAATCTGACTGAATGCCGTTTCTCCTTTTTCAGTTGTAATTCAGTTGAACTGATCTAAGCCTATTAAATATACTCAAAACCAAGAAGGTGACATTCAAAAATTTTCACTAGTTGTTTAAATATGGTACAGACAGACTTTAAGTTGGTTGAAAATATAGAAAACTTACCCTTGTAAAGCTTTATGAATTCGTTCGCACTTTTCCTTCAAAACTAAAAAAATACCTGCATGGAAAAAAAAATGCTCTTGATAGTGTATCTAGAAGATCTGATATTACTAATGTAAAAATATTTTTCAAGATTTTTAAAGTTCATCAATAGAAATGCTGCCAACCCTCCCGCAGACCACTAGCACACAGACAGGAACACTGCTGGGGCCCGAGCCCTGGTCACCGGCACACGTGTCCTGGCAGCTCCTTACCCAGTATCAGCAGAATCTGGGAGGAGGTTTTTCACAACAAAACAGTGGCTCTTGTTCTCATCAGATGCTACAAAGAATCTGGCTAATAAAAGGGTACAAATATATAACTTTCTGGACCCTTAACAATTTGGTAAAAGATAAACACTGTAGTAATGTTTTCTATCTTCTCCTTGATATCTACATATTTTATCCATGGAAAATAAAAAAAAAAAAAACTAAAATATCTAGCAAGAGGCAGGAGCGCCAGGCCTTCTGAGAAGCAAGCTTATGAATGTGCACCCAGAAACACTCGTAGTTCCTGATTCTCTGAACTAAAACTGTTAAGAACTGAGGAACTTTAAAAATTCTAAATTTAGAAACACCAGGTCAGGCTCTTCATTTCTGTTTTAGGCTTTGTGAGGAGTGTGGCTGCAGCCTAAAGGCACATCTGACATTTAGTCAAACTGGCCCCGTAAGGGACCTTTAACGGTTGGTAACCGGGTTTGGCCGTGGTACCAACTCGTGAGTCAAAGGCTGAAGGGAAGAAACCAGGCAAGCTGGGATCCAGCAGCGCACTGCAGCTACCTTCTCCAGTGGTGACGCCCAGAGCCGCCCCTCCTCCTGGCACCGCTGCCCATCCTGGGAGCCGGCCCTGCTCCGGCTCTGGCTCGCCTCCTGGGCGGGGAGCAGCTCTACCGGATTCCTGAGGCTGCATGAGGTCTGCACCGCCACTCTCCCTGGGAATGCCGGGCAGCGCCACGCGGAGGCACAGCTCTGGGAGGGAAACTTTCCCTCTAGCGAATTCCTCTGAGAGCACGCCAGCAGCCTGGCTGACGTCACTGCGGTGCCTGGTGTCCTGGGTTCGGACGACCGTACCTGGATTCTCCTCCATGATATTGAGCGCCTCGATCGCAGCGGCGGCCAACAGCGGCGGGAGTGAGGCTGAAAAGCAGTACCCCTGGCCAGAAAGGCGCTGAGAAGAAACGCACAAGTTAGAGACACAGATATGCTGCTCTTTTTTTTTGGCTAGAAACATTAACGGCCCCAGATCTGCAGCATCTCCGACGGGTGTGTACAAGTAAAGTGCTAGGACCCACACATGCACACAAGTTACACTTGTGACACAAATAAGACTTTCTTAAAAAGGGAGGTAATTTCGAAAGTAAATACTGAGCGACTTTACTAACAAATCAACTTTTAAATAAAAACTGTGGGGAAGTAAGTCAGAATGAAATTCTGTGACTGGAAATCACATGCTGACAACTTCTCACCACGACCAGTGTGACCACTGGTTTCAGTCGTTGCTCGTTTTCCAAAATGAACCCACCTGGTGGTCAATCACGAACGACCTGCCGCAGCAGAAACCTCCGACGGACGCGAGGGAATTCTCCATGTTGGCGCTGATGAGGTCGATATCATCGATCTGCCAAGAAAGTGGAACCGCAGTAGTCATTCCTCAATTTAAAAAAAAGTTAAAGACAGACATCCAGCCTGCAGAGAAAGGTTCGCATTGATCAGGTCGACATCTCGGGGAAACAAAGCACCCACCTGCAAACAAAGGATAAACCACACAAAATTCATCGTTACAAGGAGAGATGTTTCGAAGTGCACCTCTGGAAAGGGGCCCACTTTGCTCTTTTTGGCCATTTCATCACGCACGCACGATTCATTCACAGTGGCAGGAGAGAGCAATTAAAAGAAGATGAAATCCCAAACTGCTTCATACAAAACATATTCAGAGGAATAAAATAGTGGCCCAGCTGGCCTTCCCTCGGAAGGTGCCTGAGGTAACACAAACTAGTCGATCAGAGTTTGAGCATTTTATCCCTACATTCAATTTACTTTCAACTTTTCAAAAATGAAACCAATTACTCTGTGCCCTGTGGGCTCCCGAGTCCCCAGCGTCTTCTCAGGCCCGCGCCCCGCGGACTCTCACGTTCTGCAGCAGCGTCCTGTCTGCACCCCGGACACGTGGCAGCCATTCAGAGTCACTCACTGATGGCCGCGATGACAGGTGGTCTGAGTGCATCTGGGGGTTCCTGAATGGCCCACACACCCAGCAAGGAAATCTGTGCATTCTTTCTAAAACACCTCGTTATGAAATTTCAGTCACACAGTAAGTACAGAGGATAGAGAAACAATTCTCACCGCCAGGTTCAGTAATTACCGGCTCGTGAACCACCGTGCGCCTTGCACTGCCCTCATCGTTTCTCTGCAGCAAACCCCAGACTTCACACAGTTCCAGCTGTGAACGTCTCAGTGTGCACTTCTAAAGGACATGGACCTTTCCAAAACCACAGTCACAAAACTACTCTCACACCTAAAAAGTGAAAAATTTCTTAATATCGTCACATACTCTGTGTTCAAACACCTGTCTCACAAAGCTTGCTTTCTGCAGGATTTGCTGGAATCAGGACCCAAATAAGGTCCATATTATGCACTTTTCCTCACTGCATTTATCACCAAATGTCAGTCTGTCTTTGAGGAGAATGTGTCAATCTCATTCTGTGTGATACTCGTCCGGCTCTCCATTTTTCTCTGGACCGTACTGCTGGTGGGATATAGGTAATCTCTGATGATTTTTCATGTTCTTCAGTTCAACTTCTTCTTCTTCTTTTTTTTTTTTTTAAGATTTTATTTATTTATTTGACAGACAGAGATCACAAGTAGGCAGAGAGGCAGGCAGAGAGAGAGAGAGAGAGGGAAGCAGGCTTCCCGCGGAGCAGGGATCCTGATGCGGGGCTCAATCCCAGGACCCTGAGATCATGACCCGAGCCGAAGGCAGCAGCCCAAACCACTGAGCCACCCAGGCGCCCCTTCAGTTCAACTTCTTAACACAGGTTGCAAAACTTTTATGCACAGGATCTGCAGGAAAGTTCCTTTCATCCCCACCGGTCACATAGTGGTGGGTGAAGACAGGTCCTGCGGACAGGCTGACATTGCTTCCCCGGGGTTCCAGGGGCACCAACCATTAAGGTGGGGCAGTTGGGGCTCCTTTCCCATCAGCAAGAGAACACGTGCCCAACTCACTCCAGCCGGCTGGAACCTCGAGCCTGTGCATCGTCTGTGCCGGCACTGCTTCTGACTCTCTAAAGAAGGCACGGCTATCTAACACCCATAAAGGGAAATAACAGGATTCAGAATTATAACTACCAGAAAGTAGATCATTCCACTGACACCATGGTATTTTCTAAAGGATGACTTTAGGGAATTCTCATTGATTTTAAGAAAAACATGTTCAAATGCTGCCGAGTCAACAGACCACAATGCTGTGAGCAGCCACCGTGAGCTCACGGGTCCCGCCCCAGACGAGAACTTACACTGATCCCGAAATGCTCGGTGACGCCTCGGCCGTGCTCCCCCAGGACTCCGAACGAAAGGCTTTCCTCCAGAAAGATTCTTGCTTTGTATTTGTATTTTAGTTTAACCTAAGTGGTAAACAGAGCACAGCTTTAAACTATTGACGATCTGCGGACTAAACAATATCCTGGGAAGACAGACCTAATCCTAAAGCTAAAGTAGAGAGGAAATAAAAGCACGACAGGTGTTCCTCACAGACCTCACAGGTCTGTTCCTGTGCACCAGCCACTTGCTAACGTTTCTTCGTAGTCAACACCCAAGGTCTAGGGCAGAGCGGCAAGGCCCCTGCACACGCCCAGCTGAGTCTGCCCCCCGCTTTGGCCCGCGCTGTAAACAAACCCTTCGTCAGGGGCTTCTTCATTGCCACGGTTCACATTTTGTGCTCTGGCTGGTGATTCTGTTTCGGACGGCCCGAGCACAGAGCACAGCGCTGAAGCGCCGTCTCGCGTCTCAGGAGAGAACAGTTTGTTAGACCAGCTGCAGGTCAGGCACGAGTCGTAGTGCCGATGGCCCTGAGCTCCGTGTGAAGGAACCAACAATACATATAAAACTGGGGCGCCTGGGGGGCTCAGTCGGTTCAGTGTCTGCTCAGCTCAGGTCAGGATCCCAGGGTCCTGGGATGGAGCCCCACCTCTGGCTTCCTGCTCGGCGGAGAACCTGTCTCTCCCTCTCCCCTTGCCCTCCCCCTGCTAAATAAAATCTTAAAAAGAAAAATAATGAAAAAAACAAAAGACCCTCTCATACGTGTTAAATAAAGTGTCTTCGAAGAAAAAAGACATAAAACGAGGTTAAATACTGAGCGACTGATGCAAATGCTGTGACCAAAGGCATAGAATGAATCGCATTAGGCCCAGGAGCCGCAGTTCAGCATCTGCAGCCCATGTGCATGACATAACCACACACGCGCGCTTTCTAGAACCCAACTACCAGTGGCCCTTGAACAATACAGACTTGAACTGCACAGGGCTGCTGAGATGTGGATGTTTTTCAATAAATACAGTCGAGCACTGTAAATGTATTTTCTCTTCTGTACGACTTTCTTTTTTGTTTTTAGATTTTTTCTTTTAAGATTTTAAAAGAAATCTTTTAAAAGATCACAAGGAGGCAGAGAGGCAGGCAGAGAGAGAGGAGGAAGCAGGCTCCCCACTGAGCAGAGAGCCCGATGTGGGGCTCGATCCCAGGACCCTGGGATCATGACCTGAGCCGAAGGCAGGAGCCACCCAGGGGCCCCACCATATGATTTTCTTAACATCTTCTTTTCACTAGCTTATTTTAAGGACAGAGTGTCTAATCAAGTGACCTACAAAATACGTGTTGATCAGCTGTTGATGTCATAGGTAGGGCTTCCAGCCAACAGGAGACTATGAGTAGTAAAGTTTTTAGGCATCACGAGTTCCAACCCCTGTATTGTTCAAGGGTCAACGGTACCACGATGACCAAAACAGGCTGAACTTCAGATGCTCTAAATTTAACTCAAGAATGCAGACAGCACAATGCCCGTTTTTGAAGACGGAGACATTAAGATATATGAATGAAGACATGTAATCTGCCTGTTAATCACTAGTTTGATTATACGTAAAACTCCTGGGAAACGTGTATCATTCTTCCCTCAGTGGCACTGTGTTTTAATTTGAATTCATGGCACTTTTTTAAATTCAGAAAAAGCTTTCATTAATACGCCTTTCCAGCTCTCTTCCTCTTTGCTTTTGGTCTTATAAGACAGTCTTTTCCCAACAGAGGCTTAGATGTCAATTTATCTGTAGGTTCTTCTGGGACTTTTTTGTCAGCACAGCGGGACACGGACACACACACGCCCGCATCCAGCTTTCTCCCCTCCAGCGGTCACCTGACTTACCCCGAACACTACGAAGTGATCAGTTTCACGAGTGAATTAAAGTCTAGTAATTATCAACCACTAAAATTTCAGTGGATTTTTATTAACAATGGATAAACTAATCTGGGAAGAATTCTATCTTTTCAATATTGTTTCCATTCATTAATAGTTTTATGAGTGAGAAATTTTCTAAGAATCATGTTTTAGAATATTTCTAATAGTCTTATGACAATACTGGTGCACAAACACACAGACCAGTGAAACAAAACAGAAACCCCAAAGTCCAGCCCTAATCTGTGTCCTGTCATCTCTACATACTCAATGCTAATGTGTATCCGACCTGTCCCTTCCACTGTGTACTTCCTTTCATGGCTTGGGGGCCTCCATCCGTCGCTAAGGCCCACTGCTGCCGTGCTGACCACGCGATGCTGCTATCTTTTGGCCACCACCACCCCGATATGCTTCTATCAGCCTTTGGTGTGAAAATAAGAGGAAAACGGACACATCTCTTCCATGGTATTTAAAAATGTATTTAGATTTCCTCAAGAAACAGTGAAAAACTTTAAAAATAAGACATGAAACCCTTATTCTGAATCCCCACTCAACGGACGGACTTAGGTTCCAGCTCACAGGCTGCGTGCAAAGGCGGTTCACCGCAGGATAACCTCGACTCTGTTAAAAGGATGAAGGGAAACCACACGACCGACTCACCAACGGATGCAGAAAAAGCACCACACAGAATCCAAACCCGTTGTGGTATAAACACACAACACACCAGGACGAGGGGCAACTTCCTCAACCCAATAACGGGCATTTATGGAAAACACGCCGCTAATATCATAGTCAGTGGCCGCAGCCTGAAAAGCTTCCCCCCTCGCCACTCCTAGTCAACACCGTGTGGGAGGTGCTAGCCAGAACAGCGAGGCAAGAAACTAAAGTAAAATGGAAAGAAGAGGTAACACTATCTGTACGCACAGATTCCAGGAGCTCACCGACAGAACATTCCATGATACAAGGTCAAAACACAAAATCAGGGGTGCCTGGCTGGCTCAGCTGGCAGGACCCAAATGCTGTGAGTTCGAGCCCCGTGCTGGGCATGGAGAATACAGTAAAAATGAAGTCCTAAAAAAATATTAACAATGAAATAAAAAATAAAAACCCCTGTAAAATCAGTTGTATTTCTATAATCTGGCAGTTAATCCCTAAAACAAGTCCATTTATAACAGCATCAAAAAGAATGAAATACTTACGAATAAGTTTAACCAAAGAGATGTCTGACCTGATGGTGAAAAAAACAGAACACTGCTGAAAGAAGCTACAGGAGATCTGGGTAAACGGAAATATTTCTGTGTCCGCGGACTCAAGGGCTTAGTATTAAGATGGAAATACTCCCAAAGCCATCTGCGGACTCAATACAATCCTGATTCAGTACGATCCCTATCCAAATTTCAATGGCATTTTTTTTTTTTACAGAAATGGAAAAGCCGATCCTAAACTTCAAAAGGAATCTCCAGGGACTGCAAATAACCAAAACAACCTCAAAGTTGGAGAACTCACATGCCTTGATTTCAAAATTTACTATAAAGCAAAGGAATTGAGACACGGTGATACTGGCATGAGGCTAGACCTGCAGACAACGGAGCAGACAGGAGAGTCCTGAAAGCCAGAGAGTCCGTCTCTCTATGGCCAATAGACCAGGACCACCCCGGGCAAGACAACAGTGCCTTCAGCCGACCGTCCAGGGACAGCTGGAAACCATATGCAGAAGAACAAAACTGGACACACACAAAAATTAAGTCCAAAGCGACCAGACGGGGCGCCTGCGGGGCTCAGTCGGTTACACGCCTGCCTTCGGCTCAGGTCATGATCCCAGGGTCCCGGGATCAAGCCCCGCACTGGGCTCCCTCTTGTGGGAAGGTCCGCTTCTGCCTCTCCCTCTCCCTCTGGGCTCTCTTTCTCTTTCTCTCAAATCAATAAATAAAATCTATAAAAACAAAAACAAACAAACACCAAGACGGATCAGGACCCTACAACAAAGCTGGAACTACGAAACGCTCCGAGGAGAACACAGCGGTGTAGCTTCCCGACTCTGGATTTGACAACAGATTTCTCAGCCAGGACACCAGAAGCAGCAGCTACGGAAGACTCGACAAACTGGCCTTCATCAAATCATAGGCTTCAGCGCATCAAAGGATACGAACCAAAGAAATGACAAGACGACCTCCAGAACTGTGGGGAAACACTTGCAAGTCGCGTAGCCGGTAAGGGGCTCGTGTCCAGGGCATGGGAAGACTCCTGTGACGTCACGGTAAACAGACAAACAGCCCAGTTTGAAAACGGGCGAAAGACTTCTGAAGTCTCTTCCCCAAAGACACACTAAGAGCCGCAGAACAAGAAAAGAGGCTCGGCATCGTCGGTCTTCCGGGAAGGGCAGTCACAACCACGTGCTTCACACCTACCGGCGCGGCAAAAATCGGAAACAACAGCCGAGTGTCCGTGAGGCTGTGGGGAAACCGGCGCCCTCCCGCGCTGCGGGCGGGGCAGGGGCTGTAAAATGGCGCAGCCGCTGCGGAAAACCGTGCGGCAGGTGCTCCGTAAGCGAAGCACAGACTCACCATTTGATCCAGCGACTGTGTGGCCAAGAACACACACGAGAGACCGAAAACACGGATTCAAACAAGTGCTGGTACGCGAGCTCACAGCAGCCCTCCGGCAGCCAGAGCGCGGCCATCCAGCCCCCTCGGCACAGGAGCCACGCAGTGCGCCCCCACAGCGGACTCGCGCTCCGAGGAACGCAGGACTGGTGCGCGCTGCACACCGGAGGAACCGCGAAAACACGGGAAGTGGAGGAAGCCAGACACAAAAGGTCACAGAGGGGATGATCCCGTTTATCAGAAATCTCCAGAACGGGTGAATCCAGAGACAGAAAGCGGACTGGTGGTTGCTGGGGGCTACGGGCAGGGGGAACTGGGGAGGGGCTGCTGAGCGGCAGGGGCTACCGGGAGAAAACCAGACGGCCGACGGCCGCGAAACACGGAGCCTGTGCCACACGCGGAACTCTCTACAACGGCTCATTTTATCTCGCGTGAGCTTCACCTCAGTGAACGAGAAATCTCGCAGTCGTGCTTTCTAAACCCAGTAGATCGCTTTTCCTGTTCAAGGAGCTGTTCTGGGGCACCTGGGTGGCTCGGTGGGTTAAGCCTCTGCCTTCAGCTCAGGTCACGATCTCAGGGTCCCTGGACTGAGCCCCACATCGGGTTCCCCGCTTCTCCCTCCTCCTCTGCCCCTCCCATGGCCTGTGCTTTCTTTTGTTCTCAAATAAAGTAAATAAAAGTCTTTAAACAAAAAAACTGTACCCTTGTAAGTCAATTACATGTCAACACAGTAGGTTTTAAAACGCGGAGTCCTGATCACTGCTTGAAGACCGGGGTGGGCACATAGCGCCCATGTGCTTCCCGGGTACGTGAGCGCCCGCTGTGCAGGCAGCGCAGGCGTCCGACAGGAGAAGCGTCCACACACCGCCCCGTCCGAGTGCTGCGACGCCCGCTGAGCGTGCCGCCTTACCAGCTCCGGGAGAGGACAGACAGTCCCGGTGTTCATGTACAGCCCTTCCACGACGATGAAACGTCGGGTGACCCGAGCCTTGCGAGGATTCTTTAAAAGGAAAAAACAAAACAAAACACATCTTAAATCTCAGTAAATGCAAACGCAGAGTTGGGTCCATGCTCCGGCCGGACAGAATCTACTCATCCGACAGCGGAGCAACAGGCACCTGCGTGAGTTTCAAGTTCCAGGTTTCAGACCATGTGACTTTGAGACAACAGCGCCGTCTCGTCTCAGGTGTCCCAGTTCGGCCGTCCGTGAGGTCACCGCACACACACGCACACGTGCACAGACACACACACACACACACACACACACACGGTGCTGCGAACGCCAAAGCAGGACCACACCCCCACACCCAGAACGACTGGGGCCGCTGCAGGGAAACTTGTGGGGAGCTGCGCACAGTCGAGGTCACCGTGAGGCCAGGACACCTGGACTGTGCACTGGTCACAATGTCCGGCCGGGATTTGCTCCCTCCAGCACCCACCACGTTTGCGGAAGACAGAGCGACAGTAAGCACGGCCGTCCCCACAGAGGGCCGCGACAGAGGCCGTGGGGACACAGGAGGGCACGAGGCTCTCGTCCTGCCGTGTGTCCTCCGCAGACGCCGAGACACTCCGTGAGAAGCAGCGGACACTGTCCCCCGCACCGACCCCGGAGCCCATCCCGTCCTCCCGCACCGTCCCGTCCGGTAAAGTCCACCAGGTCGTCGACCCCGCGCGTGGGAGGCCGAGCGGACGCTGCTCCGGAAGATACAGAAGCGTCCCGCGGCCGCGGAGGGCTGGTCCGTCGTCCTCGGCCGCGCCGGGCTTGTGGAGCTGCGTCCGGCCCGCGAGGTCAAGCACCGAGGGGCCCCGCCTCCCGCCGCTCCGCTCCGCGGCCACGACGGACCTGCAGGACGCGCAGCTGTGACGCCCCGAGCCGGGAGCCCGGAGCGGCGGCACCACGCGCTGCGCTCTCGACCCAGACCGCGCGCCGCGGGTCCGCCGGGGTCACGGAGGACGTGCAGGCGGCGAGCCTCCCCCGCGTCCGAAATGAGGCATTTTTATCCCGACCCGGGAGTCCTCCATGGAGCAGGCGGGACGGGGCAGCGCGCAGGACCTCGCACAGGCCCGGGGCAGCGGCTGCACGGCCGGCGGGGCGCAGGGTCGGCGGGTCGCAGGGCCGGACCGAGCTCCCACCGTCCCGCTCGACACAGCCGAGTCCCCTACCCGGACCGATGTGGCGCCCGCGTGGGGGGAGGGGGTCCCTTCTCTCGCTTTTCCACGTCACACAGTGACCCCGTGGGCCTCTCCCGCAGCCGCGGTCGGACCCGGTGAAGCCGGGCGCGGTCCCGCGTCACCGCCGCTGCCCGGGAGGACCCCGCAGCCCCCGGAGCGGCCCCCGGAGCTGCCGAGCGTCGCGGGCCGCGAGACGCGGTTCCAGGCCGGTCCGGGCTGCCGTGGTGGAGCAGGAGCCCCCCGCCCCCCGCAGCTGCCCCGCGTCGGCCGGAAGCGTCGTACCTTGAGGTCCTCGGCCTCCTGCTCCCGCAGCAGGCGCTCCAGGTCGGCCACGTCGTTGTGCCGGAACCACTTGATGTCGCTGCGCGAGGCCTGCAGGCCCTTCTGGATGGCGAAGCAGGCCGCCCTGTCCCTGCGGGGAGGGGAGACCGCGCGTGGGCCCGGGCTCGGCCGCGCTCTTGGAGAGCAGCCCCGGCCCAGCCCGCCCCGCCCCGGCCCGGCCCGCGCCCATCGGAGCGCCTCTGCCCCACAGCACCGGCTCCTTCCCGACACACACGCTCTCTGCGGCCCGCACCGGCGCTGACCCGGCCCTGCTCTGCCTGGACTCGGCTGCGGCGGCTCACACCCCCGGAAGCGCTCGGAGCCCGTCGGGGCGGATGGACCGGGGCGGACGGACGGGGCCGACCCGCCGCAGGACTCGGGGGCGTCGGCCGCGAACGCGGGACGGTCCGACTCCCCGCTTTTCTGCCAACGAGCCAAGCCCCGGACGCCACACGGGGAACGGACAGCAGGACTCGGACAGCGACGGGCCGGCTCCGACCTACGGCCGCCGGGCCCCGGGCTTCGCCGACGCGGAGCTGCCGACGCCGACCCGCTCCAGCGCCCAGGGCCGTGACCACAGAAGCGCCCAGAACCCGGCTCGGCGGCCCAGGACAGGACGGGCGGCCTGGCGGGCGGAAATGGCCGGCCTGCGGCCGCTGCACAAAAAAACAGGGCGCCTGCGGCCGCAGCACAGAAGACCAGGGCGCCTGCCCACAGCAGCGACGGCCGGGGCCCAGATTTGGAGCACGCAAGGCCTGGGGGCCCACCGCCGCCGCGGTGGCATCGGAGAGGGGAGCGGGGACTGGACCCCGCCAGCCAGGGACAGGGCCTCGCGGCGGCGTCCGTGAAGCGCACGTGGAGGGCCGCGGCCGCCGCTCCCCGCAGGGACGGCCTCCGCTTTCCGGCGTGGGCCGCGCCACAGGCGGCTCAGGGGTCAGCGGGACCGTCGCTAACCGCTCGGCCATGAAAACGCGGACCCGGGAGTCCGCGCAGGCGGAAGGGGGACCCTGGCCTGTACCTGCGCCTGGCGGTCCCCCCGCCTGGAAGAGGGCCAGAGAAAGCCGACGAAAACCCTGAGAGCAGAAGAGGGAACTGTCCTGATCCCGAGAACCACGTGTCCGACCAAGAGTGAGAGCCAAGAATCAAATACCAATGTCAAGTGGACGGACGTCGGGATTCTCCGAGAGCCGCTGTACAGCAGTGACGATAACACTACTGCGGGGGGCACTTACGGACACGCGGGGGACACGCGGGGGACACGGGACAAACAGCCCCAGGAAAGACACAGGAGCAAAGACCCCATGGGGAAGCGAGAACTGAGAAACAGCACCGCCAGAAGAAATAGGAAACGTACAGTGGACGGGCTCAGCAGCAGGCCAGGTGGGACGGAGAGCGGGAGGAGCCGCGGACAGAACAGGGGCTACGCAACGGAAACCAGAGAAAAACACACGACAACGAAACAAGAGTCTCAGGGACCCGCAGAACTACCACGACAGCTGCCACACTGGCCGCAGCGGACGGCTGGAGGACGGAGAGACAGCGGGGCTGAAAAGTCCTCAAAGAAATACGGACGGAAGGTGCCTCCAATTTGGGAAGAAGCTGAGCGAAATTCATACAGGTAAACCCAAACAAATGAACCCCCAAATTATAGTAAAGCTTCTGAAAACTAATGATGATGAAGAAATCTTGAAAACAGCCCTAAAATGACACCTTACATAGAAGAGAAACATAATTTGAGAGACCAATCAGAAACCAGGGAGGTCAGGAAAACGTTTGGAAGAAGACAACTCGCAAACAAGAATTCTGTAACAAGCAGAAAGATCCTTTAGGGAACAGAGGAAGGCAATGAAGGAAGACCAAGAGAAGATGACCCCAGCCGACCAGGGGAAAAGGAATGGCTAAAGGAAGCTCTCCACATAGAAAAAAATAAGTAAAAGAAAAAAGAAAAGAAACTTAGATTATCAGAGAGGAAGAAAGAACACAGTTAAGTAAAATTATGAACACACACACTAGGCTCTTCTTACCTTCCCAAGTTTTCTAAATCATTTTGGATGATTTAAGTAAAAGTTGCAACATTGTGTGATGTGGTTTCACTGCATGTGCAGGAAGTACTGAAAACAATCACCAACAAGGAGAGCAGAGAAGTGGAAGGAACGTGAAGATCTCTACCTGAAATGGTAAAATGACGGGAGCAGCAGAGGCCATCACTCACGTGCACACATAATGTCATACTGAAAGCAAAGACTGAAAGACACTCAAATACACCATGCATAAGTTAAAAGAGAATCCCCAAACATGCTCACTTAACTCCCAGAAAGGCAGGAAACAGAAAACAGAAAAACAAAAAGGAGATAACAGATATGAAACCAGAAATAAAGTGCCCTCACATGTTCAGTAATTACTGTAAATGTAAATGGCCAAAATACACGATTTAAAGACAAAGACTGGCAGAATGGATCAAACGTGTCCCAACAATATCCTGCCATCTTAACTCATCAAGATGCTGCTGACCATCTGAGCAGCCTTTTCAGTACTACGAAAATTGAATTCAGAATTAAAATTCTTCCAAAAAATAAATTTCCAGGCCTGGTTGGCTTTACTGGAGAAATCTACCAAGCATTTCAGGAGTTGACATTAATTTTATACTATTTCTCCCAAAAACACAAGAAGGAATCCCAGGGGATTTTATGGACTGGCCTCCTAATGACACGACCAAAGTCCAAAAATGCAAACATTTGAGCCCTCAGGGAAATATAAATTAAAATCACAATAAAATCTCTCTATACACTTATCAGAATGGCTAAAATTAAAAAAAAAAAATGACAATACCAAACGCTTCTGAGTATGTCAAGAAACTGTATCACGTAAAACTATTTATGGGGATGCAAAATGGCTCAGCCGCACCACGACAGGCAGCGTGCGCACCTGTGTGATCAGCGGTTCCCAAGGACACCAAAGCCCTCCGGCTGTGACACTCTCCCCGCATGTGGCAGGGTCTCGGCTTGGCCCTCGAGGCACCACCGTGCGGGGTGAGTGGCACGAGCCAGCATTGAGGAGGAGGGGGAGACGACTCTAGGCACAGGGACTGGTGTGCTCAAAGGCCCCAAAGCGAGAGGAAACTAGCGTATAGGGCCAATGGGGCTATAGCACGAGCACCTGAAGGAAAAGGACAGAATGAGTCTCGAACGCAGACGACTGGAGTAAGGACTTGGACCTTTGTTTCAGGAACGAGGGGAGCGCTTACGCATGAAGCATCAGATGAGCACTTTTAACAGATTATTCTGGCTATGCTGTTAACAAGGAAAAGAGGAAACAAAAGTAAATCTGAGACCTAAAATTCAAAGCCCTTAATGATCCACTCAAAGGACAGCGGAGGCTTGGCTTTCCCGATATCAATAAATATCAACAAATAAAACCAATCAATTAAAAAAAAATGCTTTCGGCATCCTTCTAGTGATGGTGTCATCAGTGCCGCACAATTACTTCGCGGAAATTCCTCTTTAAAGAGAAAGTCAGTGTTACCTAAGGCAGAGAGCCTCTAACAAAGGCATTCCCCAGGAAGATCACCGTCCCCTCCAGAGGACCTCTGACCAGAGGACCTCTGATGGGCAACACAGGTCAAGCTACTCACACAAACACGATGTCGCCTCTCTTGGAGTAAGCGGGGATCGCACTGGCTATGGTGGCAAACCCGTAGGAGTAGATGATGGCTTCTTCCGTCTTCATGAACTTTGCCAGGCGGTCCTCCAAGTCCAAGTGCACATCTACAATAAAATAGATGTTCAGGGGTTGAAACATCTCATTCTTTTTCTTTAAGTACAGAATAAAGTAAATGACGTAAGTAGTTTGGTCGGTAATACTGTCGCTTTACAGCCAAATGAAACCGTCTCTGAGTTGTAAATTATATGGGATCTGCTGAGATGACTCTCGGCCAAACGATTCCCCAAGCCTGTGAAGGGCATCAGCTACTCCTCCGCCCCTCCTCCGCCCGAGTGGGGCCGCGCCGACCCTGCTCTCGCTTCTCTGCCACGCCAGCTCGGCCACACAAGGCCCAGCCACTTCGCCTGCTTTAACTCCCTCAACCAACCACATGGAGACTTTACTAATGTGTGCCGCAGTATTAAAGCCTTTTCCCATTTAGCAGAATGTACCACAGCAGACACTGAGACAACTGGAAACCCACTTTTTTTTTTTAAATTTCTTATTTTTTATAAACATGTATTTTTATCCCCAGGGGTACAGGTCTGTGAATCACCAGGTTTATACACTTCACAGCACTCACCAAAGCACATACCCCCCCAATGTCCATAATCCCACCCCCTTCTCCCAAACCCCCTCCCCCCAGCAACCCTCAGTTTGTTTTGTGAGATTAAGAGTCACTTATGGCTTGTCTCCCTCCCAATCCCCACTTTTAAAGGAAAAAGACAAGAGGAGCGGAAGACCCCGTGCGCCTGCAGACGACGGTGCTTCCTCCTTGGAGAGTGGTGCCCGCACGCGGTGCGCACCTGCTCCGGCTCCACGGCACTCGCGCTCCGTGCGACTCTCCGCTGAGTGTGCGGGGACTTGAGATGCACGGCACAGAGGGAAACGCCCGTGGTTTACAAGAGCTGCTTCAGAAGAACGCGGGGGTAACGGCGGGAACCGACTGCGCCCGCTAACCGGGGACCGCCCATCGCGGTGGCTCACCGCTGCTCACCTTCCCAGGCCCCGGCGCCGGGCCACACGCCCCAGCAGGCGGGCCACACGCCCCGGTGGTGGTTAGAATAAACGGTGCACGGACCAGCTCTGAACCTGAAAACTTCGAAGCGGTCCTAAACAAGGCGTTCCCCAGAGAGAAGAGGACTTTTACCACTTCCTCTAGCTCTTTCCAGCACAGCAGGCCCCACACCGGCCAACAGGCAGAGTCCTGCCTCACTCCCCATCTAGGGTCAGGGAAGCGGACGCCCGAGGCGAGCTCTAGCGTCCTTGCTGGGTACGGCCGCTCAGCTTTCACGCTCCGCACTGCAGGTCTCTTGCCACGGAGCTGGGTTCAGCTCAGGGCGCCCGCCTGCTGCCGTCAGCCGCCGGGCGGCCAGTTCCCACCTGCGCCCTCCGCTGGCGAGCAAGGGCGATCACCTCCGGTCAGGAACCGCGGGCGCGAGTCGGAGAGTGGAGGGACCGCGCTGCTTCCGGCAGGCAGGCCGCAGGCTGGCCCCGGCCCCTCGTCGCTTCCTACGGGCTTGGGGTCCTGGAGTTTTCCTGCGCCGGCTGCTCCCTGCAGCTCAGCCGCGCCCCATCAGGCATGAACCCAGTGCCCCTCCCTGACCCTGCGCTCGCCAGACTACCCGGCTTCTCCGGACAGCCCCTGCACGTCTGATTAACAAACAAACGGAGAACATTACTGGACTCCCTCATCTAAACGCTTCTTAAAACATATTTTAAAAGTCCATTCTTTTATCACGACCTGACTGGAATGGGATAAGCAGTTCATTTTCACAATTCCTCCAAGACGCGTGCACGTGAAAGACCAAACGTGCCTCTTCCTGTCAGCCGTTAACATGGACACCAACACAGCCTATTACGAAAAGCATGTGAAGTACCATCTGACGTCCATTCCTGAGAGGTCACGGTCACTGCACAGACGACATCGACATCAGCTAAGTGTGGCACTTTACGGTAACGAAGCTGATGACTGTGTCCCGTGTGATCCACAGGGCATCACACGTGTGCTTAGGTCCTGAGCATCAGACCTGTGACATCACCAACACAGAGGACATGACCCTGACCCTGACAGCCGGCCCTCTGCCACGTGCTGCCAGTGAAAGGTTTCGGAGAAAATCGGACGAGAAGGAGGGAAGCGGCCACACGCTAGAGAACGGGGCCTCCCGCACCGAGCGAGGAGCTGCTCCTCCTCAGCGCGCTCTCTGCGGCGTGCCCGCAGGCCAGCCCCCGACACCCGCCCTCCGATCAGAATGAGGCAAGTCCCCCTCTGCACGTGACAATGGGGCCTCTAAATCAGGGCTATCTACCCCAAATCTCCATGATTCAGTCAGCAGACGAGCCCCAGAACTGCTCTCACCCACTATCTCCATTTCAAAAACAAAACACCTGCTATGGACAAGAACTATTTTTGCTAAATGCAAAGAAGACTTTAAATCATTCTGTAGACTCCGCTTTACACGACTCCTTTTTTCACTGACGAGCGATGGGAAAGTCCAACGATCTTGGCTTCATTTCAGGGCTTTAGCATTAGCTGCGCGGTGGGTGAAAACCGCATGTCGGAGACGTTCCCACCGACGCACCTACTGGTAACTGCTCTTACATCACTGCCAGAAAGTGGTTTAGGAGCCTCTACAGTAGTCAATGACTTACCAATCCTTGCCTTTCCCAAAAGTCTAACAAAGATGGGCCTCTTCCTCCTTGTACTGGGAGACACCAGGCTTTAGCTGACAGCAGCCTCGCAGAGCAGGTTTTGGGACAGGCGGGTGCACAGCGCTGCCTGACTTCTGACGTGTGACGGCTACTCTGAGCAATGACTAAACTCTCAGCCAAGGGAGGGCGAGGCAGCCAGCAGGGAAAGCGCCAGGCCGCGCTCTCCCGCTCCTCATGTTGGTCTTCCGTGCAGGCGAATCGTTCTGCCGGCTGCTCCACGGACCTGCACCGAGTGCAGGCAGAGCACCGCACCCTCGGAGTCACCGCCAGGAACACAGGCTGCAGGGCAGAGGCCATGGACGGAGGTGCCCAGAAAGCTGTGTCCCTCCCAGCACTGCGGCCCTATCTTGCACCTGCTCCCTAACCAGAACCTAACAGAAGGGATTCGAGGCCGGGCACCCACGGCAGGGCCTGGCCACGGCAGTCATCACCGGGGGCTCCAGATCCGGCCCCCCGCCTCACCAGGTGTGGACCAGGGCCGGCCTGACACTGCTGCGTGCCTCTCACTCAGGTCCTTCCTCTGTCAAAGAGGGAACAGTCAGACCCGCCTCAAAGGACTGTTACCAGAACCACGAGTCAATGCCCGCGAAACACTCACAGTAACACCCGGCACAGAAAAACCAATACACCGTTTAAGTGTTTGTACAGGTAAATCAATACTTGTAGGATAAAAGGCTTTCTTTCAAAAGGAGAAAGCAGTTACACCATTTTCTAATTAAGTTGTCCAAACCCCACGTATTTAAGAACCGCATTTACAGTCATTTTTCCATTCGCCTTCCCTTTTATGTATCTCCTCTTACTCTGCTGAGAGGTATTTTGGCTTTCTTGGTTGTCCTCCAAAGGAAAGTCTACAAAACAGTCAAATTTCAGAACAGTTTAGAAACCACCAACTACATTTTTTCTTAAGACGTCAGTATTTTGTGTTACATACATACTGTTTTCTTTTTAATCCCTGGAGACAAGAACAACTTTTCTTAAAAGTACAAATAATACACTTAAGCACTCATTAGGACATAAACATAGGGCTGAGTGTTTTCCAAAACGTTTTTACGTGCAGCACCTTACGGGATTCTTGCCAAAACGTTCTAAGCCGTGCAAACAAGGACCGTGCGCTCCCACCCTGCCGACGCAATCCCGTGACGGTTCGCAGGAGGAAGAGGCAGGTCTGGGAATGTTATGACCAAATGCTCCTCCTAAGAAAACACGCAGGCATGACTCAGTTGACTGATCTGAATTAAAGAAAGAATATATTCTGAAAAGTAAACTGAACGATTTACTTGTTCACTAACAGCTCCTGAATGCAATTAAATGCCACCATCCTACACCACGAAATCCTGCCACTAACTGTATTGTGACTTAGTTTAAGAACAAAGAGTCAAGCAGGCCCCGTGTATGCAAAGCAGATACTGGGAAATCGGTGATAAGCTCCAGCCAGAGATCTGAATGCATTCAAGGAAAACCGAGAAGCTGGACAAGACAAAGTGTCCAAGCGCACAGCCTGAGCCCTAGAGGAAAGTCCTCTCTGCGACCCGAGAAATCCTGGTGCCGTTCCCAAACACACGCTCTGACAATAAAATAAGAAGCTGGAAAAGTCCTAATCACATGGTCCCGACGAGATGAGCAGACACCTTGAGGAGTGCTACTTGCCAAAGGCAGAACATTCAGCCTAAGAAACGAGATGAATTTTTTTTTTTAAGATTTTATTTATTTATTTGACAGAGAGAGATCACAAGTAGGCAGAGAGGCAGGCGGAGAGAGAGTAGAGGAAGCAGGTTCCTTGCTGAGCAGAGAGCCCGATGCGGGGCTCGATCCCAGGACCCTGAGATCATGACCTGAGCCGAAGGCAGAGGCTTAACCCACTGAGTCACCCAGGCGCCCAGAAACAAGATGAATTTTAACTCAACCGTCATTTGACTTTTCTTTCTGTTAATCATCGAATGTCATCTAATACGTTACTATGAAATAATAAAAAGAACATTTTACTCAAGAAATTTATTTTTACTAGTGATTCACATTCATTTTTGAAAAGCTGAGAAAAGAGCTAAACAAGGAAGTCTCTTCATTTTTGAAAGTAGATGCCTGAATGTATTACTCCCAGGGAAAACAAGAGGACAGTAAAAAATCACCTTTCGTGGGGGCCCCGGTGCTCAGTGGGTTGAGCACTTGACTTCTCATTTTGGCTCGGCTGAGTGTCAGGCTCTGCGCTCAGCAAGGAATCTGCTCAGGACCCCTAAAACCCAAACCAATTTAAGTTTCAGACTCACTCCAACAGCAAGGTACAGCACACATGCAGGCTATGCTGCCACTTTTGTAAAAATAGCAGGAAAACGTATGTACGGAAGTCGTTTGCATTCGCTGAAAAACGTCCCCGGAGGAATCAGTAAGGAACGACTCACAGTCGTGGCTCCTTAGTAGCTGCCTCTTGCGGGGGCCGTGGGGTGGGGGAGGAGTCAACTTTCACTCTGTGAACCTTCCCAAGCTTGTATCACGGGCTGAATTATTCCATCAAAAATACTAACTAAGGGGGCACCTGGGGGGCTCAGTGGTTAAACCGTCTGCCTTTGGCTCAGGTCATGATCTCAGGGTCCTGGGATCAAGCCCCGCTTCAGGCTCTCTGCTCGGCGGAGAGCCGGCTTCTCCCTCTCCCACTCCCCCTGCTTGTGTTCCCTCTCTCGCTGTCTCTCACTGTCAAAGGAATAAATAAAAATATTAAAAAAAGAGAAAGAAACCGTGAACCAAAGAACCCGCGTGTGGAAGCCCACGACCAGCCGCTACTGCACACTCCAGTCCGGGGGAGCCACACACTGAGCTCACTGGGCTATTTTACCGGCTCTGGGAAAACTGGTTTCAAAGAGTTGAAACCTTTCTTTTTCGTGACTTGATTCAGCAATAAATCTGCTATTTTCTCAAATTAACTCCCAAGCAGAAGCCAAGGCCACACATGCAAATAAAATGCCCTCGAAAGAAATGCTTCTATGAAAGTAATTTTCTAGCCCCAGCAAGCAGATCATAGAAATTCTTGTTGGTGAGATTACAGCAAAGCACCCAGCTCTCCAACACTACTCCTCTAGGAAAGAATTCCTTACCAGTAACAAGCACGCAGACACCCGCGGTTGCACTAGACTAACGGGGGGACTGACCGGCGCTCTGCAAGTCAGGGCTGGCATCAGAGTACTTGGCTCCTCGTTAGACGGCTGAAACTCATGAGCTGTGTGACTGTGAGGAAGTCACGTAACCTCCCTGAACCTTCCACGCCGCTCTGAAGGACTGGGACGCCGGAACACAAGATATGTCAGACCCGTTCCAGCTTAAAATACTGGGACACCTTCTCTGCTGTTTCCGATACCAAGGATCTAACACTAAGCTACGGAGTACAGAAAGGTTCTCCCTTCAGTAAAAACCCCTTCACCGTTGCAGACAGACACACGCACGCACACAGGCTTAGACGTGGGAACTCGGACAGAAGACGGAAGCCATCTCCCAGGCTCTAGTTTCCCCACAAGCTGCCGTGTGGACGCCAGAACGTTACGTCCAGTACTACACTCACATGAACCATCATTTAACAGCGCTTTCCCTGAGGACTCGGGGTTGGGGACCTCGTCGTGTTTGGAACCACACTCATCCTCAGACCCAGCTGGTCGCCAATGACCCTCTTCCTTCCAGAAAGAGCCCCATCACCGATCCTTCGCCACCTCCCACCCCACCTGTCCTGTCTCCCGTCCCGCAGGAGGCGGCTGCCCGGCTGGAGCCGTCCCCCGGCCCCCTCACAGCAAGGCTCGAGCCAGGGTCTGGGCTCCCAGCGGAAGGTGGGCAGAGCCACATGCGACCCCGTGCCTGCTTCAAGGGCTACTGCAGCCACGCGGCCCGCTCCTCCACGCCGGCCCCCGGCTGCACCCTCGCGGACAAGCACAAGGATGGTGGGCTTGGAGGAAGGGCGCGGGGAAGAAGTCGGTTCCTGCACGACTGTGAAGAGAAGGGCCATCTGCGGCAGGACCCGTCCGTCCCCTTCAACAGGCAAGCGCGACGGAAACAAACCGGGTCTCCTCAAGCCACGGTCCTCGGGGCGCCTACGAGAGCAGCTCGGGCTCCGCTGGGCTGATGAGCTGGCCCCGGGCAGCAGGTCCTTTCCTCCACGAGGACCAGGGCCCCTCCCACGCACAGACTCACCCACTCAACGCCAGTTCATCACGGATCTCTTTCCCGAGTTCTGAAACTAAGCTGAGTCCGTCGTTAGACGCGCGTGCATGGTGTGAAGGAGACAGCGGTACGTACCAAACGTGCCATAGAATCCTCTAGGTCCGCAAGTCCCCACGCCGTACTTCTTCAGAGACGCCAAAGCTGCCGCCTTTGTGGGAGAAAAGTCTGGTCTTAATGCTTTATCACCAGGGCTCACAACTGATGCTCCCTACTCCTTAGCCCCCTCCTGCCGCCAACTATGCTCCGTGCTCTCTTAGAAGCACGGTGTGTCTGACGGGACACGAAGGGCAGATACGTGCGAAGATGGAGGGACAGACCTTAAAACGTGGAAAAGCGGCAGTCTCATCGCCCAAACACGGCGGTCTCAAGGCCGTTATGACTTCTGGCATTCGTGGGCAGAACTCTTTCCTCCAGACGGCTCACCGTCGTCCGGGACACAGAGCCGTTCCCGAAGCACACCCCTGACTGTGACCTGGGGGCTGGCTCACAGGGCTCCCCGGATGTCGCGGCCGCCAAGCCACAGCACACACCCTGACTGTCCCCCCGTCAACCCCCCGTCACAGCTCTGCCAAGAAAGAGCGACGGCCAGTGGCCAGCAGCGGGAGCCCCTGCCCACGGCTACTTGGTCCCTTCTCCCCTGCCCAGTGCTGCCGGTACCCGACGGGTCCGCACGGACCTACTCACCTTGACCCGAGCGTTATCCAGCAATCCCAGGAAATTAAAGGAGGCAAAGTTGACACATTTCTTTCCATTCACCACAATGTTGTGGCTGGGGGGGCTGGGGAGAGAGGACAGAGGTAGATGTGAGCAGATACTCACATTCTGGGGCCCGTGCTGTCCCAGCCCCCTGGGGCCACACGACACAGAACTGCTGTCACTCGCCCCGGCCACACACCGGTCTCCTGGCTCTCCGCTCAACCTAACCGGGAACCATTGAGATTTCTTTCTTTCCAGAGACAGTGTGAGTACACACGCGGGAACGGGGGAGAGGCAGAGGGAGAGAATCCCCAGCAGACTCGGAGCTGAGCGCAGAGCCTCACGCAGAGCTTCACCTCATGACCCTAAAACCATGACCCGAGCCTTAATCGAGGCAGCCACTGGGCCGACGGAGCCCCCAGGCGCCGTCTTCTCATTACTTTTGAAGTGTAAGATTAGGAAGTGGTATTGATGAATCAGCCACTCGTTTTCTTATCGGGTAACTGTAGGACTTCGAAAAGAACAACAACAAACAAGTGAGCTGTAAGTCCAACACAGATAAATGGCCAATCGCTGATTTTAAAACTCATTAAGAAAGAAGTAGCTAAATGAAATGAAGACCTTGGGAAAAAATGTGGACTAAGACAAAGATGAAGGAAATATAAAAACACCAAAAGCCAAGCAAGAACGGACAGAAAAGGTCCGGCTTCACAGTTAAATAGCTTGAAAACACACGCTCACTACAGAAGACCCGACAGCAGTCAGGGGGCAGTCAGCGGGCTGGGTTTCCCAGTGACACCGTCGGCGCTGGAATGCTGCGTCAGAAGGATGCCGCCCCAGCCCCGGGGAGGAATAAAGCAACAGGGTGGCCACTGGCCCAGGAGCCCAGGTCTCAGCTAGGCTGGGACCGGAGACGGGCTCTTGAGACGACCACCAGTGCTCTGCTAACGCCACATCCACAGGAAGACCGGGAAACCCTGCTCTCGGGCCAGGTTCCAAGCACCGGTTTCCGAGGAGAGAAACAGACGAGCCGGGCAACCTGGGAACGAAGAGAATGACCGCCGGGAGCAGGCGGGAGGCCCCCGGGAAGAGAGCCTGGGGCGCGCCTGCATTCCGACTCCTCCTGGCTTCGGGAGCTCGGGGAAGCTCCCGAGAGCCGTGAGTCTCCGCCCCTCCATCCACAAAGTCGGGAGAGAACCCGCCTCTCCGGAGAACGGCTCTAAAAGGGCCTGGTCCGTAAGGGGTGCTCTCGGAACATTCCTTCCTTCTTCCCTACGGCCTCCAGGGCTGCTCCCTCCAACCACCTGCCCTGAGTCTGAACCCGCGTGTCATTCAGTGGCCGTCTCAGGGTTCCCGCTCCTGCCAGCACGGGGGCGCTGACGCTCAGAAAGACGAGTCCCTAGTCAAGGCTGATGCTGGGAAAGTCAAGGCCGTTCTACGAAAACTAATAAGCAAAAACAAAACAAAATGAAACAAAAACACTAACAGAGAAATCAAACCCTCCAGAAAAAGCACACCCCAAACCGCTGAGCACAGCTGAGAAGCTGTCGGGGGGCGGCATGACGCAGGGGCCCCGGACCGCGTTCCTGTCGGCACCTGGAGCAGGGCAGGAGCAGCTGCGGCCGAAGCGGCGGGTTCCCACCGAGCTCCGCGCAGCTTTGCCGGGATGTCACCCCCGGCCCTCACCACGGAGCAGCAGAGGCCGGGACCCTTGAGGACCTCTCGCCGGTGCAAACACAGCCAAGCTAGAAAGACAGCTCCACGGTGAAGGAAGGCATCAGAGGACAGACGGTGGGGAAATACAGCCCTTCCCACCCAAAAGCCGTAGCCTCGTACTCGCAGGAGTCAGTGATTAGAAAGTGAACGCAGAGACACGGAGGACAGTGCTTCAACAGAAGGGGACCGGGATCACGGGACCGCACGGACGGTGGGCTGCTGGTGGCGTGGCGCGGCTCCCGAGAGCAACGCGAGACGCGGAGCCCAAGAGAGCCGCGTGTGCGCGAGCACCCGGCGAATGACGGCAGATGCCCCGCAAACTGCCCGATCACACACACGTCATTTTCTGTGGAGCAAAACAGAGTTGTATACACACACACAAAGGTGAATTCTAGCACATTAAAAACCTAGAAGATACTCCGGTAACAAAAGAAAATGTGGAAGAATGTCCCTGCGGCGCCGTGGAGTATGGACAAGTCCTCCCACACACACAGAGCGAGACCAAAATGGATGAATCAGAGTCAAAATTAAGAATTTAGCTGGGGAGCCGGGGGGGCTCAGTCAGTCACGCGTCCGACCTGTGGTCTCAGCTCAGGTCTTGGTCTCAGAGTCGCGAGCTCCGGCCCGGTGCTGGGCTTTGCGCCGTGTGTGGAGCTTACTTAAAAAGACAGCGAGGGAGACCCGGGTTCGGTGACGACACCGCAGACAAAGCTCACAGATGGGCAACACCTACTGCACATCACCGAACCGAAGGTGCCATCGCCGTTTTTAAAGGACGGAGAGCTGTGCTGATGAAAACGGGGGACGTTTTCTCGTGATCTCACAATTTCTGGGCTCACACCGAACGAGCGGTTCTATTAGGCATCTCACACACACATCTGTCGCACTCCATCTGCGCGACGAAGCGGGAGACGTAACAGAAATCCGTCAACACGTCCCTAATCTCTCCGCCCGAGCCCCGCTGTTCGCTCCGCGCCATGCGTCACAGACCCACGGGCGCGCCGACAGGACTCGTCTCTGCGGCCAGGAGCCCCGTGTCGTGCCGGGCGCTCCCGCGTCACGGCCGAGCTCACCCGACAGCTTAGTGTCTCCCACACTTCAAACTCTGATGCCGACTCTCTCCCTGGACTGAACTCCTCCTTCCCCCATGGAGCCGCATTTCTAAACGCCAGCCGCGACCACCCACAGGCAGGAATCTGGCGGAGGGAGGCTCAAGCCTGGGTCACCGCAGCCTCTGCTCACTGGGGTGTGTGTGTGTGTGTGTGTGTGTGTGTGTCCGGGCCCCTCCCCGCCGGCCGCGGGTCTCCCTGCCAGCGGCCCTCACAGCTCTACCGTGAGGTAGAGGAGCCGTGGTAAGCGCGGCCGGGACCGGTGCACAGGGACAGAGGCAAGGAGCCCCCACCGACAACAGCTCTTGGGGGCCCTGAGGTTCAGCCCATCTCAGAGATCTGACGACGGGAAGGACGCGGACCCACAGCGCAGCACGCGGAGAGCGGGCCGCGGAGGGAAGTCTGCGAGGCACGGGGATTCGGGCTCATCAAGACACGCCGGAGTGGGGCGCCTGGGTGGCTCAGTGGGTTAAGGCCTCTGCCTTCGGCTCAGGTCATGATCTCAGGGTCCTGGGATCGAGTCCCACATCGGGCTCTCTGCTCAGCGGGGAGCCTGCCTCCTCCTCTCTCTCTGCCTGCCTCTCTGCCTGCTTGTGATCTCTCTCTGTCAAGTGAATAAATAAAATTAAGACGCGCCGGAGTGCAGCGGGAGCAGGTGACGACAGGCAGAGGCATTCACAGGACGGGAAAACACCGGCAGCTCTGAAGCAGATGACATGATACTCAAAGGCTCAAATACTCAGAAAAATATAAAATAAAACAATGTTGCCCAGCAGGGCTGTAGGGAGCTGGGTCCCCATCTCCCTACCCAGGGGAGCGGATTCGGGTGCACCACCAGGTAGGGAAGCCCCACGGAATGAGGCAGGCGTGCGTCCGGACCTACTGCGGGCCCCAGAGACTCACGCAGCTGCACAAGGGGCTGGTCATCGCCAGAGCTCGTGTGGCGGCGGGGTGGGCGCAGCTGAGGGACCCACCATGAGCAAAGCGGCTGAGGACACAACGGAGGCCGACCCAGCAGGCGGGAGGAGGGAGCGAGCAGCACGTCCTGCCCTCCCCACGCCGCCTGCGCCGCGCGAGATCTGTTACCCCTTACTGCCAGCGAACGTCTGTCTCACTGTGGTTCGTCTGCCCAGAGGAGCTGCGACTCTGATCCACTGCGTGTGCTCAGCACACTCCTGGGACACGACGGGCACCCAAAGGGATGTTCAAAACAGTGAGTGTGAATAAGTAAGAATCAGAAAGAAGTCTGGAGCACAAAATTAAGAACATACATTCACAAAACGTTAAGATGCATTTCCAAAGGTAGTGTGACAGTGAACACTGGGAAACCGCACGGAAGCAGACTTGGGCGGCTGCGGGGGAGAGCAGCACGGCTCTCTGCCGGTCACAGGAAGAACGGGGGACTCCAGGCCCCTCCCAGAGGAAGCCGTCTTCAGCGGCAGCCCCTAACCGGGAGAGAGGGGCACAGCGTCTCCTACAAGACCCACCGGCCCTGCGGCTCAGCCAGGGAGAAGCCGTCACCGCCCTGGACTCTGGCTTGCCCCCAACAAACCTTCATTAAGCAGCCCCTGCCAACAGCCTCCTCCCCCAGCGAACGGCATTCCGCTCCTTTATTGGACTTGCCTACGTGTAGCCCTAACTTGCTGGTCCCAAACTGTCATTTTGGGACCCATTTTTATTGGTAAAAGTAACTACTTTTAAGGTCAACAATACATGCATAATAAAAATAGAAAGCATCACCTCAGTGACCCAGACCTACAGGACATCGAGCGATGGCCGGAAGTTCCGTGGAAGCGTCTCAGCAGGCAGCCGAGTGGGGGGTTCGCGGGAGGACGAAAGGGCACCAGGCGTAAAACACCGGCCAGAGTGGGACGGAGGACAGGTCAGCACCCGCGTCCGCAAAGCCCCACGTGGGGAAACTAAGACGGAGCCTCCGCCGCGTCAGAAGACGAGCCTCGGGCAGAGCTGAGTGAGAAGCGGGACCGAGCAGCACCGCCTGCGGGGAAGCACGAGCCCACACGTGCGCGTCACACACGTCTGTCCCTAAAGGCGTGTGGTCAGCGCGACCCGAGAGGCCGCTCAGGCCAGGTCCCCGGGACCAGTGGGAAGGACGACTGTGGACGGACGATGACCACCACTCACTCAGTCTGAAGAACTCACCGAAGACAGGGAGTTTGGGACTAAAAATCCAGGCTCAAGACAACTAACGGTGCGACTCGCGCAGACCTGTTCGCGGGCAGCGGAGGGTCAGTCACACGTCCTCTGGGCTGCTCAGTCCCTGCACGACTGAAAGCTGAAGGTGGCCCCCTTCGTGCGACAGGGCTAGGGCTGCGGGGTGACTTACGGACGGGGAGCCGGGGCGGGCGGGGCAGGGCGCAGCTGCTCTGGGCCCGTCCAGGCGAGCCCCGTCCTGGCTCTTCGGGAGCACAGGGCACGGGGACACGGTCACGGGGCGGTCATCTAAACTGGCGCCTTCTGCGGGCCAGTGATCCCAACCAGTTAGCTACGGTTTCTTCTTCAGGGGAGACCGGAACGAGCCTCCCTCCTTCTGGTCAGGGCATACGTTAACCTCCACGGTGCCCAGACCACGGAGTCTTGGTGAGGCCACTGCACGGGCACGAAAGTGGAGGGCCAGAGACGGAGTCAGGGCTGTCGGCGCGCCTGCCCCACGATGACGAAGAGGAGGGCAAGGCCGGTCGCATCTGATACCTGAGCCGGACCAGCAGCAGGAAGGGAAAGAAACAAAACTCACACTTCAACAAGCAGGTCAGGAGTCCCAAACGTGAGCAAAACAAGCCAGCAAAGTTTAAGGACCTATCAAACAGCCTTATTCCAGGAATTTTAGAATTATTTATGAATACGAAGACCTACCAGTGGCCTCTGGTAAACAGAACAGAGTGAACAAAACCTGTCAGCCTGCGGTTCCTTCTAATGGGACAGAAGACGCCTCCAAGGTCTAACAATCTGACGCTACCAAGCCCAGGACAAAGGGAGGGACGACTCCTGGTAAACGGACAGGTTGTCCGTGAGATGTCACCGACCAGAGAGCAAGCTGCACGTGAGCCGGCGGTGAGCGGCTCAGCCGCTGCTCCTGGAAAACGACTCCCGCCACTGCCTCCGGAACAGTTCGCAGTGCGCACAAGGGCAGCTAGAAATCTGGGAGCAGCGGCCACTCGCTCAGATCCCCACCCCCCCCGGGGACAGTTCGCAGTGCGCACGAGGGCAGCTGGAAATCTGGGAGCAGCAGCCACTCGCTCAGATCCCCACCCCCCCCGGGGACAGTTCGCAGTGCGCACGAGGGCAGCTGGAAATCTGGGAGCAGCGGCCACTCGCTCAGACCCGCCCCCCCCCCCCCCTCTGCAGAAAAACAGACTTCCTCCCTGGAAAAGCCCAAGTGTAACTGAGTCCCACGGACAGCTGCGGCACGGCACCGTGCCGAAAACAGGAATCGAGTACAAATCCACATGACGAAAAACGGGACGCCGAGCCCTCCTCCTGGAAACAAGGAGGAAACCTGCAAAATCTCGGATCAGGGAAGGATTGCAAAACCAACACGGAAGCACAAGCAACAGAAGAACAAAAGAGACACTGGACTTCATCACAATTAGGAACATCTGTGCTTCCAAGCACACTGCAGAGAAGCAACAAACCCACAGAACGGGGAAACATCCGCATGTCGAGTTTTTGATAAGGGACTGGTATCCAAAATATACAAAGTGCTCTTGTAACTCAATGATAAAAGACAAATAACCCGATTAGAAAATGGGCAAATGACGTTAGTAGGTCATTCTCCAGAACAGACACGAAAACGGCCAATCAGCGCATGAAAAGGTGCTCAGCGTCCCTGGTCATCGGGAAATGCAAACCCCTGCCACGGAGGGTGCCACCCCCCACCCAGCAGGATGGTCACAAGAAAGACAGTGCTGGCCAAGACAGGGAGAAATCACAACTCCCATGTGCTGCTGCTGGGAGTGGGAAGGGGCTCAGCCACTGGAAAACAGACTGCTGGTTCCTCAAAGTAGTTTCCCACAAACCTCAACAATTTCATTCTCAGGTGTGTGTCCAGGAGAAACGAGGTCGCGTGTCCACAGAACAAATGTGTGCACGGAGCCACCAGGGTGGTTAAGTGTCTGCCTTTGGCTCAGGTCTTGACCCCGCGGTCCTGGGACTAAGCCCCTGGAGTCGGGTTTCCTGCTCAGTGTGGAGTTGCTTCTCTGCCTCCCTCTGCCCCTCCCTTACTCATGCGTGCTCTCTCTCTCTAATAAAATCTTAAAAAAAGGGGAGATTAAATAAAAAAGGACACAAATATTCACGGGACTTTATGCACTCATGTAATCTTTCTCCTTCCATATCCGATGGGGAAAAGACCCTAATGACCACCTGATGAATGGGCAGTAGGGCACACTCAGTGAAATACTGTATCATTCAGACACAAAACTGACACAAGCTACTACGGCATGGACAAACCTTGGAAATGTGATGTAAATGAAAGAAATCAGATACAAAGGGCCACATCTGCACGATTCCTTTAAAGTCCAAACCAGGCAAACACACGGAGAAAGTAGATTAGTAGGTGTCGGGGTCAAGTAGATGGGGAAAGGGGGCGTGGGGGTGAGTGAGCATGGGTGTGCAATTTCTTTCTGGGCTGATAAAAATCTTCTGGGGGCGCCTGGGTGGCTCAGTGGGTTAAGCCTCTGCCTTCAGCTCAAGTCATGATCTTAGGATCCTGGGTTCGAGCCCCGCATCGGGCTCTCTGCTCAGCAGGGAGCCTGCTTCCTCCTCTCTCTCTGCCTGCCTCTCTGCCTACTTGTGATCTCTGCCTGTCAAATAAATAAATAAAATCTTAAAAAAAAAATACTCTGAAATGAGATGGTGGCAATGGTTGCACAACTCTGTGAACATACTAAAACCCACTCAATTGTGCTGAATTAAAAGACTGAATTTCATGATCTGTGGATTAGGTCAATACGGCTATTACTGAAAGGAAAAACCTCTCCAAGTTAAGTAAATTCACTTACTCTTGTGTTAACCCAATACTGAATGAACAACACTAGTGCATTCACTGAAAAGTAGCTACATTTTTTTCTATTTATTTGACACAGAGATCACAAGCAGGCAGAGAGGCAGGCAGAGAGAAAGGGAAGCAGGCTCCCCGCTGAGCAGAGAGCCTGATGCGGGGCTCGATCCCAGGACCCTGAGATCATGACCTGAGCCGAAGGCAGCGGCTTTAACCCTTGGAGCCACCCAGGCGCCCCGAGACAAGCAGTCTTTATGAAGAAAATTACACGGCTTTACTGTAGGACATGAAAGACCAGAGTGACACACCAGGCACACGGTGGTGTTCCCACGAAGCCACATCAGCGCCCTGCCGGTCACAAGCTGACCTCCTTTGTCGGTCAGACGTGATCAGTTAAACAGGCTCACGCCGAGGCACAGAACTGCAAAGAGCCACGCAGTTCGGAAGGACAAGGAGGTGAAGGGCTCGCTCTAGTCAAGGCCTGTTCTGAAGCTGTGCTGTTTAGGTGCAGTTCTGGCACCGGGGAGAGACAGACACACCGGCAGAGGAGAAACAAAGCCAGAAACAGACCTGTTAGAAGGGCACACACTATCCAGAGGAAGGGAAATCTCTACTCAGTAGGTAGACGATGGACAAGTCAATGCATGCCGGGACAGCCGACCACCGTACCGACATGGGCACACTTGACCTCAGGGGCCAGGGAAGGACTTCTTAACCACGGCACGGCTGATGAGTAAGTCCGAGTGCAGAACGCCTACAAATTCCGCGTGACCACAGCAATGCACGGAGGGAAGAATGCAAACTTCCTTTCCATCAGCGCAGGAGCGGAAGGACACACTCAGAGAAACACGCTGCATCACATTTTTAGACAAAATACTCAGTAATTTCATGGTGTCAAGGATACGTGTTAAAAGTATAAACAAAGGGACACCTGGGTGGCTCAGTTGGTCAGGTGCCCGACTCTTGATTTTGGCTCCCGATCACTGGGTCTTGAATTCAAGTCCCGCACCAGGCTGTGTGCTCCGCGTGGAACCTGTTGGGGGTTCTCTGTCTCCCTCTGTCCCTCTCTGTTCTTGGGCACACTCTCTCTCTCTCCCTCTCTAAAATAAAGAAATGAATCTTTTTTGTAAAAGGTTTACATGTAAGTGAAAGACATCTGCCAACTTCATGAAAACGGTCGTCCTTTGTGGGTGGTAAGAATTAGTGGTAGACGGGAAAGCGTTTCTTAGCTACAACTGGAACGTTTTCTTTCTTTCTTAAGGTGGATTTGAAATAAAGATAGCAAAACGTGAATGCCTATTTATCCTGGATGGTGGGTATACATGGGTTGGGTATTTCCTATAAACTTAAAATACTTCTTAATTTAAGAAAGCAGACGTGGTAAAGCAAAGACAAGCAACAGAAGAACTGAACACAAAGACAGATCAGACCTTGGAGCAAGTGGGGAGAGAGGCAGCCCAAGGAAGGTCCGTTTCCGAACTCGAACCGTCAGAGTCAAGTGCTGCTGCCCGTGCCGCCTCGCTAAGCAGAGCGTGAGCGCAGGACTCACATCTGGCTATGAGGGTAACCCACAACCCATCTAAAATCAGAAACAACGAAGCTGAGAAAAAGTAGGAGCACTGCTTTTCATTTCGAGTCTGTCTTACTACTTGAAGTATTACCAGGAGCACATGTAATTTCACAAAACAAGGTTTTTGTTTTTTTAATGGACGAAAGGGACAAACTGCAATGCTCAACCTAGAGACCGTAAAACTGTCCGTATGTTCTTGGCAGAGTCCTACGGCGGGCACGAAAACAGTTTCTGAGCTTCCGAGATTGCTCTGTTGTATTTCTGCTAGAAACACTACATAAACCTCTGTATGCTTTGACGAGTAAACCCACAGGAGAGCAGGTACACATCCTTCAAGAAGCAAAGCACTTTACCCTGAAACGACGTTGTAGTTGAGAGCAGGATGGTCTTTCGAGACGGGAGGAACGAGAGGTTCCGGCTGCCACTCTTCAATCAATTCTTCCTTTTCCTGCGGGAGAAGGAAACAAAAGACAGCAGGTGCTGGTCACCAGACAGTGACTGTTTTGTTCCCAGACTTCCGTTAAAAGCAACCAGTAAGTTCCTTATCTGTTCCTGAAGAGCAGCCCGCGAGGCCACATCACGCACACCGTCCACCTGTGGCCCGGGGCCAGATGTCAGAAGCCTCTCCGGACCCCCCTGTATTCAAGAGACTGCAAACCCGTAAAACCAAAGGACACTGCATCTATGTTGCCAGAAGTCAAGCTTTAAAAACAGTTTTTTTTCCTTCCACAGCTTTTAGGGTAAGATGTCCGTCATTACTAAATCTTGCTAAGTTCACCTTTCAGAGGACGACTCTAAAGTCACGTCTAGTCATTCTCTAAGAAATGCAGGTATGTGGACTGCCAGCTTTATCAACAAAAACTCAAAACACCAGGAGTGACCAACCGCTTACAAAGCTGAGCTAGAAACCAGCCACCTGACCCTTTACAAGTTCAGAAATGCCGAGGGAAAAAGCGGAGACAGGACCCCTGCCCCGGATGGCCCAATCCTACGGCAATGCTATCCTGACTGCTCCACAGCACGCTAATCCCACAAGGCAGTCGGAACAGAACGGTGGGGGAGGGACGGATCTGTGGTCAAGGTGAGGGCATCTCTCCAGACACGTTCAACCATCCACTAGCCTGAGGGCTATGTGAAATCATGTGATAAGACATGCCCTACTCTGCTTCAGCCAGGTCTCCCAAATATACTTGCCCTAAGAACCGTAGGCTTCACGTCCTTTGGGGGACACTGCCTGACTGTCCCACAACGAACATGAACGAGCAGGACGGCGGCAGCCAGTCAGCGCAGCGTGGGGAGTGACCACCACACCGCTGCCTAAATTCCGCCCCATCTCCATGCTGCACCCACTGCCATCTTGTGAACCAAAGTTGCAGAGATTTTCATGGAAAAATTGTTCTCACAGTCGCAGGTCTCTTTGAGCATCCTGGCCCAACGCTACCCGAGGGACGGAAATCGTGGTGGGGTCAGAGCTGCTCTTCCCTCCTGCACTGGGGTGACTTTCCTAGGTGCTCCCACTGAAGGGAGGGCGAGCTTCTTTTCCACAAGCCCCTCATCCTTCCGGTGAACGGGACGCCGCATGGGCAGTGCCGCAGTCCCCTAGACACTTCTGCTTCCTAAGGTTGCCTGGCTTGGGCTTGGGCTGGGTCCCTTACCACAGAGAAATTCAGTTTGAGGTGGGGAGGTGGGAGGGTTATTTCCTACTCCGAACTTCCTTCTTGAAGAACCCAGGGAAAACTGTCTGGGTTTCAGAACCAGTGGTGTTCTCCTGAGCAGCTCACGTCACCCTGGGCGTAGATCATCGAAATCCTGTCGCTGCCCAGGCTTCCCTCCTACCGTCTGCCCTAACGCTGCTGCTTCCCTAACACAGTGCAGCGTTCTGGGGCGGGGTGCCCCTCTGGGTGGCTACTTTACCCCTGGCTTCTCCACGTTCTGCTTCCCTGATAGATGTCTTTCCCTTGATAGTTTGCACGATAGAAAATACTTTAACATACATAGGTGAGCCACCACCCGTACGTTTTGGAAAGATGTACCAGCTGTAATCCCACAGTGAATAATGAAAGATTTAATTTCTTACCTTGAGTGTAAGATCAGATCGTTCTTGTAATTTGTATGTTTTAGAGAACAGAAGTCTGATTATCCAGAGAATCAGAATGCCTTCCAAAATAAGGTGGTAAGCAGGAGCCTAAGAATAAGCCAAAAACCAAAAAAGAAATGAAACAAGCACTTACAAAACCTGCACATAAATTGTGACGCACTCACGTATCGCTTCCCATGATCTTGAACCTACTGCTTCTTAACGTTTATTTTCAGGGCGCCTGGGGGGCTCCGTGGGCTAAGCCTCTGCCTTCGGCTCAGGTCATGATCTTGGGGTCCTGGGATCGAGTCCCGCATCGGGCTCTCTGCTCAGCGGGGAGCCTGCTTCCTCCTCTCTCTCTGCCTGCCTCTCTGCCTACTTGTGATCCCTCTCTGTCAAATAAATAAATAAAATCTTTTTAAAAAAGGAAGATTTATTTTCAAAACTCCTTTCATTTCTACTCATTCCTCTCCCCATTTCTAATAGCAATTTCTTCTTCCCACGAAAAATTTCTGATAGCACAGCTTTAAAACCACCACAGGAAAGAAATCTAATTCTTAAAATGAAGCCGGATGTCGGAGCCCAGCGCGTGGAAGGGTACCAACAAGCAGGTGGGTCGGACCCCGCACGTTTCCACTGGTGGGAAAGGACAGCAAGCGGCCGCCAAGCTCTGCCAGCCTTCTTCCAGCCCAGTGGACACGGATGAGTCGGGACCGTCTCCGACAGTTTCCGCAGCTCTCGCGTTTCGCACATCTTACTCTACTTTCCGTATCCCCGATAAGGCTCTTTAACTCCTTCTTGGAACACGACCGAGAGAAAAAGACTTTATAAATGCCTGAAGGAATGGCAGGATTTCCCCCACAGTACGCAGCGTGTTCCACGCCAGCCGGCACGACGACACCTCATGGACATGGTCCACGCCGGGCCCCCCTTCCACTGTGCGTTTCCAGGATGAAGGCTGGGCGGGCTTCTGTGTTTTGTACAACGGGACACGCTAAGTGCGCGCGGAAGACTCCGGACAGGGACTGAACCCCAGGCAGCTGCAGCGTGACCGGCCCCAGTAAGCTGTCCCGGAAAGCCGTTTAGAAGAGGAATTTGGAACAGTAAATGCAAGTTCTGTGCGACCGTCAGACAAGAGGAAAGTGAAGACGATTCACCGAGTCGACAACAAAACCCCGAAGGTGGAGACGGGAAAACTGCAGACACGCCGGTCGGTTCACTCCGAAGTGCACACGCAGTTGTGTTTCCAGCGACACCCGCAGGTCACACGCACACCCTCGTGGTGCTCTCGGGTGTCGGATCCTGCAGTTCTGCCCACCAGCGGCAACAAACGTGGGAGCAGGAGCGGAAATCTCTCTTTGGGAAGACTTCTCCGTCCACGATTCCCCTTGAAACCACTCACTCAAGAGCAAGGGCTCCAGTCTGAACGCGGTTTTGGTTTTCTTGGGACATCCGGGTGGTCAGTCACTCGGGCGTCTTCCTTTGGGTCGGGTCACGATCGAGGGTCCCGGACCTGGACCTGTGTGTGTTGTGGGGGGGGGTTCCTTGCTCTGCGGGGAGCCTGCTTCTCCCTCTGCCGCTGCCCCGCTCGGGCTCGCTCGCTCGCTCTGACGAGTCAATAAATCTTCAAGGAATATCATTGTGCTGGTTTTCCCGACCCTTGTTCTGCAGCAGGCATCTCGCTGCACAGAAACCGCCGTGGGAACCCGAAATACCCGCGCTCGCGCACTGACCCAAACCAGCGCGGCTCCTTTTCCTGGAAAGGCCCGTCCCAGAGCCGCGCTCGGCTCACGGAGACGCAGAGCAAGAACACCAAGCTGTTCATTTAACTTTTCTGAGAACGCCCACGTCGGGGGCCTTCGTCTCCGCGACTGGCCCCGGACCGCGCCGGCCACCGCGCGCCTCACAGCCGTTCCGGGAGCCGGTTTCCGCGGTCCCAGACGTCCCGCCCGGAGCGGCTGCGTCGAGGAGACCCGGGGTGCGCGGCCCGGCCCGGCCGTCCCCGCCGCCTCCCCCGCGCCGTCCCCGCGCCGGCCCGAGGCTGCCGGGCGGCCGCCGCACCCTCCCCGCGCGGACAGCGAGAAGCGCTCCCGGCCCGGGCGGCGGAGCTCGGCGGACGCGGGTGGGGCGAGCGCTCGCTGCGGAGCCCGCGGGAGGCCGCGTTCAGGGGGCCGCGGCGACGACCCCGCGTCCGTCATCCGCGCCCGCTCGCGCCACGGCAGCAAACGCTCCCGCACTCGGCCGCGTCCCCGTGTGCTGCCCGCGGCCGCCGGACCGAGCTCGCCCACGCAGCCCCGCCGCCCGCCCCGCCGCCCGCCCCGCTCCGGAGCGCGGACAGCAGCCTCGGCCCCGCGCCCGCCCGAGTCTCCCCGCGAGCCCGTCCAGTCGGAGCCGCCGGGGTCGGCGCGCCACGCGGCGGTCCTCGCCCGGGACCCGTCGCCCCCCAGGGCCCGGCGCGGTCGCGAGCGGCTCGGGCTCACCTCGTAGAGCGCCTGGACCATCTCCACCAGAACCCACTGCTCCGCCGCGGTCGCCATGGTCGGCCACGGCGCTTCCTTCCGGAAGGCGGGTCGCAGCGACGTCACGCGGCGCGCGGCGCAGCCCGGTGACGTAAGGCCTGGGGGGTGGGGCTGGCGAGCGGGGGGGGGCGGGGGGAACCGCCTCCCGGCGCCTGCGCGCTGGAGGAAGCGGGCGGCTTGGGCCGCGGAGGCGGTGGGAGTCGACCTTGGGGTCTCCCCGGCGGCCGGGACGGGCGGGGGCAGGTGTCGTGCGGCCGTGCGGGGGCGGGACGCGGCGGGGCTCCCGGGAGGGCGGCAGACCGTGATGCCTGCCCTGCGCTCGTCCCTTCTTCGGACACGCGCCGCCCGCGAAGGCTCTTCCGGAAAGTCCCGGAAACGCCCGAAGCCCGAGAGCCGCGCGGGGGCACGTGCGCGCCCGGCCCCGACGTCTGCCCCGGGTCTGCGGCTCCGGGATGCGACTCCGGGACTGCGGCCCCGACGTCTGCCCCGGGTCTGCGGCTCCGGGATGCGACTCCGGGACTGCGGCCCCGACGTCTGCCCCGGGACTGCGGCTCCGGGACTGCGGCCCCGACGTCTGCCCCGGGACTGCGACTCCGGGACTGCGGCCCCGACGTCTGCCCCGGGACTGCGGCTGCGGGACTAAGGCCCCGACGGCGGCTCCGGGACTGCGGCTCCGGGATGCGGCGGACGCGTCGGCGGTCGCGCCGCGGGCCTTCCTGCGCAACCTGACCCCGGCCCTGCCTGGGAGCGCCGCGTCCCACTCGAGTCCCGAGCCGGTGCCCGGACGCCCCGCAGCGACCGTGTGTCCCCGCGGCCCCCCGGTCCGCCAGCCGGGCTCGGCCCTCCCTCTGACCGCGCTCCCGGCCAGTGCGGTGGCGGCCCCGGGGTTGCGGCCCTCCCCGAGCTCCGGCTCCCCGAGCGCTGCGCCCCGTCCTTCTCCGGCCTCTCGGCGGCGATCGGAGGACGCGTGCGGTTGTCCGCGAGGCTTGGCGAGGCCCCGGCGCGCGCCCAGGAACCGCCCGCTGACCTCGTGGGCCCGTCCCTGGCCCGCGGCTGTCGTGGCCCGGCGGACGTCGAGGGCGCTTTCCGCCGCGGGTCTCCGGGGCTCCCGCCTCACCGGGGACGCTGCTGCCCAGCTTGTTTCGGGCTGTCCACGCGCGGTCTGTCGCGCCTTCTGCACTGCGTGTCCCGCGCCCCCGCGTCCCCGACGCCGCTGCACTCAGCCCGGGGTCCTCCCAGCCGGGTCCGCCGCGGCCGGGCACACGGGCCCCTCCGGGTGCACGTCCTGTCCCGCCGCGCTGCGGTCCCCTGGGGCCCCTGCCGGATGGTGGTCCGGCCGCATCCCGGCCTCGCTCAGCAGCGCGAGCCCCTTGCCTTGTGGCTCGGCCAGGACGGTCCCGACCGCGAGGCTGTTCCTGCGCCACCGCGCCCGCTTCGGCGTCCGCCTTTCTCTCCCGTTTCGCGAGGATCAGCCCGAAGGGCCCCACCCGCGCCGTCCACGCGTTGCTCAGAAGCCCCCGCGCATTCCTGCGGTGCGGCTCCGGCAGGTCCGACGTCCAGGACGGCCGGACGCGGTTCGCAGCGCTGTCCGCCGGCCCCGCGCGAGCCTCGCCTTCCCGCCCGGCCCCGCGACGCGTCCCTCGTGCCCTTCCGAGCCCTCCGCACGCGTCTGTCACATCCACACGGAAGGACATGCGTTCTGAGAGGACAGCGGCCGCTCCATTTCCCTCGGAGCCCCCGCCAGGCTGCCTTTAAAGCCCATATTTTACCATAGTCTCTTCGGGAGGTCCAGGCTTCATCTCCCGCCAAGCCCCAAATTCTCCCAACTTCCACCCAATCACCCAGAGCCACCTCCACAGTGCGAGGCCCTTGGTACCGCAGCACTCGGCCTCCCAGAAACCAAATCTGCAGGCGAGAGTTTCCCAGGGTGGCCACAACGAATTATTGTTCTCTGGGGGACTGAAAACAAGACGTTTATTCCCTCGGAGTTCTTCAAGTCAGAAATTAAAAATCCAGAGGTCGGCGGGGATGCCTTCCCCCCGAAGACTCCAGGAGAGAGACTTCCCCTGCTCCCCTTCTAGTTCTGGTGGCTGCCTGGGTCCCTTGGCTTGTGGCTCCGTCGCTCCTGCCTCTGCCTCCGCCTTCACGGGGCCTTCTCGTTCTCATGTGTCTCTCCTCCGTGTTTCCTTAAGGACACTTGTCATCAGATTAGGGCCCTCATAGTCCCTAATAGTCAGATAGTCCCTAATAGTCAGTCCAGGATGATCTAATCTTGGGATCCTCAATTACACGACAACCTCCCTCTCTTCCTGATTCGACCATTCAATGAATATTGCACAATATTACAGAGTTATTGTATAATACTATATAGAATATTTTATAATATATCACATAGCCGCCATTATATACCTATATATGCAATCTAGGATGTACATACTGCAGTACGAGTGCCTAATATGCAGCCTCGGATTGTGGAAGCATCCGTTTCAAAAGTCATACATCCCGAGTAATCATACCTCCAGCTGCATCACACAGCGGCCAGCCACACAAGCAGGAATTAGGCCGTCCCCAGGGGTTAGGGTGAGGGCTTCTCAGAAAGCTGGAGACACCTGACTACTTGGGTGACCCCGCTTCTCCCTCTCCACACCCTAATTCCCTAATATTTACAAACTGTGTATCTGATGAGATGAGAGCTTAATATCCATAATACATGAAGAAGTGCAGCGCAGTAACAAAAACCAAAACAACCCAAGTAAATAATGGGCAAAGGACTCAGACATTTTTCAAAACAAATATGCAAATTGTCACTAAGCACGTCAAAGGGTGATTCATGTCCCTGAATCGTACACTTAAAAGTGGTTAAAGAAGTGAATTTTGTCAGGTAAGTGTTTTACCACAGTAAAAAGCAAAACCAAAACCCCTACTATTTCTTTATATATTTATTTTTAATGTTAATTACCTTTTTTTTCTTCAAAATTTCCAACTTTCATCCTTTTGTGCTTCATTGTGGTAAAATTTCTATAGTCAGCATTCCAGCCCACTAATTCTCTCTTGTGTCCATGCAGCCTGTCGGATCAGTGGTTTCAACTTGAATTTCAGTGATCGTTTCTAGGAATGTTAAGTAGGATTCACGTCACGCATTCATCAACAGGTACTTCCGGAGCACTCCCTACAGCACTGGAGTCACAGGACCCCAGACAGGTCTCGTCCCAACCTTCTGGGTCATGGGAAGACAGACCCTACACGTATACAACTAAGGATGTGGCTTAAGGTTATGAAATGCTACGTGGGAAAGGACAGTATGGACAGAGATAAGGAATTACAGAGAGTGGACGGGACAGGCCCTCCGAAGACATACCATTTGGGCAGCTAAAGCGAGGGAAGGAGACCCATGAGTGTTTGGTGAGGGAGTGATGCAGGCAGAGAGAAATAATGGGGAGATGCTCAGAAGGCTCCCGAAGCCCCAGAGCTTGGCTGGTGTGGGATGAGCGTGGCTCCTGCTCGGCCCCGGCAGCAGGGTGGGTGACGTGGGAGGTTCTCGTGCCGGACACGGTTTGGAGGTGGAGCCGATAGGATTTACCGCTGTGAGGTGGGAGAGAAGGGATCCGGATGCCCTGAGATCTCCTGCCTGAACGACACTGTGCGACTGGTGTCCCTGCTTCTGAGACGGGGAAGACGGGAGGACAGCTGCCTCGGGACGTGGGAACTGGACCCCCATGTGGATACATGCCAGGGGCAGGTGGGTGTTTGGGTCTGCGGCCGGAGGAGAGGCTGGGAATCGAACGGTCTGGCTGACGGTCTACTGGCTGGAAGAGATTCTGAAGCTCCAGGGAATGAGTGCAACCCAGGGGAGAAGAGGCGAAGGCCTCTGCCTTGGGGCGCCCTGATCTACTGAGGCTTTCTCAAGACGCTGCTGCGTGGGATGCAGCTCCCAAATGAGAGCAGACAAGCGGGAAGTCGGTGCGGGACAGCTCCTTCGGAAAAGAAGGGGCGATCACCGCCCACGGCGGCCGGGCAGGCCTCCCCACCACGTGACCACGTCAGGCTGGGTGGAGGGGAATGGACGTGGGTGGGTCCCTCACCCCGCAGATCGAAGGGGAAAAGGCAATTATGCTCGCCCAGAAGAAAAATCAATCACTTGATTGATTTACAGAAATCAATCACTGGTTGAGCAGGGAGCCACATTTAAAGTCATGTAGTCATGGAAACATGCAGAATGACCTTTAGAAAATGGGTCCAAACAACACCGAGAAGCTGGGAGCTGGTGCAGCGTGTGCACGGAGTGAGGCGAGACCCCGGGACCCTCGCCGTCCGCGGTGGGCGGTGGCAGGCGATAGCCAACTGAAAGCGTCACGGGTGGCGGGTGGCGTGCCGATGAGACGCCGAGGTCTGCGCAAGAAGTAACAGGAAGAAATGGTTGGTTTTTGGACTGGGAATCTGGGCTGGGCAAGGGGGGCCGGGATTGATGGTTTTTGTTATAAAACTTGTGCTTAGTTGAGTTCTGTAACTACTTGGAGAAAATAAAAACTAAACCAGAGTGTATTTTTCCTTGTCCTTTATAATCCCTCACCCAGCCTGGTTCGTGCTGTGTGTCGGTCACTGTCACTCGTGATTTATGTGTAGGAACCAGTGCAGTACCACGGAGAGATTTCAAGTTAGATCTACAATCAAAAAGATTTGTTGGCATAATAAAATTAACCGAAAATCTCTTAATCCTCCCATAACCCAACAGCATGTCAGACGTGTAGTTTTGTATATAGTTTTTTTTTTTAAGCTTTTATTTATTTACTTGAGAGCAAAATGAGAGAGATCAGAGGCAGAGAGAGGCACAGACACACTGCTGGGCAGGGGGCCTGATGCAGGACTCCACCCCAGGACCCTGGGATCATGACCCGAGCCCAAGGCAGATGCCCAGCTGAGCCCCCCAAAGGGCCCTGCACACACACTCCGGAGTCCACTCCTGCAACTCTTCCTTTAGAGAGTTTCTCAAGAGCTTTCGGCTCATTACTGCCGTATCGCGGCTCTAAGTCGAGTCACCCAGACCACTAGGTTACAGACACGTGGAGGCCGTGCCTCTGTTCATCTCTCCCTCCTGGAGGCCGTGCCTCTGTTCATCTCTCCCTCCTTGCCCCAGGCCCCACTTCCACTCCCATCCCTCGACCTTCTGGATACCTGCTCTCGCGTCTAAGTAGACTTGTCGCCTTGCAGAATTTATGCAGTGACGCTCTCCATTCAAATCATTTGTGAAAAAATTTTAAAGTGCAGTTCAGGTTCTCCCCAGAGAGCTCCGGTTCTGCGGATCAACAAAGCCACCAGAGATGGGTTCTTCCGAGAGCTCCGCTCCATGGCCCACAGATTCCCTTCTTTTTAAGACCAACAGCAAGATCATTTGAAGACCACTACTCGACTCCTCTCTGGCTATAAGACCTCAGTCAATGTAATCATTTCTGAATGATCCCGTGTTCATGTCTGGGTGAAGAGAAATGGGTTTCCTGGTATTTTTTCTTAACAGCAAGGAACCAGATTTCTCGGGATCCTGAGAGCTCTGCCCAAGTCTCCCTGGCCCACAGCGGCTTAGGTCTGCCCAGTCCTGACTCCGTGTAGAGCAGAGAAGGGCGACTCACGGCTACACACAGAAGGACGGAATGGACATTGGGAGCTAATCACGACCCTCTAAATCCTGCTTGCTCGCCCCTCCATTTTATCTTCATTTAGTTTTTCCTCCAACCCCGTCAACACAGCCATCATCAGACCATGGCACCCGTCACTTCAAATGCTGTGGTGGTGCGGTAGCCCGTCTTCAGAGATGGCCACGGCACGGAATTACACCTCCTGCTGGTCTCACCTTGAGTCTGGCTTTTCTCTGTCGTTTGCTTTTGACCAACGATGCTGTGGGACTTCTGAAAGTGCCTCATAAAAACTTTGCTGTTTGTGCCTGCGCCTCTAGGAATACTCTTTTTCGGAGTACTCACTCCAGGAAACCGGCCACCATACTGTGAGACGCCGACGACACTTAGGAGGCCACGTGTGGGCAGAACAGCAGGCCCTGCCGGCTCAGATGCCCGCCAGCAGCCTGCCAGGGAGCCGCTGTAGGCATCCAGCCCAGGCGAGCCTTCAGGACGTCACAGCCCCAGTGTCCTGTGACGGCAACATCCTGCAAGGTGGGCGGTCAACGAGCCATGAGAGAGCCATGAGAGAGAACGACACGCAGGTGTTCACGTCATTAAGCTCCAGGGTGGGCTGTGACTTAAGCGTGCATCCCCGAGATGAATGGCTCCCATGTAAATCGGGTTAAGCTGCATTCAGGTGTGAGGAAGAGGGTACTGGCTGTCAATGACTCCCACGAAGGCGTGTGATGACCTCACAATACAGGGAGCCTGGGGGAGGCAGTTCCAGGATCTGATCAGTGACCCGGGCCTGGCAGGTGCTGTCCCACCGTGGCTGGTGCTCCAGCGTCTAGCACAGCCGTCGGCTCTCGGTACAGGTCACCTGGAGCATGGGGTTCAAGGCTGGAGCCACACTCCACTTCCCCGGCTCTAGGCCCCGCCTCTACACCTCTGTACTCTCATCTGCGTAATGGGGGCATTGGTATCTTCCTCGGGTACTGGGGTTAAATGAGGTCACAGGTGGCTCTAAGCACTTAGTACAGGGGACTGTCCCCGCCTAGCCCCTGGGCCACTGGCAGGCTGGCGCACCCCGGACGGCGGGGCATGAAGGGCCTTTAGGTTCAAGTTCAGTCATTTTTCCGATGAGACTCCTCAGCACCAGGAGGAGGGACAGAGGGCCTGGTTGAACATCTCCCAGCTGTTAGGAGAACAGGATAACCGGCTTGTGAAAGAGGAAGCTGGGTTATAGGAGGACATGCTTTGTATTGTTGTGTTTACCCTGTGCTCTGATGCAATAGCCTTTTCTATTAGCCGGTTTTCCCCGAGGTCCTGCTGTGACCCAGCGAGGCATGGAGAAGCAGGGAGAAGCGGGTCCCATGAGCCAGGACCCCTAACCCATCACTGGCCTTTGGGTGCCGGTCACGGACGATGAGTCTTCTCTGGTCCTCTGCAGAGGAGAGCTGCTGTGTGATGCACACAGGCTGGTGCTGGGGGCCTGGGGCAGAGGCCACCCCAGTCTGAGGCCCTGTGCGGCCCCAGGGCCAGAGGTCCTAGATCCTCAACAAATTGCTCTGTTCCCTGCACCAGGCAGAATGTAAAGGCTCGGTCAAATAACTGCACTCGTTTTAGCTGAGAGTCTTTATCAGTGACCTTTAATGTCGCTACTGTGCGCCTAGGGTGAGTTATTTACAAAGGACCCAGGGCCAGACATCTGAGGACCCCAGAACATCTGAGAAGCATCTGGAATGTGGAACATGCTCCGAGGGCCTAACGTCTCCTGAAGGTTCACCGAGCCACGTGAGGTTCCCAAGGAACCCTGTGTGGCCCAGGAATGTGCCGGTGGGGGCACGGGGCACAGCGCTGGGCCGACGGGGGCCTCCCCGAGGTGGCAGTCCTGGGATTTTCCTCCTCCGCGTGAAGTGCTGCCCGGGCGGGCGGCTCCTGAATCGGACCAGACACGGGCCGGGCACCGCCCCGAGCTCCCTCTGCCTTCGGAGAACTGTGCCTGCTTCTCCAGGTGGACCCTCTCTGTTCTTCCAAAGGGAACAAAACGTAATTGAGATAGAATTTCCAAAACAAAACAATACGGGAAAAAAACAATATGGAATCTGATTTCCTACAAAGTTAAAAACGAGGAGAGAGCCACTGGGGTCAGAGGAGTCAAATGGAACAATGATTTGGAACACGGGAGAGGACGCGTGTGGGGCGGGCCAGGGGCCTGTCCTTGCGCTGGGCTGTTGGCGGGAGCCCCCGGAGCGCTTTGGGGACACAGACGGTATGGTGAGCTGGAAATCACCACTGGCCCTGGGCCTAGAGCAGAGACAGTGATGTTTAACTGGGGACCCTCCTTGCCCTCCAAGAGGTGGGTGTCGTGTCAGTGACAGCAGGGGCGTGCAGTGGCCGACGGGGACGGGGTCCAGCCCCCAGGGCCCCCGTGCTGCTGCGTGAACTCGGGGTAGCTGCAGAGCCCTGTGCCTGCTTTCCTCATCCTCATCTGTCGGGCCGTCGCCTCCCGGTGTGACCGTGTCTGGAAAAGCCTGGTGTTTGAAATGAAAAATTTCTACCTAAAACCTTACATTTTCCTTTTATCTGGCTTCATGTTCTCTGTTACTTTCAAAGCCCAGTCTGACTGCTCCTCCTTTCTGAGCACCCAGCATGCTTCTGACTCGGCGCCGGGGGCTTTCGGAGCCACTCAGCTGCCTCAGCAGCCACAGCAGAGGGTCTGCGCCGGGGCCTGCAGGGTTTCGAGGGACGTGGAACTGAGCTCGTGCTGCTGGGAGCCCGTCCTGGAGGAGGCGTGAGCGGGACCGCTGGCGGGGCAGGGGCGGCGGTGGAAGCAAGGGAGGCGACCCGGGGCGGGGAGAGAGGCTCTCGGGGAGGACGGAGCGTGGGCCGAGGGATGGGCGCTGTCCTGGCGCACGCAGTCACCGTCCCCAGTGACAGGGAAGAGGAGAAGGTGGGGCTGCTCGGATCCTGCCGGGGGGTGGTTGGGTGCCCACGCGGCGGCCAGGCCCACGCGGCGGCCAGGCCCACGCGGCGGCCGAGGCGGGCGACCGGCAGGCGTCCTTCGGGAAGCAGCTCCGTAACGGAGCACGGCCATCTGTCCAAAACGACTCCCCGCCCGGCGTGTGCTTGTCGTGGGCCGTGCAGGGTGCCGTGTGGAAGTGCTGAGTCACTAGATCGAACCCCTGAAACTAGCGTCACCGGTGTTAGCCGGCTGGAATGCGGACTGGCCCGATCGGTCGGTGCCGGGGAGGAGCCCGAGAAGTGGTGGTGGAACCAGGGACACGCCGCGGACGGCCCGAGGGGGCTCCTTGCTCCGCGCAGCCCATCCGTTCCCCTCCCCGTGCCCACATCTTCTCCCCTTGGAAAGCTCCTTCTCCACCGTGTACGAACGGCCCTACGCAGGCGAGGCCCAGACCCTCCCAGACGGAGCCTTATCCGGACCGAGCTGGTTCCATTAATGCGAAGCTCTGCTGGGTTTTCTGCAACCTCAAGCTGTCGAACAGACTGTCACAGACCGAAGGAAGGTAAGAACCACTCTTTCTTCATTCCAAACGTGTGTGCCGGCCGTGTGGCAACGCCATCGCGAGCCCAGAGTGCATCTCGTTTGGGTGGGAAAGGGCGAGGAGCCGCGGAGGTGGGAGGTGTCTCGATGAGAATTACGTGCCGGGTTTCTGGAGTCAAACATTCCGGATCTGCAAGGAGCAGGACAAGTTGGACAGCCTCACACCCTCCTCTGCTGGACGCCTCTGGGCTGGCTTTCTCAACAGCAGGTTTGCACAACAGCACTGACGAGGCCTGCACAGCCTGTTGGAACACTCGGTTCCCTGTCACTTTTCTGATTAAATGTGGATCTGAATCCTGGAACTGCATTTCTAGGGGCGGTAAGAGGTTTTCCCAGCCCAAACTGTGCTTGTTGACACAAAGTTCTGACACCTTTTAGACTCCCCGAGGAAGCTGGAAGGCGGTTAGGAATGTACTGACTAACCCTAACCCCAAAACACGTGCTCCTCACTCCTGATAGGGAAACCCAGTGGTGACATCGCCACAGAGATGATTGCTCTTGTCTGTGTTTTCTTTAAATTAATGAACTATTTTGGGGAGCTGTTTTAGGTTTATGGCGAATACCGAGGAGTATGTACAGGTACTTCCCAGATGCCCCATGCTCCCCCACCACAAACATCCCCACCAGTGTGGTACGGTCATCACATTCGGGGAACCTACAGTGACACGTCATAGTCACCCCACGTCTACAGTCCTCCTACGGCTTCAGACCAATGTTCGGTGACAGGTTCTTCCCCTGCAGTAGCAGTGCCGTGCAGAACAGTTTCACTGCCCTAGAAACTCTGGGCTCTGCCTATCATGCCCCCGACCCCTCCTGGCAGCCACTGCTCTGTTTACTGTCTCCACAGTTCTCCCTGTTCCAGAATGTCATAGGGTTGGATCACACAGTACGTCCCCCTTTCAGACTGGCTTCCGTCCCGTGCTGATACACGTGTAAGTTTCCTGTTGGTCCTTTTGCAGCTTGACGTTGCGTTTCTTCCTGCGCCGAGTAACACGGCACTGTCCGGATGCAACGGAGCTTATCTGTCCGCTCACCTACCCGGTCCATTCCGAGGTTTGGTAATTATGAATAAAGCTGCTGGGAACATCCATATATAGGTTTTGTCTCTTCCTCCTCCTGATGTCCCCATGACACGTGTGTCACAGCCCTGTGGCTGCCCCACGGTCCTTGCATGTTCTTCTGTATTTTTTCCCGGTCTTTTCTACCTTTGATTTTCAGTTTGGGAGTCTCTACGGTCACATTCCCAAGAGACAGATTCTCTCCTTGGCCACATCCAACGAGCCCATCAAAAGCGAGCCCCAGTTCTGTCAAAATGTTTTTGATCTCTGGCTTTTCTTTTTAATCTTTCTTAGAATTTCCACCTCTCTGCTGACACTGCCCATATATGTCCTTGCATGCTGTCCACTTTTTCTATTAAAGTCCTTAGTATATTACCAGAGTTGTTTTAGATTCCCCCGTCGGATCATTCCAACAGCCCTGCCATACGCGAGTCCGGTTCTGAGGCCTCCCTGTCTCTTCAAACTGTGTGTTCTGCCTTTTCGTAAGGCTTGTGATTTTTTCCTAGATACCCAGGCGTGATGCGCCGGACAGGAGCAACTCCCAGAAACAGGCTTTAGTATGTGCTCGTGAGGTGATGGGGGAGGGGAGGTGTTCTCTAGCCCCGTGATTAGGTCCCAGGCTTTCGGTGAGCCTGTGTCCCGGGACAATGAACTTCACCAGCTTTTATAATTGCCCATACATTGCCTTTACTGAAATCTTTATTTCTCTATGTGGCTTTGAGTTACTGGTTGACCCTTCACGGCACCTTGCAGGACTCTGCTGACTTTTTTTTTTTTTTTTTTTTGTGGAGAAGGTCTAGTCGCAGCCCCCCTGCTGCTCTTTCTTTCAGAATTTTTTTTCTAAAGATTTTATTAATTTATTTGACAGACAGAGATCACAAGTAGACAGAGAGGCAGGCAGAAAGAGAGAGGAGGAAGCAGGTTCCCCGCTGAGCAGAGAGCCCAATGCGGGACTCGATCCCAGGACCTTGGGATCATGACCTGAGCCGAAGGCAGAAGTTTAACCCACTGAGCCACCAGGCGCCTCCTCTTTCAGAATGTCTTGATCTCTCCCTGACTTACAAAGAACACTTGAACCAGATACGGGATTTCTTGATGACGGTTTTCCTGTTCTCACATTGAGTATCAGCCCGCGGTCTTCCGGGTTTCTGATGAGAAATCTGCTTGCAGCCTTACCGGGGACCCCTTGCCCTGTGTTGACTTTTTGTTGGCAGCTCCTGAAAGTTTGATTATAATGCGTCTCGTCTGGGGTCTCTCTCAGTTCGTCTTACTAGGAAGTTCACTGAGTTTCTTTGATGTTTGTGTGCGTGTCTCTCTTCAGATTCTTCAAATTCAGCCATGATTTCTTCAAGTGTTTTCTCTGCCCTTTTGTCTTTGCTCTCCTGTTTCTGAGATTTCCAAGACACGTGTGTCAGTCCTTCTGCAGGTGCCAAATTCCTTCTGGGTTCTGCTTGCTTTTCTTCGATCTGTTCTCCTCTCTCAGCCTTCCTAATGTCGAGTGTCCTCTTCAAGTTCAGACTCTTCCTGCCGGTCTGACACTGTCTCCCGATGCTTCTGCGTTTTCCATCTCAGTTACTGTACTTTGTTTCTTTTTGGTTTCTCTGTGCGTTTTCTGTCTCTGCCTCGATGCTTCCATTTCATCCATAGGTAGCTTCCTTGACTTCATGCAAGTCTTCCTTTAGCTTCTTGAGCAACCCTAAGAGCCGTGAGAGCATGATTCTGAAGTTCTTGTCTAATAGGTACTACTTTTCAGGAACAGACTCTGTTGACTTACTTTTCCCCTTGGAATGGAGCATACGTTCCTGGGTTTTGTACGTCTGCTATGTTTTACTGTTGTTGAGCGCCAGACATTTGAATTTAACAATGTGGTAAGTCTGGAAATTAGAATTTCCTCTTCCCCAGCCTTTGCTATTTTTAATTAAAAAAAATTTTTTTTAATTTGTAGCCTCTCTGTGCCAAGGATCGGCTTACAGCATAAACATGACGTCTTCTTGGGTCTTCTCTGAGCCTTTCCTCAGCAGACACAGTCGTGTTCTACTTTCCCCTGCATGTGCATTTCTTGTGGAATGTCCTAGTCGAGTGCATTCCCACCAGCAGTGTACAAGTGTCCCAATTTCTCCCTGTCCTTGCCAACTCTTTTTTGGACTGTATTTAATAAAATGCAGTAAAAGCTGTGCCCTCCATGTTCTGGCATCAGACGCTCAGAAGACATCCAGAAACGTCTACATTTCGGATGTTTCTAATAACAACACCCATCATATGCACATTAATATCTCATTTCATGCTTTCGGTTCGGAGATGTTTTGTACCACGTCTAGGCTCTAAGTCCTTAGAGCAAGACCCAGCGGGTGCTCAGGGCCATGCCGCCTAAGGCCTTACGATGTTGCTGCTATGTCTCTTCCCTGCACAGACCGATTCTGTGTCTGCATCGTCTCTCCTCCTTCAGTTGTGATTCGTTCAAGGGCACATGTTTCCTTTTTCTTCCCATAAGAATTTGGTCACAGGGACGCCTGGGTGGCTCAGTGGGTTAAGCAGCTGCCTTCGGCTCGGGTCATGATCCCAGAGTCCTGGGATCGAGCCCCACATGGGCTCCTGCTCGGCAGGGAGCCTGCTTCTCTCTCTGCCTCTGCCTGCTTGTATGCTCTCTCTCTCCCTCTCTCTGAGAAATAAATAAATGAAATATTAAAAAAAAAAAGAATTTGGTCACATGTTGTGCCCGGTTTGCTTCTCTGATTATTAACACACTGGAGAGAAATGTTTTTTCTCCTCAACGGCTTTCATATCACATGTCCTTTGTGAGACTCCTTGAGATGCAGCCGGTTCCCACACGTCCCAGTACGGTTACACGTCATATAAGGGCTTCGTAGCTGAGCCCAGCTAAGTCTCTACAGATGAGATCTGAAGAAACAAACTCTCCAGGCGCATCAAGCTCAGTGACAGGAGCAGCTGTGACAGTTCCTCTCCGGCAAGGATACGAGATGCTCCTGCTCTCATTAGCAAGAACTATATTCTCCGTTGTTTGGCTGGTTTCTGTAGGGCACATCTTCTTCCAGGGCCTCGAGGGAAGGCGCCTCTGTTCCCGTGGGCGCCGGCTGGGGTCCAGCAGCAGCAGGGACGCGTGGGGACTGCGGCGTCCGGAAGCCACGGGGCCGTGCAGATGCTGAGAGGGCTGCGCTCCGCCTGGGTCGGCTCAAGAGCGCTGACACGTCTGCTCCAGTCCCAGCGCTGAACTGCTGGGGTGTCGGAGGCAGATAATTCCTCAGGGACAGTCCTGTAGACTTAACAGGAAGTGACTGTCTGGGCCACTCTTCTTGGGTCCTTTGTGTCCTACTTCCCTGGAGTCAGAGTTCGCTTTGCGCCAGAGAGCGGCCTGGGGGAATTTCAGAACAGTCTGTGCGTGGTAAATCCCTGTGTGTACAAACGCCTCTCGGTTCTTTCACACCCGGACTGGCCTGTGCCAGCCTCAGCTGCCGCGGGACGGGCCTGTCCAGCGACGGGCGATCCTTCTGGAACAGAGGCCTAATTCTGTGGCAACACTGAGCGGTGTGCACTGTACACACCGCTGGGGGGCGGCTGCTCCACGGATGGGCCCACTGGAATTTCAGAGCCTGTGCCAGTACCTAAGTTAATCTCTAAGAGTAAAATCTTCGGAAAGTGCCCTTTCTTAATCAGGTCCTTCTCCCTTGGGAGAAGGAATGGTTTCTCCAACCAGACACGCACTCTGAGTCCGGGAAGTGGGCTGCTCCCGCTCAGTGTGTGTTAAGTTGAGACGGCCGCCACACTTCCTAGGAGCTTTGTCAGGATCTAGGGCTCTGTGTGTGCACTGGCAGCGTCTCGAGGTCTTTACTCTCTTTGCTGGTAGTAAGAGGAGTTCTTCGGCCCCGTCGGTGGTCTCGTGTTGTGGCCTGTCACGTGATACTGCCACGTATCTGGGCTTCGGCCCTTACTTACGTGGATTTACTTTTTCCACGTTAGCGTTTCATATCTTTTACTTCCTACATTCTAGCATCAGGGACGAAAGGGATCCTCAGGGCTTGACCTTGGAAATAACCAAAGGAGTGGAGTCTTCCAGAAGTTCCCGCACGGCTCCAGGACCAAGGGTGGGCGTCACTCACAGTCCAGCAAGGCGCACCAGATGTGCAGCCGCAGCTGCCGCTGAAGTCACCGTGTGATGACGTTTTGGGGAACTCTCGCACCATGCGTGGCCTGTGTGCCGCTGCACAGAGCAGACGGGCAGTGCGGGACCTGGAGACGAGCCGCCCGGCCTCGGTCGGGGTCTTCGTGCCGCGCGCTGCCTCTGTTCCTGGACGCGGGACTCCCTGGGCACTACCGCTCGTCTCCGCTTCCCCTCGCTGACACAGCAGCACGGCTGGCACGTGCCGCTCCCTCGAACAGAACCTGCCGGTCAGCTCCCGGAGCTGGGCCCGGAGTCTGGTGGGCACGGTGGAGCCGGGTCCTCCGCCGAGGGTCTTCTACGGCTGGAATCAAGGCGTTGGAAAGGCTTGGGGTGTCCCCTGAGGCTTGGGTTCCTTCCATAGCTCTTGTGGGTGTTAGCAGAGTTCCTTTCCTTGCAGCTGTCTGACTCAGAGGGGCTGAGTTCTTCAAGGTCAAGGGGAACGTCTCTCTGACACAAACTTCATGGCGAGGGTTCGCTTGACTACGTCAGGCCCACCGAGGGCCGGCTCGCTTCTCATTCACTCAGTCAGCTGATTGTGACTTAGTCAAGGGAGCTGACGGTCCCTCTCCTCCTCGCTCACCCTGCCCAGACGCAGGGGAGGGATTGTCTAGCGTCTGTGCAGCAGGTGGCAGAGATCTTCGGGCTCTCTTGGGATCCCCCCCGGGAGACTTCCCTGCAAGGAGCTGCCGCAGGCCATGGGGGTCATGCACGGCTCATACAGTTTTTGAGTGTGTTTATTCCCATCATGCACTCAGTGACCGTGGACCTCACCACAGATTAGACGCAGGGACCACTGGGTCTACTGAGAGATAGTCCCAGGCTCTCATTTACCCACGATGTGCCCCAGCTCTGTGCTGACTGCCACGGTGGGGGGACCAGAAGACATTAGCGTCGACCATCTCTGACTTCAGGTGTTTGCTCTGCCTGGCGCGCGACGATTCTAGAATCGCCTGCAGAGCTCTGCCTCCCGGGGTCACTGGCCCAGTCTGCAGCTCCCTTCCACACTCGGTGACTGTGAAGCAGCCTGGCTTCCAGGCTTCTGGGTTCTGAGCCCCAACCCTGTCCATTTGTCTCGCAAGCCCCAGAGGTGGTAACTTCTCCTTGCAGTTCCCTACCTCACTGTTTGCTTTTTGCCTTAGTCCTCTGAGGCCTGTTTAATCAGGTCCCTGTTGTAAAATGACTTTACTGCATGGATGAACCCAGAGGACATGCGGAGTAGAATAAGCCCATCACAGAGAACAAATACTGCACGTTCCACTGAGATGAGGAATCAGCGACGGTCACACTCGCAGAAGCGCACAGTGGGATGTGGTCGCCGGAGCTCCGTGGGGGAGGAGGAATGGGAGACGTCAGTCGATGGCATAAAGCTTCAGTTTTGCAAGATGAGTAAGTCCTAGAGATTTGCCGCACAGCACCGTGCCTGTAGTTAATGACACTGTATTGTGCACCGAAAACTTGTGAAGGGGGCTTCTCATGTTTACTATTTTTACCACAACAATGAAAAAGAGGCATCAGGAAGCTTCTGGAGGTGACGGGTACGTCTGTTAGGTTGGTGTGGCTTCCCAGTCGTGTGTGTCAGATCATATACATTAAATATGTGCATCGGCTGTATATCAATCAATTACACCTAAATCAGGCTGGTGAAGATGAATTAATAAAATAAAGTGTCTGTCAAAATAACTGATCCATGGTGTGCCCGGCTGACTCAGTTGGTTAAATGTCCAACTCTTGATTTTGGCTCAGGTCATGATCTCAGGTGGTGACATTGAGGCCAGCGTGGGGCTCCACACGGGGCATGGAGTCTGCTGAAGTTCTCTGTCTCCCTCTGCCTCTGCCCTCCCCACCGCCTGTGCACGCGTGCTCACGCTCTTTCTCTTTCTTTAATAAACCCTTAAAATGAAATAAAACAGCGGATACAGCTCCTGGTGTCCTGACTGGAGCCAGACACATGCCCCGAGTTCTCGGCACCACGGAACCGGGACGCGAGCTCCCCCATATTTGTATAACGGACCCCTGAGCAGAAAGACAGCAGGACACACTGTGCTCCGTGGAGGTGACGCTCACAAACCAGCTCTGCGGCCCACAGCAAGGCCCCACTGCCTGCGCTCTGAAGGAGGACCCTACGCGGGCTGTGACCGTGCAGCAGGAGGTGAGGAAGTCGGTTCCCCGAGCAGCAGGACGCCCCGCGGGGAGGGAGGGCTTGCCACCCCGCAGCCAGCGTCCCCGGGTCAGCCAGGCCTCCACGTGCACCGGGCGCGGGCCACACAGCTGTGCAGTGCCCTTCTCTGTACGCGTGGCACAGTGCACCACGTACAAATGTTCTGTTGGCTATTTTACTTGAACGATGAAAACGACTTTCATCCTACCATGAACTTGCAGCCTTGTTTCCACCACACCCGGGTCTCTCCTGCGCGCTTGCGGAAGCCCTTGGGCCTCTCGCTGGGCAGGTGCAGCAGCGGTTTCAGGGCGGCAGCCCAGTGCGATTCGGAGAACCTCAGGAACTTCTAGAAGGCCACGGAGCCGGCTCCGGGGGCTTCGTCGCCGAGCCGCAGCGTCGGTGGGCGAGGCACCGAGGGCCACGGAGGGGGACCCCGCGTCCTCTCACAGACTCCCTGGAAGACAGCGGCAGACGTGCTTTATGCAGCAAACTAAAACTAACCTTCATGCCTTTTTTGGTCTTAACCTATTTAAAATTCTTCTCAGCCTATATTTTTCAGAGATGGTCTGACTTCTCATGTATTCATATTTAAGTCAGAATGTTTCTATTTATTCATCTGAATTGAACACATTTACTATATCTTAGAGTTCTGCATCGCAAATGAAACTAGTTTTAGCGAATTATGAGGAAAGTACAGAAATAAATTGTATAAGTTTTCATGAACTTAATTCTCGTGTGTCATACCTTTGCTTTCTTTTTCCCGAAAGTATTACATTTAAATAAAACGTAATACATTTTTGAAAGACCCAAGGGGATTTCAAAAACACGGTCATGCAAATGATGGCTGCTTTTCCTGTGTCAGCTTGTCCCCTCTCCGGGAACCAGTGCCACACCGCACCCCACCCACTAGTGTGCGCTTCTTAGCTGCGTTATCTGTCCGTCGTGAGAGCATACGCAGGGGCAGGACAATTAGTTATACTTAAAACTTCTATCATGGTATCCAGATATTATTTCTGTAGACAGAATACAGTATCCAACAATGAGGTTTTTTTCCTCAAAGTTTTTTTTTGTTTTCTTTTTGTTTAAAGCAGGTTCTACACCCAGCACGGGGCTTGAACTCACAGCCCTGAGATCAAGAGTCACGTGGTCTACCGACTGACCCGGCCAGGTGCCCCTCTGAAAAGGAATTTTAAAGAAATTTCATACTTTATCATCTACCAATGGTACCAATTTGAAATATACTGTATTCAAAATGAAGTCTTGAAGTATGATTATAATTCCACTTAAACATCAGGGATGGAAAAGCACAGACTGAGACTAACAGGCATGCGTTCAGCAAGTGACAGTGGGTTTTTCTGCTCTAAACCCTTGACATGGTCGCTTAATAGATAAGGAAGTGTGTTCAGAAATGTCACAGGACACTGAACGAGGACTTTATTGCTCTGCAGCATTCAGAGACAAAATAATGGTAAAATAAAACTCGAAGTTAAAATGGTAACTTCATAAAGTCTGGTGATAATACACGGCCTTTCTTTTTTTAGGTTCCTTCTTCACAGTGTCAAGCCCATCAGGTCTCCCACCAATCAGTGTTTTGGCACCGACGTACCGGTCCAGCGGTGTTCTGCAGCCGGCAGGACCGCGGCCTTGACTTCGGAGCAGCCGCGCCGGGCCAGCCCCACCCGAAGGCTCTGCATCTCTTCTCCCGCATTCAGTGCCTCCCCGCGTCTCTTGAATTAGAGCCCCTCCTGGTCGTCACCTTCACAAGGGCTCTCGCGTTCTCTTCAACTGTTTCACAAAACAGTTACCTGTCCACAAAAAAGTCAGTCCACACGTATTTCTTCAACAGCCACTCCGCTTTCCAGAGTTTGCCTGTCTCGAGTTCCTTAATAAGAGCCTGCTTCCTGCCCTCCAGAAGGTTCGTCTGCTGGAGCAAACCCCGCCATGACCCAGGCCCGTGTGAGCCACAGAACTGTGCAGTGCACGGAAAGGAGCGCTCGGACACAGGGGGTCCCCTGACTGACTTGTACGAGAGATGGCCTCGGTTAGCAACACTCGGACACAGGGGGTCCTCTGACTGACTTGTACGAGAGATGGCCTCGGTTAGCAACACAGCCTGTCCCCTCCTTTAAAGGTAACATTCACTGCTTATTTTTATTAAATTCTCGTATCACTAATATTGTCATAGTAGAATATTTAAGGAATTCATATATTAAAGAGTGTGACGATTCTTAGCTTCCTGATTCATGGGAAATTGTCCAGGAAATCTTAAGGAGAGGCAGGGGAAAGGAGCTGATAAGTTGTTGGAAATGGCTGAAAGCAGGTGCTCCAAAAACCAGAAGTGGAGGACAGTCACTAGCATCCCAGGGCGAGTCTGGGTGTCTCCCTGGTGTCCCCCCAGCTGTGCACTATCTCCCCACACCCTCTCAGACCGCTCGGAGCACGCAGACCTGTGATGCCCCAGCCCTACCCAGCCTGACCCGCAGCAGACTCACGACAGCCAGAGCGCCCGAGCCTCTCGCCTCAGCCTGCGACAGACGGCAGCGTTCCAGAATCAGGCAGTGGCTGGAGCAGCATAAGAAAGTTGTACTGATGACAGAAACAGTCCTCTGAACTATTTCATGGTACTGGAAAAAGGTCGTTCCACTTAAAGCTTCTACAGTGATAGAAAAATCTCCAAATTGTATTAAATTAGACCAAAGAAAATGGCTCTTTCAACATTTTATCAAGAAACACACACACACACACACACACACTGACCTGGGATTTCAGGCTGCTCCCCCCTGAGCAGGAAGCTGGCTCTCACGTGGCCACACGGACCCACGGGCGTGGGGCCAGCAGGTCCTGACCTAGGCGACACCTAGCCCTGTCCCTTTGAGATCCGAGCTCCTCACCCTTAGTCAGGTGTTCAGTTTCTAAACACACATCGGATCAGCACTGCTCTTTGGCTTTCATTTTACTGAAAGAGGCAGAAAGAAAGAAAGAGGTTAAGCGCTGAGCGCTGGAGACGACTTACGATCGGACCCTCTGGAACTGGGGCGGGGGTGGGGCTGACTCAGTTAGGGTCCTCAGTCAAGCCTGATTTTGTGCTTGAAACATTTCGGATAAAAGAGATTTGACAATTGCATCAGGGTTGTTTAATAGGAAACCAAAATAATGGAGCAAATACTGAGTAATGAACACACACACACGCACGCACACATATCCTCGTATATGTATGTATATCTGTCTACACGACTTTATATACAGTACACACTGCTTTCCATCACACACATACACGTGTATGTACATGTATCTGTACACACTTTCCGTCACACATACACATGCATGTACATGTATCTGTCTACACCACTTCCCATCTGACTCCCATGCCTGCTTTTGAGCAGAGGTATGAATTGAGACGCCCTGGGCATGAGTTGAAATACCGCGTTTATTCTGAAACAAACAAATAGCCGTAACAGATGGTATTGAGAGTTCTGAGCCGTCTCCTTCTCAGACTGAGGCCTGCCTTCTCCCTTTCCCCTTTACGTAAAGGATACTGTCTTATAACCGAATCGTCTGCAGCGTGTGAAGCTTTTAGCTCTCCGTACCTCGCCTCCTCGTCCTGAACCTGACCAGACGTGATGTGCACAGTCACGCGCAGAAGGCTTTAGGCCCAGGGTGGCCCTCAGAGGCGTGTCTCTCCTTCCCCTCCCCTAGTGACTCTGTCAGAGCACGTTTATGTAGGAAACAGGGGGCATATGTGTATCTTTACACTGGCTTGAATTTGGGTGTTTTCCCCTCTTACACTGCACTCTGTTCCACCACCTCACCTACGCTGATGTATCGTGAGCTATGACTCTTGTCTGTTTGTATGATTGTTACGACTGCCATTCACCTTGTTGGGGGTTAATTCACCCTATGTTTGTGTTAAGAAGGGACCTGGGGCACCTGGGTGGTTCAGTAGGTTAAGCCGCTGCCTTCGGCTCAGGTCATGATCTCAGGGTCCTGGGATCGAGTCCCGCATCGGGCTCTCTGCTCAGCAGGGAGCCTGCTTCCTCCTCTCTCTCTCTGCCTGCCTCTCTGCCTGCTTGTGATCTCTCTCTGTCAAATAAATAAATAAAATCTTAAAAAAAAAAAAGGGGACCTATGTTTGTGTTAAGAATGGAACAGAATTCTCCACTAGCCGGAATGGGAGAGGCACCTTTTAAAACACACACATATTGGAATACACAAGCCAAATTATAAGCGACAGTTAAAAATAGGTAGAAACCAGCATCAGTGGACCCTTCAGAAGTTAAGGACCTGTGGGAAATGGGCAAGAATTTTTAGCTTCCCTCATTCTATCCTCATTAACGGGTGTTTTTCTGCATAGACAGGGTGTTGCGTACAAGATGATCTCGGTGCTTGTGAATCAGGAACTTGTACAAATAAGAAGGAGAAAACAGCAGAAACCTTCATCACAGCTGTATGAGTTTCCGGAAGCATGGACAGCACTCCGTGGAGATGCCCCAGTCAGCGAGAGCCTGTCGAAAGTACCTAACTGCTGTCAACTTTCTCTTAACTTTCCGTTTCATAGAAGAAACCTCTTCTTTTTTTCTTTTTTTTTAACCTGAACTCTAGGTCACAGGAGGAGACTGAACGCGGCAGCGCACGGCAAGGACTTTGCGACCAGACTTCACGTCGTTCTGAGAGTGGCGCGGGGGGGCTCACCCGTCTGCAGGGCAGGGAGCAGCCTCGGGGGCACCTGTCGGGAAGCTCGCTCTCCGTGCTGGAGTGAGGCCGACTCGCCCGCGCCTCAAACCGCTCCATCGCCCCAGCATCTTCTACAAAATCAGTTAAGTACACTTTCCTCTGTCTTCTATTTAGGATGTTTCAATCCCACCCAGAAAAACTTAGGAGGTGCTCAGGACTGTTACTTGTCTTGAATAGTAAATAGGAAAGTTACTCTTTGCTACGTTGGGCACAGTATTAAAGATTCCTAAGAACAGCCTCACTTGCACATGTACCGACAGGATAGCTGTCCCCCGGCCCCCACCTCTGCCGCCACTGGCAAAGCACAGAGCCGACTTCTTAGGAAGAGGCTCTTTGTGGGTTGAGACCCGTGTATAATGACATCGTTCAGTGACTTGCCTTTTCATTTTGTTGATAATTACCTTTGTTGTCCAAGTTTTTAAAAATTTTGGTGTACTCCCAGTAGTTTATGCTTGTTTCATTTCTCTTCCCTGAGGAGAAACGTCCATAAATACGTTGCAGAGGGTGATGTCCAAGAGATTACTGCCTATATTTTCTTAGGGTTTTTATGGTTTCAGGTCTCACATTTAGGCCTTTAACCCATCATGAGTTTATTTTTGTGTAGGAAAGTGGTCCAGTTTCATTCTTTTGCATCTCCAGTTTTCCCAACCCCATCTGTACCATCCTTCTCTTGCTGAATGGTCTTGGCACCCTTGTTGAAAATCAGTTGATCGTATAAGTGAGGGTTAATTTCTGGGCTTTCCATTGGTATATGTAACTGTCCATATGTCACTACCACACTTAGCTTTCTACGTGTGACACCCCCCCAACTCTGTTCTTCTTTTTTCTTTTTCCTTTTTTAAAAATATTTTATTTATTTTATTTGACAGAGAGATCGCAGGTCAGCAGAGCGGCAGGCAGAGAGAGAGGAGAAAGCAGGCTTCCCGCCGAGCAGGGAGCCCGATGCGGGGCTCGATCCCAGGACCCTGAGATTATGACCTGACCCAAAGGCAGGGGCTCAACCCACGGAGCCACCCAGGCACCCCATCTGTTCTTCTTTTCAATACTGTTTGGGCCATTTGATTCCCTTGAAAGTCCATATGCACTTTGGGATAAATTTTCCTATTTCTGCAAAAGCGTCCCTGAGATTTGATAAGAACTGCACTGAAACTGTGGCTTGTTTTGGGTAATATGGACATCTTAATACGAATTCTTCTAATACACGAATATGGGATGTTCTTCCATTTATTGGTGTCCTCTGGGTTTCCTTCTCCAATGTTCTGTAGCTTAGAGCATACAAATTGTTTGCCTCCATGGTTAAGTTTATTCCTAAGCATTTTTTTTCTTTTCCGTGCTATTACAAATGGGGCTTTCTTCATATATGATCATGTCATCTGTGAATAAATACCCACAGGTCCTCTTCCTGTATAAATTTAGAATAATATTGTTTATATCTGTAACAAAGCCTTATAGTACTAGCATTTTGAGAGAAGCAGCATTAAACCCGTATTTACTCTAGAGAGAACTGGCACCGTCCCTACGTTGAGTCTTCCCATTTATGGGCTCAGTGTGCCTCTCCTCTGACTCACATATTCTTGGACTTCGCTCAATAGCATTTTGTTGTTTTGAGCACACAAGTCTTGGACGTGTTTTGTGAGATTTACAGCTAAGTATACTACCATCTACAATTCACACATATTTGTTGATTTTTGTATGTTGATCTTGTAACTTGAGAACTTGCAAAGCTCATTAATTTCTACGACGTTTTTCTTTGTGTGTGTAGATTCTTTGGAATTTTCTATGATCATTTCATCCGAAAATTGGTATCGTTTTATTTCTTCCTTCCCAATCTGTATGGCTTTTGTCTCCTTTTCTTGCCCCACTGCCCTGGCTAGAACTTCTGCTGCTATCACAGAAGAGTGGACATCTCTTGTACTCACGTCAAGGGAAAACAACTCAATCTTTCACCACTTCTTATGATGGTAGATGTAGGATTTTTGTAGATGCTCTTTATCAATTTGAGGAAGTTTCTTCCTTCCTAGGTTGCAGAGAGGTTTTTTTTTTTTTTTTTCACAAATGAATTTAAATTTTTGGAAATGTTACTTCTGCATTAATGTATTATATGATGAATTTTTGTTCGTTAGCCTGTTAACATGACAGACAGCACTGACTGGTTTTCAAGTACTGGGTCAGCCCTACTTCCCTGGAATAAACACCATACTCATGGTGTATACGCTTTGTGTACACTGTGGGATTCTATTTGCTAAGACACTGCTAAGACTTTTGTATCCACATTAACCCAGAACGTCTGTCCGCAGTGTTTTTGTGTGTGTGCTGTGCTTACCTGGTTTTGCCATCATAGTAATACAGGCTTCATAGAATGTGCTGGAGAGTATTCTCTCTTAGTGAAAAAAATTATAGGAGGTTATTGATAATTATTTTTTAAGCATTTGCTATAATTTCCAAATAAAGCTAATCTGGAGATTTCTTTTTGGGAGTTTTTTTTTTTTTTAAGATTTTATTTATTTATTTGACAGACAGAGATCACAAGTAGGCAGAGAGGCAGGCAGAGAGAGAGGAGGAAGCAGGCTCCCTGCTGAGCAGAAAGCCCGATGCGGGACTCTATCCCAGGACCCTGAAATCATGACCTGAGCCAAAGGCAGAGGCTCAACCCACTGAACCACCCAGGTGCCCCTCTTTGTGGGAGTTTTTAAGTTAAAAATTTGATTTCTTTAATAGATTTCAGGTTATTCACATTACTTATCTCCTATTGAGTGAACTGTGGTAGTTTGTACTTTTGGAGGAACTGGTCCATTTAATGTAAGAGATCTCACTATGGATATATAATTTAGTACTCTGTTGCGTCAGCACTTTATCTGATCAAATAAAATGTGGCAACTTCACCTCCCTTTACATCATTTTGCTCTTCCTCATTTGTAATAGAATTGTGTTACATCTCTCTGTGCACCGAGGGATATTAGACAGTGTTATGATGTCTGCCCCAACCAGCTAACATAATTTGGAAAATCTACCAAGACCATACTCTCAGGGATCACCTCTATAGTCTGTTCCTAGAAACGTTTCTCTCCATGTGTGGAACGCCGGAGACCACGAGGAGGAGACGCAGTGTCCCTTCCTGAGCTGCAGGGAAGCTCAGGGTCTGGGTGTTGCTGCTCCAGCTGCCCTTTGCCACTGATGATCATTTTCCTCCTCCTCTGGGGGAGTAAAAGGGAAGGGACGCCCTTTGAGAGGCTTCTTAAAAAAAAAAATCTATCCTATTTACCCGTATTTTCACTCTGGCCACGTTCTTCCTTCCTTTCCCTTCTGTGTAGAGAACTTACTGCACCAGCCTACGTACACTGCAGACAAGTACGCTTCAAGTTTTTGAGACTGCTTTGATTTAAAATCACTTAAAAATTTAGTGGGCTTTAGGGACACCTTGCTGACCCAGTCTGTAGATCATGCAACTCTTGGTCTCAGGGTTTTGTTTGAGCTGCACATTGGGTGTAGAGATTGCTTAAAAATAAAATCTTTTCTTTTTTCAGAAAGATTGTATTTATTTATTTGACAGAGAAAAAGTGAGAGGGAACATGCGGGGTGGAGGGGTGCATAGGAGCGAGAGAAGGAAGCTCCTTGCCGAGCAGGGCTCCTCGGGCTGGATCCCAGGACTCTGGGATCATGACCTGAGCTGAAGGCAGATGTTAAACCAACTGATCCACTCAGGCCTCCCAAGGAACCTCTTAAAAAAAATAAAATCTTCGGAAACATTTAGTGGACTTTATTTGGGGCTAGTTTTCCATTCATAGAAAAATTGAGTGGCAAGTCCAAGTTTTACTTACCTGTCTCCCCACCACCCACCCGCCCCCATCCCAGTTATTTCCACTGTTAACAACTTGCGTTAGTTTGGTACATTTGTTACAGTTATGGCCGTTATTATTATTATTAACTGAAGTCTATCGTTAAGGTTCAGGTTTTGGGTTACACACCTTACGGATGTACCACCGGATAAATGACCAACGGGTAACAGACGGATCGATCACTGCGGTATCAGAAGCGTGCAGCATCCCTGTGCTAACAACACCTGTTCCCCACCTATTCCTTCCTCCCTCCCGCCACCACCTCAAATCCTGGAAACCACCAGCCTTTCCACTGTCTCCACAGCTTTGCTCTTTCCACTATCATAGCTGGAATTGTACAGCCTTTTCAGATTGGCTTCTTTCATTTAGCAATGTGCATTTAATACGTTTTTTCCCTCTGACTCCTTTCATTATTTTTTTTTTAATATATATATATTTAAAATTTTTTATTTTTTATAAACATATATTTTTATCCCCAGGGGTACAGGTCTGTGAATCACCAGGTTTACACACTTCACAGCACTCACCAAAGCACATACCCTCCCCAATGTCCATAATCCCACCCCCTTCTCCCAAACCCCCTCCCCCCAGCAACCTCATTATTTTTTTTTAATTTAATTTTTTGCCTTCAGTTTTCCAGAAGTTTTACTACATTGTGTCTTGGATGTATTTCTTTGGGTTTATTCTATTCAGAATTCAGTCAGCTTCTTGAATCTATTGTCTATGTCTTTAGCTGAACTCAGGAAATTTTCGGACATTATTTTTCTGAGGACTTTATCCGCTTCACCCTTTATATTATCCTTCTGGGACTCTGATGTTAGATCTTTTGTAATAGTCCTATTTTTCCTGTCTATTTTGTCTATGATGTTCATATAGGATAATTTGTATTGTTCTATCAAGTTCATGAATTCTCTCCTCTGTTCTGTTCTTCTATTGAGTCATCCACTGAATTTTTAATAGTGATTGCTGCATTTTTAAAATTTCTCAAATTCTACTGGTTCTTCCTTACAGCTTCTATTTCTTTACTGAAACTTTTTATAAGTTTTTAAAAAATGCTTTTGTCAGAATGTTTCTTTGATTCATATAAAAATTAGAATCTCCTTATCTATAGTTACAAAAACTCTTTCTGGGATTTTGATTGGTGTTGCATTAAATGAATAGATTAATGAGAATTAACATACTCACTATATGGCATCTTCCAGTTCATGAACACGGCATGTCATTCCATGTATTTTGGGCTTAATTGCTTTCATCAGTGCTTGGTAGCTGTCAGGCAACAGAGCCTCTGCATGTTTTGTTAGGCTTATTTACATATGTTTATAAATATATATTTACTTATTTAGTTATATATGTGTGTGTGTGTGTGTGTGTGTGTGTATTTAAATTTTAGAGGTACTGTGAATAGTACTTAAATAGTACTTTAAATCAGTTTCCTATAGATTCAATGCAATCCCAGTCCAAACTCTGGCAAGTTATTTTGTGAATGTTGACAAACTAATACTATAGTTTATAGACAGAGACAAAAGACCAAGAATGATCAACCTAATATCAAAGGGGAAGAACCAACGTGGAGGACTGATGCTACCCAATGTCGATACTTACTATAATGCTACAGTAACCAAGACAGCGTGGTATTGGTAAAAGAACAGACAGATAGGTCGGTGGGACAGAACAGGAAGCCCAGAAATCGACCCCTAGAAATATAATCAACTGATCCTTGGCACGAGAGCCAAAGCAAAACGATGGAGCAAAGGTGGGCTTTTCAACAAACGGTGCTGGGCGAACAGGACATCCACCTGCAAAAGAATGAATCTAGACTCAGGGCTTACACTCTCCACAAAAATTAACTCAAAATGCACCACAGACCTAAATGTAAAACTCATTGAAGAGATCACAGGAGAAAATCTAGATGACCGTGAATTTGGCAGTGACTTTGTAGACACCGTATCCGAAGATAAGCTGGGCTCTATTAAAATGAAAAACTCCTCTGTAAAGACAATGTCAAGATAATGCAAAGACAGTTGACAGATTGAGGGAAAATATTTGTAAAGACAAATTTAAACTGCTATCCAAAATACACAAAGAACTCTTAAATCTCAACAATAAAAAAACAGAACAACTAAAAATGAGCCAAAGACCTGATCAGGTACTTCAATACAGAAGATACATGGATTACAAATAAGCATGTGAGAAGAGGATTTTCTATCCGATGTCATCGGAGACGTGCAAGACTTGAAAGAACAACGAGACACCACTCCACGCCTGTCAGCCTGGCCAAAACCCGGAACACTGACACCAACACACGCCAGTGCGGCCACAGCGACTCCGACCATCGCTGCTCAGAGTGCAGCTCCTGGAAGGCGGTCTGGGAGTGTCTTACAGATCTGAGCACACTCTTCCATGCTACCCCGCAGCTGCACTCCTCCATCCGTACCTAAATAAAATGATAACTAATCCCTGTATCAAATTACGTACACGGATGTTTATAGCAGCTTTATTCGTAAATGCCACAGCTTGGAAGCAACCAAGATGTGCTTCAGCAGGTGACGGATAAATGGTACATCCAGGCAATGGGACATTGACACTATTTAAAAGAAACAAATTATTAAGCCATGAAAAGCCATGAAGAGACCTTCAAGAATTCACACGTAAGAGAGCTGATCTGAAAAGGCTACATACTGAATGATTCCAACCACACGACATTTGAAAAAGGCAAAACCACGGGTCTAGTGAAGCGATCGGCGCTCGCCGTGGTTCGGGGGAGAAAAGGTGAACCGGTGACGCACAGAGGATTTCCGAGGCCGTGAAGATACTCCGGAGGGTACCGTGTTGGTGGACACATGTCTGCACATTTGTCCAAATCCACAGAATGCACAACACCAAGATGAACCCACTGCAAACTACGGACTTCGAGGGACGATGTGTCAGTATTTCACGGATTCTAATTCTAGTGGGAGATGTTGATAATTGGGGAGGCTGTGCATGTGTGGGGGCAGGGGACAGTGGGGAAATCTCTGTACTGTCCCTCAATTTTTCTATGAACCACAAACTGTTCTGAAATATTGTCTTGGTAAAAACACGTAAGTTTCCAATTATTTATTGGTGTTATACAGAAATATGATTAATTTGTGTTAACCCTGTGTCCTATGATCTTCCCAAACTTACCAGTTCGAGCTTTTCTCCCTTTGACATTCCTTGGAGTTGTCTATGCACACCATCATATCATCTGCAAATAGGACCGTTGTACACCTCTCTGTCCCAGTTCTGCCTAGAACACCGCTAGGATGTTCAGCTTGATGCTGAATTAAAGTGGTGGTAGTGGTCATTCTTGCCTTATTTTCATTCTTAGGCGGATTTTTCACCCTGAGTGGTAATGCTTTTTTGTAAATGCCTTTCATCGGATTAAGGATGTCCTTCCTATTCCCAGTCTGTTGAGAGTCTTAATTGTGAATGGATGTTGAATTTGTCGAATGCTTTTTGCATCAACTCGTATGATGTTCTTTAGACTGAAGATAGTCTCTTACGAGGATAATTCATCAATAAATGTATCTAATGCTTTTAAGAGGGAATCTTTATCATATTCATTTTTATAAGTTCATGTGAAAAAGTCTGTTTAATGGGACACATAGTAAATAGCACAGTGAATCTCCATCAACTTTTTTTTTTTAACATGCCTCGATTTTTTTTACTTTATTAACATAAAATGTCTTACTTGTTTCAGGGGTGCAGGTCTGTGAGTCATCAGTCTTCCGCACTTCACAGCGCTCACCACAGCACACACCCTCCCCAGGTCCACCCCCGGCCGCCCCATCCCCCACCCCCACCCCCACTCCAACAACCTTCAGTTTGTTTCCTGAGATTGAGAGTCTCTTGCTTTGTCTCCCTCTCTGGTTTCATCTTGTTTCATTTTTCCCTCCCTTCCCCTATGATCGACCGTCTGTCTTGTTTCTCAAATTCCTCATATCAGTGAGATCACATGATAATTGTCTTCCTCCGATCGACTTATCTGACTTAGCATAATGCCCTCTAGTTCCATCCACATGGCTGCAAACGGCAAGACTTCATTTTTTTGAGCCTTTTAAAAAGTATTTTTGTAAATTTGGCAAATGTCCCAAGTCTCCTGCATTTACTACCAAACTTGTAGGTTTTCTCCACAATATGTGCCATCCTGAAAGGAGGGACATTGCTCAAGTCTGTATACCTACATGTTCTGCTCAACCGTTTACCATCTTCCTTACAACTAAGCGTACTCCCCAGTAACAGCCGTAAGCATCCAATTCTTCCCACTTCAAGAAATATTTTCTGAGTTCCCAGGAAATAAATATTGTATGTCATATAGACAGCAAGTTTTATACAGTTGTTGAAGTCTAACTATATACAGGTGATCTAGATTACCTAAGCATATTTTTAGATAGTTAGTACTCAATCTTGCTGAACCCTCTATAATTGATTTTAATATATTTCCATATCTGTACAGCCACTAAATTCTTATTCACACTTACAAAACAGGTATTTCAAAGAGTCTCTGGAGGATTCTGATCATATATCTACTTATTAAAAGTCCCTTCCAAATACACTTATGACGAGTGCTCTTTTAATGCGGTCCACATGCTATGACAAATTATTTGAAATGGCCAACCTGCAACACATTGTATAAGATAAACACACACTTTGTTTGTGGGAAGGGAAGCAGATACTAAATCACGTAAAATATCTTTTCCCCACTGTAAGAATTTTAATTTTACTATGTTTTTGTCTATTAGCCAGCATAATCCTTTTGCCTCACTTGGGGGATTACTTAACCCCCACAGTTCTGGAGATCTGTGTAACGTGTGTCTATGTTCATTCCTCAGATTCAGGGTGGAGATTCCGCTCATCTTCCGGTCCACACTCCAACAATAAAGGGAAAGGAATATCACAGTAGCGTCCACCTTCCAGCTAAGCTACTTGATTTAATTATAAGCTTAGTGGGTTCCTTTCAAGATGAGAATAAACTGGTTTTGCTGTTACTGCCTTGGTATTTACCAAACATTTTTTTTTTTTGCAGTTACATTCATCAAACCTCCAATCAGATTTAAAAATTAACACAACAGAAAATTCCACTATAAAAATCTTCTTCAGGTTTGATGACAGCACAGGGGTGAAACATTTTGACTATTTCAGGGGAATGTCTTTTGTATTAAATGGGCTTTGTGATGCCTGTCAAGTCTCATTTAGAAATCTTGGATGATGGTAAACTAATTAACTGAGTTTTGCCATAAAATCCACTCAAGGGATCCAGTATCTCATAACTTACTCCCAGATAAATTCCAAAATTTCAAATTCAAATGTAAAACTGAAAACACGTATTAGAAAGGTATTAGAAAGTCTTATAATTTTGGAGGAAAGCCTTAATTTTTTGAATCAATGTACTGCCTATTTAACAACTAATTAAAAATGACAAAAATATTCAAAGCATTCCTTTTTATTAGCAATAAGTAACCAGAAGCCGTAACAAATAGCAATAAAAAGGAAATTCATAAATACAGTAAACCTGTTTTCCCAAACCTGATAGCAAATACTATCATAAATGATGAAACACTAAATCTTTTCAATTAAAACCAGGAACAGTACAGAATTACCCCATATCACCGCTAGTATTCAGTCATTTCTAGGAAATGCAATAAAAATGAAAATAAAATGGCTGGAATAAACACTGGAACATAACGGTCTTTCACAAGGTCGGTATGACTGTTTGCTCACAACACCCAAGAGATTCTGGTTTAGAAAAATAACCTACTAAAATTAATAAGGTAATTCTAAAATAATGTAAATATATAAAATAACATAGGTTATCTCTGTAATAGAATGAATATCTAGGAAAGAAATAGAAAATATTTCTATGCCAAGATCAACAAAAATATACATTAAGGAAACCTAAGAATAAAACACGATGCGTGTTCTGTCAAAATGAATGTACGGCAGTTTCAATCTGAATCTCACAAGTGTTTTATTTTCTTCTTTCTGGTTTTCCTTCCTTTGTTGCGGTTCATCGCAGTGTATTAGAAAAGGCACACATCTCTGCTCTCCAACGAAAGCCAAGAAAGGGAGAAAAAGAGCAGGTGCAGACGTCAGCTTCAGGCGGGAGGCGAGAGCGTGCGTGAGGCGGGCAGAGCTGAGGGATCTTCACGCCGAGTGACGGGGACGCCTACTGACCAGTCACCAGGCAGCGGGTCCCTTAGAAGCCTAGAAGCTCTCAGGGACTGGAGACACCAGGTCCCCCAGGAGGCAAGGGTGCTGTGCAGCTGTCAGAAGGGGGCAAGCCGAAGACTTGAACAGGGGGTGCGGGGAGCCCCACCCCACACGGGGTCCGGGGCAGGGCCTGCAGACTCTGCCCGTCTGTCCACGGCACGGCGAGGAAGGACAGACACGAAGGACAGTAGACTTGCTGACGAGTGTCTGGAGAAGCCGAGTTTGTTAGGATTCCCGTGTTGCCCGTTTCCGGTAACAGTAGTTTTGAGGACAAAGGAGACTGATCAAGGACAGGCCGACCCTCGGCGGGTCGCCGATCTGCTGCTCATGGTGACGGCGCGTGCAGCTCTCCTCGGTGGGGCCTCGGTTCGGAGCTTCAGGAGGCCTCTGTGCCCCAGCCGCACAGCCTGCTTCGCTGCTCCCTCCACCTCACGGGTTTTTTATTGGTAGGAAATGCAACACATGATTTGCTAGAGAGAGAATTTCGAAGTTCTTCTTTCCTTCCACAGAAGGTATAAAAACCGTGTTTTCTCTGGCTTTCTCCTCATTCAAGTACGGACGCAGAGGCCGTCTCACCCGCCACGGCAGCCTCTGTCCGTTGAGACAGCCACAGCCGCGTCGCCAGGCTCAGGACACCCTGGACCAAGTAAAAGCCCGGCCCGATCCATTCGGTTCCGAACAGTATTAATGGGTACGTGATCACCAGTAGACCGGTCTCCTCCTCCTCGTTCTTTCCCTGGTAGCTGTTTGGGATCCCTTGCTCAACGGTCCGCAGTTAGGAAGGAATGAGGCGCCAAGACCTTCCGTTCTGGTGAGAAAGTCGGGAGCTGCTCTTTGTGCGCAGAACGGTATCTGTGACCAGGACCTCCGCTCAGCGTGATTTCAGCTCGGCCGGTCTGTCTTGCAGAGTAAGAGCCACCGGGTTTTCCTCACGTCCTTCACGGCCCCCACCAGGTGTCACCGGTGCACGTCTCCGATGGTGCGTTTGGTGAGACAGGGCTGTGCCTGCGACGTAAGACCGGGACGAGCGGTGCGGGGGGCCGAGGCCGGCGTCTCCATCCTCACGTGTCCTCGTCTGCCGGGGCTCCCGCAGGGAAGCACACCCGGGGGCAGAAACACAGACATGCTGCTCACAGCCCCGAAGTCTAGTTCTGGTGACAGCGGTCTTCGGGGGGGCAGAGCACGGACTTCTGCCTGTGCCCCCACGGTGAAGGGGCCTCCCTCATCGGAGCGTTCATCCCAAGCATCAGGGCTCTGCCCGCCGCTCCCCAGCGCCTCCCACCGACGCGCCCCACCTCCGAACATCACTGCATTGGGGGTACAATGTCCACATACGGATTTCGGGGGGACACAGACATTCAGCCCGTCGCAGTACGTCATTAAGCAAACATTCTGTTGTCTCTGAATTGCAGAAGCATGGCAGGAAAGGGATCCCTTTGCTAAAAATCTCTCGGAATCTGTTGCATTTGGGGAAGATTGGACCCTTGGCCGTTGGGAATGTTGGGGGGACCGTGGCACCGTGAGACGGCAGCCTTTGCGGCCTGTGCGTGCTGTCCCCGGAAGCCCTGCTGTGCAGCCTGCAGGCGGGGCCACGTGTTTTCAGGACAGGCATCTAGGAATGTTTTGTTCCCTGTAACACCGCTAGAGCACGAAGACCGGATTCAGGAGTTCGTGCGGCAGGAGACAGACGCGATCCGTGGGCGCGCGAGCTGTAGCTGCTTTACCCACTCGTTCAGTCCACCGTAAATACTACTGTCAGGGAGCAAAGTGCTTTTGGAAATCTCGGACAGTGGGACGCTGTGCTCTCGGGTGAGGAATGAGGGAGACTTCTAGGCAACAGACCCTGTGCCCTGGCGGGTTCCCTTGCCCGCGCGGTCCAGCGCTCCCTCCAGGACACGGTGCTGAGCGGGACAGCTTTCCTGCCCGCAGCGCTGCCACCGTCACAGCCCCTCACCATAAATCAACCTGGTGCATGAGACAAAACGGGATCAAAATGGGGGATTCGGGGCTTATAATATCCTCCTAGGGCGGGGTGCGGGGCAGGCTCTGAGCAGAGCTTCAGCAGCCGTCAGGGTCAGAAAAAGAGGACAGGGTCAGGGAGCGGCCGCCCCTGCTGCACTCCCCGTGCCCCTACTGCCGCCAGGATGCCGCCGGGTCTGCAGCTTCAGGGCGTCCCCCACAGAATGAAGCCTCTGCCCGGCAGCGGGCAGCTCGCCCCGTCCAGGCAGGGTCCACGCAGTCCAGCCGGCGGTCGGCAGCCGGCACCGCTCCCAGCCGGGCCGCTCAGCTCAGCCTCACTCAGCTCAGCTCAGTCCTCTTGTCCTCTTGCTGGTGCAACTTCCCGCAGGCCAGCTCCAGGATGGACCGAGGGGGAGGGAGGGAAACCGCGTGTCTCCGGCCCTCACGTCTCTTTGTTCCCTCCACAAAGCATGTGGGTTCTCGTGTCACACAACCTGTGTAGAAGAGGCCCCCAGTGCTTGTCCAGTGCCCTCGCGGCAGGAGAAAGGTGCCCTCTGTGCGGCCGCACCGGCAGGCCTGGGAACAGCCTGCGGAGGCCGTGGCTGGGTAAGTCGATATTTGGGGTTAGAAGAACGCTCGCTCGGTGAGCACATTCGGAAAAAAAGTACACATGTAATATCTATAACGGATCACGCAGCGCAAATTATGTGCGAATGGACATTTGCTCCATCCTGAGAAGACAGTTTGAGAACAGAACTCAGTTGTCCCCAGTAGGATATTTTTAAATGTCTCAAAGTTTTCTGTTCGAACCTCACCCTGTGATGAATAAATGTTGGAAACTAGTGATGGAACTTGGAATTCCAGTCCGCAACGACAAATTTTAAGACTAAAAGTAAAATAACATTTTTGATGAATATTTAAAATCTAGTAGAATTTGAGGCATGGTGTTAGCAAGTTGGAATTTAATGTTACCAGGGACAAAGAAATTATTTGACTATATGGCTAGTGTAAACTGAAATGGTGCCAGTCTTGTTTTAGAAGAGATGCTCAGTCTTCCAAGGAATTCCCCTGGTTTTTTTTGAAATTTCAACATACAGTTCTGTCTCACATCTTTAATAAGGAAAGTGCAGATTTATAACATATTTATTATTTTAATTGTGTGTGTAATAGTTGGATAGCATGTGATGCTTCAGGTCATACTGTTTTTATTTGTTGATGTTTTTAAATCCACACTAAAGATCCCAAAGAAGGCAGGAGCGAGGCCGGGACGGCAGAGAACCGTGGCTGTTGTCTGCGACTTCAAGCTCTTCCTGCACAACGTGGATGGAGAAACAGACTCCAAACCCAACGTTGTCGCGAGTCGAGTGATGGACATGAGGTAAGCTTTGAAAGAGAGAATTTTTTAATTAAAAAAATGGGAATAAAAATGGCTTCTGGTATTTTCTTTAAAAGCTGTTGTCATTAACATTTAACTTGACGTTAAAGTTCCTAATTTTCTCCATTGCCATGTAAACTTCAAAATGGAAGATTTTTGCCAAAGTTTACATCACCAGCCCTAAGGTATGGATTATAATTCAGTGCGGTATTTGTGAGGTTCTTACTCAGAAGTTATCTTCTTAGTGTGTGCATGTGTGCGTGTGCGTGTGTGCGTGTGCGTGTGCACGTGTGTGTGTGCGTGTGTGTGCACGTGTGTGCGAGTGTGTGTGTGTGCGCACGTGTGTGCGAGTGTGGCAAGGGAAGAGACAGCCTCTCCGAACCAGACGCTTCCTGTGCGATGGAATTCACACACCATCAATGTCACCATTTTCAACTGTGCCGTTTGCTGGCTCCCCCGTGTTCACGAGCTCGTTCCGCCACCAGCACCAGCTAATGTTAGAGCATTCTCGCCAGGCCAGACACAAACCGCATTTGCCTCTCCTCCCTTCTCCCTGGCCCCAAGCCCCCGGCAAGCAGGGAGGTAGTTCTGCGTGTCTGGATCCGCCGCCCCGGCCCTGGCACGGGACTGCGGTCCCACGGGCAGCCTGCCCGCCTCCTCCACGGCGCCTGTAGCCTCTTTCACTACTTCTCATGGCTCATGCCCTTCTTCGGGTCGGGGAGATTCCCTCCTATTTCTGGTTTGTTAAGTGTTTTTATCAGGTGTTGGGTTTCGGCAAACTCCTTTGCTGGGCTGTCGAGGGGTCCTACGGTCCCTCCTTCAGTAGCAAGTTGTACCGCACGATTGTTTAGAGAACAGAACCTCCCGTGCCTTCCTGGGATAGACCCCACGTGGTTATGGTGGGGGGAGAAATCGGAATATCCTTCCTACATGCTGCTGGATTGGATTTGCTGGAATTTATTGAGGATTTTTCTGTCTGTATTAATACAGAATATAGCGCTATAATTTTCTTTCATGAGGTATTTTGGCCTGGCTTTGGTGTTAGAGTAATAATGGCTTCAGAATGAGTTGGAAAGTACTCTTTCCCCTCTTATTATTTTGGAAGACTTTGTGAAGAGTTGGTATTAAATATGTTCGGTAGAATTCAGCAACAGAGCCATCTGGTCCTGAACTTCTATTAAAGGGAAGTTTTCCGATTCCTGCCTCAGTCTCTACTTGTTATAAATCCACTCAGATTTCCATACCCTCCTGAGCCAGCTTTAATATTTTGTGTTTCCTAGGAAATTTTCTATTCCTTGAGATTTTCTAATTTTTGGGGCACGTGATTGCTCACAATATTCCCTTACACTTCTTCTAATTTCTGAGAGGTCAGTGAGCTATGTGCCTTCTCTAATTTCTAAGTTTAGTAATTTGAATCTTTTTAAAATTTTTTCTTGGTTTAGCTAAAGCTTACCAATTTTGTTAATCTTCTTAAAGGACCAACTTTTGCTTTTCTTGGTTTTCTCTTCTGTTTCTACATCCTGTTTCTGTAATTCCTACACTCCGTTCTTGTCACTTTCTTCCTTCTGCTGATTCTGGCTCAGTTTGCTCTTTTTCCTCTAGTTTACTAAAGTTAGGTTATTGAGTTGAGATCCTCAGGTATTTCTTTTGTCCCCTTTCATCCCTTCCCTTGCTTAGGGCTCCCACGATGTGTACCTTAGCACTGTTTGTGCTGCCCCGCAGGTCTCTGAGGCTCTGTCGCTTCCCTTCGGTGTTCTTTCTTTCCTGTTCTCAGACTGGATCATGCTAACCGGCCCATCTTCAAGGTCAGTGGTTTGGTCTTCTGCCTACTCAAGACTGTTTTCGAGCCCCACTAGTGAATTATTCATTTCAATTATTTCACTCTTCAACTTCAGAATTCCTATTTGCTTCCTTTTTTACCATTTCAAATTCGTTATTGATACTTTCTGCTTGGCGAGACATCATTCTCATAATTCTTTTAAAAAGTTTTGTTTATTTATGACAGAGACACAAAGAAAGAGGGAACACAAGCAGGGGGAGCTGGAGAGGGAGAAGCAGGCTCCCCGCTGAGCAGAGAGCCCAAGACGCAGGGCTCGATCGCAGGACCCGGGATCATGACCTGAGTCAAAGACAGACGCTTAATGACTGAGCCACCGAGGCATCCCACATCCTTATAATTTTCTTTAGTTCTTTAGCCATGGCTTCCTTTAGGTCTTCAAACATATTCAAAATGGATGACTTAAATCTTTGTTCAATAAATTCAACATCTGGGTTTCCTGGAGAACAGTTTCTACTGGCTATGTTTTCCTGTGTATATTTCATACTTTTGTGTTTCTTTCCATGTCTTACAAATTTTTCTTAAAAAGTGGACATTTTGGGGTGCCTGGGTGGCTCAGTGGGTTAAGCCTCTGCCTTCAGCTCAGGTCATGATCTCAGGGTCCTTGGATCGAGCCCCCCATCGGGCTCTCTGCTCAGTGGGGAGCCTGCTCCCTGTACCCCCGCCTGCCTTTCTGCCTGCTTGTGATCTCTGTCTGTCAAATAGACAGGAAATCTTAAAAAAAAAAACCCAAAACCAAAAAACCCTGGACATTTCAAATGAAACTGGCAGCTCCAGGAATCAAACCCCAGCTCCTCTCCAGGATTTGGTGATGTTACTTGTAACTGTTGTTTGTTTCTTTGGTGACTTTTCTGAACTCATCTGTAAAGTCTTTACTCCTGGTCCTATGAGGTCACTGAAGTCCCTACTTCGTTAGCTTAGTGGCCAGCTAATGATCGTACAGAGGATTTTTTTAAGCATCTGGACGGGGTATATCTCCCAGTCTTTGCTGAGGGGCTTGTGTGCAAACTGGGGCGCCCGTTCAGCACGCAGCCCGGCAGCTGACAGCGCTGTCTCAGCTTACCTCTACTACCCGTGCCAGTCCTCTAGAACAAGGGAAGAAGCAACAGCTGGAAACCTCCCCATTTAATGTAAAACATCAATCTACACATCCAAGGCATCAAGAAGGGAGCACTTAGGGCCTTCTCAGGTCTTTCCTGAGAACAGCACAGCCCCAGGAATGTTCACAGACAGGCCTGCACATGTGCAGCGACTCCTCGATTCCTCACAGCATGCCCGAGCGGCTCATGCCGCTATCTTATCTTTTCAACATTTTTGACTTATCTCTTTTTTTCCCCCAGTTGTTAAACTCGGCCGAGGCAGCTGTGTAGCTGAGATGCTTCCAGGCTGTTGTTTTCTGTAAGTGCCCCCTGGGGGTAAATTTTTCAAACTTGGGAGTTCTGAGTTAAGTCCTATAGGGCAGTTTCTTTCCTGCACCTCCTCCTCTTTTCTGCTCCCCAGCGGCCCCTGGCTTCTAGGACGCACCGGAAAGGCAGGCTGTCATTTTCACGGCCGTTGCGGCATTAGAAAACGGAGCATGCAACTAGGGCAAGATAGATCAGCACAGAGCTCATGATTCCTACCAAGATTTAGCTGTTTCTCCTGAATAAGTCCTCTTTGGATTGCCACAAACTTTGGTTAGTTTGTACAGTTCTGAAAAAGTTGATTTTGGTGAATTTTACCATTTTTCCCTCCTTTTTTTTTTTTTTTAAATGAATGAGAGAATCCTCAGAGGTCCTTCCTCTGCCATTTCTGCAGAGCTCTCTCTCTCTTAGTGTTTACTATTAAGTAACACTGAATCAGCGAACTTGAAGCAAGCGTATCTTATCGGAAGAAATGCAGTAATATGTTCTCTCCTCCCCCCGCCTGCTCCAAATCTTTTAAGCCCCTTTGTACATCCCTCCTGGTGTAACTGGGCAACTGTCCTTGGCCTTTTACTCCCCCTTCTGTACACACCCGTGTGACCCTGTCATTTCCCGTGGCTCCAGGTGTCCCCTGCCCCATGACGACGCGCCCTGCCGAAACGCTCTGTCACAGATTATTTGGGTCTCCGTGTTCATCCTGTCTTATTTTGATACATTGCCCAAAAACTCTGTTCTATATTCTCCATACTAGTGAATGTGACCCTTGTCAGAAACGTGATGGTACCCTGAGCAACTGGCACAGGAAACCCGGTGATCTGGAAGGGGACTCTGAAAGATTAGTGTGGCAGCAGACATCTTTTTTATACGAGAGAGAGGGAGAGAGGGAGAGAGGGAGAGAGGGAGAGAGGGAGAGAGGGAGGGAGGGAGAGAGGGAGAGAGGGAGCGCATCTGGAGGTGGGGCAGGAAGTGACAGCGACGCTGCCGCCGAGTCCCGCTGGCAAGCGTCCACTCCTCGGCCCGGACGAGCGTCTGCACTGATGCGGTGGCTCCGGGCATTACAGAAGAAGAGATGGCGCAGGAAACCCTGCCCGGTGATCACACAGAGACAGGAAAAGGAAGAAAAGGGTAAGAACCGAAATGGAGTAACAGCGGCTCAGGGTGCAGGACTGGCTCAGGCAGAAGAGCACAGGACTCGCTCTCAGGTTGTGACTTTGAGCCCTATATTGGGTGTAAAGATTATTAGAAATAACTTTAAAAAAACCACAACATGGAGTAACAGGGACCATATTTAACCTTCCCTCTGAAACAAGCACGGAACTGACACCAGAGAATAAAAGGCGGTGACCCCTAACAGGTGGAAACAAGTGAGGTGACCTGTGCATTCGCCTCAGGCTACGCCTCGTGAGAGTTTCAGGGACACCAGAAGTGCCAGGTGGACTCCTAGAGTTGAAGACATGGCGCCGAGTCAGAGAGAGACCTCCCCGGGGGTCTGAGGCGTCAGCAGACGACCGGTCAGCGTGCGTATGTGAGGAAACCGCCAGAGGCCAGTGAGAGAACCACCTGAAGGGCTGGTGAGAAGAGTGTCTGTGCCAACCAGCCGAACGCAAACCTTGAGATAACCGAGGAACTCTGTATCTGTTAGGTAGTGGAATTCTAATTAAACATGATCCCACAAAGAAAATTCCAAGTCCAAATAGTTTCACCAAGGTATTTTTTTCCTAATGATTGACTGTCTAAGGAACATGCAATACCAATTCTACATTAGATTTTCCAGGAAACTGAGGAGCAGTTTCCTAACTCGTTCTACGGGACCTGCATCAACTTGATACTGAAGCCAGACAAAGACATTGCAAGAAAAGTACAAACCCTTCTTCTCAAACTGTTCCAAAAAGTACAAGAGGACAGAAAACTTCGGAATTCATTCTGTGAGGCTAGTACCACCCTGATACCAAAACCAGATAAAGATACCACAAAAAAAGAGAATTCAGGCCAATGTCTCTCATGAACATAGATGCAAAACTCTTCAACGAAATATTAGCAAACCAAATCCAATAATACATTAAAAAAATCATACAGTACACATCAAGTAAGATTTATTTCTGGGACACAACTGTGATTCAATATTCACAAAACAATGTAATATGTCACATCACTAACAGGGTAAAAACCATATGATCATTTCAATAGATGCAGAAAAAGCATCTGACAAAGTACTGTGTCCATTCATGATAAAAAACACTCTGCAAAATACGTCTAGAGGGGACATAGCACTATGTTGTGCTTACTCATGACCAACATCACACTCAATGGTGAAAAACAGAGAGCTTCTCCCCTAAGGCCCGGAGCAAGACGAGGAAGTCCACTCTCACCACTGCTACTCTGCGCAGCACCGCAAGTCCCAGCCACAGCGATTAGACAGCATAAAGACGTAAAAGCCGTCCAAGTTGGTAAGGAAGAAGTGAAACCCTCACTATCTGCACAAGACATGAGGCTTTCTATATATAGAATGCCCTAAAGACTCCACCAAAAAACTGGTCAAGTTAAAAAATGAATCCAGTAAAGTCACAGGATACAAAATCAATGTACAGAAATCTGTTGCATTCCTATACACTAATAATGAAGCAGTAGAAAGTGAAATTAAAAAAATAACCCCAGGGGCGCCTGGGTGGCTCCGTGGGTTAAAGCCTCTGCCTTCCGCTCTGGTCATGATGTCAGGGTCCTGGGATCGAGTCCCGCATCAGGCTCTCTGCTCAGCAGGGAGCCTGCTTCCTCCTCTCTCTGCTGCCTGCCTCTCTGCCTACTTGTGATCTCTGTCAAATAAATAAATAAAAATCTTTAAAAAACCCACCCATTTACAATTACACCGAAGACAAGAAAATATCTAGGAATAAGCTTATCCAAAGAAGTAGAAGACCTGTACCCTTAGAAAACACTGTTGAAAGAAATTCAAGACAATGCAAAGAAATGGAAGATACTCCATGCTTTTGGACTGAAGAACAACTATTGTTAAAATGCCTATACTACCCAAAGCAATCCAGATTTAATGCAATCCCTATCAAAATGTCAACAGCATTTTTCACAGAACCAGAACAATCTTACAATTTGTATGGAACCACAAAAGACTTCGAATAGCCAAAGCAATCTTGAAGAAGAAAAAAATTGGAAGTGTCACAATTTTGTGCCACTTGTAGTAGATACTAAAAACTACAGATTTGTAGTATATACTAAAAATGACACTTGTAGTATATACTATAAACTACAGATTTGTAGTATATACTAAAAATGACACTTGTAGTACAATTTAAGTTATAGTACAAGATAGTAGTAACTAAAACAGTATGGTATGGCCATAAAAATAGGCACACAGATCAACAGAACAGAACAGAAAGCCCAGAAATAAACCCATAATTGTATGGCCAATTAAACTCTGACAAGGTAGTAAAGAATATACAACAGGAAAAAGACTGTTCAAAAAATGGGGTTGGGAAAAGTGAATGAAACTGAGCCGCTTTCTTTCACCATCTGTAAAAACAAAATCAAGATGGATCAAGATGGATGTAAGACCTCAACGTGAGACCTGAAGCCATCAAAATCCTCAAGGAGAGCATAGGCACTTGTTCTCTGCTGTCAGCTGAAGTAACTCTTTTTTAGCTCCGTCTTCTGAGGCCAGGGAAGTAAAAGCAAAAACAAACGTTGCAGAAATAGTTTCTGCATGGCAGAAGCGACGTCCACAAAACTGGAAGGCAGTCTGCTGAACAGAAGATACTTGCAAAAGGCACATGTGATAAAGGGTTAGTATCCAAAACATATAAAGAACTAATACAATGCAAGCCCTCAAAATCAAATCATCCAGTTTAAGAATGGGCAGAAGACATGAACAGCCATTTCTCCAAAGACACGTCCGGGTGGCCAACAGACGCATGAAAAGATGCTCAACGTCACCCATCACCAGGAAAATGCAAATCAGGAGATCCCACCTCACACCGGTCAGAATGGCTAAAATAAAAACACAAGAAACCACCAGTGTTGTCAAGGATGTGGAGAAAAAGGACCCATCTTACACTGCTGGTGGGAATGCAGACTGGTACAGTCACTGCGGTAAGAGCATGAAGGTTCCTCGAAAAATTAAAAACAGAATTATCATATAATCCAGTAATAGCACTACTGGGCATTTACCCAAAAACACTTATTTAAAGGGTTACACACACGCCTATATTTACTGCCACATTATTTACAATAGCCCGACTATGAAAGTGGCCCAAATAGATGAATGGATAAGGAAGATGTGGTGTGCGCACACACGCTCACGGCTCAGCCTTAAAAAAGAATGAAATTTTGCCGTTTGCAAGAACATGGTTAGAGCTCGAAGTCAGTCAGAGAAAGACAAATCCATATGATCTCACATATATGTGGAATTTAAGAAACTAATGAGCAAAGGGAGAGAGGGAGAGAGCAATCAAGACGGAGCCCCGAGCTACTGAGAACCGACCGTTACCGGGGCGGGGGAGGATGGGGGATACGGGGGATGGGGATTTAAGAGTACACGGACACGACGAAATAAAATAAAATAAAATATTAAAAACAACACAAACCAATATTCTTTGTAAACAGGTGCAAGAAGTCTTTACAGAACATTAGTAAATCGAATCCAGTGTTACGTAAAAATCACACCGCATCATGAACAAGCGTGGTGTATCTCAGGAAGGCCGGATTATGTTCCAAAATCAATTTACTACTTTAACTAATGAAAAAGGATCATGTCAATAGATACAGTAAATGCGTTGGACAAAATCACATTTATTCTTGATGAACTCTTAACAAGGGAGCTTCCTCATCCTGCTAAGACTATCTATGCAAATCTTGTTAATATCATAATTAGTGGCAAAAGACTCAGTGCTTTCTCCCTAAGAGCAGAAGCACGGCAACGATGTTTACTCTCACCACCCTGATTTCCTTAACATTGCCCTGGAAATCCCAGCCAGGAAAGAAAAAGATATAAAATACACCCAGGTTGGAAAAAAGGAGGCAAAGTTATTTACAGACAAAATGAACATCTATGAAGAAAATCCAAACCCATCTACCAAAAAGCTCTTAGAACTAATACACGAATTTAGCCAGTTGGCAGGATGCATGATCAATATATAAAAATGGATGCACTTCTTTGTACAAGGACAAGTAATCAGAAACTGAAATTAAATAAGCAAGAGCATTTGAAATAGCACCAAAATATGTTAAAAGTTAGTAATCAATCTGACAAAAGATGTGTCAGACTTGTACACTGAAACTATAAAATATTGATTAAAAAATTAACCAAGACCTAAATAAATGGAGAGTGAGTTCAGTATTTTAAAAATGTGAGTGTTCCCAAAGTTGATCTATATTTTCAACACAATCTGAATCAAAATCCGAGCAGGCATTTTCACTTTTGGTAGAAATTGACAAAGTTAATTTTAAAATTCATAGGGAAATGCCAAGAGGTAGAAGAGATGAAACAACTTTGAAAAGAAGAACAAATCCAGAAATACATCCAGAAATACATACATATATAAAACATTTGTAACATACATACAAAATATATTTGCAAATATACGAGGTATATTTACATATGTGTACACAATAGGATTGTGTGTGTATTTCTGGATTCTCCATCCTACGAGTAGACAGCTGATCCTGGAACAATACAAGTGGGAACTGTGCAGTCTACTTACACACAAATTTTTTTTTTTGATAAATAGAAGAGTCCAGCATACTGTATTATAAATGAATTTACTTTTCCTTATGATTTTAATAACATTTTCTTTTCTCTAACTTATTATAAGAATATATAACATTTATAAAATACAGAATATGTGTTAATCTACTTGTTTCTGCTATCAGTAAGACTTCCAATCAACAGTAGGCTACGAGCAATGAAGTTTTAGGGGAGTTAAAAGTTACACAGGGATTTCTGACTGCACGGGGGTGGTCAGTGCCCCAACCCCCATATTGTTTATGGATCAACTATATACAATATTTTCTAACAGTTGCCAAGTCTATCAACAAATGGTACTGGAATTTTAGATATTTATGCAAAAAAAAAATCAACTTTGATCCATACTTTTTAACCATATCAAAAATTAAGTGAAAATAGATCACTGAGCCAACTGGAGAACGTGGAACTATAAAGTACCCAGAAGGAGACTTAGGAGAAAACCTTTCTGATCTTGGATAAGACAAAGAATTTTTAGATATAACACCAAAGCACAACATGTATGAGGAAAAATAATTGATAAATTGGATGATACCCAAATTTAAGACTTGGGCTCCTTGAAGTCCGCTGTTGTGAGAAGCAACGAGCTCCGGCGTGGGGCGATCCCAGTCCTGACAAGGACGCATGTCCACAAGGTACAAAGAATTCTTAAAACTCAATATAAGAGAGTAAATGGCTCAACTTTCAAAAAATGGGCAAAAATTTGAGAAGATACTTTAACAACGAAGATACACATATGGCAAGCGAGCTTGTGAATGAATACTCAACATCCTTAATTATTAGGAAAATTCCAATAAAACCACCCTGTGACGCCATCACACATCCGTAGGAAAGGCTGACACTGAAAACCCTGAGCATTTCCCGTGCTGGGAGGATGTGGGGGCCTGGAGCATTCTTGCTCTGCTTTGTAAATCGAGTAACCACTTTGGAAAAGCCTTTGGTGGCTCCTGGTGAAGGTCAGTGCACGCCGACTACAGCAACCCGTCCCTCTGGAGAGGCTGGGAGGCCTGGAAATACTCCCGGGAACTTTTTCCCCAAGAGAAATCACACGTGCCTGGATAGTCACAGCTGTACTTACAACAGCCCCACACGGGACAGCCCCCCGACACCAGCACTGGGAGAGCGGGTACCTTGCGGCCTGGCCACACCACGGAATACTGTCACCAGCGAAGGAAACGCAGACGCATCCGTGCAACAACATGAGCGACAGCCACGCGAAAACTACATATCGCGTGTCTCCATTTATAGAAAATGCTAGAAAATTCAAACGACAGTGGCAGGAGGCCGATCAGAGGCTGACTGGGTTGGATGACAAAGCAGTCCCAGGAACCTTCTTCGGGCGACCAGCGGGCATGTGCGTCACTTTGTGGTGACGGCGTCGCAGGTGTACACACACACCAAACTTTCCTAACTGTCCGCTTGAACCCACGAGCAGTTCCAGGCCAGGTTCCCCTCAGTTACAGGTAAAAAACCTGCCCAACTGATGAGGGAGCAGGAGGCTGCTGAGGACAAAGCAGAAGCTGGCACCTTGCACCCCCTCTCCACCCGCTCCCCTCCGTAATATGTGTGACGCTCCTCAGGCACTTCTGGCTGCCCTAAAAGAAAAACAAATGGTTAACTTGCAGAGATCACAGTCCTGCAAGGCAGGAGTGTCCCTTGGTTTACAAATGTCCTTGAGATTTACAACAAAGAAGTGACCTTATCAACAGCCCAATTTCCAGAGACACATAACTCAGTTCCTCAAGCCCTAACGTCAGACCCTCCCCTCCATAAAAACTGAAGGAGGCTGTGGCAGAAGGAAAAGTAAACAAAGTTAAATTTCTTCTAAACCTAAATCTCACTAACAAGGACGCTTGATAGCAGGAATGTGACATTCCACCAGGAGACTCCCAATTGTCTTTATGTTAGTGCCTCATTAGAGGGAAAGTGGCCTTGGCTTGATGGTAACCAGGCCTTCAATATCCTGACAGTCTTCTTTACCCCAATAGCCCTTCTGAACACCCCTTTGTCCTCACCTACCCAACTCCTGTGTATATAACCAGCCACTCCTCACATGCCTGTCGCAGCAGCATCTCCGTCTGCCCACGGGTCTTGTCCCTGTGCTCTAATAAACCACCTTTTTGCACCAAAGACATCTTAAGAATTCTTTCTTAGCCGTCGGCTCCGAACCTCCTCACCCCACCAAACCTCACCAAGGTTCAAGAACTTCATCACAATCAGCTCCTCCGAGGGCACAAGGCCCCTACTCCAGGCACTGGCTTTGGAGCCGGTAGGTGTTCCCTTTCCAGGCCTTGAGGACTGTCTGCCTTGGGGTCAGCCTAGAGTTGACCGAGGGTTTCTTTTCTTTTTTCTAAAGATTTATTTATTTGAGAGAGAGAGAGGGAGAGAGAGAGTGCGTGAGTGGGAGAAGACAGAGGAGCGAAGAGGCGGACTCCCTGCTAAGACGGGAGCCTGCTCTGGGGCTCGATCCCACAAGCCCGAGATCACAACCTAAACCAAACCCAGAAGAGAGCCCTCAACCGCCCGAGCCACCGGCTGCCCCTACTTGGGTTCTGCAGTACGCTCTGGCCAAGCGCTGCTGATGCGACAATCTGACCGCGATCCGTTACTGCAGAAAAGAAAGTAAAAAATCAACGAAATTAAAATGGATGATTATGTTTATATATTGTTTCTTTCAGGTGATTCCACTCACTTTCGGTGTCTTGACTTTCCTTCAGGGATGGAGCGTTTTCTGTCAGCTCTGTCAGCCTCCGATTTTACTCCTGCGAGAAGGGAAATGCCCGGTGTGTTTACAGGAAGCGCCCGCTGCCCTGGGTCTGGGGGGGGGGTCAGTGCCCTGGGTCTCGGGGGGGGGGCAGTGCCCTGGGTCTGGGGGGGGGCCGCTGCCCTGGGTCTCCAGGGGGCCAGTGCCCTGGGTCTCGGGGGGGGAGCAGTGCCCTGGGTCTGGGGGGGGGCCCTGCCCTGGGTCTCGGGGGGGGTGTCAGTGCCCTGGGTCTGGGGGGGGCCGCTGCCCTGGTCTCAGGGGGGGTGGGGGGGTCAGTGCCCTGGGTCTCAGGGGGGGGCGCTGCCCTGGTCTCGGGGGTGGGGGGTGGGGGGGTCAGTGCCCTGGGTCTTGGGGTCGGGCCGCTGCCCTGGTCTCGGGGCCATGCCCCGGTTTCAGCCCGTGCGCTGCGGAAGGCCCGGGAGGCTGAGGCTTCAGCCGTGCTGGGGGATCATGTGCCCCTTCCTACCGCCCACCTGCCACAGTGAATCTATTCCCCTGTTTCTATTTGGGGATAGCGGAAAGGGCTTTTTACAGGAGCCACAGCGCCTCACCCCACAGTTAAGTCTGAGCCTCGGACGTCCCGGGCAGCCCGTTCGCCCCACAGTATCCGCCAACAGGACGGGAGTCAGGCCTGTCGCTGAAGCTGACCCAGCGGAGCGGCACTGAGAGGACGGATGAGGAGGGCGCGGCGACAGACAGAGACGTGACCTCCTTCAAGGTCATCATGACCAGTGGTTCGTCGTGGACCTGCAGCCGCTGACCGCGCGGCTTCCCAAACTAGAAACGAGAAGCGCTTTGTAACATTGTTTCCTTTGAGGCAACTTTTGAAGTCCATTCGGATCCAAACCCACAGTACAGAGTAACAAACCAAGCAAGAATGTCCTTTCACAATCTCTCTTTTTAAAAAAGATTGATTTTAGAGGGAGAGAGAGGACGTGCTTGCACGGGGTGCCGCGGGAGAGGAAGCCAGACACGGAGATGCCCTGCTGAGCGCCGGGAGCCCGACTCGGGGCTCCATCTCTCAACCCCGAGATGATGACCTGAGCCAAGACCAAGCGCCCGATGCTCAGCGACGGTGCCGCCCAGGCGCCCCTGCAATCTCTTAACAAACGAAAGCTCTGCTCTTTGGAATTCATATAAAAGATTAAAGTGATTTTGGAAGTGATTCTTTGCCCATAAAGCGGCAGAGAAAGGACAGGACTGCGGTTCCCTTGTGACCCAGGTGGTTACAGTCAACCCATGGCTCTTGTGTTCAGCGAAGGCTGCACAAAGGTGTTCCTGGGTCCTTAGTCCCAGGATAGACGTCCATGCAGACTCTGCTCAGCCACCAAAAAACCCTACAATGGCCTGGCCATCGGCACTGACTTCGGAAGCGGGAATTTATTATGCTACTGCTGCTTCAGTGATGTTTACAAAAGAAGGTTTTACATATAAATTTAGAGAGCTGCCAGGCTAAGTATGTATTTTTAAGTTTAAATTTTATTTGCCATTCACTAGTAATGATGTACGCTACAGGCACGCAGCAGCCAGGAAAGCACAAGTACTTCTAAGTATCTGCGACTTAACAACAAAGAACTCTCGAACGTTGCATAATAGCAGAATTGATTATGATGACTGCGATTGAGACCCATTGCCTGACTGCATTTAAGAAGACACCACAATGCAGGCGCCTGGGTGGCTCAGTGGTTTGGGCCGCTGCCTTCGGCTCAGGTCATGATCTCAGGGTCCTGGGATCGAGTCCCGCATTGGGCTTTCTGCTCAGCAAAGAGTCTGCTTCCTCTCCCCTCTCTCTCTGCCTGCCTCTCTGCCTACTTGTGGTCTCTGTCTGTCAAATGAATAAATAAAATCTTAAAAAAGAAAAGAAGACACCACAATGTACACAGCTGTGTCTGGAGTGAGGAAGCAGAGAGGCTCAGCGTGGGGTTCTGGAATCGCACTGCTGGCAGCTTTCCCCCCTGTGCCTGTCTTCTCACTGGAAAATGCGCAGAGCAGTGGTGTCCGCCTGCTGAGTTTTTCCATGGGGATTAGATCGATTAACACGTGTGCATTTCTTAGAGCAGTTCCCGGTGGAGTCAACACTCAATAAACGGTACCTATTTTCTCTGATGAAATTCAGTATTATTTAGAGAGAGTATCCAGCGTTCTTAAGAGGATCATGATAGAGGTGATTCTGACATTTTGCTTTTGGCCTGGGTTCTGATGCTCGCGTCATTTATTCTACTAACCGGGGACAGGGTAACTGTATTAGAAATGGTGATTTTGATGAAAAGTGCTGAACGGGCTGGCATGAAGAGTTCTGTTTTCGATAACTGAGATGTTCCTTCAATCATTGCAGGTCACGGCTTCTCAGCTCTGGGCCCCTCGTAACTGGTACTCGGCACCCATCCTAGCAGACCGCAGGAACGACAAGTGGGAGTGCTGAGGGACCTGCACGAGACGCTGAGGAAAAGCCCCTCCAGAGACCGCTTGGTCGATGTGCTGGAAGAGGCTTATGACAGCAGCCGGCCCTCGATCAGAACCAGCCCGACAGTGCAATCCTAGGTATGGACCTGCCCCCCGGGCGCCGGTCTCCAGCTCGAGATCCAAAAACCGTAACTTTATGCACGACTCATGTGTCAGCCAAACCCGGCTGAGGCTGGTGGGGTCTCCCCACAGCCCACCTGCTGTTAAAACTCTGCAAAAATATTAGTACACTTGATCCTATGATGGTTCCCCAGGCCCCATGCGAAATGATGTCTCTTTAATATTCAGTAATACCTGGCCTGAGTCTGAACAATTCTGAGTTCCCAGACCCAGCTGGCTCCAATACACCAACAGCATGACCCTGTGTACTAACTGTGCACTACCACCTACCTCGAGGGCAGAGACCGTCTTTCGGGTCTGTATCCCCAATGCCCAGAACTCAGTAAACAAATGAAAAATAAGTGAGCAAATGAATGAATTGCCAAGATCAATACTGAATAGACAAGAATATTTTTATCGCCCAAACAGTTCTTTTGCCTTAGAGCCACCTTGGTATTTACTGCTGTGTAAGAGGGAACCCGTTCCTACCGTGCCCATGCGTTAAGTGCGCACAGTTCCTGCTTCCCAGCTATGGAGGGGATCAAGACAGCCGACATGTAGTTCTGTGCTTTGTACTCAAGGCAGTTGCTCAGCTAAGTGCTGACCTTCCACTCTGAATCTTAGTCCTAGCTACGTCCTGACACACACCGGTGCGTTTCAGTTCAGGCCGGGAGTACTAATAAATTAAATGCAGTTTTTTTTCATTCATGAGATAGTTACTTATTGAGAGCAAATTTAAAAATATACCATGACTTAAATACTGTCAAGTATTCATAAAGGTAATGATCCTTCTGTTGAGAGAAGTCGTGTTTTATTTTTACTTCTACCAGCTGAAAGAAAAATGGTGCAAATTATGTTTTTCAATTTTATATATGCTAAATATGTATCTAATTTGACTTTTAAACTTTTTCCATATTGACAAATGTGTCCAGTTTATTCTAATAGCTTTACTTAATGTTCACTCCTCCCCCACAAAAAACCCCTGACATTATATTTATGTGTCAAATACAGCTCAGAAAAGAATCACTCTGGAAAATGAAGACGGGTTCTTTGTCGTGCGCGTTACCATAGGTGGTAAGGAGAGTCTGTACTGTTCTGCCGTGACTCTGAAAATACAGTGTCAGATTTGTTCTTTCATTCTGTAAAAGCAATCTTCCGGATCTGGTTTGATATATTTTCAAGTCAAATGATGACTTTTCTAGTATCTGGAGAACCATAATCTTCCCAGAGTCTAAGTATCTTCGCGGGTGATTTTATGTAATGAATCTACTGTAAGAACTCAGTTTACTGTCTTCAAATTGGCACCTGAAAAAACCCACATGGTTCTGCTTGCTACCCTGCCCCACCCCCGCTGGCACCGCAGTGAGCAACACCATATAACTGGGTATTTCCTGGAGAAGAGGGCAGAGTTCTCTGTCCTTGTCTGGGTGCTCAGGGTTGTCTGAAGGGGACATGGCGGACTAGATGAAGTCGAACAGCAGTTCTCTACCGCTGTCCCCGTGAATGTCTGGTGCCCGTCCGGTGGCTTAGCTAGAGGAGAACCCATATTTGAAGGACATCAACTGTGTCCTGCGTTGAAGGCCTCCCGTACTGTGTGGGTGTCTCAGTCCTGCCAAGGAGGGCCATGAAAGCAGGAGTCCAGCATGAGAACAGGAATGGGTCTCTTTCTGTGTGGCAATGCACTCCATGCGCCTAGGACAGTCTGGGCCCACAGGAGCCACGTGACACATAGTTGTGTAATCAACGACTCAATGTAATGCCAGAAGAAAAAAGGACACCTTTCCCCCACTAAAAAAGTAGTATGTTAGCATTTGTTGGACATTGAATGGTGTTTGGCCTGCTGCCTAGAATATCAGGGTTTAAGTTTATTAAGCTAATTTATTGAAAAAGATAATAAATAAATATTTATTTATTATGCTTTATTATGTTAACTTTATCATTAAGGTAATTTTGTTGTCTTTGGAGTAAGTACTTTTTTGACCCTGTATGGAGTAAGTACTTTTTTGACCCTGTACGATCTTTGGTCTCTTAGCCTTTCCTTCTACACTCTTCTGTCCTGCTCAAATCTACCCTGAGATTATGTCTGTGAAATTAGTAGAGCCTGACTTAGATCCATTAGAACAGTAATTGGGAGAGAATTTAAAAATAAGAAAACATTCTCCTTACAGTAAAGGTAAAAGGCTTCATTTTCAAGAAAATGTAAAGGCAATTTACTGAATATGAGAGAGTATTTGCAAAATCATATCTGATAAGGGTATATATCTAAAATATATAAAGAAATCCTACAACTCACTAGCAAAAAAAAAAAAAAAAAAAAAAATCTCCAGTCTAATTTTAAAATGGTCAGAGGATGGGGCGCCTGGGTGATTTAGTGGATTAAGCCGCTGCCTTCAGCTCAGGTCATGATCTCAGGGTCCTGGGATCAAGTCCCACAATGGGCTCTCTGCTCAGCAGGAAGCCTGCTTCTCTCTCTCTCTGCCTACTTGTGATCTCTCTCTAATAAATAAATCTTAAAAAAAAATAAAATAAAATGGTCAGAGGATTTGAATAGACACCCCCCCCCCCCCATAAAAAGACATATAGATGGCCAACAGCAGCATGACAAGAAAAGGTTCTTAACATCCTGAATCGTCAGGGACGTGCAAATAGAAACCACAATGAGATATCATTCTTAAGTGTCAGAACGGCTGTTGTCAGAAAGGCCAGGAATAACAAGTGTTGGCAAGACTGTGGAGAAAGAGCACTCATATACTGTATTGCTGGGCATGTGATCTGGTTCGGCCTCTGTGGAAAACATATGGAGGTTCCTCAAAAAATTAAAGTAGAATTACTATATGACTTAGCAATTCTAGTTCTGGTGATTTATCCAAAGAAAACAAACATACTAACTAGAAAAGATATCTACACCCTCATGTTCCCTGCAGAATCATTTGTAGTAATCAAGATAGGAAACAGCCGAGTGTCCACCAATGGATGGATTGATCAAAAAAGTGGTATTCTACACGATGAAATATTATTCAGCCGTAAAAAGAACATCTCTCCATCTGTGACAGCATGGATGGACCTCAAGGGTATCATGCTAAGTGAAATGGATCAGACAGAGATCAATTTTGATGGCTCTTTTATGGGCACAGCCAGGGCGCAGGGGCAGGAGCGGGACGGCCGCGGGGCAGGGCCGCGGGGGCAGGAGCAGGAGCCGGACGGCGGCGGGGCAGGGGCCGCGGGGCAGGGCCGCGGGGGCAGGAGCAGGAGCAGGACGGCCGCGGGGCAGGGCCGCGGGGCAGGGGCTCGCGGTGCGCGCAGCGCGGTCCGGTTGGAGCGGCTGCAGGTGCGCACAGCCCCCGCGGCGCCTCGCGGCCGGTGGACACCGCACGTCGAAGGCGTCAATCTCCCAGGGATTCTCGGATAAGTCAGCTTGCGGCCCGTCCCTTTGCTTGTCATCTGTTAGTGCGTCTTTCTGTGTCATCTCGTCGGTACTCTTTAAAACCCGTCGGAAGTCGACCTCAGGAAAAGGAACATTGTAGCGCGTTCCGAAATGCAAAGACTCGGACGTCCGGAACGTTAGACTGTATTCGGTGCGCGCTACTATGTTGCGATGTGTTCCATGGGTGCCGCCGCGTCCACACCCGGGTTCCGTCTGCGGGGCGTCGCCCGCATTGCTTTAGCGGCCGCTACGGCGCACAGCGCTTGTTCGAGGAGGCTCCGCGGAGCTCACGCTCGTAGCCCGGGGATCAGGACCCGCGCTGAGGCCAAGAGGCAGACACTGAACCTACGGAGCCACCCAGGCAAGGCGAGTTGCTGAATCGTTTTTTAAAAAAACCCTGTCTTTGAGGTGGGGAAGTTCGCGGGGGCTGCCATGTAATGAGGCCGCGCGGCCTCCAGGTGGCGGTGTTGTACAGCGCGGAGCACACGGCCCCCCTGCAGACTTCTCATCATTCTTTTAAAAAGGTTTTATTTTTTAAAGTCAAGTCTGCACACAAGGTGGAGCTCGAACTCACAGCCCTGAGGTCAAGAGTCGCACGCTCCTCCGACCCGGCCAGCCGGGCACCCAGAGACTTCGACCGTTAAATACAAAAAATCAAATGGGAACGTTCTGTGGAAGTGGACCTTTTGGAGTAAACGTCCATATGAAAGTATCAAAGCACTAAATATGATCAAAACGTTCAGGACAAAGATTGTGAAGATGAATTATCCTGGTACAGTTATTCTTCATTTTCCTCTTTTTTGGAGGGTTTATTCATTTCTCTTTCACATATTTTCAGTTTCAAATTCCAAGTATAGTATGTAAAAGGAAAACGCAGCACTATCTAAAGGAGCACACGTGCATACACCTAGACACGTAAATACAGGGTTCTTACTGTAGTATTTACAAGGGGAAATCAAAGACCGCTATTGTCATGAAAGAACATTTGATCTTTCCGTATATATTTCTCTCTTTCTCGGCAACTAGAAAAGTAGCAACAGAGTTTAAATTTCTTCTTCTTCTTCTTCTTCTTTTTTTTTTTTTTAAATGTTTAGACAATGGCTGCTGACAAAATTGATAACTTACACTGTCAAGAAGGATCACATGTCAGAATGGCTTTTGGAGGTTCTGGCATGTTTATATTGCTCTGCTGTGATATAGAATTTAAAAGGCCTTTGCTCTGAATGGATTTTATTTGTCACCGTTTACTCGTTTCTTCTGTTTTAAGAAAACTGCAGAAAATGAAACACATTTTTTGGTGTGTTTATTTATTTATTTATTTATTTATTTTTTAAAGATTTTATTTATTTATTTGACAGACAGAGATCACAAGTAGGCAGAGAGGCAGGCAGAGAGAGAGGAGGAAGCAGGCCCTCTGCTGAGCAGAGAGCCTGATGTGGGGCTCGATCCCAGGACCCTGAGATCATGACCTGAGCTGAAGGCAGAGGCTTAACCCACTGAGCCACCCAGGCACCCTGGTGTGTTTATTTTTAAAGAAAGCATTGTCATCTGTGATACACCTGTGGGAATTCAATGTCGTTGTTTTACTTATATTGAAGTAGTCAACTAGCATCAGGTTCTCAGGTGCTCCTTCCCTGAACAGGGAATGAACTTTGGGGACCACTAGCATCATTGCTATGACACATGTCTGGGGCCAGTTCAGTTCATGCAGGGAAAGTCATGCCCTGGGGAGCTCCTAGTGGGGGTGTCCTGAGTGGTCCTGCAGATGTCAATGTTCCCCAGGCTTGGAAGGAGTTCCTTAGAGTGCTGGAGGGCTCAGTCCAACCTGGCAGCTCATTCATTCATTCATCAGCACAGGAGTGCCTGTGTGTATTGTGTCTTCTGTACATAGGTGAGGGGAGCAGGCAAGGGTGTGGACAGAGAACAAGGAAAGGAGAATGCCCAGGACTGAGTCTGGTAGGAAGCATGTGCTCAGGAGTTGGAGGGAGTTGTGACATTCTGGGAGGCAGGAAGTAAACCAGGAGGGTTTGTGGCACAGAGAGTAAGGAGGTGTGAGCTGTCACAATTGTCCCCTGGTGCTGAGAGTTGGTACGGTGGTGCCTGAGATCTGCTGGGAATGACAATGACAAGATGGAGGGTGGGGACCATCAGGAGGGCTGTTTGATGGCATGAGGGGCCCGGAAGTCCACTAGGGTGAGTGGGAGATGGGGAAATGAAGAATCCATGCCCCCTTGCCTTTGAGTATTGGGAGAGAGATGAGCAATGCCACAGGAGGGTAATGCAGGTTAGAGCAGGAAAGTACCTGAATCAGAGATGCCCACACTCTGGAGGAAAGCCTGCACCCTCCACATAAGCCTGCACCCTCCACATATCACCCAGAGCCAGCCTCCTCTTATCCAAACCACATCCATGTCCAGGGAGAGGGTTTTCATCCTGACTCAGGAGATAGGCACCAGCTCTCCAGCAGTCATGATTCCACTCCTCAAACATGAGCAGGTAACTAAGAGATACCAACACGTGAAGAAAGCCAGAGAGGAGTCACTGCAGAAAACAGAAGAAAATGATGCTAATCAAAGAAGGCAAGGGTAGAGATAGTCAGACCCAATCCAAGATATTGTGGGTGTGCCGGATACAGCTGTACCTGAAGCCTGATCTCGGGCATTTGGATTACACAAGCCAGGATGCCTTTCTTGCTTCCGCAGGTCTGAATTGTACCCTTCATCCACATACACAATGGCCTTGACTGTGTTCACTGATGTATCTACTCGTGGAAAATTCGGGGACATTTTTAGGGTGAGTATCTATAAAATTGCAGGAAAAACAAACATTAACTCTGATGTCATTATTTCTCCTAAAAATTATTTACAACACAAAGAAATGAGACAACTAGACAGAAGAGTAAATTAAGTTTATGACAGTGTCAGTCTTCAATCTTTGCTTTATGATCCATTTAATAAGTTCTTAGCGTCAATGATGACCTGTAGGTCCTCATAATCCTCTCCAAAGAAATTGGTCCACTGTAAGTATGCTCAAGTGTTGTCATGTGGATTAATTCATTATCCCCTGTTTTGCTTTTCCTTAAAACTTTGCCCGTTGACAAACTGTTTCCTGTGTCAGTCTGTACTGTTGCTTTTGTCTGTAGGGCTCCTAACTCTTCCCATGCAAACGCCGCTGTTCGCCCACTTCCCGCTTTCCATGCCTCAGATAATGTTGTAGGGCTGTTCTTAATGAGGAAAGTGGTCCGAGAACTGTCTTCCCTTGTCTCTGTGGACACGAAATGCCAGATCTTCTAAGGACTTTGTATCTGATGTCAACTCTGTGTTCCTGGTGTATTCTATTTTCCATCGTTAGCTCTGGGATTCCGACCTCACAGGGTCCAGGAAGAGAGCAGAAATCCCTGAGGAGCCAGCATGGGAGGAGGCATCTCCTTTCTCTTTCAGAGCAGCCCACACTCATTCATTTAACTTCCCTTGAAATGATGCTACCTTTCCCTTATGGGAATGACAACAGTATGGCTCACCGTCCGCGCGTAAATCATCTGAGGGATATAGACTGTGAACTTGGATCTGGCGCTGAATTTCAAAAGATAAAGTTTCTATGTGGGCTTTAAATTTTATTCTTTCTTTTTTTTACTAATTTTTGGAAGCCTGTCTGGGCAAAACCATCCCTGAATTGGGTCAAAGAGAAGACCAAGGTTGGAAAAGAGAATAGTGAAGTCTTACCTTCAAAAGACCAGGGGGCTGGGCTGGCTGAGTGCACCATGACGGGAGAGGGGCTGTCCTGACCCAGCCGTGGCCCTCCCCTACCTGATCTGGTCCTTGCATCACCTATGGTTTGTACCCCAACCCAAGACACTTTTGCAGGTTTATTTAAATCCTCAAGTTTATAAAAAGGACAAGCTTCCTAGGTAATACAGGAGGGCTGCGAGCCCCACAGATGTGACGTGATGGTGAATTTTCCTTCCTTCTGTCCAAGAGGTAAGAACTCCCCCTATTGTTCGTTGGTGTTGCTACAGATGCCTCTCTGTTCCCCAGAAAAGGAGGGGCTGGATCTGATCTGGAGCTCTTCCAGAAATTTCCACGCCATTAGAATAACCTGTCTGCATTAGGATTAAATTGCTCTGAGCAGAAGTTTCTCACCGCATGGAATGGGCCAGTAGCATGGTCAGAACTTGCCACCAAATGGAAAAGGAATCGAGAGAGCCTCCATGAAGAGACAGTGACTTCCCTAGCTGCGCCACAAGGTTTTACCCCCCAGCGAGGAGCAAACAGCTGTTTCAAAGTACAGCACAAGCTGGTTATGGCTTATTCAATAAAGTGTTTCAAAGGGCCAGAAGTTAGATCTTGAAGGACATCAGGGCAAGATCAGGAGAGATCGTAGAATCTTAGTGCTGAATGGTCCGTGTGGTCTCTGTGCGCAAATCCCCCACTCTGCAGGGTCCCCCCACGCCCATGCTCTTTCATGCACGTGGGGTGAGCCCCTGGTGTTACCCCGGGGCTCCTCGATCCCTATGGACAAGCCATGCAGCTGTCCCCAGCCTTGCGCTCAGAAGGGGAGGGCAAGTGGTGTCTTTGCCCTTCAGGAAGGGAGAAAAACCGCATCTCCCTGTGCCTCACCTAAGGGGCGAGCCCACAACACGAGCAGGACAGCTCCCCTCGGCGGCTCACCGCAGGGCAGGTGGCCCCGGGCCCCAAGCCACACCGTAGCTCCGGGCTTGGAACAGCGGTGAGCATGGAGGTCTGGCGCGGGTGTGCTATGCGGGCTCAGGTCACGAAGATGACTAGAAACCTGCTCCTCACATCTGAAATCCAGGAACTGCTCCTTCCAGCCTCCATGGGGCCCCGGGAAGTTGGAAGCCGAGGGCCGCTCCGACTCTGTGGAGCACTAAGACTCTGCTTCTTTCTAGGGTTTGCTTCCTCAGCTCACACCGGAGGGAAGCACGTAGCAGGTTCTGCCCAGGAAAGCGTCGGAAGAATAGCCCGAATGGCTCGGGTTAAGGACGGTTCTCATGGCACTTGCAGCTTTGAAGGCAGGTGGGAGGTGCGCCGTGCTTTGTGTGGCTGAACTCACAGGCTCTTCTGCCTTTTCTTCCTGTTTCCTTAGAAACAAAACAAAAACAAAAACAACAGACCACACACACACACAAACACCCCCCAAAACAATAAGGAAAGTGAAGACAGTAAATCCAGGAGGTGGAATTAGAAGCCTCATACGATGTCCTAGGATTTTTATTTCATTTGCTCTGTGTCTCAGGCAAGGAAAAGTCAATCAGCTCTGAGCTGCTGTGCTCGTCTTAGAACCCGGTCACCGGTGAACACCCGTGTGGCCGTCCTGAACGCTGAGACTTCCCCAACGTGAGGCAGGCGGCAGAGTGGGGCGCTCGCTGTGTACAAGCAGAACTCCAGCCCTCATATCTGGGTCCACCCTCTTGGGGGGCTCCCTGTCCCTGAGGATTCGCGGTATCTGAGTGTTCCCACTGGCCACCCACATCCAGGCCTATGAGCCGGGGTCAGCTCTAAAATCAGGTCGACTTTGGGTCAGAGGTGACTTCAAATCAAGTCAGAAGGCAGCATTCTCATACTTATTTGCAAAAATGTCTCTAGTTTATACAGATTCCTTCCATCCTGCCTCCATAGCAACCCGTCCCAGACCCAGGTTTTGCTGAAGTGGTTTTTAAAGCCCTGCTTTTCTTTCTTTAAGCTTTAAGCTCCCTATGCCTGCAGTACGCATAGGGAGAATATCAAAAATTCTAAACTGGCCTGCTTTGCACATTTATAACACTGCCAACTTTCTCAGCCAAACAAAGTTGTAGATTTTGAAATCGGGGCTTAAAAATTCAGACACATTTTTAAATTTTAATTGAGACATAAATGAAAATAAATTGTAGGAAGTGTAATAAGAATTTTTCTACCCTGTATCACTCTAAGCTTGAACCTTTCCATAGTGACCCTAATAATCAATTATGCATTGATATAGCTGGGTCTTCTATTAGAAAAGTTAGAAAAAATTAGAAAAAAGGAGAAGTTTGAGTCTTTTGGGGAAACCTGGAGGAAGAAATGGAAGCTTTGAGTGACATCAGAGGGGAATTACTGTAGCAGCTGCTGGAGGATGTTACAAAAGACCTGCATATGGAGAGTGCCGGGGTTTGCCAAACAGAGGAGGCCGCCTTGTAAGCACCACTGTGGGACGCAGCTTTGATTTTTTTGATTTGATTCGATGAAGTGCCCTGTTCATTCAGGGGGGGTTTTCTCCAGACTCACGTCCTGTTTTGGGCTGCATCGTGTGCCCACCATCAAATTCACGTTCTGGAGTCCTAAACCCTGGTAAATCAGAAGGTGACCTTTCTTAGGGAGGTTCTTGACCCAGGGAACTGGTTGTTTTGAGGTTATTGGGCTGAGCTGTAATCCAGTAGGACTGGTATCCTTAGAGCAGGAGAGATTTGGACACAGACTCAAGGAGGGAGGACACCCTAAAGACACACAGAGAGAAGACAGCCGTCTACAGGCCAGAGACAAGACTGGAACGGAGCCTTCCCTCCTGGCCCCTGGAAGGAATCAAATCTGTCTCACCTGGATTTTAGACTTCTGACCTCTACGGAAGCCTCGCAGTCAGTGTTGCTTTGTTGTCGTGGCCGGCCGGAGCAGACCCAGGCGGGTCCTATTGTAATAGGCCAGTGGAACCGGGCTACAGAGCTTGGGGGGAACTTGGGCTCTGTTTAGACCAGAACTATGCAAGAAGGGCACAGTGCTGGCCTCAGAGGTGGGCACTTATGTAATTTAACAATTTCCTAGTAGTTGTATAAAAAAAAGGAAGCAGGTGAAATTAATTTTAACAATATGTTTTATTTAATCCAATATACCCAAATATCATGTCAATGAGGTGTGTTGAATATAAAGGAGATATTTTACCTTCTCTTTGTGGTCCTAATCCTGAAAATCTGGTGTGTGTGATTTACACGGACAGAGCGTCTATATCGTCAGAAGGTAGGGTTGTTTTGATGGGTGGAAATTGTTCTGGGAGGTGCTTGAGGAAGACAGTTTCTCCTTGCACTGTCCTGGCTCCTCTTTTGTGATTTCAGCATTTGCTGTGGAATCATCTGGTCTTCTCTTGGCTCTAATAGGGGTGGAGTCTAATCCTTCCTGACAGAGATGTGAAACTGGTGGGACCTGTCGCTAGATGTTTGAAGCATTGGCTGGTAAGGACCCTTGCGGTGAGGACATATTCCTTTCTCTTCATTACCATATTCAAAGGAAGGCACAGATCTGTCGATGGTTCTGTCATGATTTTGCTCATCTTTGAGCGGAACTGTAGAGTGCTTGCTGAAGGCCACACTAGAAAATTATAATTAATTTCTTTCTTCTGGGAATCTTTACCTGTGGTTTTACTCCTTTTCCATTCCATTCAGAGCAGTATGTTCTGGCCGAGCGAGTTTGGGTAACACGTGAGTGGCCTGGAAAGCACTTGTTTCCTCATGGGGGAGTGGGTCTGAATTCCCCTCCGGTTCCTTTAAAAAGAGATTTACTTTTGAAATCGCATTTTCTGTCATTAAGGAAGAACGTGGAAAGAGCGATTGCCATGGTGTCCCAACCGACACCGTTCGGATGGGTCCCTTTGAAAAGCTCCAACACCTTGCGATTAACTCCTGTTTGTCCTCAAGAGGAGAAGGAGGAGAAAATAGGATACATAATCTCACGTCCTGAGGATGCATTAGTAACCCCTTCGGGTGAGTCGTCTGGTCAGTCAGCAAGCGTTTAGGAAAGAATCTGGGTCAGCCAGGATGGGCCCGTCGTGCAGGTTCAGAGGTAGACGGAGCCCTGTCTGGTGCCTCCAGACTTCTGTCCCCCAGCGGGCGGGCTTGACTCACGAGTGAAAACCCTCCTGTTCTCAGGAAGCCGTGTCCCTGCTGGGCGTTTCATCTCACTAAATTCAAAATGAAAACTGCAAACTTGTTGGGACAGCGGTGGTCCCACCAGCGACATGATGGACTGTTACCAAACGGGATTAAAGAGTCCCCACACATTTATTCCAGGAAAAGGAGCTGGGTGGGTTGAGCGGGTATTAAACAAGTCATGTTGAACTTTACAGTCATTATTCTGTGATTTTCTTCCCGCTTTTGGTGCTGCGCGAACTGCCCCTGGGAATCCCACCTTGTGGAAAGGGTTTTAAAAAGGCATCTTCTTTAACTGTCTTTGTGGGAGTCTTCGGTCCTGTTCGGGGATGCGTGGCTTGAAAGGGCACAGTGAGGAGATGAACATGTCTCCGGGCGGGAAGTGTCTCCACAGCCGCTTCCGCCCTTTCCCTTACGTTCAAGGAGGTGAAGGCAGAATATCGGAGCCCCGAGGCGCGCATCCGTCCCAGTCCCTGGGTGGTTAGAGCCCCAAGCACGGGCGGGAATGTTCCCTTGCGTTCGCGCTCCGGTGGAGCTCCTGGAGCCTGGCCCCTGCCGACTCTCTCCCACAGGCAACAGACACTCTCTGTCCCTCCTCCTAGGACACAAAGCTGTCCTCATTTTACCTTTACAGGCCGTTTCAGTGCCCGGCTGCTGCTGTAGCACATCACAAACTCCGGGACTTGTAACAACCCCAGTTTCTTCTCTTACAGTCTGGAGGTCACGACTTCCAAGCTCCTGGCAGGGCCTCAGGCTAGTCTGTTTCTTGGCCGTTCACAGCTCCTAGAGCCCGCCTGGACCATGGTCCCCTTCTCTGTCCTCCGAGACAGCACCATAGCACCTTCCTCTGTCCGTCTGTCTCTGGCTGTGGTCAGCTCCCCCCATCTCCCTCTTACAAGGACCCTGATGACTACACCAGGCCCATAGGGCTGCAGCAGGATAACCCGCTCCCCCCCGCCCCACCCACAGAAGGTGGCTAACTGACTCACACCTTACAACGTTTTTTTGGCTCCCTAAGGCAGCAAATTCCCAGGTTCCAGGGATGGGGACATCTTTGGGGTCAGTATTTAGCCATTCAAAGTCCCAGAGCCTGTGCACTCTGACAGACTTGGGTCTCACCATGGCCTGATACGGTCATGTCCCCAACCTCCCTGCTCCCAGCAGGGACAATAGTTTGGGCCATGTGGACACGTGCGAGGACAGGCCCTTTGCTGTCTGTCTGTCTACCTTCTTGGCTTTGATCTAGAGGGAAACCATGGGTGAGGGGCTTCATGTTTTGGGCTGAAACTTAACAGCAAGCTTGTAGTTAGAAACATTAGTTTAGAATATTTTTATTGTCTCGTTGGGATAGTAATGGAAACTGTGTGAGCCTCCGTGGAGAGCAGGATGCGGGCGAAGGAACCAGACGGCACCAGCACGGAGGGTCCTGCTCCATGGAGTTTGCCTCTTTGAGACGCCAGCCGTCATTTCCAAGCGTATCAAAATGAGGATTGCTGTGAACCGTAGCCCTTGCTGGGGCTGGATTTCTGGGTCCGTGCAATGTGCTCAGCTCTTGCAGAGGAGGATGACAGCTGGGAAGTAGGTTGTCCAGAAGAGGGGCCAAAGTCTTTCAAAAATGCCAGGAGCCCCGGACTGATTCCAGGCCACAACAGGGAGACGCCTGTGCGGGTGAATCGAGCGTGTGACTCCCTAGTTCTCCTGGGTGCCCGCTGCTGTCGTGCTGGGGGCTCAGCTCAGCTCCACGTGCCTCTCTGGGAACCAACCATGCCAGACCTGGGGGGCCTGGGACCTCACACCTCCCCATGTGCGGACCCTCAGGCCCAACAGGAAAGACTAAGTTATGAATACCTGCTTTGTTTGTTTTCTGCTTTTTTTCCAGTTTTGGTTAATCGTAAAAGGAATCCCACACACTTGGAAAATCCACCACAGAAGTTAGCAGTGTCCAGAGCTACAACTGCCCTTCTCCCCCTCAGATGTAACGCGAGTACCGTTCGCTTCATAGACTTCGAACATGATGTCTTTACTCCTTGCTGGCATGGCCCCATCCTCTGCTCGTATGGAATGCGCGCCGGGTCCGATGGGGGCTTTGATGCGAGTACGTGGAATACCGGAGCCGTGGGTCCAGACACCGAGCGGAAAGAGAAGGGGAGAGAAGAAAAGAAGAAAAGAAAGGAAGTCCGGTTGGGTGGAGCGTTGGCAAAACCCTCTGTCCTTCAAGGACCTCACGCGGACTCGCTAGCGCTAAAGGGGGTTGTCAGCAGTGATATCAGGCAACACGACCCTGTTGGCGAGTTGCATGTGTGGCCGTCTCTGAGGGGGCTGGGTTGGAAAATCGACAAACTGCTGAGTTGTGTCCCCTTTCCCAGAATTCATGCGTTCGGTCCCAGGCCCTGGTATGTATCACGCACTTGATGTGGGGGTGAAGTTAAAATAAGGTCGCAGAGGGGGCCCTAATTCCATCGGACTGGTGTCTGTATAAGAGGAAGAGATCAGGACACAGATGTGCACGGAGAGGACCCCGTGAGGGCCCAGGGAGAACGCGGCTGCCTACATGCCGAGGAGAGAGGCCTCGGGAAACCAGCCCTGCTGACACCTTGATCCCTGCTGACACCTTGATCTCAGACTTCCAGCCTCCAGACTGCGAGGAAACAACTGTCCGGGCCTGAAGCTGCAGAGTCTGTGGGGTTTTGTACTGGCTTCCCTAGCTGACCAGAAAGGCCCCTGTTTCCAGGAGCCCGGTCCCTGCTCTGAAGGACGTGTCCATGTAACTATGTGCAGGGCCCGCACGCCTCAGCCAAGGATGCTAGTGGCTTCTCTGGACACATGAGCCCCTGCAGCCTCCGGATCTCACCTGTTTGGGAGGTTGGCGTGGAGAGTGGTGTTGGGACACCCCAGGTCCTGGTCCAGCATCTCTGCCTCTAGCTCAGGACCAGGGAAGGGTCTGGTTTCTGGATCCCAAGGCATGGGGAGCCAGGTGTGTCAGGTCCCTTCTCCCAGTCAAAGAGCAGAAGGACCTTGTGCCTGTGACCCGAGAAGCACAGGCCGCCTCTCGGTTTCTGTGGGAGTTAATCGCCTCCCGTCCCATGTCACGTGTCTCATGTCAGACGGCAGAGATTTCTGGATGGAGATTTCTGGTCAGAACCACGGTGGGTGCATCTTGGCTACCACTTGCGTCCCTCTGCAGCTTCCAGCAGGCAGGGCTCCCCCAGCTCCGTGCGTGGCCCAGCAGAGCCTTGGCCCCTGGCCAAGCAGGAGCTGCGGCGGGTGGACGGGCTTCCAGCAGAGAGGTGCAGAGAAGTCCGTCCTGGCTTTGTCTCCTGCTGGCTCTGCCCACCAGCCGGGCGTCGTTTGGTCCTGGGTGTCAGGCTGTGCTCTGAGCTCTGTCTGTATTCCGCACGGTGGCTGGAACCGAGGAGTCTGCAGCCGAGAAGCTTGACAGGCAGGGTTTCTGCTGGGGCCCCAGTGCCGGGAGGAGAGGGAGCCTTGGGGTTGGGAGCGCTCTGCCAGGACCCTCCCCTCCTGCCTCCCTGGGAATCAGCTTCCATGTAAACAAAGGTCTGTTGTTAACTCCATATGCTTCTCATTGGATCACAGCTTGCTCCCCTGATACTCCCTCACTTTTAGGTTAATATAAACAACAGTTTTGAGTAATTTTAATTTAAAAATGGGTACTGACTCTGTCCATCATGAAACCACCATGAGAGTGTTCTGTTCTGGATACTGCTTGTAGCAACTCAGACCTGCCTCGGACACTATTCTTTGCATATCACAGTGAGTCCTTTTCAGCAACCCTGTCCTTCTGAGAAACTCCTGCTCATACTTTGAGTATCTTCACACAAGCCACCTCCCCCGGGAAGCCCTCCCTGCTTCCACCCAGGCTTGACTTGACAGCACGTCCTTGACATCATTTCTGTAATACTTCCCCATTTCTGCAAGATTTTCTTCAAAATCTTCATAAACTTTAAGAGCTGGCCATCTCCTTTAGCAAGTAAACACGCAGCGATCTTAAGATTCGGCATTCACACTCAGGTTTTCGCTTAAGACACGTGAACATGCGTCCACACAGAGCTTTGTGCACGATGTTCATAGCAGCTTTAATCGTCCTCGTCAGACCGAGAAGCAGGGCAGCTGTCCATTAGCCAGTGAGTAGGTGCAGAACGTGGTCTGTCCACACGGTGAAAGGCCACCCAGCAGCAGAAGCGACGAACCAATGTGTGCAGAGGCACGGGGATTTCTTAGACATGTTTGATGAGCCAAAGAAACCAGGACACAAGTGTGTATACCATGTGATTCCGTTTACAGGAAATTCTAGAAAAGATCAATCTAAATTACAGCCCAGAAAGCAGAGCAGTGGTTGACTAGGGCTGTGGGGCAGGCGAGGGTAGCTGCTGGGAGGGGTGGGGGTCCGTGATGGGACGTCCCGGCCTCAGACGTGGTTCCTAAGAGGGCAATCTCATGTCCAAATCAATGTCCATGGGGAGAGGTCAGGATGGGATGTGGGTTGGTTTTGCAATCCAAGGGGCAGCTTTGCACGGAATAGGACTTCTGAGCAGTGGAGAGACAGCTCAGCAGCTAGAAAATGGGAGGGGGGAGGTCAGGGGACAGGGTCCCCTGAGATGGTGGCTGGGGTTAAAGGCACAGGGGCGAAAGTGGGCTAGTTAGTTACTGGGACAGAAGCCAAGTGAATCCGGGAGGGTAAAGGGACTCGATTCCTCAAACAGAAGTTGTAGAGAGACCAGGGATCCCAGACACGAGCCTCTCTCTCCTACAGCTGAAATCAGCGTGGCCCCCGTGGAAGGCAGAAAAGTCCTGGCCCAGATGGGGGCTCACAGGCAGGGCACTAGTGGGGCTCACGGATGCGTCCCGGCTCAGTCAGAGCTGGCTCAGGACCTGGGTGGGGTCACACCGTATCGGCCTCTGGGACTCATCCGGTAGCCTGGTGGGGCAGGACGGCACTGTCCCGTTGGTGGCCCCTGTGGATTCCCACATCCTCTGTCCAGCCAGGAGGCGGGAGAACGGGCTTGTATTCTCCGTCCTTTTCCCACTAGGTAGGCAGCGATGTTAATTATCTGAGAAACGACCCAGAGGTCGAGCAAGATCAAAGTGGAAAGCGAGACAGGGTGTGAGGGACCCAGCGCGAGGGAGCTCTTAAGTGAGAACATCACCGACGCGTGAGAAGACACACCGTGTGGGAGCAGCTGGTCACCAGGACGCTGCAGGTCTCCCAGTCGTCCGCACGCATCGAACAGAGCCGCTTGACTTGAGAAACTTAGAAGATGTGGTGAGACTCTACGCAGTGACCGAAGTGGGAAGCGTTCATTGACAGTCGGACAAGCCACGAGTCCTCCCCGTGATGACAGGATTTCAGGCACTGGAGCCGGCTGCCATTGGGGTCTCCCTGCCTCTCGAGGGCTGGCGGTGACCCCGACTCCGACACAGGAAGGAGGCTTACAGTAAATGAGCGCTGATTTATTTTTCACATCTGCTGTCCTACTTACAACTTCCCGCGCTTCAGGCTCAAAACAAACCAGAGCACAGGGGTGACAGAACCGTTTATTACAAACAGCTTCTTCTGGGATCAGTTTCAAGCATTTGTTTTGCCCAAAATACTGCTGTTTTGCCCAAAACTGCTGTTTGAGTTTGTGGAACAATCAAGCCTTATCTCCTATTTCTTCCAGCCTTTTCCTACCCCCTCTTTCACGTGAAAGAAATCCTACCAAACCTGTTCATGACACAGACGTTACCCGCAAAGGATCAGGTCACGGTCAGCCAAGCGGGGCTGCGCGTGGGGGCGGGAAACTTTCCCAGGTGTAGACGTGCTGACCTGGGAGCCAGTTCTGAATCCGGAGAGACACTCTGCTTCTGACCCACGTTGCCAGTGCGTGCCTTTCCCCTCCTGGAGCCACGGCGCTGTGAGACCCAACAGTGGAATCTCTATTACGTGCAGCCTTGAGATTGGGGTAAAGCGGGAGGGGCCCAGAGGACCCAGCCACATGCTCCTTCCACTTTGCCCCCCAGGCAGGGTCCCCTGGCCCAGCAGGTCTGCTGATCCCAGGCTGGGTGCGCCCCGCCTCCCCCCGCCGTCAGCGTATGTGACTGAGGAATTGCTGTGATTCCCATCTGTCCTGTGTCGGGGGCTGTGTTGGGCCCTCCCTGGAAGGCGAGGTCGGACTCCTTCCTTCATCAGGATGGACGGGGGACCGTTGAGAGTCATGGAGGCAGCGTATGTCTGCGTGACTTCTTGTCCCTTTGGGCATGGCGAGTGTTGGCGGGGAGACACCAGCTCGGGGACAGTGAGCCTGCAGTGCTTATGGGGCAGCCGTCCCCCTGCCTCTCGGTCCTGTCTCCCGAGAACCCGTCTTCTCAGGGCTGGCCCTGCCCCTCTGACCCCATGCTGGGCTTACGAGCACCTCTCTGCTTTCCTCCTCAGGTTCCCTCTCCTCTCCCCAGAGCTGCCCCACCGGACAGCAGTGAGCACCTTGTCCTTGCCCACACCCTTGAAGCCCCTCCCAACAGATGATAACCTCCTTGCTTCCCCTTCCCGGGAGCCCTCCTGCTCCTGTTGTGGTTTCCAGCTCAGGAAAGGTGGTTGATGGAGCACATTCGAGAGGCCACGTGTATTGCACTCGCCGCGGGCAATGGAGCAAATTAGGGCTTTTTCTCATTGCAAGTGGGGGGCTTCTGCTGCTCTATGAGAAGTGTGAAGTCACGGGAAGGTGTTTGGGTCAGTCCAGTCGAAACAGCGGCTGCTTCTTTTGTTTCTCTCCAAGTGGCTGCCCTCTGGGGCTCCTGAAGGCAGAACTGTGTTGTCATTAGGGTGAGCCTTTCGGACTGACGCTGTTGTACGTTCCCTAAGTGTGGGGGAGGGGCACACAGGGCCGCCTCAGCTTCCCTGACCCCCGGTCCCCAGGGCGGCTCCTTGAGGGGCTCCAGACTCAGGCGCTGACACTCGTTCTGACATGTGCCCCACCCCCCCCAACCCCCCACGCCCGGCACCAGCAAGCAAGTAACTCCATTCTGACAGCATCTACCCGGAGACGGCTTCGGATCCCCCAGGCTGCGGACACAGTCCCGCAAAACTGGTCCTCACCCCGGGCCAGACGTCAGTTGTGACCCCTGGCTGTGCCCTGGGCTCCAGGTCTGCCTCTAGGTTGGGTCTCATGATCCACTCTCCCAGACCTACCCTGGTTTTGATGAATTTGGTAAAATGGCTGCAGAACTCAGAGACGTCTTACTTCCTGGAGTCCAGGTTTATTGTAAAAGGATAAAACTCGGGGACAGACGGATGGGAGAGATGCCCAGACCTGGCCTAGGGAAGGACACAGAACTTCCGTGCCCCCTCCAGGGCTGCCTCTCCGAACCTGCACCCCACGCCTTCACCCTTTGGGGGTTTGTGGTTTCCTTATTTTTCTGTCGCTTCCGTCCCTTGAAATAACGCTCTACTCAAAGTGACTTGCAAAAACCCCTCCTAACCGTCATAAACAGACGTGTTTTAACACTTACCTTAATGCATCACGGAATGTCAGATGCATCTCTTTGCATAAAAAAATACTGTTTACTTCCTACTAAGTGGGGGGTACTTTTCAAATATTGTTATTCCGAGTGTCTATAGACACTTTTCCAAATGCATTACAGATGATCTATCGCATCCATTCCCTGAGAGTTTTCATGGAGGCTTCATTATGTAGATAGAACTGATCAAATCATTGGCCAGGATTAGGTCAACCTCCAGCCCCTCTCCCTTCCCCAGGGCTGAAAGTCCCAACCCTCCAGCCACAGGGCTGTCCCCCCACTGCCACCCCCTGCCACCAGTGCCCACCCTTCTGTGCTTCCTAAAAGTCACCATATTAACACAAACTCAGGGATGGTTGAAAGGGATTCGATACGGATAGCAAGACACCTTCACTGCTCTTACCATTTAGAAAACCCCAAGGGTTTGAGGAGCTCTCTGCCTGCAATGGGGCAAGGACCAAACCTTGTCACAACCACAAAGGCTCTCTTCCTGGGTGACTTGTGAAGTGGCTCCTCCAGAGATGGAAGTTTGCCTCGCCGGCTCTCTGGTAGGACCTTCTTTATCAGAAACCATGCTGCCTTCAGAGGTCTCACGCAATGGGCTCCTTACCACCGACCAACTTTCAGACCTGCGTCCCTTGGCCCCACCTCTGGTCGTGTGAGTCTCCTTGGCCCACCTTCCAGCCCAGGTCGCGACGACCCCATGACGGTTCTTCCTGGGAGTCTCCAGCTCATGTGCTCACAGCGGTCCTTCGCTCCTCTGGGCTCTTCACCCCGCGACTCAACCCCTGCTGTGGCCCCCAGCAAGGTCACCGCTACTTACGTTCGAAGGCTATCAAAGGGTTTCTGCAGCGTTTTAGCATGCAGCACGCAGCTCCCTGACATCGCTGACTAGAGGCTTTTCAGTTTGTGCCTTTCTTTCACCACTGGGCACAGGCCATCCTGTCCAGGAAGAGAGGGTTTCAGCAGTAGGCCTCCCAGCTTGCCTCTCTTCTACCGCTTCTGCATTTTGTTCCCGTGACCGTGTTTCTCAGACCCAGGTCCCTTTCTGAAGCGACTCGCACACGCTGGCGCAAAGGCGGTCCCTGTCAGCTCAGCAGAGCGGCTCTTGTTCCTTTTCTAAACCCACTCTTGGATCCGGACGCCACCGATCATCACAAAACTAGAACAAAAGGTCCTGGCTGAGCACCTGTCACTTCATCTCTTTCAAAAACGAATGAAGAGAAACCAAACCGTGTGGTGAGATGAGTCAGGTCTCCTTCTGAACAAAGTGGCAGTCGCTTAAAAAATGACTTGGGCTTGAACGGGGAGCGTGAGAGAAATGCACCAGGGTTGTCATTTTTCTCCTGTGGGGTAGAGTCTTGGTTCACAACCAAATAATTTATGGTGACTTTATAATATATGTATTTTTTAAACAGCAAACTATCTTATTCTCCAAATGGCTTTTGAAACAGGAGCCCGTGCGACCAGGACCTGTACACGCAGACGCAGAGCCTCGAGAGCTGAAGGTAAAATTCGCCGCCCTGGCAGCTCCATCCAAGCACAGCCGTCTACTTCTGCTGAGGCCCCAGGAGCCCAAGGCATCCCAGGGCCCTTCTGTGGTTCCATCTCGGTCCGTCTCTCACTGGCCCATGGACACGTAAGGCTCAGTGATTGTAAGGCTGGCTCAACTCTCTGGAAGAGGTAGACTCAAAACGAGTTTTTGAATAGGAAGAAAACCACTGTGTGCTTTCTCTTAGATTTCTAGACGGCTCGGTGGACTCACATTTTCAGGGAATATTACCAACTCAGTTCAGCTGGGCCCATACTCACCGGTTGAGTTGGTGAACTTGGGGAAGGTGGCGAGCACAGTGCTGAGGCAGGCGTCAGAGCCCGACTGCCAGGCCCAGTGTGGGCTCTTGGCCCCACACTCAGACTCCCGAACGCCACACCCGTGTGGAAAGTGAGGTGAGAATCCCTCCTACACTGAGGTCTATGGGGAGGGTTAAAGAGTGACCAGAAGCAGTGTCGCCTCCGCCAGCCCGAGCTCCTGCCTCCACAGGGACTCAGGTCACCCTTGCCAGCCCCCTTCAAGGGGAAACTCAGACTCTGGGCGTCAGGGAGGGATGGTGATAGCTCCACTGCCTTCCCGTTCTGAGGCTGTGGCTCCACACGATGTGGTCTGGTCAGGAAGCACCTCGTTTCCTCTTTCCCTGGAGAGCAGGACGCCGGCCACACCAGCACGCTCTGTTCGACGAGGGTCTAACTAAGGAACACAAACAAACTAACTAACTTCAACTAAGAAACACAAACAACGCAGCTTTCAAGTAGAGGGACTTCGGGGACCCTGGCTGGCTCTGTCACGAGAGGATGGCCACTCTTGATGTTGGGGTCGTGGGTTGGAACCCCATGTTGAGGGTAGAGTTTACTTAAAAAAAAATGAAGTAAAACAGAGGAACTTTAAGTTATTGGGGAAGATGGTAGTATTGTTCATGATCCCTAAAATAAAACAAAACCCAACATATGGTGTGACATACGTAAGATAAATTTCACCAGCATGCCAAGGAAATTAAGCAGTGGCTTCCATGCAGGGATAGGGTTCACATGGACGACACAGGGGCTGACAAGCCAGATGGTAAACTGAGGCCACCTAGAGACGAATCCGTGGTGTTGGCCAACTTCTGTTCAGAGGGCTCAGTCAGGAGTGGGGCTCCCAGCTTCCAGGAAGCAGCGACTGTGACCCAGAGCTGGTGCCATGAGTGGACTTGTTCTCCAGGACCGAAGAGCAGACAACCAGGTTTCTCCTTTCCTCTGCTTCCCAGTTTCCCAGCAGTATGTCCACTGGTAGAACCATTGAGAAACCAACCCTTGGTGCCTAGGAAATGTGGCCGGCGGGAGCTGGTCCCGCAAAACAGGAAGGAGCAGGGAGAGTTGAGGGAGGATCTGGGCGGCCTGGTCGAGGAGGTAGAGTTTGTAGAGTAGTTGACAGATGGCGTAGGAGTTCTGGGCAACAAGGGGATCCCACAGATGTTCTCCTGCGTTCATTTCCTTCTTATTTCCAAAGCTGAGATCACGCTTTCTTTATGGTTTCGTTCTTTCTTTTAACATTCTGTCCTGATAATTTCTCCCATCCCTGAAACACGATGCAAGCACTCAGAGTCTTTAATACTCCGTTTTATTAGCGGGCCGCACACTCTGTGATATGCTTCTATCTTGCACGGTAAGAGCGTTTCCAGTGTTTCACAAATGTAACTCTGAGAGGCACATCTTCATGCATTATTCAGAGTTCAGACTCCCCCTCTGCCACCTGTTTATGGAATTATTGGTCCAAGGATCCAAATGTTCCCAGGACTTCTGAAGTCCACGCTCTAATTCCTTTCCAGTAGTTGTATTTTTCAGCCTCTTCCTTTTTACTCAATGACCACCAGGGTTTGTCAGCTGTGCTGAGCCTTGTGGGTGTCCCCTGTCTTTCACTACTCCTGGTGAAAGAAAAAAAAAATACTCTCCATAGTTCTAATGATATTTACCTTTTGGAGACTTCATATTTTTAATGTACATTTGCTCTTTTTATTGCAAATTTTGTGCTGTGTCCTTTTTTCTGCTCATTTATGTATTGGGATTACTATAATGTTTTGTGGATTGGAACGGACTCCCCATGTGTAATAATCTTGATTCCTTTCCCTCTCCTACTTTCAGAAAAGTCCTAGGTGTTTGTTGGTTTCTGTTCCGTTTTGAGAAAGCATCCCTTTGGCTGACACAGCTTCCTGCTGGAACTCCTGCTGCTAAATGACACATTCGCTCTCAGGCCGGTCCTGTCCCTTGTACCTTGGGGACTGTGATGACCACATTCTGGATCAGTGTTTCTCCAGGCCATTGGATCTCTTTCCCTTCAGAGCCACAGCCCACTGCCCGGCACAGCCAGGCCCGGGCTGGGGCACCTACATGACCTATATGTGGAGCCAATTTCCCGAGGGCCACCTGTCCGCCGCCAGGGTCTCCGTGTTGACACCGAGCCCACGGTGGTGCAGCCACGGGCAGGGGCACCATGACAGTTGTCCAAGGAGCGGATGCGTGCGCTGTCTTATAGTCCCCCCACCCTCCTCCCTCCCAGCCCCAGCACTCCCGAAAACGAGCCCCCCCCCCGCCGTGATAATTGTTCACATCACTGGCTGCTTGAGTTAAACTTGCTTGTCAACATTGTTCGCATATTATTTTGAAAAGATCAGAAACAGCTTGCGCCTCTATGGAATACGTGTCCCGGGAACCTGGTGCCTTGTGACGCTCCCATGGAGAGGAGCACCGGCGAGTCACCGGGGAAATGCAATTTTCTGCCTCTGCCTCTGCTCTTGTCCTACCTAAAATCAAGCTCCTTTTCTCCCCTAAAATATGTTAGATTGCTTGTCCCCTGTTTACATGCCATCTCTTCTCATTGTGGGATTCACCACCCTGTACCAGCGTCACTGTCCCGGGGCTTAGGAAGGACAGACTGACAAGATGGGGCAATGGACACATGACAAATGAGCTAGGTTTTCAGCGGGGACACATGTTACTTTTGTGCATTTGGCAGAGCTGGGGCTTGAAGGTGTGACTTCGGGGTGCGTGTACATGCTGGCTTCCCGGGCACACCTTGACAAGCAGTCCCGACTCAGGCTGGCTGTGGGCATGGCTTGGGCTAACAGGCAGCTCCACTTGTACACTGTTCCCTCCTGGCAAACGCCTTGGAAAAGTGCAGTCGCAATTCTCCACCACTCTCCCCGCGTCTCAAATGGAACAACCAATACATTGATGTCTCCTGTGCATTAGTCTGATTTACCTCCTAAGAGGTTTTAAAAAGTAATTTTCATGTGGCTTTATTTTCTTCTCACCCTTGAGTAATGAAGACTGGTTTTCCTCTCCCCCTTGGCTCCAGTGAGGCTGCATTGCCCAGAGGTTAGCGAGACGGTCCCCCGGGCTTGGGGTGGGGGGTTGCATGGTGATGATAACAACGTGTGCCAGACACCAGAGTGGGGACATGCTTCTGGGAAGGCTCCGTGCTCAGAGTTAGAATCAGTGTGGAAAGTCAGCATGTGAGGACAGTGTCCAAGGAACCCGATGTGGCTGAAAGATTGGGACAGTTAGCTATAGCAGTGGAATTACATGAGGAAAATCCTGCCTCGGCAAGTGGTCCAGACTGGCTTGGAGGAAGGGCAGAGCATGGAAAGAGCTTGGGCTACCTGGCCATCTGAGATGAAAAGACTCAAGTATTCAGGTCTTCTCTGAAGACACATTGCTATGGAATGTCCTAGAGCTTGTGACCATATCCCTTTACAGGTTTAGATGAGCAGGTGCTGTGGACTGAATGTTGGGGTCCCCTGGCCCCCCAGTTCATATGCAGAAGCCAATGGAAGTCAGTTATTAAGTCCTTGGGAGATGAACAGCCAGCCTCTGGAACTTAACCAGCCCATCCCTCCAATTCAACACCCTTTTTCAAAAATCAGTGACGAGTGCCCCTGTGCTAGCATGTAAGGTGTGACACTCGGCGATCTTGTGAACACCGAGCTCTTCTTTTTCTGCGTGGTGTCCCCATGGCCGTGCTGCCAAGAGGAGGGATAGAGGGAAGAGGGATGGAGAGCTCGATCCTCAGGGAACCTGTCCCAGAGCAGGTGCCTATTCCTCCTCTTGGCAGGTTATGTTCTTACTTAAAAACAACTCTGCCAACCCCCACAAATCCAGCGGTGCAGGGCACCACAGAAAAGGAGCACGAAACAAAAGTAAAACTCAGTGAGATGCATCTCATGATACCACAGCAGGGCTGAGGCTAATTTTCCAATTAACTAGTGAATGAATGCCACTGACCACGTGTGGGCTGGGCTCTCCTCATACTTTCTCGTCAGTACATTTTAGGACAGCAGCCTTGGAGTCGCTTAAGACAAACTGAAGGAAATAACTTCCGTTAGGACAACAACCCTTCCTTGTTCTAACTCCTTCCAAATTCCATGCAGAACCTCACGACGTGATCTAAGACAGACATGTCTTCAGGGGTCCATCAAGGGACATTTGGTGGACACAATGGAATTGTGGGAGGGCATGATACCCGGTCCCTGGGCTCACAAAGGTTTACGATTTCTGGGAAGTTCACTACATGACAATGAACCATACCTTCTTCTCCCTCACATGGGTTTCTTGATCACCCAGTAAACTCAGGATTAGAAACGTGACAGATGCCAACATACTCTGCCTAGCTGCAAAACGGCGCGTTGGGGGAGGCTCCGGGGGAAGCCGAGATGTCGTCCTAGTCCGTCCCGAGAAATTGCATCAGATAGAGCCATCCCATGACAGGAAGAAAAAATATCTAATTAATTCAGAAATTGGTTTCAATGTTTCCAGTGAAAATTATTTAAATGCTACACGGATTTCATCACAAGAAAATGGGCTGCATCTTCCAAGTTTAGAGAGACCCCTCCCCCCAAGACATGGTATTTAAACTCAAAATGTAATGGACACAAATATTTCCAGTGAACTTTAAGATTATTCGTGAACAAAGTGAACAAAGAAACAAAAATAAAATGTGCCCAAAGCTTTTAAACATCCTGAATTATTAATTCTCCACTAGAAGTCAGACCTTTTCTTTTTCTTGCCTTTTTTCTTGCTTTTGGCAATCCCTGGGCCCACAGGAACCCACTCCTGGCCCAGCACCGTCCACTCAGGACCCGGGTGTTGGCAGGTGGAGGATTCCACGGGGCCTCCTGGTGGTCGGGTACTCAGATGTCTACCCGCAGGCGCACCTGTGCTCACAGAGTTCTCCCACACAACATCCCCCCCACACCACTCGCTTATGTTTGTTTGCTTGTGAGGGTCTCAAAGGAGCCAGGAGTGTTGGGGGCCCTTCTGGTATTTTTGAATGGTTTCTGGAATATTCAACAATCCTGCAAATAGTGGTAATCATGTGGTTATACCCGACCACAGGAAGCCATTTATAAAAATTATACTTTTTCTGTTTTTTGTTTTCAGCGGACTTCCCAGACTTTCAGAAGCCTGCTCAGAAAACTAGCTTCTCGTGAGAATGCATAAGCCTGAATTGGAAGTAAGCATGATTTCAGAAGGAAAGACATCTTAGTAGCAAGAAATAAAAGGATAAATGTCTAGTATAGAACAAGGTCACATTGAAAAGATTGGCTTCTTGTAGCTTGTGTTTCACAAGAGACAGTGGGTATCTCTAGGATGACACAACATGGTGAGCTGCCTAGAAACAAAGTCACAGGGTCATTAAAACACAGAAGAAAGTGTAAGACTACTATGTGCCAGGGAAGAAAATGAGATTTGATTTTGAAAACTAAAATTTATCAGGGGCAAATGTCATCACAGTATTTCTTGCCTTTTAATCCCTGAATCAGTCAAAAAATAAGGTGATGCATTTTCTATTATTGTATTTAAATGAAAAATCTTTTCTCCACGTGCAGGATTTATGCTCTAGGTGAAAACTTACACCTGCACCTTCCAAGCTTCCCTTCAATGCTGGCATTCTGTGCTTCTGATGCAGGTCTGGGAAAGGCCCCCCCAGTTCCACACGAAGGCCCAGAATCTTGAGTGTGACTGCATACCCCACTGTGGTCATGCTGTATGGCACGGAGAGCAGGGATATTATCTGGCAGTGCCTGATCCAATGACACACACCCTTAAAGGCAGAGAACTTTCTGTGGCTGGTAGCTGTGGCCGCCTCCAGGGAGCAGAGTGTGACCCCTCCAGGTGACAACCAGCAAGAAAGTGTACCAGCGTCCTCAGGCCTGCGATCATGGGGAACAGGATTCTACCCATGATCCAAATAAGCCACATGAGACCCAGAGCCATTTGGCATTTATTGAGTTCCTAAGTGATTTAATGCCACTGGAGTCAACAATCAGCTCCAGAAAGGGGTTCCTACCCACCGTGTGTCGCCGCGTGTGTTCTCGCACATATAACTTACACATTCTGTGTTGTCACCTTCTTTTCCTCTGAACGCAAATGAATATACAGCTGTTTTTAAAGTGGTAAGACCAGGCTATCATGTTGACCGGGTTTTTTCCCTCTAACTTGTTCGGTCTGGGGGTCTATTATTTTCATCACTAGTGAAACCCAACAGACACAGGTAATGCACAACCCTCGGAGGTTGACTGGTTCTCTCTGGAGAGATGGGTACTGTTGTTTCTTGTATCAAGTGTGAGCGCATTCAAACCTGCCGAAATCAGATTTCACTTCGCAAAATTCACCTTCGTTTCATTGTGGACACTTGGGGTTGGGATGGCGTATCCAGTTCCCCATGCCCCCAGCTCACGGACTCTCTGTGTGTTCACACTGCACATGAGGGGAGTCCGTCTTGTACACATTGTTCTAAAGAAAATCACACTTATTCTAAGGTTTAGATCCCTTTAAAAAAAGTAGTTTCCGCAGTGTTCATGCAAAGTTTCAGCTCAGATTGGGCGTTAAATGTTGACTCTCGGGACCATCAGAGGGCAAATCAGAGTCAGCCTCAGGTGCGCCAGTCAGCAGACAACCTCTTCGCCACTGCAGGAGACACGGACGGAGGTATTTGATGTGAACACAAGTATGTGATCTTGGGAGTGATCCATGGTATCGTGTCTGTCTGTTCCTTCCTTCTCCTCCCATTGGATGATCAATGTCCTCATTTTCCCCTTGATTTGGCTCTCCTAGAAACCTCCAGCAAAACTAATTCAAGCCAAGAGAGGGCAATGTCAAGAAGCCAAGGACAGAGACAGGACATAAAAGTTATAAAAATGTGGGGCGTGGGGAACTAGGCAGATACAGTGGTTGAGAAATAATTCCCACCTGCACAGACAGTGTTCGTGGCCACAGCTCTCTAGCAGGTGGCATGGACACAGCTTCCAGGGCACATACATTATGCTGGGAGAGGCAGAGACCTATATACGAGCCATTGCTTCCTCCTTCAGGGACACACTCTGGTGACCTGTCCCCATGACAGCAGCGATGCCAGGCTACTGAGCTCAAATTCTGCCTCCCCTACGAACACTGTCTTATCACTGCAGTGGCATCTGTTAAGACTTCTGGAGTAAGTCCTGGCTATTCTGCTTTTCTGTAAACAACATGATTTAGTTGTTTATGGCACAAATGATTTCTTAGCCCAGGTAGATAAACTATATCTCCTATTCGACGTTTCTCCTATTTCTCTCTGTTACTGCTGAGGGCAAACATAAGAAGGCAATAGGTTTGGTTAAAGTAGAAAAGCATAGCTGGGTGAGTTCATGGAGACAAAACTGCGATTTAATGATTCTGGGACCTACTCGCATTCGGGGGGAATTCGAGGTGGGGGTGAGTAGGTCAGGCAGTATTGCGTCACTGGGATGCGTTCCTGATTGGTCACACACACACACACACACACACACACAAAAGCTCTGCCTTTCTTCAGTGTCTTCTCCCTCGTAATACTGATTTTCTGAAACAACCTCCTGACCTGTGCATGGTCTTTGGATGAGTGGATTTACCATGCTCTATTCTCACCAAGTAACCTGGCTAATTTTCCCTCCTAAGCAACGCTTCCCACTTGACAATTATTTGGGAGACAATGGAACCAATTACTTCACTTCAAATCTGTTTAAAATAATCAGTAATTTTAGACAGCAAATTAGACATCATTTTCTCCAAGTAAGAATTCGTGATTGAACTCTCAACTTTTCATTTCATCGGTAAAATCCATTATTTTAGTTTTTTTGTTCTTTTGAAAGTACACTGCGGATTTAAACATTCTAAAAATGAGAGACTCTCGAAAAGAAACCATTTGCTTCCCACATGGGGTCAGTCCAGGGCCCTGGATTTTGTGCGGGGATGAATACACTGCCTTCATCCCATTCATAAAATCTGATGGATCGATTGTGGTTGCCTGGCACCTGGACTCCACTTGGAGGAGAAGAATGTGGTTATCAGTTAGTCATGTCTGCCAGGAATGGCAGGAGGTGGTGTGGAGTGCATAAGAACTTTGGACAGCGGGTCTTTATTACCAGGGCCTGAAAATGTGCCTGCAGTCTGTTTATTTTATGACCATCAGTGCTGACAGATTTAGTAGACTAGCCTAATACCTAGTGGAAAAAAAAGAAGAGTTGACATGAATTAAAATCTCAGTTTTTTTTTAATGGAGATGTCTTATATAATGACGTTTGGCTAAATGTAAAAACAACAGTCGCTAATACCTATTTAGTGACCAGGACATGCCAGGAATTGTTCTAAATTAGTTCCTGTGTCTTGCCATTAAGTTATATGTAATCAAAGGTATTGACAGTCTCAAGTATTTTTCTAAAACACAAGAGACAAAAAAGGTTCAAGGGAGGTTCTTGAAAAATAAAAAAGAGAGAAGCCATTTTATATCATTATACAAAGTATAGTTTTTATATTCAAAACAACTCACTGAGAATCTTTAAGGAAGGTAATAACTGTGATCATATATTTTTTAGAAAGTTTAAAGGAATTCCACTAAAAATGAGTCAGTAGATTAACACAAAGGATGAGCCCTCATTGCTGCAAATGTGCAGTTCTGATGGATAAATTATGTAAGGGGAAAGTGAAGATGAATGGGTGTGCTCTTAAACAAAATCCACCACACCATGGGCAGGAGGGGGCAAAGCAGAGAGTGAAGCCAAAGTCATGAGGCCGGTGCTCCCAGGCTGTTCACAGGTTCCCCCACAGAGAGAGCAAGGACTGTGTGTTTTACAAGACTTGACATCAGGGGTGAAGGTTCACCCCTGAAACGAGGCAGAAGGGCTGTTTTAAATGACATCTGAGCCTCTGACTCATCTGGGGCAAGAGACATGGGCAGCAGGGATGCAAAGATCAGGCTCATGATGAGAGTTGAATGAAACCCATGCTGGTCTGCGGTCCCCAGCCTCACGGGGGGGCAGGATCTCTGGATCATGGCATATCCTGGTCCTGACTGAGGGGGCTGGGTGCCTGGGGGTAACAATCCCCCACAAAAACCAGCATATGTATGCATATGTGCACACACACACACACACACACACACCATATCATCATAGCACACACACACATCTGTATCACACACACATACACACACACACACGCACACCATATAATCACTCACACACCACACACATCATAGCATACACACACACATTATACCACACACACACACCACAGACATCACATCACACACACACGCATACATACACACATGCATATGTCATATCATTACACATACACACAGTATATCACCACAAAAACATGCACATGCCCGCACACCACACATATCACACACACACACACACACACGCACCCTGTATCACCACTCCACACCACATAACAAACACAGTTTACAGGTTGAAGATGCTTCTGCTCATGGGAGCCTACAAGTTAAATTTACCAAACTCATAAAGAAATCTGATGCTAAAAATAACAGCAAAATTGATACCAGAGAATTACCTGAGGGTATAGACATTGAATTTAGAGATGCTTTTGGCAAAGATTTTAACATTAGAATGTATAGGAGTCTCAAGAAGATAAATAAAACTAAACTATCCATTAAAATAAAAAAAAGTGCAACACACGAACTGGCAGATGTGACATGAGAAGAGGCTAACTTAGAAAGTGTCCATTAGGGAGAGGTCACCCTGCCAGAGAGACTGGAAGAAGGCAACCCTTTTACAAAGGGACTTTTTTAAAAATAAAAAGTCTGTTTGCTAGATAACAACTGGGTGTATGCATTTAAACTTGTCCCCTTAGTCCACTGACCAGGAGCCCACTGTGTGCCCAGTATTGAATGCTGTGAAGGATGAACTTCTCCAGGGCTCTGATTAAGTTTTAATATTTTCAGCTGTAAGGAAGAGAAAACCCAGTTATAAATATCATTAAACTATAGGAAAATTTAGCCCACATAACAAGAAGGCCAGAATAGGGCAGCTCCAGAGTTGATGCCTTCTGGGGCTCAGTGATGTCATCAAGGTTTGGATTGCTTCCACCTTTCTGCTCTACCATCCTCAGCATGTCCTGCCCAGAGGAACACCCACTTTGTGGCCCTAGCATAGCTGCCATTGCTCCGGGCATTCACAGGTTTGTGTCAACAGGCATAAAGGACACCAGAAGGAGGCAAGGGACCATTTATTCTGGGTCTATTTCTTGAATAGACTATTTGTGGCTTACCCGGTGGAGCTAGGCATAGGACCCGGCCCCTCTGAAGACATGGAAGGTGAGCATCAGGAAGTAAGAAGGCTGCAAGCTTTTTACCACTGAGGATGATATTTGCTGTGGGTCTTTCATAGATAGATTTGATGAAGTTCAGGAATGTTCCCTCTATCCCTATACTTTGAAGGGTTTTAATCAGGAACGGATGCTGGATTTTGTCAAATGCTTTTTCTGCATCGATTGAGAGGACCATGTGGTTCTTCTCTCTTCTCATATTAATTTTTTCTATCACATTGATTGATTTGCAAATGTTGAACCATCCTTGTAGCCCAGGGATGAATCCCACCTGGTTATGGTGGATAATCTTTTTAATGGGCTGTTGGATCCTGTTTGCTAGGATCGTGTTGAGAATCTTAGCATCCATATTCATCAGTGATATTGGTCTGGAATTCTCCTTTTTGGTAGGGTCTTTGCCTGGTTTGGGGACCAGGGTAATGCTGGCTTCGTAGAAAGAGTCTGGAAGTTTTCCTTCTGCTTCAATTTTTTGAAAAAGCTTCAGGAGAATAGGTGTTATTTCTTCTTTGAAAGTTTGGTAGAATTCCCCAGGGAATCCATCGGGTCCTGGGCTCTTGTTTTTTGGGAGGTTTTTGATCACTGCTTCAATCTCGTTACTAGATATTGGTCTATTCAGGTTGTCAGTTTCTTCCTGGTTCAATTTTGGGAGTTTATAGTTTTCCAGGAATGCATCCATTTCATCTAGTTTGCTTACCATATTGGCATATAACTGTTGATAATAACTTCTGATGATTGTTTCTACTTCCTTGGTGTTAGTTGTGATCTCTCCCTTTTCATCCATAATTTTATTAATTTGGGCTTTCTCTCTTGTCTTTTGGATTAGTGTGGCCAATGGTTTATCGATCTTATTGATTCTTTCAAAAAACTAGCTTCTAGTTTCATTGATACGTTCTACTGTGTCTCTGGTTTCTACCTCATTGATCTCTGCTCTAATCTTGATTATTTCCCTTCTTATGTGTGGAGTTGGTTTGATTTGTTGTTGATTCTCCAGTTCTTTAAGGTGTAGAGACAGCTAGTGTATTCTGGATTTTTCAATTTTTTTTGAGGGAGACTTGGATGGCTATGTATTTCCCCCTTAGGACCACCTTTGCTGTATCCCATAGGTTTTGGACCAAAGTGTCTTCATTCTCATTGGTTTCCATGAATTGTTTCAGTTCTTCTTCGATCTCCTGGTTGATCCAAGCATTCTTAAGCAAGGTGGTCTTTAGCTTCCAGGTGTTTGAGTTCCTTCGGAACTTTTCCTTGTGATTGAGCTATGCAGGGAATCATCTCAGTCTTTTGGTATTGGTTGAGTCCTGATTTGTGACCCGGTATGTGGTCTATTCTTGAGAAGGTTCCATGTACACTTGAGAAGAATGAGTATTCTGTTGTTTTAGGGTGGAATGTTCTGTATATATCTATGAGGTCCATCCGGTCCAATGTGTCATTCAATGCTCTTGTTTCTTTATTGACTTTCTGCTTCAATGATCTATTTCTGAGAGAGGCGTGTTAAGATCTCCTACTATTAATGCATTCATATCAATATGATTCTTTATCTTGATTAATAGTTTTCTTATGTAATTGGCTGCTCCCATATTGGGGACATAGATATTTATAATTGTTAGATCATCCTGGTGGATTGTCCCTTTAAGAATGAGGTAGTGTCCTTCTGTATCTCTGACTACAGTCTTTAGTTTAAAATCTAGTTTATCTGATATGAGAATCGCTACCCTGGCCTTCTTTTGAGGCCCATTGGCATGAAAGATGCTTCTCCATCCCTTCACTTTCAGTCTGGGTGTATCTTTAGGTTCAAAATGGGTCTCTTCAAACTATAAGTGACTCTTAATCTTACAAAACAAACTGAGGGTTGCTGGGGGGAGAGGGGTTGGGAGAGGGGGCTGGTGTTATGGACATTGGGGAGGGTATGTGCTTTGGTGAGTGCTGATTCACAGACCTGTACCCCTGGGGATAAAAATACATGTTTATAAAAAATATAAAATCAAAACAAAAACAAAACAAAACAAAATGGGTCTCTTGTAGATAAAATATTGATGGGTCCTGTTATTTTATCCAATCTGCAACCCTGTGTCATTTTATGGGCACATTTAGGCCATTCACATTGAGAGTGATTATTGAGAGATATGTTTTTATTGACATCGTGATACCTTTGAAATCTTTCTTTCTGTAGATTGTCTCTATATTTTTGTTCAATGTTATTCTTAGGATTTTTCCTCTTTTATAGAAACCCCCTTAATATTTCTGGCAGTATTGGCTTGGTGGTTGCATAGTCTTTTAAGTCTTGCTGATCTTGGAAACTCTTTTATCTCTCCATCCATTTTGAATGTCAGTCTTGCTGGATAAAGTATTCTTGGCTGCATGTTCTTCTCATTCAGTGCCCTGAATATATCTTGCCAGCCCTTTCTGGCTTGCCAGGTCTCTGGACAGGTCTGACGTTATTCTGATGGGCTTTCCTCTGTAAGTAAGGAGCCTCTTTGTCCTAGAGGCTTTCAAGACATTGTATCTGCAATTATGATTCCTCAATTTGACTATCCGGTGCCTTGATGTTTTTTTGGAATCTATAATCTTGGATGGAGACCGTTTGGCCTCTAGTAAATGAACACTAGTTCCATTTGCAAGATTGGGAAAATTTTCATGAAGAACTTGTTCCACTATATCTTCTAGACTTATTTCTTTCTCCTCCCCTTCAGGGATTCCAATAATTCTGACGTTGGAATGTTTCATGGCATCATTTATTTCCCTGATTCTCTTTTTGTGGCTTCTAAGCTGTTTGTTCCAGGCTTCCTCCTGATCCTTTCTCTGTTTGTCCTCCAGATCACTAATTCTATCTTCTGTCTCAGTTACCCTAGCTTTTCGAGAATTTAGATTAGATTGGAACTCATTGAGAGCATTGCGAACCTCATCCCTGGTGGCCTTCAGTTCTGCCCTAACGTTGTGAACATCATCCCTGGTCACTTTCAGTTCTGCCCTAATCAATTCTGTTTGGTCATCCATGGTTTTCTCCAACCTAGCTATTGCCTGGATAATTGTTAGCCTGAATTCTCTTTCCGACATATTGTCTATGTTGATAGCTGTTAGCTCTGTTGCAGAAGGTCCATCCTCTGTATTTTTCTTCTGTTGGGCATTCCTCCTCCTAGTCATTTTGGTGAGAGATAGCTGAACAGATGTAGCTGGATGTATCAACCATGGCGCAGTCAAAGTGCACCCTGGAACGCTTCTGAGCAATCAGGATTCCCCACCCAAATGAGAGAAAAAATAAAAGAAAAAGAAAAAGAGAGAGAGAGAGACAGGAAAAAAAGGGAAGATAAAAGAGAAAGTTCAGCCCAAATGGGCCCCAAGGTAAGATTTATGGAATATACAAAAAAAAAAAAAAAAAAACGGACAAACAAAAAGACTGATAAAAGTATATGACAAGAGAAAAAAAAATAAGCAAATAAAGGAAGAACCTCATCAAAAAGAACTCCAAGTATAAGATTTATATACTATCAGGACAAACACAAAAACACAGAAACACTGGCAGAAGAAAAAGATGGGAGAGTGGTTATAAATTCTCAGTGTGGGCGAGGAAGGTTGTTCTGATTCTTCCTGAATGTATCTTGGTATCTTTGTTAAAGGACTCAACTTTCCTAAGATAAAGGGGGATTAAAAATTGGTTTACCTGTGTGGAGATTCCTCAAGAAATTAAAAATAGAACTTCCCTATGACCCTGCTGGGCATTCACCCCAAAGATACAGATGTCGTGAAAAGAAGGGCCTTCTGTACCCCAATGTTTATAGCAGCAATGGCCATGGTCGCCAAACTGTGGAAAGAACCAAGATGCCCTTCAACAGACGAATGGATAAGGAAGATGTGGTCTATATACACTATGGAGTATGATGCCTCCATCAGAAAGGATGAATACCCAACTTTTGTAGCAACATAGATGGGACTGGAAGAGATGATGTTGAGTGAAATAAGTCAAGCATGGAGGAGATGGGGAGTTAGAGATAAGAGGATTGGGGTAAATTGGAAGGGGAGGTGAATAATGAGACACTATGGACTCTGAAAAACAATCTGAGGGGTTTGAAGTGGCGGGGGGATGGGAGGTTGGGGTACCAGGTGGTGGGTATTGTAGAGGGCACGGACTGCATGGAACACTGGGTGTGGTGAAAAAATAATGATACTGTTATGCTGAAAATAAGTAAATGAAAAAAAAAAGAAATAAGTCAAGCAGAGAGAGTCAATTATCATATGGTTTCACTTATTTGTGGAGCATAACAAATAGCATGGAGGATATGGGGAGTTAGAGAGGAGAAGGGAGTTGGGGGAAATTGGAAGGGGGAGGTGAATCATGAGAGACTATGGACTCTGAAATACAATCTGAGGGGTTTGAAGTGGCGGGGGGGTGGAATGTTGGGGTACCAGGTGGTGGGTATTATAGAGGGCACGGGTTGCATGGAGCACTGGGTGTGGTGAAAAAATAATGAATACTGTTATGCTGAAAATAAATAAATTAATTAAAAAAAAACAACAAAAAAAGAATTTTTAGAAAACCTGATTATACCGGATTGTTCAGGTGGGTCCAGTGTAATCACAAGGGTCATTACAAGTGAAAAGGAGAGGAATGATCAGAGAGATAATACAGAGTCAGAGTCAGAGAGATACTACACTGTGTCTTTGGAGGTCGAAAAAGGGGCCACAAGATAAGAAATTCCAATACATCTATGAGTTGTAAAAGGCAAAGAAATAGATTTCCCCCTAGAGCCTCCAGAAGGAACATGGTCCTGCTAACATCTTAACTGTAGTCTAGGAAGAGCTGTGTGGACCACTGACTAAAGAGAATGAAACTGTGAATTGTTTTAATCCATTGTCTGTGATGACTTGTTACGGCAGCAGATAGGAAACACACAAGCGAAGGAAGTGAGAAGAAAGGATCACATTTCAGCTGGAGCAACAGAGATTTTACTGAAGGAAGAAGCATTTGTGGATCTTGGATGGGATTGTGACCTTCAAGGGAGGTAGTGCTATGAACCTAACAGGCAGAGCAGTGGCTGTGAGGTATGTGTTGAGGTTCTTGTGAATGGTTGCATTGGCCAACCTGGGAAGAGGAGCTTGGTGGCAGGACTGGGCACAGACAGCAGGACCTGGAATTGGGAACCTGGGCTCGGGGTGGAGTTACCTTGGAAGAGCCCAAGCTCAAGAGTGACCTAGTGTATTCTGGGAAACGCATCTGCAGTACTGTCTAGTGGAGAGGGGAAGAGGGAGAGCATTTAAGAGGAGGAAGAGACATGGTCATGGGCACTGAAAAGTGGGGTGGGTGAAAAACTGGAGGTCTGAGAATGTGCAATTGCTCATTTACTCATTACAGAGAAATCTCCAGTGAAGACATACAAATGGCTTACAGACACATGAGAAAATGTTCATCATCACTAGCCATCAGGGAGATTCCAATTAAAACCACATTGAGAAATCTGTCTCAAGTGTTTTCCGATAGCATCTCTGACTCTGATACCCGGCCATCCCTCCTCCTTTCACTTATGATGACCCTTGTCTAGATTCAGATCTGGGCACCTGTCGGAAGCTGACACATGACAGCGTGGGGAAAGGGAGACATACCAGCTAAATATCCCCACACATCCAGGTGAAAGCACCATAATAAGAGATGCTAGAAAGGGGGGGGGGTGTCCTCGTGTGGCACATTATAATGGTGACAAGGTGAGCTCACCCTACCTGAGATCTTAAATCATTGGTGAGTGATTGAAAAAAAAACTATAGATCAAGGCCCAAATGATGCCACCTTGAGAATTTGGATTTGTCCTTATTAAAATGTCCTTGGGGAGCTTCAAATGCTCGCATCCCCTCTTTCCAGGGACCAGGAGCCATATTGCAGAGCTGTGGCTGTCTGCCTGGTGACCCACTCTGAGAGCTGGGGTGAGGCTGAGGGGCTTCCTGCCTTGGGACCCAGGTGGGGGGCAGAAGCCCTGCTTTCTTCATTCGAACTTTCCTTAATGAAGCATCTAAGGAATGCTCCTTCTGAAAGGCTAGGAAACAACTAGAAGTAAACCACATGGGCCCTGGTCCTGCCTGTCCTACCTTAAAGCCTGTACCTTGAGTTCCCTCCTCCAGGGCGGACAGGTAAGTGCAATTGACTAATAGCCCTCGGGTAAAGAGAATGTGTAAATGTCAAGGAGACAGTAAGAAGCACATCCTGTAAGAATGTTTCCGTGATTTTCAGGAATTCACTCTTCAAGTCATTGTCTGTTACGCTCTCATTTTCTACTGTTCTGTTCTATCCAGATCCTTGTCTTGGTCACTCTCCCACATTTGTCCCCTGTCCTCGTGTCATCTGTCAGCCCTGTCAGATCCTTCCCTTCAAATTTAAGATAAAGAAAGCCCTTATCTCAGTTGACATATTTTTTTTTGTGGTATTTGATTTCTAAGATAATTACTTCTAACTTTTTTCTATGTATACTTCACGTGGTTAAGGAGGATGAAGGATGCAGGATTTTATGATACAGTGTAGTTCTGCTTTTAGGCGACCAAGACAAAACTGTGGAAAGAAAACAGGGACGAACTGCCGCCAACCACTAGGGTTAGGGTCTGATTCGGGGACACACTCCCCAGTGGTCCCGTTTATGTCTGTGGTGGGCTGCTGGACTTTCACATTAGTCTCTACACTGCAGACTTCTGCTTTTCCAGCTCTACCCAGGCTCCCTGTTCAAATATCCCCACTCCTCTCTCCTCCATGTGAACACTGGCCACCGCGTGTCTCTCCTCCCCTGATGGGGCTGGAACTTGGAAGGGAGAGGAAGGGAGAGGAAGGAGCAGCCTCTCATTTGGAGGAAGTGAGCCCGACACGACCTGCTCTCACCTTCCCCTTCTTCATGTCTGCTCCTCTCTCTTCCCGCTCCCACTTACTGTGTCCTTCTCCAGCCCAAACGTCCTCTTTTTACAAGGGCAGTCATATGGGACTAGGGGTCACCTTAATGACCTCCCTTGACTTGATCGTCTGCAAAGGTCCAAATGAGGTCACATTCATGGGCACTAAGTTCAGGCTTTAACATCTTTGGGCGGGGGGGAGGAGAGCCACAGTCCCAGGGCTCAGTGTCGTCCGGTATTAGAAAGTCCTTCCTTGCTAATTGTTCCAGTTACTATATCCATTGCCTTTGTTAATCCAAATCTGTTTTCTGGAGCGCCTGGGGTCTCAGTCAATGAAGCATCTGCCTCTGGCTCAGGTCAGGATCTCAGGGTCCTGGGATCAAGCCCCCTGTTGTGGAGCTTGCTTCTCCCCCTGTCTCTGTTCCTCCCCCAGCCTGTGCACTCTCTCTCTCTCAAATAAATAAAGAAAATCTTGAAAAAAAATCTTCACCCTTCACCCTTCTGCGGCGTCCCCTCTTCAGCGAGCACATTGTGCATGCCATCTGTTCCAGTTTGAATCCAGGCCTCCGTTCTCAGCGAACCTTGGAAAGGCAACAGGTGCCAGTCTCCTAGGACATGCTGGGCTTTCAGACATGGGCTGCTATAAGCTTTTCTAGAACTTTTGAGTTTAATCTCGAACTTTAATCGATACCAGTGGAGTGAGGGAGGCTTGGGATGAAAGTTTTTATTATATTCCCCAATTCAATTACATTCATGATAATATTTCCATTTTAAAACAATTTTATCTTTGTCAATTATAAAAATGCCTCTAGGATTCACTCACTTGATTTATTGATGTAATTTCCCCCGACTCTGTAAGAAAATGAAATCACTATTCTTTGAGGCACCATCCACCACCAGCACGAATACTGTCCCCAGGGGAGGGTCTTTCCACAAAGACGTCCATTTGGCAGAAGTGTACCCTTTGTGCAGACACAAAGTAAGCTGGACTGTGGCATATGTCATTCTTCTGCTGTTATATATGGCTGGTGGGTTTGGATGACCCTGAATCGTTCAGCTCTCTGCTTGGGACAGCCGAAAAGAAATCTCAGAAAACCCCAGTTCCCCTCAACTTACTTAAAGGATTCTCCAAACAGTGAACGCAAGATTGATCACTTTGGTGACTCTGACATTTTACTATGGACCCCATGGTCTATTGTGCATCTGGTTCACTTCAAGAAAATTAAAAGAGTTTATGTTTAGATGCTCAGAAGAGAATGCTCTAATAAGAAATATAGAGGACAGAGCAGGTACACAGTGGGGCTCAGTCCATGGTTAAATCCCAGCTGGCTCCTGGGCACACCGCCTGTGCCCTGTTTACCCAGTGGCTTCTGGAGGCCTGCCCCAGGGCAGCCCCTGGCCGGGTCCTCAGGGAAGCAAGAACAAGGAGGGGGACGTGAGCGGTCTCTCACAAAACCAAGCCTGTTCAATTAGCAAGGCCTGTCCTTCATGCTGAGATTATGCCCTTCTTAGACTCTGCACTAAAATTCACCTTCTTGGGGTGCCTGGGTGGCTCAGTGGGTTAAAGCCTCTGACTTCGGCTCAGGTCATGATCTCAGGGTCCTGGGATCAAGCTCCGCATCAGGCTCTCTGCTCAGCGGGGAGCCTGCTTCCTCCTCTCTCTCTGTCTGATTCTCTGCCTGCTTGTGATCTCTGTCTGCCAAATGAATAAATAAAATAAAAAGAAATTCATCTTCTTTCAAGAGATCAAAGTCATAAAGACAGATTCATATTTTATACTGTGCCTTTGTTTTAAATATGTTTATGTCTTTCTTTGGCCAAAACAAGCAAACCAACCACAACAAACAAACAAACAAAAAATATAAAAAAAGAAAAGAAAGAAGTCACAGCTTACTTTGGGAGACATTGGTGGACTGGGTCCTCATGGTTCCCAGGGACAGAGGTGTGGACAGCGGGGTCGGCTTCAGCTGACCGCCGGCATGCGCTGACTGGCCCAGGCCCCTCTCGTGGACTTACAGCTGACATTGTGTGGTTATAACTGAAGTTTATATTCCTCGCTAGGAAGGGACAAGGGGCCTGTGGTTCCTGCCATGGAACGGCTGGCTGAAGAGGCCACTATCACAAACAAGGGGAGGGGGACAAGGAGGGATGGCTGGGTCCCTGATGGCCAGGCCACTAGGGTTCCCGCAGGAGCACTTCCTCTGTGATGCTGCTGGTGACATCAGTGACCAGAGAAGACCAGGAAAGGCTGAACTTGCCAGAAGACTCAGAAACACTAATCAACAAACATTGTGGCAGCCGCCAGCTTTGGTCTTGGTGCCTGCGGTGCGCTGAGGAACCCACCAGGGCCGTGGGCCACAGGTCCTGAGGCACACCCGGTACTCAGCATTTCCTTCTGCTCATCATGCCACAGTGTATGTAAGTAAGGGAAGCAGCACACACGTGGGAAGGGCCTTTCATTCCTGATAAGGGGAGCAATGCATCCCGTTCTGGGGCTCCGTTCTGCAGAGCAAGGCCGCAGACCTGCTGACTCCTGTGGTTCTGGGAGAGCCCATCCCTGCCTACGCAGCACCCAGCCAGCCCCTACAAGCACCCCAAAGGCAGGGCCTTTTCCGTGGACCTTGACAGTGGGCACAAAGCCTTCTCCACACATTGAGGCTGGAGGCACTCCCGAGCCCATCACAGATGCGGACCACATTCTGAAGTCCACGGGGGCGTGACCTCAGGCAGGGGCGCTCAAGGCTTTTTCACTGGAACTCACCTGGGGGATCTCGCTGTCACCACTGGTGACAGTAATTCACTGAGTGCCAGCCCTGGGCAGATGTAAGGGTTAAGGAACAGCTTTATTACATCGCCAGATGTTGTCTTGTCCATGGTAGCCAGATCAAGTGAATTACCGTGTCCATGGCTAACAGACACATGAAAAAATGTTCATCATCACTGGCCATCAGGCAGGTTCAAATCAAAACCACACTGAGATACCACCTTACACCTGTTAGAGTGGCCGAAATCAACAAGACAGTAAACAGCAAGTGTTGGAGAGGATGTGGAAAAAAGGAAGCCCTCTTACACTGTTGGTGGGAATGCAAGTTGGTGCAGCCACTTTGGAAAACAGTGTGGAGATTCCTCAAGAAATTAAAATAGAGCTTCCCTATGACCCTGCCATTGTACTACTGGGTATTTACCCCAAAGATGCAATGGCCACAGTTGCCAAACTGTGGAAAGAACCAAGATGCCCTTCAACAGATGAGTGGATAAGGAAGATGGGGTCCGTATACACTATGGAGTATGATGCCTCCATCAGAAAGGACGAATACCCAACTTTTGTAGCAACATGGGTGGGACTGGAAGAGATTGTGCTGAGTGAAATAAGTCAAGCAGAGAGTCAATTATCATATGGTTTCACTTATTTGTGGAGCATTAGGAGTAATACGGAGGACTTTAGGAGAACAAAAGGAGAAGTGAGTTGGGGGCAATCAGAGGGGGAGATGAACCATGAGACTGTGGACTCTGAGAAACAAACTGAGGGTTTTGGAGGGGAGGGGGTGAGGGGGTGGGAGAGCCTCGTGGTGGTGGGTGGATGGGCATGGATTGCATGGAGCACTGGGTGTTATATGGAAACAGTGAGTCATGGAACACTACAACAAAAACTAATGACTCACTATACGGTGACTAACACATAAGAAAAACAACAACAAAAAAGAAATACCGTGTCCACAGGCTACAGGTGTAGAGCCTGTCAGAGGAGTTGGGTGGATGCCCTGCCCTGAGTCACTCAACTACAGAGCCCCAGACCCCAAACCCGTATGGCCCTAAGCTCCAGACCCTCTTTTGATTCACAGACCCTGCCGTCACGGGCCCAGCTCCCCCCTGGTGCACACGAACAGCCTCCCAGCTGACTCTTCAAGTGCCCAATGCAGTCCAGCCTACTCTGTCCTACACAGCCAAGCCCACGTGTCCCTGCGGCCCCCACTGACCTGTGAGGTCACCCACTGACAGGTGGCATCTTGGCCTTTCTGCAGGAGCAGATGCCCACTCTGGAGGTCAGACTTGTTGCCATTCTCGTGTCGACCCAGACAATGCTGACTGCTCTGTGGAGTGCCCAGACCCCGTTTCTAAGGGGGAGTGCTGAAGCTTTGAGGCTGGAAGGGGTGTGATTTTCCTTCTGCAACACAAGCAATCTCCATGGTCATTGTCAAAGGTACGGACGCGCGTGGAGAAACAGGAGATTGCATTTCAAGAGCCAGGATACCAAGAGTCTCTTTGACCACCTAATCATTAATGCCATCGGTGAGAGGTCCCCATGTGCACACTGAAGCGGGGATGACGCCCAGGGGTCCTAGGGAGAGCCATGAACATAGCACCCACCGGTGCCCACTCTGTGCATGCGCTCTGGGGGCTTGCACGGCAGGGAGTTTGCAGAGAGGGGACCCCTTTGTCTCTGCGATTGGGCCCCGCATCGCGTCGTCAAACTCTGTACTCAGCGAGGAGTCTCTCTGTCTCTCTCCCTCTGCTTCTCCCCTGCGGGTGCACTCGCTTGCTCTCTCTCGAACAGATAAACATAAAATCTTTACAAATAAAAGGGTCAGCAGCTCCCTCGTTGTTACTTTGTAAGCCATCCCAAACCACCAAGTCCCTGAGCTTCATCAATGTTTCGAATCTGAAAACTCCCAGCGGACATGCGAACGGTTCTTGTAAGCACGATGAACTCTTACTAAACACTAGCTGATCTGCCTTTAATTTTTACTGTTTCTGGATTTCTGACATTTGTAATTTTGTGAAGAATATTTTGCAAAAACATATAGTCAGTTGGAGATAAGGGTTGAATCCTTTGACATCTACAGGGAAATTATAAAAAGGGATCAAAATGTCTGCAGTCTTCATATCTGTATCTCTCATTTTCATTTCATTCATGATTTTTTGGTAATGTCGACAAGAGAAAGATACCAGAATTTATACTTTGATTATACTCATGGCTACTATCACAGCTCAGTGACTTAATAAATAGCACTAATTTAATTCTATTAAATACACAGAGGTTTAGTAACTGTAATTGTGATTTTAACGATACTGCTCTTCATAGGTGTTTTCTACTGTTGTTGAAAATGTCTTTAATTAGATGAGTTTTGTATTTTTTCCATTCAAGTGAGTTCCTGAATGATGGCCTAAACTTCATTGTAATTGTTAGTAATTCCACAAAAATTGTCTTCACCTTCCTACCTAGTAGAAGTGACCGAGGAAGAAATCAGAGTAGGTACGGTGTTTATCCAAGATGTTAGATATAGAGACATGGTGCGTGTTTTCGGATTGTTAAATTAAAAAAACAACATAGGCCCCAATTGGGGTCACTTAAACCAAGTTTGTAAACTCATGCTTAATACATAATCCAACTCCAATTTCAACCTCCCCCAGAAACTTTGTCTTAACTGGTCGTTCAAGAACTTTCCAGTGAGTCCATCACGCTGCCCCTCTCCATGCCCCAAAGAAACATGAGGTCATCTCATGATAAGACCCACTGCTTTTCCCTAGAAAGCAGCCTCGCCCAGAACTTTTTTTTAGTTTTGCTAGTAACTTTCTTGCCCCTGTCCTCCGTCTAGAAAAACCCTTCCTTGTCTACAGTTCCTTGGAGGGCCTCTCGACTTGTGTTTGGGGTTCTGCTGGTTCACAAATCGTTTGCTACAGCCCATTAGACCTTCAGATTTTCTCGGTTGAATTTTGCTATTTAATGGGGTGCTTATAATGACTAATCATAGAAGTTAAGCTGTACATACAGCTTGGTTGCTAAAAACACAGGAAAAACCTGCAGAACAGAATTCCATTCACATGGAAGGCATGTACTGAATACGGTGAAGCAGTTGGCCCGATTTTTAATTTATTTTTATTTATAACTATCTATCTGTCTATTTAACTTGTTTGTTTTAGAGAGGGAGGAAGCATGAGCAAGTTCGTGGTGGGGAGAGGCAGAGGGAGGGGGGGAGAAACTTCGGCAGACACCATGCTGGGGAAAGAGCCCAACACAGGGCTCTCAATCTCACGACCCTGAGATCAGGACCTGAGTGGAAATCAAGAGTCAGGCACTTAACCCACAGGGCCAGCCAGGTGCCCCTGGCCTGATTTTTAAGGTCTCTGTCTAGTCCATCCCCTTCACAGCTACCCTCACTGCCCACTGCCTCCTTGTACACGGTCCCTTTGCTCTGAAGGTCGGCATATGTTGTGCTATGACTTTGAAATTCACTTCTCAGAGAATTCCTCTTCCAGGGAAGGATAGGAAACATGTTTCATGGAGCACCGATTGTGGATTTAACTGTAGTCTGTTGTGCAGGTGTGTGAGGCCTCTGATACTCAATCGAGGTGAAGTTCTGTGAGCTGCTCCTGGGCCTGAGGGCTCTGTTCTCTCCGAGTCCTCATGGAGCACAGAGCCCACTGCGGGGCCCAATCCCAGACACATGGGAGGCACTGAGTCTGGTCCAGTGAGACCATCCAGGGTCTCCACAGAGGCCATCCACAGAGGACACACAGGGACAGATGTCACCTCAGGGGCCGAGGACAGAGTCTGGAAGGATACTGAGGACATAGTGGAAAAAGCAACGCTTGTCACAGACCCACACTCCTCTGAAAGAGTTAACAAGAGTCCTTGCCGGGGAATCTTTGAAGCTGCTGAGCTTCTGTGAAGAGGAGTCGGGAACTGAAGTGTGGTGTGGCGTGGCATCAGTGAGCAGGATAAGGAAAGGTTCTGCTGACCGACACAGGTTGCAGGAACGCATCAAAACCCCCGAAGAGCTTCCGAGGGAAGGCGCGGAGTCTAGCACAGCTGCAGTGCGAGCAGCGAGGGACGGAGGTGAGCCCGAGGACTCGAGGCCCGGGGCCGGGCCATCCCGGGCTCCCCGGCGCGAGCAGGAGCTTGGGACTCAACTACAATCAGACGGGACAGGACTGGGCAATTTGGGGGAGGGGTGGCCCCATCAGGCGTACATGCGGGGGGGTCATTGGCAGCTCTGAGAGCAGGCCAGGGGTAAGGGAGTGGACACAGGGCGATGCATTAGGAGGTTTTGTGGCAGCTGGAGAAGGAGACTGCGGCAGAGGGTCTGCGTGGACGCTGTCCCCCCACTTCTGTTCTTGACGTAGATCTGCATATTCCGGCTTCGGATGCGGGACCCTCGACGATTCCTGCCTTCTCACCCACAGACTGCAGTTCGCTCCAGAACCACGCCGGCTGCACTTGCTGGGGGGGACGGACGGACCAGACTCACGTCTCAGGAGGACGGATCAGACTCACGGACAGACCAGACTCGCGTCTCAGGACAGACGGACCAGACTCACGGACAGACCAGACTCGCGTCTCAGGACAGACGGACCAGACTCGCGTCTCAGGACAGACGGATCAGACTCACGGACAGACCAGACTCGCGTCTCAGGACGGACAGACCAGACTCGCGTCTCAGGACAGACGGACCAGACTCCCGTCTCAGGGCCGGCGGTCTGACAGCAGTTTTGTCTGACACAGTGTCAAGGTCCGTGCTTACGCTGCAGCTTTTGGCTGTGACACATGTGTTTTGTGTCTGCTTTTTACCCTGGATTATACACATCACAAAAGCAGAAAATTATGTTTTAAATCACGACTGCATCCCTGGCTTTAACAGCGCCTGACACATGGCGGTTCCTCCAGAGGTGGTGTGTTCCTGTCTTACCCAGAGAAGGGAAACACCGCAAAGAGAAAGAGATCGGACATGCCTTCTGTCAGCAGGAACTTGGTCGGTGTTCTTTCCTGCTTTAGACTTTGAGTGCCCTAATTTCTCCTCTTTGTCTCCGTGATCCTTTCCTTACAGCCATGAAGAATGAGAAGACTTTTCTAGGAAAATTTAAATGTCTCACCATCAATTGTAATTCATGAATGTGATATGGAATTCATAATTTATTATTAGAGCTAGTAAATGTTTTTCCTATGCTTTCCTTATTTTGAAAACATGTCAGCATTTATTGCTTATGAAAAACAGGTGCTAGATAAAATTCATTTCCTGTACCCCTGGGGATAAAAATATATGTTTATAAAAAATAAAAAATTACATTTTCTGAAACCTGGAGACTAAGAATTATAAGGGCCAGAAGCCACATGTTTATGGTTCTATTTCTCAAGCATCATCCAGCCTAATGGTGTGGTGATGGGATAATGGTGACCATGGGGACTCAGCTCCTTACTGACCTGTGTGACTTATTCCATAGAGAGGGAGAATTTTTCTGAAGAAATTTTAGTGTTTGAAATGCCTGGGTCACTCAGTGGTTAAGCCTCTGCCTTCGGCTCAGGTCATGATCTCAGGGTCCTGGGATCGAGTCCCACATCGGGCTCTCTGCTCAGCGGGGAGTCTGCTTCCTCCTCTCTCTCTGCCTGTCTCTCTGCCTACTTGTGATCTCTCTCAGTCAAATAAATAAATAAAATCTGTTTAGAAAAAGGAATTTTAGTGTTTTAAAATCACAGTTTATTAAAACAGTCAATTGCTTTCCTATGTACTAGTAATGAGTAAGTGGAATGTGAAAATAAAAAGTTAATGCTATTTTTTTTTTTAGCATGAAAACAAGTGAAATAGATAGGTATAAATCTAACAAAATACATGTAAGATCTCTAGGAGGTAAACTTCCAATGTCTCATGAATGAAATAAAAAAGAATTAACTAGGACACCTGGTGGCTTAGTTGGTTAAGGGTCTGCCTTTGGTTCAGATCATGATCCTGGGATCTGGAGATCGAGTCCTTGTTCAGTGGGAGGCCTGTTCTCCCTTGGCCTCCTGCTTCCCCTGCTTGTGCTCTCTCTCTCTGACATGTCATAAATAAAATATTTTTTTAAAAGAAAAATTAAATAAATGGGGACATAGGCCATGTTTTTGGATAAGAAAACTCAATCTTGTCAAGATGTCAGTTCTTTTCAACTTGATGTATTGATTCAACACAACCACAATACAAGTCCCAAGTTATTTTGTAGATACTGACAAGCTGGTTCTGAAGTTTATATGAACAGGGAAAGACCCAGAATAGTCAACACAAGATTGGAGGAGAAGAACAAAGTTCGAGGACTGACACTGCCTAACTTCAAGTTTACTACAAAGCCACAGTAATCAAGAGAGTCTAGTGTTGGTAAAAGAAGATGCAGATAGATGAATGGGACAGAGCGGAGAGTCCAGAAACAGACAAACCTACACCCTGTGCACTGACACTTGGCAGAGGAGCAGAGGCAACGCGATGGAACAAAGACAATCTTTTCAGCAAATGATGCTAGAACGACCGGATGTCCAAGATGCAAAATGAAACAAAACAAATCAAAACAAAACACACCTCAAGATGGATCACAGACCAAAATATAGAATTATAAAACTCCTAAAAGAAACTAGGGAAAAACCCCAATGTCCTTGGGTATGGTAATGACTTTTAGATACGGCACCAAAGGCACAACCCACAAAAGATACAAGCAGTAAGCCAGAAATCATAAAAATTAAGAGCTTTTTATCTTAAAAAATAAAAAAAAAGGTCAAGGGAATGAGAAGACAAGACACAGACTGTTAACAAGGTCTGCAAGGGGCACATCTCGCTGGACTGTCACCCAGAAGACACAGAGGACCAAGGTAGCTAGCTGATTCAAAACGGGCAGAAGATCTGAACACAGCAGCAAAGAAGTTCACGAGAGGCTGGTAAGCTATGAGGACACCCTCACAGTCACATGTCAGTAGAAAACTGTGTATTCAAACAACCGTGGGACCCCACTACACACTAGGAGAACGGCCCAAACCAGAACTCTGACAACCCCGACTGCTGATGAGGCTGTGGAGCAACTGTGGGGCCGTGTGGCCGTGGAGAACGCGAGTGCCTGACTCAGGCTCTCCTGCTTCCCACAGCGAAGGACGCCAGGTGGGAGCGGGCCAGGGAGCGGGCCAGGCTGAGGGAGGGCTCCCCGGCACACCTGAGGCAGGAGACGTGCCTCCGTGTGGGAAAAGCAGCAACGCACGTGGCCGGGGGCTCGATCCCGAAGACCAGTCCTGCTCCTGGGAAGGGTTATGAGTCTGACCCACTTCACAGAGGCAGCAGCAGCTGGGAAATCCTCTTCCCCGTGCTGGGAGCACCACAGAAAGTGGAACCTTGTGTATTTGCGGACACTTCCAGAAGTTTCTGGTGATAAAGTAAAAGTGTATGAAACAGAATAATATGGTGACCAATCAAGGGAAATGCTCTTAAGGGTGAACACTGGAGACTGAGTGCATTTTTTTCCTCAAAAGGCAGGAGGAAAAAAATGCAAAGATCTTTACCCCATGGAGTAATAAAAAGTTATCACCTAATTGCCACCTTCATGTTTTGTCCTCAAACATCTGACTTATTGAATCAGTGTGAGACCTGTTTTAAATATAAATTGTTTTCAGAACCAAGCTTGTAACATGTCCTGGAGATCATGGAGAGAGGCTGTTGGATGAAAATCACTTCATTTTCAGGAAAATGGGGATCTGTGTTATTTTCTTCATTATGTTTAGTTTTTGATTTCCGTTTCTGTTTGGTCTATAAATGGTGAAACGTTCATAAGATTTACAGGAGGTGAATCTTGTTAAAAATAAAATACAGGGAGCCATAAAGTATGGAAATATTCACAGTATTTTTCTAATAGATTGAACCCCCTTAACCGTTTCTTCTAGGGTGAAGGTACAAAATTATGTGGTAGAAATTGTACCCACAAATCACCGGAGGCTACCTTTGACAGGTGTGCGTGCCGTGACCGTCGGGAATTTGCTTTCACATGCATTAATTCTATAATGGAAGGATTTTGACGATCAACACTATATCACTGAACTTTGATTATTAATGGATGCTTTCTTCCATTTACATATGAAGAAGTCCCTTCTAGTAATTAGGTCATGTGCATGTCTTGTGGACTAAATGATATATTTTGTAAGTTTTCTAACTATTTGAAAAAAATGTGTCCTTTTTAAGCTCCATAATGAATACAAAATGGAGCCTGATTGCCTGAGTCTTGCAAACTGTGCATTTTGAAAGAATTATTTAGAAAGTGAATCCTTCCAAGTCCTACGTCAGTTTAAGCTAGTCTGAGTATTAGCACTTTGTCACATCTGGAATTATGTACAATACCATTTGAGGGCATTACCACACTTTAAGGAAAAAAAATTAAAAAGTCTTATTTTTACCAGAGGATAAAATAGAAATATTTCTAGATACCTGACTCATTTGTAAAAACCTTCACATCACCGTGAGCCTGCTTGGTTTAAATATAAGACAAAACTCACAAACCTGACATAGCTCTTTTGTGCAAGATAACATCCCAGCCCCTCTGGGACGTGAGAGTCTAGATTTTTGCTTATTTCATCCCTCCGGCTCACTTGCCCTGAGCCTCCGCCGTGTTTCCAAGGAAGGCAGTCAGCCGTCTTGAATTCAGATCTCTTCTCCAGTGAAATGAAAAAGGGGACATGGACATCCTTTGACTAGACGTTAGTAAAACGGGACAGAGAAGATGTTTTCTCTCATTGGAGGTTGGCGGCATTTTGCTTGTGCTTTTGTTTGTCTAAACCCTAGACCCAGCTCCAGCTAGTGAAAGCTGCGGGAGGAGAGTCTGTGGGTCTGCGGATGGAAACTGGATTCCTTCCTTTGGGGGGCAGGGACCCAACGCAGGGATAAGCCTTCCCAAGCGCTTCCAAGACGGGAGCCCCGTGTGGGGAGATGCGGACAACGTCCCAGAATCCCGGGCTCTCAGGCGGGCACAGTCACCGAGTGCCCCTGTGCTGGGGTTGGCCGAACGGTTTCAGCTCTGCTGTGAAGCTTCTGTCGCTGCGTGGCTGCCCGGCTCCTAAAGAGTGGCCAGGGGAGGGGGTCTCTGGGGGTCTCTGGGGAGGACCTCTCAGGGAGGAGGCTTTCTGTGGCATTTCTCAGGCTTTGTCTCTGGGGGTGGGGTCCCCAGATGTGACATCTGTCCGTGTGGGTCTGTGGTAGGCTTTCTGTGAGTCTCTGGGTGTGAGTCTCTAGCAGAGTTCTCTGTGTAGGGTCTTGCTGAGGGGTCTCTGTGGAGTCTCTGTGTGGGTCTCCGTCAGAGGTCTCTGTGTCTCTGTGTGGGGTCTCTGTGTGCATCTCTGTCAGTGATCTCTATGCACCATCACTGTGTGGGTCTCCATCAGGGTCTCTGCATGTGGTCTGTCAGAGGTCTCGGTGTGGGGTCTCTGTGTGGGTCTCTATCAGAGCAATGTGTGGGGGGCCCCAGAGGGCGATGTTGGGCTGGTAGCGGGATACGCAGCAGGGGGTCTCCTAGACTGCACCCTCCTTCTGGACATACCCCTTCCAGCCGGGGGTGGGACAAGCCCCATCTGAGGGTCTCCTGCCCTCCGGGCTCTGGGGTAACCAAAACCAGGAGCCAGGCCAGTTCCTTGGTCTCTGAGTCCGCACCAGTCCCCTGGGAGCTATCCTTGGGCCACACGAGTATGTAAAGGTCACAGACCACAAGTCTGTCCTGGGGCCCCCAGTCCTACAAGCTTATGAAATTGTGCAGAAATTAACTTCTCTGCCTAAAGGCCTTGCTGTCTCCGGGCACCTGGCCGTCCATGCGGAAGCTCAGGTGGCTTCTGTACAACCCCACCCTGACCCTTGCCGCACCCCCCAGCCCTGGACTTGGCAGCTGAAATGGCGCGGAGACCCTGCAGGGTCAGCCCCAGGGCCTCTAGCTCCTCCCCTCTGGGCGCTTGGGTGGCAGTGGGACACCAAGGGTCTTCAGTCCTCACACCAGACATGGGCACACCCTGTCACCTGGCCTTCCTCCTGGCCGTCCGCCCGAAGCGCAGGTCCCCCCGCCCCCAGCCACACCCACTCCATCCCCCAGAAGGGGAAGGAGGTGCTGGTGAGCAGGCCCCGTCAGTGCCCTGGGGCTGGACAGGCTGGTCTCTGGGGGTCTCTGGCATCCACCTCCCACCCCCAGTGCTGGGAGCGAGCCCGTCCCTGCTGCTCCGAGTGTGAAAAGAGGGGCTGAGGGAGCCAAGCCGGGATTCCTTGGGGTGAGAAGGCTCCTGGGGTGGCCGCGCTCTACTCCCCGCAGGAGACTGTGTGGGGGGCAGGATTTCTCACTCTCCCTCAGGGCCGGCCTTGGGGCTCCCAACTTGGGCTCCCACTCTGACCTAGGACTCCGTCTTCCCGGAGGCGGAGTGGGATTTCTGCCTCGGCAAACCCTCCCTACAGCCCCACAAGTTCCAGGTGGCGGGAAAGCAGGAGAGGGTGGGCAGAGCGAGGTCCGGGCTGGGCCTTGTTCCACCTTGTGGAAACCGAAGATGAGGAAGGAGGCGGGGTGGACCCCACGGTCACATCCTCCAAGGCCCCATTCATTGTGGAAGCCAAAGCAGGCCCTCGGGGAGAGGGGCCCTGACCCTTCCCATCCGCCGCAGCAGGGCACATCCAGAGGCCGGCACCTCTCACGAGAAAAAGAACATGTATTTTGGGGAAGCAAAGAAATTGCGGCACGGAGAAGCCATTAGCCCATAGAGGATGTGCTAATGTGAGAAAAAAAAGTTTTTCTCTGCACCGTTTGCGTTTCTTCTTGGAGGAAAGTTGTCCTCCCTGGAAAGGCGTGAGCAGCACACAGTGGCTGGCCGGGTGCGACGTATCGTTGAAGGAGGCAGTGCCTGGGGCAGTGGGGCTGCAGGGTGCGGCCGGAAGGGCCCGGCACCAGGGACCCGCACTGGCAGGGTCTGCCTGGGCCCCCCGGCACCCTGGCGGGGAAGGGCCACGCCATCCACTCGGTCTTGTTGGCATAGCTGTGGCCCCTGGGGGTGCCCTGTGGGCTGGCCGTCTCCCTCATCACCCTCCTCTGCTCTTGGTAGGAGAGGACCCCGTGGTAGCAGACACTGGGGCCCTGAGTCCCTGGTGAGGCGCCCCTTTCTCCTCTAGGATCCGCCCCACAGCAGTCACGACCACCTGAGCCTTGGCAGAAGTGCTGTCCATGGCCGACCTGCCCGTGACTTGTCCATGGCCCTGGGATGACGAAGACTTGCCCTTTTGAAGGGAATTTTCCAGTCCTTTGCCTCTACTGGGAAGGAACCACTGGAGCAGATGCTTCATCCTTCTCCTGAAGTCGTTTTCCGGAGGAGATCAGTGCCGATGACTCTCTCGCAGGCTCTCTTGAGGGGACCTCCTGGAGCTCTCTCTCCTCTCGGGGGGACACAACCTGCTCAGGCTCTTCCACTGATGCTGCAGTCCCAGGGGTCCCGGCTGCCTGGGGGGCTCTGGCCACGGGATCTTTGGCCACGTGGCACCGGGGAAGTAGATGTGTCTTCACTGGGCCCGCTCTGGAAGCCAGACAGAGATCCCTGAGAAGCCCAGACTTCAGCCGTGAGGAACACATTGGACTGACGGTCTTGAAGGAGATGCTCAGTGGCACAGTCTTGAAGGAGGACCCCTGTCTCACAGTCTTGAAGGAGCACAGTGCGGGTGGCATCCCGAGGCCAGTTCTCTGTCTCCATCAACTTCTGGGGCTCTGATCCCCTACGCTGTGCCTTAAGGCATAGCTCTTTGGGGTCTCGGGCTACCAACTTTGTAGGTGGCGGGGGGCTATTGCTTTTCCCTGAAGACCCTGATCTTCTCAGCTTGCCACAGGAGCCTTGGTTGTTGACCAGCACACGGGGTTCTAAGGTGACTCCCCAGGCAGGGACCCCCTCGACCTTCTCTGCCTCCCTGGGCTCTTTGGCACTCAAATCCTGGGGCTCCAAGTTGAGCTCTAGCACGGTACGTCCCGTGAGGCCCAACCCCCATTCGCCCTCCTTGGCTCCTTCGTGGCTGTTGCTGGACTTGGACTTGACTCCAAGTTGCTGTTCATAAGAGTCCTTGAGGCAGTCTCACTGTGCCAGATTCTGCCCACAAAGCTGTATGTGAAGGTCCGAGAGGCTGGCCTGGCCTCCTGTCCAGCCAGAGGGCCACCCCCAGGTGAGGTCCCTTCTAGAGCCTGCTGGATTTCCTCACACATAGGTCGGGGAGCACCAAGGGGACCCTCCCAGGTGGGGTAAGACTCTTTCATCACCTCTCCTTGATAGGGCTGAGGAGAACTTCCCACGAACTTGGTCCTCGAGCTGGCCTTGGATGCGCAGGAGGCGGAGAGGGGGCCGGAGGACTGAGAGAGGAGGAAGCCCTTCTTCAACTTGAAGAGGTTTATAGGCTTGAGAACCTTGAGTGGGAGGCCCCACTGGTGCTTCACCCTAAACCTTATGATATGTGCTTCTAGCATCTGCTGAGTGTACGGACTGAGGATGGAAAAATTGTGGGAGGTGGTCATGCAAGGTTCCCAACACTTGGAAAGGGCTGGCTTTCCAGGTTTCCCATGAGGGCTTGGCTTTCCAGGAAGGTCCGAGGCGTGGTGGGCAGTGAGCCTGGAAGGATGAACATCCAAAGGGACCTGACCCTCTCTGGACTGCCCTAACTTCCTGAAATGGGCTCTCAGGTCCTTTTCTGGATGCTTCTCATCTGCACTGCTTGTGGAGGGCCTCAAGTCTGTGTCTGACTCCTCACGATTTCTTCCTGGAGCCTTCCCTGGAGAGCTTGTTGTGCCTCTGTGTAGATCTTTCCGGGTCCTCCCTGCACTGGACCTTGAATCCTTGCCCCGGCTTTTTCCTGGCACAGTCCTTCGTGTGCAGCTTCCATCCACAGACTCAGACTCGGACGTCGGACTGTGCCAGCTGCGAGCCTGGGGCACCTTCTGGAACTTTTGGTGAGGCTGTATCTTCAGGGATAGCTGGATCCTGTAGGGTGGGCGTCTTTCTTGCTTCACGAGTCTCTTCCAAAGGTGCCACTCCAGTTGCTCCCGGAGTTCAGAGTCGCTCAAGTTCCCAGGAAGGACAGAGACTGACCCATGGCCCTCGGGGGCCTGGCCACCCTGCGGAAGGTCGGGAGGACCTTGGCTAAAGACTTCCTGAGATCTTTTCACCACAGGGGGTACCTCACCGCTTTCTAGTTGCTTCTTCAGAAAGTGACATTCCAGGTTTTGAACGACAGTTGACATGTAAGATGGTGTCTTCTGGGCTACAGGGCAAGACACCTCGCAGCTCCCCATATCCGGTGGCAGAGAAGGAAGTCCAACTGGGACAGAGGGTGCAAGGCATGCCTGGGTCTGGGGCTGAGCTAGAGGTGGGAGCTGGGGCTGGTCCAGGGGGAGGGGCTGGGGCTGAGTCAGAGGCTGGGGCAGGGACTGGGACAAGTTCAGGGTCAAGGGTTGGGGCTGGGCCGAAGGGTTGCCTAAGTCCTGGGTCAGGGAGAGGCATGGAGCCACGCTGGCCTGAATCCTGAGTGGCAAAGCATGAGAGAGCTCATTGAATATGATGGGTGGGAACTCCAGTGGGGGGTCGGTCACCCTGACAGTGGCCACCAGGGACTCGCTGTGCAGAAAGGGAAGACCCCAGAAGAGCTGGCTGCATTTCTGCTCCAAATTGTCCCCTGGAATCTTGGGATGTGGGGGCTTCTCAGGACCAAGCATCTGTTTCACTTTGCCTCTCATGCTCAATAAGGACGGGCAGCCCACGGTGTCCTGCCCATCACCTGGGGACTTGAACATTCTCCCGAAAGAGGTCAGCTGGTATTTTGACCTTTCCTTCTTTTCCTTCTCCTTCCAAAACTTTAGTTCTGTTCTCTTGGTGATTAGTATCTCCAGAAGCTTCTGGATGTCTGGGTTATTGAGAGGGGGGACCCTAGTCTCTCCCTGTCTGTGTGTGGGCTCTCCCCAGAACAAGGCCTCTGGTTGGCCATGGGACAGAGGCGCTTTATGGGACTCCAAGCGTGTTGAAGTGGACAGGTTCCAGGCATTGGCAGCCGCCTGCCACCAGGACAGGGCCGAAATGGGGCTGTGTGAATGGCCTAGGCCCGAGATGGCTGGGCCAGGAGCTGTCCTGTCAGCTGACCAAGTGTGCGGAGCCAAGCTCTGTGGGATGGGGCACGGCGGGGTTGCCCTTGAGTCAAACTGAGGGAGAGTCAAAGGAGAGTCTGGCCACTCTGGGGCCAAGGAGGCTGTCAGAGGCCCAGGGGAGGCCTCCGAAGGAGGGAGACATGGCGGGGAAGGGGGAAGAGCAAGGGGCTGGTGTGAAAAGCCATCTGGGGAGAGGAAAGGCTCTGCGGGCCAGGAAGTACTCAGGGGCGAGTGTGAACTGACAGAAATTGAGGAGGTCATTGGTCCTGCTGGCAGGGTGGAGGCCAGAGGCTGCAGGGGCCCCGTCAGTGGAGTTTGGGCAGGTGAAGGCGCCACGGCGGGAGCAGCGTCTCCCACAGACTCCCCGCGTGGCTGACCGGCTCCAGATGGCGCCCCTTGGCGCACCTGCCTGGGGGCTGCTTGACGTAAGAAGTGGTGAAAGCCCCTCTGGGCCGAGAGCCTCGCCAGAGGGCTGCGGGAGACAGGAGTGAGCTGCCGCTGCAGCAGCCCGGACCAGGAGTGGTCCCCACAGCCCTCCACGCCCCACACCCAAGTCACAATGCCCCTGCTGTCCCTCAGCCCAGGGCTTTGGTCACAGTCTGTCCCCACGGCTCCTCCCACGCCCTCCCCCGCCAAATAGCCCCAGGGGCGTTTCCCTGCAGCCCGGGTTCACACTAGAGACTCGGGGAGGCCCACCCAGGGGAGAAGGGGGCAGATTCTTTACCTTTGCAGAAGGGAGAACAGGTCCTGAACCTCTTCCAGATCTTGTAGGCAATCTCTGAAAACTGGAAACAGGAGACCAGGTCACAGTGGAAGGCGAGGCCCAAGGGTCTTACAGGAGGCTGGGTACAATGTCTCTTTAGGGGAGACCTTTGGGGGATTGGACTCAGGAGCCCCAAACAGCAATGTCCAAGGCACGTGCTCGCACAGTGATTACAGGGTTCATAATGGGGGTCGCTTTGTCTTTTCCAAAGTGTTTTCCTCACTCACGACCTTGCTGGGGGAGGAAGAACTGTGTGGCCTCACAGAGGAATCTGAGCCGAGTTGAACAGCTTGTCCACAGTGGGAGCAGGAGGTCCCGCCCCCCAGTCCAGGCCCTGGGGCCCCCGCTGGGCCACACCTATTTCCAGCCCCTCAGGGCTTTGTTCTGGTGCAGAATCTGGAAAGCCTTCAGGTTCCCCTCTTCCTCTCAGGGGGCCCCCACCTCAGGGCTCTGTTTCCTGAGAGATGGGCTCAGGCCCTGGTGTCCTGGAGACGGTGGGGCTGGGCCCTCAGAGCAGGTGGCCCAGTGTAACTGGGGCATGCAGGGGTGAGAGGCAGATGCTCACCTTTCACAGTCTGGTTTTTCTTCCTTCTGTTGCTCCTCCGTGGCTCTGCTTGGCACTGCGATAAGAGAACATGGAGAGACTGGGACCCCTGCCCCAGCAGCAGGTGACCCAGTGCTCAGGGGCCTGACCTCTGCTAGAGAGGCAACTCAACCTCTGGTCCTCAGTCACCAGTCACTGTGTTTGGGACGCTCTCCTGCACCCCTCCACCACACCTGGACTCTGGTCCGAGATCTTCCTGGAGAAATCCTTGTGTCCCTCTAACTCCTGGCTGGTCTGGCTTGTCCTGGATGGATGGTGGTCTACTCTCTCCTGACAATTCTATTCTTTCCCATCTCAGGAGTCTCTCCAATGACTCAGAAAAGTGGAAGGAATAATAAAAAAGAAGATAGAATCACATTCTGCTGGGTCTGGGCCAAGGGTTCCTTACCTTCCTGCTCTTCCTGTGTTTCTTGCCTGGTGGTGAGGACGGATCAGGCTGGAAATAGGAGAGTAAGAGGAAGAAGAGCCGCAGCCCCCATATGAATGCGAGGGCAGCATTAACTGCCCAGGTAGTGGGACTGGAGCTCAGCCAACCATCAGTAAGGAATTCCCAAGGGAAGAGATATTTCTCCGTCTCTTTCCTCGAAAAACAGTCCCATCGCACTGCTGCCTTCAGGCAACTGAGCCCTGGGTGTGGAGGTGCAGCCACAAGCCCCACGCCCACATCACAGAGCTGTGGTCTGGTCACAAAGGGCCCTTGAGGGCAGGTAAGGGACACAGGTAGCTGGACCACATCCGCTCTCCAGCACCAGCCCTGTAGCTCCGTCATCCCTCCACCCTCCCAGGCCAACACTCCTACCCGCTCACCCTGCTAGAGACAGACCTTTGTCAATTTGTCTTTCATCCTGCGTGGAGTTCAGAGAATACCTGTTCCCCATGGGATCTCCAGTTGTGCTCCATCAGTTTCATAGCTTTTAAAAATTTGGAGTTGTCCTTGGAATTTTGGTTAATTCCCAGGAACTTTTGTCCTCTGTCTGCAGCTTGTCTCCCCACATAATATGTTTTTGCCTTGCATCACCCTAGTACAAATGAGACTCAAATTTCTTTTGTGCTTCTTTAGCCATGTGCTTTTTGAAAACATCTTAAGATGTTTTATTTCAATTAATCTTCACTATCTTCAGCTAGAGGGACTTAAAAAATTAATGATTATTCCAAATTTACAAAGCTAAGTAAGTACAAAACAAAGTGAAATAGTTCAACCTCGCAGGTATGTTTCTCAGTCATTTCTAGTGTTTTTCCTTCTGAGATGAGCAGACAGTAAACTGCAGAAACACTTTCACAACATTCCGTATAGGCACACTTCCACATGCTCACGCACATTTCTTAACAAAGCCAGCATGTTCAAATCCTGGAATCAAGTTTTTAGTTTTGTTCTGTTTTGTTTTCAGTTTAAAGATTTCCTTTAGGAATCCTTGTCAGTTTGTGTATCTGGGAATATCTTTATTTTGCCTTCATTTTTGAAAGTCAGATTTATTAGGTATGAAATTCTGGGTTTGCAGTTTTTTAAAAGTTTTATTTATCTATTCATTTATTTGAGAGACAGAGAGAGAGAGAGAGAGAGAGAGAGAGAGAGAGAGAACCTGTGTGCATGAGCAGGGGAGTGGGAAGGAGATCCCTCAATGAGCACTGCACCTGACATGGGGCTTGATCTCAGGACCCTGAGATCATGACCTGAACTGAAATGAAGAGTCAGATGCCCAACAGAATGAGCCACCCAGGCACCCGGACAAGTTTTTCTCTTTCATCTTTTTGACTAGTGTCATTTCAGGGCCTTTTCCCCCTGGTTCTGGTTGGAAGTCAGTGGGTAATTTAATGCGGTCCTCTGTATATGAAGGGATGTTTTTCTCTTGCAATTTCAAAATTTCTCCTTTGTTTTTCCATGGTGTGATGTATCAAAGAGCAGATCTGCTTGTTTTTATTTTACTGCAGGTAAATATTGACTCTATAATTAAGGGTTTCCATCAAATTTGGTAAGATTTCAGCCATTATTTCTACAAATATTCGGTCTTCCTCCCCATTTCTCCTTTCTTTCTGAGAACACTCCTTTAAGTAGATAAGAACTTCCAAATGAGTCCACATTTCTCCCAGGCTTGCAGTGAACTGCTACCCAAGAGCCCAAGTTTCTCAACATTCATGTCGGTGTCTAAAAAGTAGCTTCAGTTTTGAGAATGTCTTGGGTATGGAGTGTTTTGCTGACATCATGGAAAGCTGCCTGTGTGATGATGGTTCTGACTGTGGTGGGGCTGTGAGTTAGAGTCATTGCTTTGGAAAATGCTTCATCATGACGTGGTCCAGGCTGAAGAAAGCAGGCCTTTTGAAAGAGTGATTCTGCTGCTAGAGCTAGAGAAAACCCGCTATTTTGTAGTAATAAGAAATGGAGACCAACCCAGTCCCGTCGAGTGGAAGGTATGTGCTCTGCAGTATCGTGCTCAAGGTACAATGAACTACAGTGAAACATCGTAAGTGTAAATTACTTAGACACGCTACTGAGGAAGAGATAAAAGCGACTTGCAGAAAATTTGTGCAGGATAGTTGCATTTGTTCTAGTTTCAAAACTATGCAAAACCAAGTATGATTTAGCGATGCATTTACTTTGGTAAAAATATAAAGAAAACACAGAGACTAGCGAACAGGACTGATGGACAGCGGGAGGAATGTACAGACAACTCTAAAGACGTGGATGATGCCGCATTCATAGAAAGGTTGGGATGTCTACCATGGGTCACCCCCAGCTTTCCCATGATGCTAAGTGATGACTGTCCCTTCAGGAGGTACATAATATCAGAAATGGAAAATAGTATTTAAACTCTTCAAAGATCATTGCTTTAATAAAAATGTACAATTTACTTAATAATTCTGAGCTCTGGCCCTCTCCCTAAACAGAGCCGGGAAGGTAAGCTGTAGTCCATGGCTTGGCCCCTGAGCCATGTCTATAAGAAGACAGCACCCCACAGACACCATCACGATCACAGACAAATTGACATCCAGCCATGTTGCCCAGAAATCCTGAAGCACCAGACATTGCCTTAGCAATGCATTCTCTGATGTCGGGTTCATTGCTCCTGCTTGTTTTCATGTTCATGCTCTATGTAAAGGCATTCATTCCATACCTGTGCCATAAATATTCAGAAGAAACTCAATGAGAGAGTAAGAGAAGATGTCCTTGGAAATACTTTCCAAGGGAACATTTTTCAAAGGTGACAGATATTTTTTCCCTCAGAGTTTTTCATGTTTTGGAGGATGGGTTGTTCTCCACTTTCTTCATTATCATTTTGAAATCTGAGATGCCATGACTCACCGGCCTTTCACTTTGTTTAACTCTGCAACCTTTCTTCTTCTTTATTTATTTATAAATTTCTTTTCAGTTTAACAGTATTTATTGTTTTTTGCACCACACCCAGTGCTCCATGTAATCCGTGCCCTCTCTAATACCCACCACCTGATTCCCCCAACCTCCCACCCCTCGCCCCTTCAAAACCCTCAGATTGTTTTTCAGAGTCCATAGTCTCTCATGGTTCACCTCCCCTTCCAATTTCCCTCAACTCCCTTCTTATTCTTTTCAAAAAAAAATTTACGTATTTATTTGGGAGAGAGTAATAGAAAGCACAACAGAGGGGAGGAGCAGAGAGAGAGAGAATCTCCAGCTGACTCCCTGCTAAGTGCTTGTTAGCCAAGCTAACCCTGAGATCCTGACCTGAGCTGAAATCAGAAGTCAGGCCCTTAACCCACTCAGCCATCCAGGTTGATTATCAGCCAGCCACGGGTGTCCACGTTTATTTCTTTGGTACGCATCTCCAACCTGCTCAATCTGACCCACTTCTTACGCTGATCAGGGAGCTAGTCAGATCTCCCAATCTGTCCTGGGAACAGCTGACCCCAGAGCCATGCACCCTGGACCCGGTGTGAATTCCAATGTGAGTCGCCTGGCTTCTGAGCTTCCTCACCAGGCTCTTCTTTATGCCCAGGCTTAAGCTGAGTGCGTGACAGATGGTCTCTCAGCAATTCCCTGAAGGAAAGAAAATCACGACTGAGCTCTTCAGCAGGTAGCTCTCTGCTGGAGGATCAAGCCCAGACTGGCTTGCTCAGAGTTTGGGGATACCCAGCATCCTGGCTCCATTGCCTCCAGGAGAAGCAAATTCCATGCTCATGCTTTGTTGATATCTGGTTATATGTCCCTTCTTAGTTACAGTTGTGTATGTTTCTTATTTGATTAATTTTATTCTTACGATCACTTTGCCTACCACTTCAGGCAGTTACTGGATTTTCATTTTGCTTTTTGTTTTTTCTGGGTTTTGGTATATAGCCTAGTCCTTTTCTGTACTTTCCTTGAATGTGCTTTTTGAGAGTTTACTAGAGACTTTTGTTAGAATCTTTATAATTAATAACCAAGGTACATGCCTATAATTTCTGAGTAAGTATGATGCCCATCTTCCATTATTTATTCATCATTTTCTTAATGAATTACAAATGTTAAGTACTTTCTGTAGTAGGGTTCTAGAATGCATGTGTGTGTTTACTGAGAGAGAAAAAGAGAGATAGAGATAGACACAGACACAGAAAGAGGGAGATTTATTTTAAAGAATTTGCTGACCGTGAAAGCTGGCATGTTTGAATTCTGCAGATTGGTGGCAGACCAACCTGAGGTGGCAATTTGAGTCTGAACCCTGCCTGGAGGCAGAACTCCTTCACACTTGGGGAACCTCAATCTTTTCTTTTAAGGCCTTCAACTGATTAGATCAGGCCCACCCACATTATGGAGCATAATCTGTGTTTTTTTTTTCCCCCCAATATTTAAGTGAACCATGCACCCTTGGACAGCTTCTTTGTGCAACTCGCATGCCCAGGACCGCCTGGGTCCAGCCATGTATATAGCAGTCCCACTGCATGATGGAATGCTGCTTGAAATATTCTACTTTGTGGCATGGTGGGTCAGGTGACACCTGCCTGATGGCTGAGTGTCATGGTACGTCATGTTCAGGTCACCTGTTAAGTGGGTAGCCCAAAGTTAAGTAATTCTCCTAAGGCCCTCTAATAGGTCTTGAGCTGTTTTTCAAAAGGAACAATTATCCAAAGAGGATGGTGGGGCTTGGTCCCTAACCCCTAAGGTCCTGCACTGCAGATCACCTACAAGAGCTGGCCAAAGCTCCAGCTAGCAATCCTATCTGCCCTCGGAGCTGCAGGGTCACAGGGACCAAGTGGCCGAGCAGCTCGCACAGCAGCCTGGACCTGATGCAAAGCTTTCTGTTGTTCTGGGTCTCACTCAAAACGAGCAGCTTTTTGGGTCACTCAATAAATGAACTGGAGTCCCACATCTAAATGAGGACTGTTTTGCCTCCAAAAGTCAGAGGAGCTCATGGGCATCACGCCTCACTCGTGGCTGTTGGAGGGTCGGATACAGCATGTGCCAAGTTAGAAGTGACATCTCATCGTGCTCCACAGGCTGGGACCCTAGAAATTTCACCAAGATCGAAGGCCTCTGAATTTGTCTGATGTGAGAGAGAGAGAGACAACATGAAAAGGGGGAGGTCAGGGGGAGAAGCAGACTCCCCACTGAGCAGGAAGCCCAACTCAGGGCTCGATTCCGGGACTCCAGGATCATGACCTGAGCAGAAGGCAGACGCTTAACCAATGAGCCACCCCAGTGCCCTTCTTAATACATTTTAATGGCTCTCCATTAAATTGCTCCTGGACTAAGACGAAAGACCCTTAATGAAACCTCAGTAAGTTTTCAGGGTAAGATACCGAACTCCACTTCTGGCAACATTCCCGAACAGGTACAAGTGTGTGCACGTCTCTCTCTACACACACCCACCACAAACACAGAATTAGAATACACATGATACAAGATGTATAATACACATGATATAGATGTATAATTATCTACATCATGTAAGCTTACATACACTCACATGGGTAATGCATGATTACATAAATATACAATATTATTGAAATTTTATGATTATATATATATAATATACGTTTAATCCAGAAATATATTTAATATATCATGCATAATAACCACATATACCTGTACCACAAAGAAATATTAAACATTGTTAATTATTAACATAGTAATGCATATCTAAAGCATTATTAAAATCCATTATTTGCTTCCTGGCCAAACTACAGATTATAAAGACTTGAGATATACTCTGGTTCTTCTGCTCCAAACGATCAGTCTGAGAGGAGTGCTTCCCTCAGCTTTTGGGACTGAGACCAATTAATTAGTAAACTGGGATTTATGACGAGGCTGTGTCCCTTCAGAGAGAGGTCATCTGCTCTCTTCCGTGGTAACCGTGAAGATCACACTTTCATTGAAGTAGAGTTCAGATAGCATATAATTTACTATTTTAAAGTCTACAATTTACTGGGATTTAGTCCAGTCACAGTCTTGTGCAACAGTTACCTTTGTGTGGAACCAAACTAATTTATTTTGCTGCCTCCAAAGGAGATCCCAAACCGTCAGGCGGTTACCCCCTTTTCCCTTGCCCCCGTCTCACCCTGGCAAGCACGGACCTGCTTTCTGTCTCTGTGGATTCACCAACTTTAACTATTTCCTGTCAATAGAAACACATACTGTGTGACCCTTCGCATCCTCTTCTTGTGCTGACCACGACATGTTTGACAACCACCCCACTGGAGCACATATTTTACTGGTTGTTTTGTTTGTTTGTTTGTTTGTTTGTTTACAGCCAAATAGTAGCCCGTTGTGTGCATAGACTGCATTTTTATTTATCCATGTCCTGAGCATAGTAACTGTGGGAGCTCGTATTTTTACCTCATTCCGCATACACACCAGTCTTTCCTGGGCCATAGGGCATGTCCAAATTATTGCTTCCTAATTAAAAAAAAAATCTGTTCCTTGGAGTAAGTTAGTCATCTTCCTCTGTACAGAGTGTAATAGAACCAGGGGTCCGCAAACACTGGCCTCACAGTATTCCCCACCCTTATCATCATGCTTCTGTTCCCTTCACAAAACACTCCTCTTAGTATGTTTGTGTGTGTCCCCAAAGACGCTGCAGCTGGGTACAACGTGGGGCATGTGAGCATGTGCTTTTCCACCATGCGAACAGTTCTGCACCAGAAATCTCATTCTCTGCCTTCTC